>NC_135307.1:1508941-2122078 GCF_048772815.1 Callospermophilus lateralis
CTCATTTCCTATAAGGGTTTATGTTTTACTTGATATTGTTTCTTTGGTTGTCCTTCACTTACTTCTTTATTCTCTCTTCTACTCTCTCTATGTCCTTATCTATCTCTTTCATGGTGAATAAATGCAGCATGAAAGTGAAAAACCTGATTTTTCTTTCCTTTCTTCTATGACTCTACCCTCCTCATTAAACTCTCTTTTTCTCCATGGTGTCCTGGATGTGTTTTCAGAGTCTGGGCTGATACACTTGCATCCACATCAAATCCCAGCCTTTACCTCTAAAATTGTTCATACCTCAGGCTACCTTACTTATCATTTCTGATATGGAAGATCTGAATTTTCTTCTACCTTGTTCCTCCTAATTCTGCATGAAAATTTTCTTTGAAGATTTGACTTGTGAAACTTGAACACATTTTTATATTCCTTTTGATATTTTTGTTGTAGTTAACTTCTGAAGTAGAAAAACAATTTTGTAGGTTATAGCATCATATAAACATTTTTATTCAGATTGATTTTGTCCCTTGGTTGCCATTCATTCATCATTCATTCACTTATGTATACTGCAGTTCCGGGAAACCAACCCAGGCATCACTTATTCCAGAGAAAGCCTCCACCACTAAGCTCCATACACAGCCCTGGAAGTTGAGCAATTGATTATGGAAGACTTATTTTCCCCAATACCACTAAGACTAGGAGAGAAAGCCTGAGGCATACAGAATTCATTTAGCTAGCCTCAAGAGAAAGGCCAGATTTCCTGTGGTAACTGTGTGTGTGTGTTTGTTTCATGTGTAACACAAAGGATACTCTAACTAATCACCTGGGAATCTGAGGCTGGAGAATGGGAGGATGGCATGTTGCAAATGATCCTGGGAAACCTCATGAGACCATGTCTCATAAAAAAGGACCCATTATGGCATGGTGACACTCAGTAACCCTGCAAACATGGCACTGGAAGTAGCAAGGAGCATTCCAACTGCTATTAGTATCAGCAAGAAAAAAAGAAACTCAGCTTTTCCTTCTCTGTTTCTGCAGAACTATGCCCACTGGGCCCTGGCAGATTTGCATGGGACCCACTGTGTTTTTGGTGCATAAATTAACACAGAAATATTAGTAGATAATAGAAGAAAATGGTATTGGAACACTGGGAAGTAGTACTTTTGCATAGGAAGCTCTGGGAAATGTTGTTTACTGTAGTCTGCCGGAAGTTGAGACAAAATTGAAAAAACAAGATGAATTTGGTTGTTTGGAAAGTGTGAAAGCTGCCAGTGAACTCTATTCTCTTCTATCAGGAAAAGTAAGTGAAATTAATGAGGCACTTTGCAGAAAATCCAGTGCTTGTGACAAATTCTGTTATGAAGATGGGTGGTTGAGGAAGATGACACTGAGAGAAGAAGAATTTGAGAAATATGTGAAATCTGTTGGGAAGTAAAAATGGCACTCTAAGTACACTCATTCAACACAGCTGTCTTAAGTAAAAAGACACTACTTTCAATATTGATACTGGAGAAAAATACCCCTTATCTTTTCAGAAATTGCAGATAAACATAATATGCATTATTTTTACAATTCCTTATGATTTTTAGAGTAAGGTTTAGGCTCTGGTGAAATTATCTGTGGTAAAAACTATTTTTTTAAAAATTATGTAATCCAATTATGAGTCTTCATATAAGTCTTATGTAATATTGTAATTTGCTTACAACCATTCCTACATTGAGGTGAATAGACTTCATTATCTTCCCATTGGAAAAAACTAGGAGTGGAAGAAAGTGTTTGTAATACAGTGTCAGAAGAAAATACTGTCCTAATTGTATAATATACTGTATTTGTTGGTGTTTTTTTTTAATATACTAAAGGAACAGCTTTGCAGCAAGATAAGAAACAAAGTATTCAACTTACAAAAAACCAAAAAGAGTCTGGGGCTGTGAAGTGGCATGCCCCTGGTTTCCATCCTCATATCTTTTCCTTAGTTATCAATACTGTGCTGCCTTTCTTAAAGAGAGAAACCTGACTTTTTCTTCTCTATTTCTTCCATAACTCTCAATTCCTCTCAGGCCTTCTTTTCTCCAGTGTCCTAGCTGTGTTCCCCGAGGATGGGCCAGAACATCTGCACTCAGGTCAAACTCCAGCCTACGCTTCTGGATTTGTGGGTATCACAGGCTGCCATACCTACCTGTTTCTGATTTGGAAGGTTAAATTAATTTCTAAGTTGTTCCTCCTGAACCCATAAGAACTTTCTAGTTAAATATTTGACTGTCTTCTTGAAAGCATTTTGATGTTTCTTTTGACATCAACCATAGTAAATATCTCAGTTAGAAAACAATTTTTTTTTGTTACTAGCATCCCATACATGTTTTTGTTTTGACTGATTTTGTTTCTATGGTTGCCATTTACTCCTTCATTCATTCACTTATTTATTTCACAGTTCTCGGAATTCAACTTCAGGCATCAAACACTCCAGGTCTCCAGCACTGGAGAGTATGCAGTTCAAGGTACAGAAGGATTTGGGTTTCCCAACAACTCTAACCCTAGAAAATACAGGCTGAGGAACAAAAATTTTATTTTTCTTCTTTAAACAGAAATCATAGAATTCTTTGATATCCATGTTCATTTTTTAAGAAATTTTCCTGTGACTAGGGTGGCTGAGATGGGAGAATATTATCATGGACAGCCTCATGAAACCCTGCCTCAAAATTAAACATGATAGAGGCTGGGGCTGCAGGTACTGTTTACTTGGGTTCACTTCTTAGCTTCATAAAAAATAAAATTATTTTGTGCTTTTTCTTTCTCTTTTATTTCCCTATTTAATGCTGTATTTATTCCAAAAGAAATAGAAATGACTTTCTTCTCTGTCCATGATTTTCTGTTCCTTTCTCTCCTAAGTTTTCTACTGTGTTGGATGATAATAGGCTTCTGCTTCTGCAATCACATGACCCCCAACCTCAGTTTCTGGAAAAGCTGGTGCACAGCTGAAGTTGCTGGCACCACAGGCTACCACACAGACATTTCTTCTGGCACCAACTTCCATTAAATTCTCCACAATCAAACAATTTTGTAGGTTAATCCCATCCCATATGTTTTTTTTTTGCCTTATATTGTTTTCTGGTTGTTATTCATACATCTACTAATTTATACTGCAGTCCTGAAAATCTATTCCTAGGCATAACAAATCCAAAGGAATGGCTCTATCACTGAGCTCCATCCTCAGCCATTGGAGTTTTGCACCTCAAGGTAGAGGAGACTCCATGTTCCATGTTCCCCAACAATGTAAAGCTTCCAGGGTGAAAATCAGCATGAGAGATCCTCAA
The DNA here is from genome assembly GCF_048772815.1 of Callospermophilus lateralis. Taxonomy (NCBI): domain Eukaryota; kingdom Metazoa; phylum Chordata; class Mammalia; order Rodentia; family Sciuridae; genus Callospermophilus; species Callospermophilus lateralis. The sequence continues at coordinate 1,512,244 of NC_135307.1, forward strand.
CTTTTCCTTCATGATATCTTCCATGACTTTCCATTCTTCTCAGCTTTTCCTTTTCTCCTCAAAGTCCTGGCTGTGTTCCTCTGAGCTAGTCTTCTATGCCTGCATTCATGCACTCTCCTAGTTCAACCTTCTGGAATTGCTGATACCACAAGCTTCTCCTCATGCCTGAATCTGATTATTAACAGATTATATTCTAATTTTTACTTTGATATTTCTTTTGATACCAACCACAGTTAACTTCTCTGATAGAAAAAAAAAATATTGCAGGCTACAAGCATCCCATAAATGTTTTTGTTTTGCCTTATTATTTTTCTGTTGTTTTTTGGTTGCCATTCATTTACTCATTTATATTGCACCTTGGGAATCCAATCCCAGGCATGACACTTTCCAAAGATAGTCATTAACCCTGAGTCCTCTTCTAATTCCTGGGAAATTTGCATTTTAAGTTAATAGTACTCAATGTTTCTCTACAGAGATAAGCTGATGATAGACAACCAGATGCATACTGAATTTGTTTATTTAACTTAAAGATGAAACAGATTTTGTTAATTCCCACATTAGTAATTAAAGAATTGTCCCAGTGACTAGAGAAGTTGAGGCTGGAGGCTGGAGAATACATAGATGATCCAGGGAAGCAATGCCAGAACCCATCTCAAAATAAAACAAAATAGGGCTGGAGATATGGCTGAAGCGGTAGCATGCTCACCTGGCATGCGTGCGGCCCGGGTTCTATCCTCAGCACCTCATACCAACAAAGATGTTGTGTCAGCCGAGAACTAAAAAATAAATATTAAAAAAAGAATTTTCTCTCTCTCTCTCTCTTTCTCTCTCTTAAAAAAATAAAACAGGCAAAGACTGTGAAGTATCATGCATTTATGTTCAATCATAGACATGAAATAAATCATTTCATTCTCCTTTTTCTTATGTCTCTCCTTCATGCTGCTTTTATTTTCTGGAGAAACTCAACTTTTCTCTGTTCCTTCTATGACTTTCTATTCCTCTCCTCATGGTCCTGACTGTTCACTCAGGGCTGCCTGGTATACCTATACTTGTGTGAACCTACAGCCTCTTCTTCTGGAATCACTGCAACATAGGCTACCACAATTATCCATGTTTATTTTTGGAAGGTCAGAATCATGCACAAAATTTATCTTCAATGATTTAACTTGTGTCCACTTGAGTACTTTGTGATATTTCTTATGACATCAAAATGTTAAAATCTCCATTAGAAAAAAAGTTCATATGTTACTAGCATACTGTAAATATTTTTTTTGCCCTGACTTTATTTTTGTTGCTGTTCATTCACTCACACATTTACATTACATTTCTCAGAATCATGTCCTAGGCAACACACATGCCAGGTAATGTTCTAACACTGAACTCCATTCCCAGCCCTGGAGGTGAGTCAAGTTAAGACAGCATGAGGCACACAGAATTTATCTTGCTTAAAGAGGGAGCCTAGATTCCTTTGCTACCCATGTATTATATAAAATAAACTCTGCTCAGTGACAGGGACATTAAGGATGGAGAATGGGAGCATGCTATGTGCAATGTGATTTGGGGCAACCTTGTGAACATTTCATGAAAATATTCCAGGAAAAAAAGGCAACACAAAAAGCTCTACTTTTCCTTCTCTGTTTTTTTCCATGAATTTTCAATCCTCTGTCTATTTTTAACCATGGAGTCCCTGTTGTGTCCCCCAAGCTAGCCTCCTACACATATACTCCAGAGGTCCTCAGCAATAGCTCCTGCAACCACTAGAACAACATGCTATTATACAATTTAATTTCTAATTGTGAAAGGTCTGATTTTCTTCTAAATTGTTCTTCTTGACCACAAATGATATTTCTTTTCAAAATAAGATTTCTGTCATCTTTTTTTAAATATCTTTATTTTATTTTTATGTGATGCTGAGGATCGAACATAGGGCCTCACACATGTTAGGCACTGAGCCACAATCACAGCCCTGATTTCTGTCATCTTAATTACCTTTTGATATTTATTCTGACACCATTATTTAATTTTTTAAAATTTGTATAAGACAGCAGAATGCATTACAATTCTTATTACACATATAGAGCACAATTTTTCATGTCTCTGGTTGTAATCAAAGTTTATCCACACCAATTTGTGTCTTCATACATGTACTTTGGATAATAATGGGGCACCACCATTTTGAAACACTTTACTGTAAAATGTTTTTACAGGTTAATAGTATCTCAAATCAATTGGTGCTTTATTCCTTCTCCCATCCATTCACTTTCCATATTTCTCTATCCTGATGCCTTTCTTCATGCAATAAAAATCAGACCTTAACTCTTAACACTAACCTTAAACCTCTATCCTATGCCATAAACCCTAACTTAACCCTATCCCTAACCATATTGCTAATCCTAACCCCAAAGCCAACCATTAACCTTAATCCTCTAACTCTAACCCCTAAGTCTAACCCTAAACCTTAAGTCTAATTCTCACCATAAACTTCTAACCATTTCCCTAACCCAGCCCCAACCCTTTTCCCAACAGCAAACCCCTAATCCAACCCCTAACCCAATCCCTAACCCCAATCTTAATATAAACTCTAACACTACCTACCTGAATATGGCAGAGTTCCCACTTGAACTTATGGAAGCAGCAAGTGCCCGGGTGGCTTACAACTTCTAACATGGACACAAATGAGACGTTCCATGACCCTCTTCTTTGAATCATTTGCTGTAGTGGCTCACAGCAGACAGAAAACTATTTAGTACTATCAATTCACCATAAAGCATATCTTTCAAACATATTTTAAATAATATATTTGAGCAAGCATATGACCACACACACAGGGAAAGGTAAGTGGTAAAGGGCCTGTAGCTTTTATGCCCTCCCCAGGCAGCATCCTGCCAGCACCTTCAACAACAGAGAGTCCTAGAACTCTATCTTTTTCTTTTTTGGATGCTTCAATAAGTACCCATGATTCAATAAATCATTGATCATTTGTTACCAGTTTAGCCTTCAGTTCCTCTGTTCTCCTTATATATGTGGGAAGGCTCAAGTTCAAACTCTGTAATGATTTTTTTTTTCCCACTGAACATGGTCATCCTGTGTTGCCCAGGAGCCCTAGACCATTAATCACCTCACTGGTATCAGACAGACACATTGCTTCAGAGATTGAAGAATTGGGAGCTAAGAGACAGGAAACTGAAGCAGAGACCAAGAATGTATTTCTTGGCACAACAAGCCACAAAGTAGCTTCAAATTGACAAAGAACTTGAATATACACTTTTTACTAGTAAACATGAAAGCTGATTAACAGGATATTGCATTAGTGTCATTATAGACATGCAAGTTAAAAGTGCAGTGAAATTTCCTCACTTTTACTAATAAAGCCATAATAAAAATATTTAAAAATAACAAGTGATTTGGGGCAACCTTGTGAACATTTCATAAAAATATTCCAAGAAAAAAGGCAATCCAAAAGGTAAGCTCTACTTTTCCTTCTCTGGTTCTTCCATGAATTTTCAATCCTCTATTTTTATCCATGGAGTTCTTGTTGTGTCCCCCAAGCTAGCCTCCTACACATATACTCTGGAGGTCCTCAGCAACAGATCCTGCAACCACTGGGGCAACATGCTATTATACAATTTAATTTCTAATTGTGGAAGGTCTGATTTTCTTCTAAGATGAGCTCTACTTTTCCTACTGATTTTCTTCCAAGATAAGCTCTACTTTTGGGTAAGGATGAAGATAAATCAGCACTCTTTTATATACCTGTAACAATAAATAATGTGAAGCTTATGTGTGGAATAGTTTGCTATTTCCTCAAAAAGTAAAAGTAGAATTATCATACTACTCAACAACTCCATTTGTATGTATTTAACCCCAAAGAACTGAAAGGAGGTATTAAAAGAAAAGTACATGTGTATACTTTCCATCTGTTAAAGTCATGAGAATGAGGGACAGGCTCAAAAGAAGTTTTAGGAAAAAAAATTTATGTATGAGTAAAAAAGGAGTGCTTTTTTTCCCCTAGTTGGGCAGGTAGTGAAAGTGAGGATTGATTGTCATGGAGAAGCTTGCTGATGTCCTGATTTGCAGGTTATGTGATGGTCACCTGAGAGTATCCATTCCTACATTGAGTAAAATACATTGCAGTGTTTTACATGGAGATACAAACCTGGCATAGCAATGACCAGTGGGGAATGTGAGTGAAAGGATACAGAGCATTTTGCACCACCAATGCAGGGTTCCTGTAAGCTTAGCACTACGAGAAAGTCAACTGCTTTTTAAAAACCACCATGTCAATACTATGCCAGAAAAACAGACATCAGACTTTATTAGGGAAGTTGACCCTTATAAATCCAGCTCAGCCAAATCTCAGAAATACCACTGCAAGAAAATTTTTCATTAGAAGCCACTGTGTGTGTGTGTGTGTGTGTGTGTGTGTGTGTTACATTAATATTAGAGTCTAAATTTTGGATGTTATATTAGTATAAGAAGGTCACTTAGTGATTATTATAGTGATATAAAACCAACGTGTTCATAGTAGATTGGCATTAAAGACCACAGTCTGGATATCGCTGTGAAGGCAGTAAGGTCCATGGTAAGTAAATATATTACTATTAGAGGCCATCTATTTACACTGGAAGCATACTTTGGGAAACAATGTGAATATCACATTAGTATTAAAGAGCACAATGTGTATACTGTAATAATATCGATGACAAAAGGTCATGTATGCTTGTAATCCCAGAAGCTCATAAGGCTGAGGCAGGAGGATGGCAAGTTCAATGCCAGCCTCAGCAACTAAGTGAGACCTTAAGCAACTTAGAGACACCCTGTCTAAAAAAATAAAATAAAAAGGGCTGGCATGTAGCTTAATGGTTAAGTGCCCCTGGATTCAATATCTAGTACAAAAAAAAGAACAAAAGATCAACTATTATATTAGGACTAGATGCCTCTGTGAGGACATTGTATGTGTCATGAGTGGCAGAGGATTCAATAAGGATATTAACTGCATTACAGGCCTTAGTGAGGATATTATATAGGTCAGAGGTTTCAGTTTAGATATTATATTAGTGGTAGAGTCCTGAATAAAATATTATATTAGTGTAGCAGGTCTTGTTGAAGATACTATATTAGTATCACAGGTCTCAGTAATAACACTATATGTGCTAGAGATTACAGTGAGGATATTATATGTTTTGGAGGCTTCAGTGTGAATATTATGTGTGTCAAATACCTGACTGGGGACAATATCTGAGTATCTGAAGCCATTGTGAGAATACTATATTTGTCAGAGACCCCAGTGAGAATATTATTGAGTATCAGAGGCCCCATTGTAGAATATGATAATTATTAAAGGTTAATTGAGGATATTTGTTAGAGTACTCATTGAGAATATTATATGAGTGTCAGAGGTCTGAGTAAGTATATTATATGTGTCATAAGCTGCAGTGAGAATATATATACACCTATATATAAATTATATATTTATATAATGTATGCAAATATATATTTATGCAAATATATTATATATGTGTGTGTGTGTGTGTGTGTGTGTGTGTGTGTTCTGGGGATTGAACCAAGGAGTACTTTACCACTGAGATACATCCTCAGCTCTTTTTATATTTTTATTTTGAGACAGAGCTTCACCAAATTTTTGAGGCTGGATTCAAACATGCAATCTTCCTGACTCATGCTCCTGATTCATTGGGATTACAAGTCTATGCCAATATATTCAAGTTATTGAGAATATTATTGAGTGTCAAAGTCTTCAATAGGTTATTATGAGTTAGATGACTCAATGAGTATATTATATCACTCAGAGGACTCAATTAAGGTATTATTTTTGCCAGAGGCCTCAGTGAGATTATTATATGAATATCAGCAAACTCAATGAGGATAATATATGTTATGTCAAGATCATTGTATTGTCATGAGCAACTAATAAAAAAATATATGTGCTATAGTCTTAACTGATGATATTATATGAGTATCAGAGATTTCAGTGAGAATATTATGAGTGTCAAGAGAACTTGGTGAGGTTATTATATATTTCAGATGCCTAAATGAGACTATTACATGAATGTCAAGAGTTTTGTGTGGATATATATGTCTCATCCACCTCATTAAGAATATTACATTTGGGGCTGGGGTTGTGGCTCAGCAGTAGAGCACTTGCCTAGCACATGTGAGGCCCTGGGTTCAATCCTCAGCACCACATAAAAATACATAAAAAATAAAGGTATAATACCTTTGTGTCCAACTACAACTAAAAAATAAAAAATTAAAGAATATTACATAAGTGTCAGATAACTCAGTGAGCATATTATATGTATTAGAGTCATCACTGATCATATTACGTTTGTCAGAATCTCAGTGGTGATATTATATGAGTGTCAGAGGCCTCAGTGAGGCCAATTTATACTTTAGTCCATTTAGTTAACATATTATATCTCTAAGAGGACTCACTGAGGATATTATATGTCCCCTTATATGTGTCAGAGGACTAAGTGATGAGATAAATTTTAAAGATATCAGCATGCATATCATATGTGTCAGATAACTCAGTGTGAAAATGTCAGAGGCATCAGTAAGAATATTATATGTGTAGAAAAAAGAATATTATATGTGTGCCACAGATCTTTTCAGAGACTCAGTGAGTATACTGTATCTGGTAATGGCTACAATGAAGATACTATATTAGTGTCACAAACTCAGTGTTGATATTACATGAGATATAGAACTGAGAGAGGATGTTATATGTGTTAGAGAACTCAGTTAGCACATTATATGTGTCAGAAACCTCAGTGAGAAGATTGTATTCTTTAGAGGTTTTAGTGTAGATAGTGTATTAAACAGAGGCCTCAGTGAGATCATTGTATGGATTAGAGGCCTCTATGAACATGACATTTGCTATTAACCCCAGTGAAGATATCATATGAATGCCACAGGCATCAGAGAAGATATTATATAGGTAAGGGCCTTAAATTGCATATTATATGTCAGAGCACTGAGTGAGGACATTATAGATGACAGAGGCCTCATTACATGAGTGTCAGAGGAATCAGTGAAAATATTATATGAGTGTTACAGACCTCAATGAGTATATTCTGTAAAATGCCTCAGTGAGGCATTACATCTTTTACATAGATGGAGCTTCACTGAGGACATTATGTGAAGATCAGAGAACTCAATTAGAATTTTATATAAATGTGAAAGCCCTGACTAAGAATATTATGTATATCAGAAGTTTCAGTCCTCACTGAAGCCCTTATTGTTTGTTAGAGACTTTAGTAAGCATAGTAAATTTGTTAGAGTCTAAGGAGGATATTATGCGTCAGAATCCAGAGCAAGGCTATTACCTGAGTGTGAGTAGTATATGTATTAGAGCCCTCAATCACACTGTTATATTACTATGAACATCCTTATATGAGAAAAATATCTGAGTGCAAGAGGCCTTGCTGAAGGCATTGCATGTGTCTGAGATCTCAGTATGTTCAATCTATGGCTCAAAGGTCTCAGGAAAGAAATCCTATGTGTCAGAGGCCTCACAGAGGATAAAATAGAAATGCCAGGCTACTGAGTGAGAACATTAATTGTGTTAGAGTCCTCAGGGAAGAAGGTATACTAATGTCACATACTTCAGTGAGGGTATTACTGTGTTGAAGGCCTTGGCATTTGTACTGCTTGGGTGAAAGTCCCAAGTGGAGCTACTGTCTGTGTCAGAGACCTCAAGGAGACACTTAAAAGTGTCAGAGGACCTCAGGGATTTAGAGGCCACAGGGAGTATATTATATATGTCAGAGTCTTCAGAAAGATCTTACATGAGCCCCAAATCTCATTGAGGCTATTAACTGAGTCAGAGGACTGAACACTGGTACTTCATTGTTGTCAGAGGTCTCAGCAGAGGATAGATTGCTTTTTAGAGAGGTAGGAGAAAATATGTTTTCCTGAGGCCACTGTGATGATACCATGAGTCAGAGGCTTCAGTGTGGGTAGAACATATGAGAACCTGAGTGAAGATTTCATAAACCTCAGGGGGATTATGATGGAGTGTCTCAGAACTCAGTGAATAAAATCTGTTAGTGTCAGCAGCCACATGAGGAAATTCTATGCATTGAAACCTTCTATGAGTATATTATATGGGTTTCAGAACTCTCAGAGAAAATATCACGATTCTAAAAGCTGTGCGTGAGGATATTTTAGAGCATCTTTAGGAAGTTGCTTACAAGTGTCTGTATACTCAGTGAAATAAAATATGAATATCAGAGGCCGCAGTGTGTATAGGATGCAAATGTCAAAGGTGGACCCATTGTGAATATCCTATCAGTGATAAGACCAGCAGAAGTGTTCTATTTGAGTAGTCACCATCAGAACAAGGATATTACATGGGTCATAGTCATTAGTATGCCAATGGTAAGAGTAAGAGGCCTTTGCAAATATATGCCTTCGATACTTGATGTGGAAAGTTAATGCCAGAGTGAGGCTATTAGTTGAGTTTTAGAGGCCTCAGCAAGAATCATATATGTGACCCAGAAATCAATAATGAAATATTATCCAGCTACAGGCCTCACTGAGGATGAGTCAGGGGCTTCATTGAGATTAATCAATGATTGCCACAGGACTCAGCTAGGGTATTGTCTCTGAGGTCTAAGTGAGTTGAATACATATGTCCAAGAACTCAATGTATCTAATATGTTTCAGATCCCTCAATCACACTATTACATGACTATGAACATCCTCAGTGAGGAAAATATCTGACTGCAAGAGGCATAGCTGGAGGCATTGAATGTGTCTGAGATCTTATTATGTTTAATCTATGCCTCAAAGATCTCAGGGAGGAAATCCTGTATAAGAAGTCTCACATAGGATGTGACAGGAGTGCCAGGCTACTCCAGTGAGAACATTATGAGTGTTAGAGCCCTCAGGGAAGAGGCTATAGTGTCACACCCCTCAGTGGGGATACAATGATGTCAAAGGCCTGAGCATTTGTACTGCTTGGGTGAGAATTCTGCATGGAGATATTGTCTGTGTCAGAGACCTCAAGGAGACACTTAAAATGTCAGAGGAGTCTGTGTTGACAGAAAGATACTGTCTGAGCCCTCCATGATTTTTAAATATGACTAGACAATCAGGAACTCTGCCAGTGAGGCTCTTAGGTGTGCCTGAGCTCTCATTGAGATATTAACTGAGGAAGAGACAGAGGCTTGAGGGAGAATATTATCTACATCCAGCAAGCCTCTGTGAATATGTGATGTAAGTGTCAGAGGCAACTTGGAGGAGAGGACATGAGTGTCAGAGCCCTGAGTGAATTTATTATACATGTGACAGAAGAATTTATGGACTCAGTGAGATGATCAAGGAATTTCAGAGCCCTCAATAAGTACACAATATTGAGTGTCAGAGGAGGACTCACTGAGGATATTTCCTGAGTGACCTCCATGAGAATGTTCCATGAGTGCTGCAGGCCTGAGCGAGGATATATATGTGCTGTAATAGGAAGACACCTGTGTTAGCCTATTATATGTGACAGTGCCTTCATATGGACATTTAGTGTCAGAATCCAGAGGGAGGCTATCACCTGAGGGTCTGAATTCTCATTGAGAATAATACATTTTTCAGAAGATGTACTGAAGATGTTTGGTCAAAGTCAGAGGCCTTAATAAGGATGTGATAGGTGTCAAAGTCTTCATTGAGATTATTTTGTTATTACTATAGGTCTCAACCAGGGTATTTTCTCTTAAGAGGCCTCAGAGAGTTGAGTATATGTGTTAGAGACTAGGGGTGGAGAATGTAGGTATCATAGCCTCACTCACTGTTATGTGACTATGAAGGTCCTTAGTGAAGAAAATTTCTGACTAGGAGAGGTGTTATTGAAAATAGTTTCCTCAATAAGTATATTATAGAGATGAAATTTCTAGTTAGTAAGTTTTTAAAATTTTTTTAGTTATACATAGTCACACTATTTTATTTTGTTTATTTATTTTTATGTGGTGCTGAGGATCGAACCCCCGTGTAAGGCAAGCGCTCTACTGCTGAGCCACAACCTCAACCCTCCAGTGAAAAACTTCTATGTGTCAGATGTCTCATTGAGAATAATGGTGGGAATGCCAAGGTACCCAGTGAGGACACCGTTTGTGATGGAGTTTTCAGGGTTGAAAGAATATCAGTGTGAAAGGCCTCAGTGAGATTATGAAATGAGTATCAGATGCCTTAATGACCAAATCTTACATGGAAGAGAATTTATTGAGAAGACGATTTTTCTCAGACTGGTCTGTGAGGAAAATATGGGCTCAAATGACTCAGTCCCTACTCTACAAAGGTTGGAGCCCTCTGTGGGGATTTCATATGTGTCAGAGACCTCAATGAGACACATGCATGTGTCAGAGGACTCATTGTACATACTATGTAACCTTTGGAGGTATCACTTATATTTTGAATATCTATCAGAGCATTAATCTGTGCAGATATCAGGTGCCCCAGAGCACTTGGTAAGATAGTACTTAAGTGTTAGAGGTCTCATGGAGGTCATTATCTGAGCTTGAGAAGCGTAAGGTGGATATTATATTCATTTCATTGTCCTGCATGAGGATGATATCCACTGCAGAGTCCTCAGGCAGTATGTTTCCAGTGTGAGTGGACTCAGTGCTATATGATGTGAATGTCAGAGGCCTCAGGGAGGAATCATGGGAGTTTCAGAAGAGGATACATTGAGGTTATGATATGAGTATCAGATACCTGCTTCAGGCTATTATAAAAGTGTCCAAGGCCACAATCAGTATATCTTATGTGTCAGAAACTTCAGTGATAACACTGTATTTGACATAGGCCTCTGTGAGCATATTGTAGGTGGCCGAGGCTTCTCATGGATATTAAGTGTCAGAGTATAGAGCCAGGGTGTTACCAGACTGTCTGAGGCCTCAGTAATAATATGAACATGACCAAGGTCACAGTTTAGATATATTATTGATGTCAGAGGCCTCTGTGAGGATGTGATATGTGTTCAAGGCTTCAGTGAGAATGTGATGTGTTTGTCACAGGCCTCACATTGGATATTATACTTCATAGAGGCTGCAGTAAACTTACTATACCTGTCAGAGGCCTCAGGTTTCTCCTATGAAAAGAGGTCTCCATAAGTATATGATGGCTGTCAAAAAGATTCTAAGTGGAAGAGACATCTGTTAGCCAATTACATGTGTCAGATGTCTCCAATACTACATCATTAATATAGGGGCCTCAGTAAGCCTCTTATAGGTCCTGTAGGTCACAATGTTGATACTGTATGTGTCAAGTCCTCAGGGAGTTAGAGGCCTAAAGGAGTATATTATATCTGCCAGAGGTTTAAGGTAGGATATTAAATGCTCCTGACTCTTCAGTGGGGCTATTAACTGAGTCAGTGGACTCAGCATTGATACTTCATTGCTGTCAGAGGCCTCAGTGAGGACACTATTAGGGTCACAGACCTCTTCGAGTCAGAAGTCTTAATGACAATGGAGGATATGTCAGAGGCCTGAGGATATCACATGCATCTGGATCTTCAGAGAGAATATTTTGTGTGTCAGAGGCCTCAGCATGTATATGGGCTATAGGCCTCAGTGTTGATATTACATGAGCATCAGAAGCCTGAGGGAGGAGGCATTGAATGTGTCCTGAGGGAGGACATTCAAAATGTGTCTGAGGCCTAGCTGAGGACAGTTTGCTTTTTGAAGGGCTAAGGGAAGATATTGTTTGTCAGAGGCCCCAGTGTAGATACCAGGTGTTAGAGGCCTTAGTGTGGGTAGAAGGTGTGAGAACCCTGAATGAAGATTTCATTTATTTCAGAAGCCTCAGTGAGACTACAATGTTATTATCACAGGACTCAGTGAATATACTAGGTTAGTGTCAGAGGACAAGAAAAGACTCTCTATACATCAGAATCCTCTGGGGGTTCATTATATGGATTTCAAAGACCTCAGGGAAGATATCTCATGATTTTTGGAGCTGTGAGTGGGGACATTTTAAGTTTCAGAGTCCTCAGGAAGTTGATTAAGGGTGTCAGTAGCTTCAGTGTGATTGTATATGAATGTCAGATGCCTCAGTGAGTATGGGATATGAATGTCAGAGGAGGCATGGAGGATATCCTATCAGGGTCAGAGACACCCAGGAGAATTCTATATAAATAGCATAGCCCAAATGAGGATATTGCAGGGGTCAGAGTCCAGTGTAACTATGGTAAGAGTAGGAGGCCTCTGTAATCCTATCATATACCTTAGAATCTTCATGTGGAGATTTACTGTCAGAGACCAGAGCAAGGCTATGAACTGATAGTCAGAAGCCTCAGTGAAAATCATACATGTGATCCAGGACTCTGTGAAAACATTATGTCCAAGTCAGAGGCCTCAGTGAGAATGGGTCAGAGTCTTCATTGAGCTTACTCCATGATTGCCACAGGACACAGTTAGGACATGTTCTGTGTTCAGGGCCTCAGTAAGTTGAGAACATACATCTGAGGACTCAGTGTGGATAATATATGTGAGAGAATCCCCAGTCACACTAATATATGATGTAAACATCCTTAGTAAGGAAAATATTTGATTGGAATAGACCTTGTTGAAGGCATTGCATATGTTTGACATCTTCGTATGTATAATCTATGGCTTAAATGTCTCATGAAAGAAATCCTATGTGTCTGAGGCCTCACAGAAAATATTATGGAAGTGCCAGGCTACTCAGTAAGAACATTGCATGTACTAGAGTCCTCAATGAAGAGAGTATACCACTGTCACATTCCTCAGTAGGATATTACAGTGTGGAATGCCTCAGAATTTGTACAGCTTGGGTAAGAGTCCTCTGTGGAGTTATTGTCTTTGTCAGGACTTCAAGTAGACACTTAAAAGTATCAGAAGGATCTGTGTTGATAGGAAGGTACTTTCAGAATCTTCAGTGATTTTTTAAATATTTTAGACAATAGGGGTCTTTGTCAGTGAGGCTCTTAGGTGTGCCTGAGCTCTTGCTGATATATACACTGATGGTCAAGAGGATTGAGGATATTTTTTGAGTCCCACAAGTCTCTATGAATAAGTTGTGTAACTGTCAGAGGAACAAGGGAGGAGAGGATATGAGTGATAGAGATCAGAGTGAAGATATTGTACACTTAAGAATCCTCAATAAATAGAATAGGAGTGTTTATGGACTCAGTGAGATAATCAAGAAATGCCAGAGGCCTCAGTGAGTATCTGATGTGTCAGAGAAGGACTCACTAAGGATATTACATGAGTGTCAGAGACCTCCATAAGAATGTTTCTTAAGTGCCATAGGCCTGAGTCAGGACATATATGTGCTGTAATAAGAAGAGGACTCTGTTAGCATATTATATGTGAAAGTTCTTTGAGGATCAAAAGCCTGAGTGAGAATAATACATTTGTAAGGAGACATACTGAAGATATTCTGTCAAGGTCAGAGGCCCCAGTGAGGATGTGATATGTGTCAGACTTCACTGAGTTTATTTTGTTATCACCACAGGCCTCAATTAGGGTTGTTAAATATTTGTGTCAGAGACCTCAGGGTAGATAGTATAAGTGTCAGAATCCTCACTTACTATTTTATATGACTGTGAGGTGAAGAAAACTTCTGAATATTAGAGGCCTTCCTGAGGATTTTGTCCTCAGTGAATATATTTTAGGGCTCAGAGTTCTCAGTGAGGAAATTCTATGTGTCAGAGGCCTCCTTGAGAATAATGATGGCAGTGCCAGGGTACCCAGTGAGGACATTGTATGTGATGAAGTTTTCAGGGTAGAGAGAATATCAGTGTGAAAGGCCTCAGTGAGATTATGAAATGAGCACCACAGGCCTTTGTGATGATCTAATATGTGTAAGAGGCCTCACTGAGAATAGAATCTCTCTCAGAGGTCAGTGAGGAAAATACGGGGTCAAATGACTCATTCCATACTGTACATAGGATGGAATCCTCAGTGGGGATTTTATATGTGTCAGAGACATCAATGAGACATACATGTCTCTGAGGACTCATTGTACCTCATTTTACCTGCAGAGGCCTCAGTGACTTTTGGATGACTCTCACAGGGTCTAAATCTGTGTGGACTTCTGGTGCCCCAGGGCACTCAGTGTGATATTCCTTGAGTGTCAGAAGCCTTGATTAGGATATTTCTGAATGACAGAAGCCTCAGGGTGGATATTATATTGACCTCACTGTCCTGTATGAGGATGATATCCATTTCAGAGTCCTCAGTAAGAATGTCATTAGTGTTTTGGGACTCAAATGAGATAGGGTGTGAATGTCAGAGGCCTCAGGGAGGATTCATGTTAGCATTAGAGGAAGACTCACTGAGGATGTGATATGAGTGTTAGAAACCTTTCTGAGGCTATTATAAAAATATCCAAGGCCTGAGTGTGGTTATTTTATGTGTCAGAGGCTTCATATGGATATTAATTGTCAGAGTCCAGTGCCAGGGTATTACCAGAGTATCTGAGGCTTTACCAACCCATCCCCTTGAATGGGATCAAGGTCACAGTACAGATATCCTGTTCATGGCAGTGGCCTCAATGACGATATGTGGAAGATTCCTCAGTGACAATATAAAGTGTTTGTCACAGGCTTCACTTTTGACATTATATTTTGTAGAGTCGGCAGTAAACTTACTATACTTGTCAGAGGCCTCAGTTTTCTCCTATAGAAAGGGGCCTCTGTGAGTACATGATGGCAGTGCCAGAGGCATCGAGAAGACATTCTAAGTGGAAGAGACCTCTGTTATCCAATTATACATCTCAGATGTCTCCAATACTTTATTGTTAGTATTAGAGACCTCAGAATGCCTTTTATAGATACTGTAGGTGTCAATGTAGACATTGAATATTTCAAAGACCTCAGGAAGTTAGAGGCCTCAGGGAATATATTATACCTGTCAGATGGTTCAGGGAGCATTTTAAATGCACCAGCCACCTCAGCAAGGCTATTCCTGAGTCAGATGTCTCAGTACCAGTACTTCATTATTGTCAACAGCCTCAGTGAGGATACCATTAGGGTCACATGCCTCAGTGAGAATACTAAATGCATTTGAATCCTTACTGACAATGGGACTTGTGTCTAAGGACTTACAATATCATATGTTTTAGAGGCTTCTCTGAGAATATTACAGTTGTCAAAAGAGTCAGTCAGTAATATATTATATGTCAGAGCCCTTACTGAAGACAGTGCCTTTTTAAATAGTTTCATGTGTTTAGTGAGAACTCTGAATAAAAATATTATTGTGTTTCAGAGGCCTCAATGTGGTTTTTCCTTATTTGTCATAGGCTCTCATGGATATTTTATGACTGACACAGGCCTCAGTAATGATATTGAGCATGTTAGAAACCTCTGTGAGGACATTATATGTCAGAGCCCTCATTGATTATATGTGTAGAGGACTCATTGAGAATATTATATGTGTCAAAGAACTTAGTTTTTATGTGAGTTTTAGAGATCTCATTGAGAATATTTTTATGTGACATAGGCTTCCACAAGAATTTCATATGTGTGTCAAATGCCTCAATGAAGATATTACATTTTTCTTAGTTCTCTGTGAGGATATCTTATGAGTGTGAAAGTTTGACATGTTATTTTCTAGGGGTCTCAATGTGTATGTGATATCTGCCCGTGGTATCATTAATGATATTTATTGATATCATACTCATATTATTTCAGTGCATACTATATACGTTAGAGTCTTCATGAGGATATTATATTGTATTTAAAGCCTCAGTGAAATGTTTTATAAGTGTAAAAGGCTTATTTGAGGGTATTATACTATTCTTTCCTGTTAAAAGAAAACAGGAAACAATAGAAAGAACTCCCAGTGGAAAGAATGGTCAAAGCTATTCCCAAAGGCTTCAAGCAGGATGAAGTAAGCAACAAAGTACTATAGAGTTGGATAACAAACAAAATCTTGGAGTAAATATCCAGATGCTCATTTTATTTACAAATAAATGACTAAACAGATAAACAAAAGAGGCTAAATAAAAACCTCTTATGCAGAATTTCAAAAAATTGAGGTGGACATTTGGCCCCCAAGGAGTTAGGCCTAACTTCCCACTTCTTAAGAGGGGTCTGTGCATAGTGACTTACTCCAAAACAATATATATATAATGTGTACATGTAGAGAAACATAACCTCACAGTGAAAAATCTGGCAAACACTACATCAGTCAGGTGAGCACCTTGAGGATATGAAATGAAGAACAGCACTTCATCTGTAATCTGCTTTCCCCAATCCATAACCTGTCTACATATGAGAAAAACATCAACTGAAAATCTAAAAAGTACCTGACAGGTACTCCTCAACTTTCAGGTCCTCCTCAACCACCAAGGGCATCAGAGAAAGGAAGGTCAGAGAAACTCTCGCCACCAAGAAAAGCCTATAGAGACAGGATGACTGTCTTGCAGGATCTTGGATGGGGTCCTGGAACTGAAAGAGGTTGTACTGAGAATCCAAAGGAAACACAGACATTAGTTAATAAGAGCATATCAGTATCTGTTTATCATGAAAAATTATGTATAAAGTTAACACATCTGAGATAGCTCATGTAAATCATAAGAGAAAAAAACTGGGTAGAAGTTACATAGTAGATCTCTGCATTTTCTTTGCAATCTCTGCATAAACATAAAACTACTCTAAAATAAAATCTTAAGACATGGCTATATTTTTTTCAAACACCTGCTCATTTAATTACTCAGAATGTTAATTACTAATAATTGACATTCTTAACTAATTCTGCATTTTGTTAACAGCATTTATAACGAAAATATGTCAAACTAACATAATGTAAGATAAGTACTTATTTTATATGTTTTATGTTAAAGTAATAATATGTTTAAACTTATTTATCATTATTTATTTTGCTATTGCTAGGTTCTAGATTTTCTCTCTAAAAATTTCAAAACTTTAGAGAAAAAAAATCTACATTTTAGAGACACTATTTCAAGTCATGGTTGAACTTTTTCAAAAGAGTCATGATAATAAATATGTTACAAGAGCAGATTGATTCATTGTGAATGAATCATTCATCCTAAAGAATTCTTATCTTTCATTTGTTTCTATGTATACCCTTTAACAGTAATAGCATCAAATGTTTGCCACTGGGAAAAATATTCAAACAAAAAATGTAAACAGAATTTGTGACAATAACATATGATGCTTTCTAAAAATTTTAAATTTATAAGAATATCAGAGTCAGTTTCCTCCATGATGTTCTTCAGAAATGGTAAAACTAGAGAAACATCCATGGAAGCATGGTTTACGAGTGATCTTAGATATTTTATGGAGAAATTATATTTTAGAAATCACAAAAAATAATTGGATGCCCAAATTCTTGAATGTTTTCAAATGTAGCTGAATTTCTATGTAAGTTTTTCATTGATATAGCTAGTCATAAAGCTAATAAGAGCAAAGAATATATGGGGCTTGGATGTAGCTCAGTGGTGGCATACCTTATACATAATTCAGGAGGCCCTGGGTTTGATCCCTAGCACCACAAAATTTAAAAGAAAAAAAATCAGTGCCTTATTTGTGCAATCAAATAGAAAATGAACAATCACCACTCTTAGGAAAATGTTAAGCCTGAAAAACATTTAAGAATCAAAATACTCTTACAATAGAAATAGCCTATTGTGAGCAGATGTGTCACATCATAAAGTATATTCACATTAAATATCCTCTCAGAACAATAAAAAAGACTTTGATGACCATTTAGAAGGAGAAAATGGTTATAATATAGATTAGAAAATTATTAAGAAATTAGAAACATGAGGTGAAGGGCTGTGGGCACGGAGAGCGGCTGGCCTATGCTTGTCAGGTGGAAGGGTCCCTCCTGCAGGGTTTGTGGAGTGAGCCGGGCGCACAGGGGTGGTTGTATTGTGTCCCCTCTGGCTGTCCCTCTTGAGAAAGAGCTGAGTGGGCGGGAAGGATGGAGGACCAAGGGTAGTTGCTGTGGAGGTGTTCTGAGTGCTCGGAGGCCCTCGTACGAGGAGTGACCCAGGAATCCCTGAGCTCGGGAAGCTTGGGGGTGTGGAGAGGAGAAGCCCATCCTCAACCAACGCCCAGCTCTGGGCGGATCCGATGTTGGGCTGCATTGAGGTGGGTGGGGTGTGGGTGGTCTTTTTCCTCGGCCCATCTTGCACAACATGCACTCGAGGAAGTGAAAGGGGTGCGGCCTCTGGACACCTCTTCAGCTCCCTTGTGACCTGCCCTGTAGGGGTATCCTGCAATCATGTAGGAATAGGAGACGCTGGCAGAGCCTTGCACTCAGGACAGCAATGATGACACTGAAGAGGTTTCATTGTTTGATGCAGGAGAAAACTAATAGACCAAAATCCAAAATCCGACATCCAGTGGCATCATTTTTCCATTTGTTCTTCTGAGTCAGTGCCATTATACTCTATCTTCTCTGTGAATTGCTCAGCAGCAGCTTTATTGCTTGAATGGTGACAATTATCTTGTTGTTGTCATGTGACTTTTGGGCAGTGAAGAATGTCACAGGTAGAGACTGATGGTATGCCTTGGGTGGTGGAATCATATTGATGAGGATGGAAAGAGTCATTGGGTGTTTGAGTCCAGGAAGGCATCTCCTCAGGAGAATAAAACTGTTTCAGAAGTTGAATCAAGAATCTTTTGGTTAGGACTAATTGCCTGTCCAGTGCTGTGGGTGATATTTGCCTTTAGTGATCTCTTCTCCTTCAGAGTAAAATGGTTGGCATGGTTATCATGGGTGTGGTGCTACAGGGTGCCAACCTGTATGATTACATTAGGTGCAAGTGGGCAGCCAGAAGAATTTAACCAGCATGGCTACCTGGTATCTTGGAATGCAGTTTTTAAAACAAAACACCAGAAATGAACAGATTTCTTGAATAGAGAGAAAATTATGTTTTCTGTGATATTGGGGAATGGCCAAAGAAATTCTTGATTATGAATTGTTTAGAGCTCAGTCCAGTTGCAAAAAGGAGCATTGATTTTTTGTTTGTTTTGTTTTCACTTACAAAGTTACTATAAAAACTGGTTTCTTTTTTAAACAAAGTTTTAATTTTCTTTTTCTAGTAGTTGAGGCTGGGAAGTATGATATCATTAAGAACATTGTCAGAATTTATTTTAGGTGTGCATATGTATGCATATAGTAATGTATCCGTATATCCCAAATTAATGTGTTAGTTTACATATGTTAAAGAGATATTTGCATTTTGATCCATAGAATATAGGATGTTCTTAATCTATCTCAAAGGTATGTGTGTTTACATACTATTTCTATAGGTTAATTTCAGAAATACGTTGATTCCATGATTAAGAGTAAACACTTGGCTTGTGTATGAGTTAAAAAGTTAGAAAAAATGTTAATTTAAATATATACTTCATGTTGAAATTGCTTATGTTAGACATGCACAAGTGAAAAACAAATTCAGGCTGGTAGTGTTAACTAGTTTCTAAAATTTTCTTTTATTTTTATACTTAAGGCCTAACTAATAAATGGAATCTTTATAGTTTATGTTTAAGGGATACCCAGGGATTGCTGCTATTCTATTTATTTCATGGAAAGGATAGTTATATTTTATTTTGGAACTTCCTGGAAACTCTTCAGTGGTCTCTGGACTAATAAAATCTTTTAGTACTAAATGAATATTATTCTTATGTCATTTAAATACTTGGCATAATAAATGCCTAAAGACATTTTATGAATCTATTTTTTCTTGCTATAATGGGGATATTGTAAATCATACATTTGTATTAATAATTTTTCTTAAACAAGGCAATATATTTAACTGTAAACTAAACCAATCTACAAATTATTGTAGGCAGTTGTAAATTCTGTTGAGATACTGGAAACTTTGTTGGGGTCTTTTAATCAGCAGATTATGTTGTGAATGTATTTGTACATTGTTAAAATATTTTTAAAGATGTTTTGTTTTAGTTGAATAAATGTGTATTGGAGTGAAAAAAAAGAAATTAGAAACATGATAATGACATAAAAATTCTCTAGGCCATACTAGGCACTTTGAACTGTAATCACAGCTATTTTGGAGACTGAAGCAGGAGGATCACAAAGTTTGAAGCCAGCCTCAATACCTCAGGAACTTAGCAAAATCCCATCTCAACATAATATTAAAAAAGGGCTGAAATTCATTGCTTGCCTAGCATGGTCAAGGTTATGAGCTTAATTCTCATCACCATAAATAAATTTAAAAGAATAACTCCAAACCAAGCATATAATATGAGACAACTGGGGCATTTATAGAAGAGGGTGGAAAACATTATGTTGAACACCCCAAAATAATTCAACTATATTTAATAATTTTTCAGCTCATGATATTAACATGTCTAATCTCCACTTATATAACTTCATTAAAATATGGTAAATAGTGTATGTACTTTTTTAATGATTTCAAAATATGAATTATACTCAACTCTATTCTAAAAACTACCTTTGAAACACATAGAGCACCAGCATTTATATAAAATGAAATCAGGCCATTTCCAACACAAAGTAATATTTAGTAAGTACTAATATATACACACATTATTTCAAAATAAATTAAAATTGATGAAATCAAAAGGTCACTGGTATGCTTTTAAATGATATTTTGAATATATGAGAAACATTTAATAGAGTTCTCCAAAAAGAACTTCTGACAATATATAAAGCATGCTTATTAGAAAGTCAATTCCCTTGCTTGCAAGGAGTAAGAGAAACTAACTACTTGATGAATGTAAGACTTTAATAAGATATACGAATATGCTTTCTAAATTTGAAAAAGTAGAAAATGTCTGTTTAAAAAAGTCTATTTTTGGTAAATGTATCTTTTTTTTAAAAGAATCTATTGACTTTTCTCTTACACACTGTAATTATTTCAGTGGTTTTAAGCTGGAATATCATGTAATATCAATAGCTGGATTTTAAAATATCACCATCCTCTTTCTTTCTATAAAATTGATTAGCAAATTTTGCTTAGAATAATTTCAACCCAATTTGGAAAAGATCTCTCTCTCTCTCTGTGTGTGTGTGTGTGTGTGTGTGTGTGTGTGTATAAATACATAATATTTTAAACAATTCCCCTGACACTTGGGTCCTGTCAAAGACATATTGTCTGTATGTGGTGCTGGAATGGAACCAGGGACTCTCACATGTTAAGCAAGTTCTCTGCCACCAAGTTACACACACTGTCTCAAAGACCTTAATAAGAAAAAGATGATTAAAACTTTTTCAGATAATGAGAACTGTCAAACAAGATAATTCAATCAAAACAAGGTAAACTAAAAAGTATATTTAAAAATATTGTTGATAAAAATAGCAGAAGTTCAAAGTTAGAGAAGAAATTAAAAATCAAACTGCAGAAACCTACTACATAAAATTGGAAACCTAGAGGGAATAGGTAATTTCCTAGTTAAAAAAACACATTAATAAAAGATTAAAATAAGAAAACTATGAATGATCAATCAGCTTAAAAAGTTTAAAATGATGCTTACAGATCTCCCATTGGGACAAAAACCAGGAACATAGGGGTCCACGGTTGAGTGTTAACTGACTTTTAACAAATTCCGGATTTACTTAAAATGTTCATGATCTATGAGGAAAGAATGAAATCATTACTTAAAATAAATACTTCAATTAATTAAAATTAATTTCCTCAATTAACTTTGTGGTATAATACCAAAGCATTATATAGTCAAGATATTTCAGCAGATGTAGAATGTCAACACAGTATTTAGCATACCATTACAAATACACTGCCAAATAAACTGACTTGCTCAACCAAAGACAAAATGTATTCTCAGTCAAAATTTTGATTAATTTAGTTCCATAAAATCCATGAACTATTTTTTCACAAATTCTGGCTTATTAGAAATAACATATTTAAACTTAAATAACCTTGTGGGTTTCATACATCTACTTTTCCATTTTTTAATATTTTTTTTCCTGCTTTAACACAGTAAAAATAAGCAGTTAGAACAATTCCTCCTCCCTCTGTGCCAGAAATCATCCAAGTAGCTGTGTTTTGATGACAAGTAATCAGAGCCTCTTGAAGGTATGTTTCCCCAAAGTAAACCTTGCTGAAATAATGAAGGAGAGCATGGCTCCCTCCTTAGCTCTCAAATGGGCACAGGGAGTGAATCTGCTTTCTCTTCACACTTCCCACCTTTTCCTCACCTGCCGCCTATTTATCCAGAAGTTTCTGGAAGATCTCTCTGAGGCTGCTCTGGGCATGCCTATAGACATGACCCACAGAATCCTCAAGCCAGGATCTCTCTAAGGCTAGTCTGAGAAAAGCGTCCCTGTAGA
Organism: Callospermophilus lateralis; assembly: GCF_048772815.1. Lineage (NCBI taxonomy): Eukaryota > Metazoa > Chordata > Mammalia > Rodentia > Sciuridae > Callospermophilus > Callospermophilus lateralis. The sequence goes on from NC_135307.1 coordinate 1,534,524, forward strand.
TATGACTCAGTGTCTGCAAGCGAGGCATCCCTCTGAGGTTGCTCTGAGGAGAAGGAGCTCTGGATGACCCTACACACATGACCCACAGTGTCTCCAAGACAGGCATCTGCCTGAGGATGGTCTGAAAAGAATGGAGCTCTAGGTGTCCCTATAGCCTTGACCCACAGCTGGTCTTAGAACGGAGTTATAGCCTTGATCCACAGTGTCCCCAAGCTGTGAGTCTCACTGAGGCTAAAGAGAAGGGACCCTAAAGTCCCTGTAGACACAACACAAAGTGCCCCAAGCTGGGAGTATTCCTGAGTCTGCTCTAAGAGGAAGCTCCAAGTCCCCATACACATGAACCACATTGTCCCCAAGGTGGGAGTATGCTTGAGTCGGCTGAGAAGAAGGCAACTCTCCGTCCCATACAAATGACCCACCAGGGTACCCAAGTTAGGAATACCTCCTCAGACCAGAGGTGCTCAGAGAACCTAGGGTGCCGAGCTGGTGGAGTATTGCTTCAGATAGGAGGCACATGGAGGACCCAGGGTCCCCGAGCTGGGAGTACCGCCTCAGACCCCAGGTACATGGCATACTCAGGTTCCCTGAGCTGGGAGGGATCCCAGGCACACTGAGGACCCAGCGTATCCAAGCTGGGAATATCTGCACAGATCCAAGGCACACAGAGGACCCAGGGTCCCTGAGCTGGGAGGATTTTCAGACACCAGGTACACCACCAACCCAGGGTCCCCGAGCTGAGAGTACCTCCTCAGACCCAAGGCACACCACCAACCCAGGGTCCCGGAGCTGGGAGGAACTCCTCAGACCCAAGGCACACCACCGACCCAGGGTCCCCGAGCTGGGAGTACCTCCTCGGACCCAAGGCACACCACCAACCCGGGGTCTCAGAACTGGGAGTACCTCCTCAGACCCAAGGCACACCACTGACCCAGGGTCCCGGAGCTGGGAGGATCTCCTCAGACCCCAGGCACACCCAGGACCCAGGGTCCCCGAGCTGGGAGTACCTCCTCAGACCCAAGGCACACCACCAACCCAGGGTCCCGGAGCTGGGAGGAACTCCTCAGACCCAAGGCACACCACCGACCCAGGGTTCCTGAGCTGGGAGGACCTCCTCAGACCCAAGGCACAGGGAGAACCCAGCTTCCCCAAGCTGGGAGGATCTCCTCAGACCACAGGCACACCCAGGACCCAGGGTCCCCAAGCTGGGAGAGCCTCCTCAGATCCGACGCACACAGAGGACTCAGGGTCCCGGAGCTGGGAGGACCTCCTCAGACATGAGGCACACGGAGGACCCAGCAGCCTGGAGCTAGGAGGGCCTCCTCAGACATGAGGCACACTGAGGTCCGAGGGTTCCCGAGCTGGGGGATCTCCTCAGACCCCATGCACACGGAGGACCCAGGGTCTCGGAGCTGGGAGGATTCTCAGACACCAGACACACCACCAACCCAGGGTCCCTGAGCTGGGAGTACCTCCTCAGACTCGAGGCACACAGAGGACTCAGCGTCTCCGAGCTGGGAAGACTTCCTCAGACCCCAGGCACACGAAGGACCCAGGGTCCCGGAGCTGTGACGACCTCCTCAGACATGAGGCACACGGAGGACCCAGCGGCCTCGAGCTAGGAGGGCCTCCTCAGACCTGACGCACACCCAGGACCCAGGGTCCCAGAGGAGCTAGGAGGGCCTCCTCAGACATGAGGCACACGGAGGTCCGAGGGTCCCCGAGCTGGGGGATCTCCTCAGACCCCACGCACACGGAGGACCCAGTGTCCCGACCTGGGAGTATCTCCTCAGACCCCAGGCCACGGAGGACCCAGGGTCTTGGAGCTGGGAGGATTCTCAGACACCAGACACACCACCGACCCAGTGTCCCGACCTGGGAGTATCTCCTCAGACATGAGGCACACGGAGGTCCGAGGGTCCCGACCTGGGAGTATCTCCTCAGACATGAGGCACACGGAGGTCCGAGGGTCCTGACCTGGGAGTATCTCCTCAGACCCCAGCACACGGAGGTCCCAGCGTCCCGACCTGGGAGTATCTCCTCAGACCCCAGCACACGGAGGTCCCAGCGTCCCAACCTGGGAGGATCTCCTCAGACCTGACACACTCGGAGGACCCAGGGTCCCGACCTGGGAGTATCTCCTCAGACCCCAGCACACGGAGGACCCAGGGTCCGGACCTGGGAGTATCTCCTCAGACCTGACACACTCGGAGGACCCAGGGTCCTGACCTGGGAGGATCTCCTCAGACCCCAGCACTCGGAGGACCCAGCGTCCTGACCTGGGAGTATCTCCTCAGACCCTAGGCACACGGAGGACCCAGCGTCCCGACCTGGGAGTATCTCCTCAGACCCCAGCACACGAAGGACCCAGCGTCCTGACCTGGGAGTATCTCCTCAGACCCCAGCACTCGGAGGACCCAGCATCCCCGACCTGGGAGTATCTCCTCAGACCCTAGGCACACGGAGGACCCAGCGTCCCGACCTGGGAGTATCTCCTCAGACCCCAGCACTCGGAGGACCCAGCATCCCCGACCTGGGAGTATCTCCTCAGACCCCAGCACTCGGAGGACCCAGCGTCCCGACCTGGGAGTATCTCCTCAGACCCTAGGCACATGGAGGACCCAGGGTCCCGACCTGGGAGGATCTCCTCAGACCCCAGCACACGGAGGACCCAGCGTCCCGACCTGGTAGTATCTCCTCAGACCCCAGCACTCGGAGGACCCAGCATCCCCGACCTGGGAGTATCTCCTCAGACCCCAGCACACGGAGGACTCAGCGTCCCGACCTGAGAGTATCTCCTCAGACCTGACACACACGGAGGACCCAGGGTCCCGACCTGGGAGTATCTCCTCAGACCCCAGCACTCGGAGGACCCAGCATCCCCGACCTGGGAGTATCTCCTCAGACCCCAGCACTCGGAGGACCCAGCGTCCCGACCTGGGAGTATCTCCTCAGACCCTAGGCACATGGAGGACCCAGGGTCCCGACCTGGGAGGATCTCCTCAGACCCCAGCACACGGAGGACCCAGCGTCCCGACCTGGTAGTATCTCCTCAGACCCGAGGCACACACGGAGGACCCAGCGCCTGGAGCTAGGAGGACCTCCTCAGCGCCCAAGCAGGTCAGAGGAGGAGCTCCGCATCCCCACACACATGGCCCATAGTACCCTCAAGCTGCCTGTATCCTGGAGGCCGGTCTGCCGCTTCCTGGTGGTTCACCCAGCACGCTCGTGGTTTTTCCTGAGACAAGAGTTCTAGTCCTCACCCTGAAGAAGGGAGGACAAAGATGGAAAGTGAGCCACTGTCCCCTGCTACCCCGCCCAGTGTGAGACTCTGCTCATACACAGGGGCACCAATCCCTGATGGCCACGCCCAGTGCAGGCCTCTGCTCATGCGCAGAGGCACCACTCCTGATGACCACGCCCAGTGCCAGACTCTGCTCATGCGCACAGGCACCACTCCCTGATGGCCACGCCCAGTGCCAGACTCTGCTCATGCGCATAGGCACCACTCACTGATGGCCACGCCTAGTGCAGGCTTCTGCTAACCTGTAATGGTAGTAGGGTGGCTAGTCTTTCTTATTTCTCTCATTGCCTTTCTGTAGCCTCAGCTATTACTGAATAGGATCTATTCCCACTTCTTTAACTAAGTCTGGCTGTGTTTATTTGTGCCATCACCAGAAGTGGAATCTCAGGAGAGGAGAAAAGGGAGGCCAAGAGACTGAGACCCGGGTCCCTGGACTCAACCAGGCCACGCACTGCTGTAGCCAGGGGCCAGGCAGGCAGAGGCACAGACATGAGCACCTGCAGGGAGCCCCTGGACACTTCACTCTTGTGCCCAAGGGAAGAAGGCCAAAAGCAGGTCAACATAGAGGCCTCTGCGAAGTGTAGACAAGTGACTGAGTGATGTAGCCAAGGACTGCCAAATTTAAACATCATGGGTTTTGAGAAAAGCAGTTAAATCCCAGCCCATGTTGACTGCTTTCAAGGTTGTGAGACCCTGAGCTCACACGACCCCCCAGCAGCCTCTGGGAGCTGCAGGGTGCACCCCTTGCCCTGGTTCATTTTAGATTGAATTATCTCTCCTTGTTTCCCAGCTCTCACCATGAATGCCTCTGGGAGTTGCAGTTATTCCCAGAGATTCTTGACAGTCTAATTTGGTGTTCTGCCCACACAGCCCTCGCCAGGCAGGATCATCAGAGCTGTGTGCCACATGCTATCCCAAGTGCCCTGGAGGACCCTGGCAGTGGAGACTTGTGTTCTGCCCATGTAGCCCTCACTCCAGAAGCCTATGGGGAACTACAAGTAGCAGAATTACCCTCATATCCCATGCAGCCTTCACTACAGAGGCATCTGGGTGCTTCAGAACTCCCAGGATCATGGACATTGTAGCCTGGTGCTGGGTTGGTGCAGCCCACACTATAGTTGCTTTTCACAGCTCTGAGGCCCCAGGAATTCTGTGTATTGTAGTCCTCTTTGCTCAAGCATTTCTGACCTCAGAGGTCTAGAGCTGCAGGCTATTGATTATTCTGGGCAGTGCAGACCATTCTACCTAAGTGGACCTCACCATCAAGGCTCCCAGTATCAGCACACCACAACCCTGCCTGGACACCCCTGAGGAGTCTGGGTGGTGCAATACAAATCTTGCCCATGCAGTCCTCAAGTGGTAGGTGTCTGGAAGGTGCAGGCCCTGGGGGATTCTGGTAGTGTATTCTTGCCTTCAGCCCGCACAGCTCTCACTGTGGAGGCCTCCGAGTGGCAGGCCACACAGGCACCTGGACATCTGCAAGAATTCTGAGTAGTGTAGTTCAGTTCTCTACCCCACAGCCCCAACCACAGAGTATTTTGGGGGCTGCAATTTCCTGAGGATTCTGGGTAATGTAAGTCAGTGTTTTGCCTGCGTGCCTCCTGTGAGGGCCAGGATAAATGCAAGCCACATGCTTACCTTGGTAATGCAGACCTCACTGTGGAGGGTTCTTGGACTGTAGGCTTCACAGTCATCAGGGTATCCCCAGGAATTATGGGTAGTGTAATCTGACCTTTAGCATGAACAGCCTTTGCTGTGGAGGCCTCTAGGAGTTGCAGGCCACAAGCTCACCCAGGCAACACGTCCCCTAAATGATTCTGGGTAGTATAGTTAAGTTCTGTTTCCTACAATTCTCATCACAGAGGATCCTGGGAGCTGCTGGAACTAACATTTGTGGGTAACATAGTCCCGTATTTTGCGTATTCACCACAGAGGGTTCTGGGAGCTATAGCCCCTGAGGATTGTAGGTAATGTAGGCTAATGATTTGATCAACACAGAGGAAGGTACAGCTCATGAGGATTTTGGATAATGTAGTTTAGTGTTTGCCTGCACAGTCCTACTGGGAGGACCACAAGAACTGCAGACCCATGCTTTCCCTGGTACCCTGGAGAGTCTAGGTACTAAAGCTCTCATCCCAGAAACTTCTGTGAGTTATAGGCAATGAAGACATACCCTGCATTGAGCCTGGTGTTCTGCCTTTGCAGCCCTCAACCCAGAAGCTCCTGGGAATAGCAGGCACCCAAGGGATATGAGAAGCACAGTTTGTCATTCTGCCCCCACAGACCTCACTGCAGAGGTCTCTGCAAGCTGCAGGTCCCTCAGGGCTCTGGTCATACAGTCTGTCATTTGGTCCATTCTGCCCTCAATGCAGAGGGCTGTAGGAATTGCAGGTCCTGAAGGATTCTGGGTAGCACAGGCCATCATAACCTTTGCAGCTCTTGACCCAGAGCCTCCTGGGAGCTGCTGGCCACATTCTCACTAGCCACTCCTGAGGACTCTGGGCAGTGTAGTAACCAATAAGTGTTCTCTTTCCTACATTGTATCTGATATAAAAGGGCCACACTTCCATTTAAAAACCTGGCTTAAATCTGTTTTAACTATGTCTGTTTCTGATTATTAACAGTGTTTCCTAAATGTTTAAGAGATTGAAAGCTATCCTTTCACTTTTGCTAGTCCTGATAACATGCAAACCCGGGACTATAATTTTTACACACTATGGATTCTAAATTTTACTTTAAAAGTTAAACAGTTAATTGTGACACTAACCATTCTAGCTTTTTCATATTTTGGATATATTCATGTTCTTACAGAATACAAGCCTTTTAAAATGTAAGACTTGGTAGAGCCCTTTACCAAGATGATGTTCTCTAAACTAAAACTGTCTGTAGCAATAGTCTGTTTCAGGTTTATATAGAAATAACAAATTTGATTGATATTTATTTATGATATTTAATGTTTTATAACTGGATAAGGGTAACCTGTTATCAATAAGTTATATATAAAATTTTGTGTTACTCTTTATACTGGGATGGGAATTTAAATGTATTTTTGGAAAGTAATAAGCAGAGCCTGGTTTGTTTAAAGGCTGAAAATGTGGAATATGATTTTGCCATTTTTTCCACAAAAAGAAGTTAAGAGCTCTCTTAGCCTTTATATTTTATTCATGTTTAAGATGAAATGTTGTTTGTTTGTTTGTTTTAATTATAAAGAAAAGAAGTTTATTTGGCTCTAGGTTCTGGTCCAAGATTAAAGGGATGAATCTGATGATGGCCTTTTTGCTGGCAGAATAGTGAGGTGGCTCAGTACATCATATAGTGAGGGAAGGGACTGGGATTCTCCAGATAGCTGGTTTCTATAGCAGCCTCACTCTCAAGATAGCCCATAAGTCCATTAATCTGCTCATGGTATAGATGGATCAACCCTTCTCAAGTTAACCCATAAACTTGTTAATCTGTTCAGGATATGAATGGACCAACCTTGCACAAGGACAAAGCTCTAAAATGGATCAACACTGCACAAGGACAAAGCTCTGATTGCTTTGATCACCTCTTAAACACCCCACCTATTTTTCTTTCTTTTTTTTTTAACTGGGGATTTTACCCAGGGATATTTTCCACAGAGCTACATTCCCAATTCTTTTTTTTTTTTTTTTTTTTTTGAGAAAAGATCTTGCTACATTGATGAGGTTGGCCTCAAACTTGAGCTCTTCTCCCTCAGCCTGTAGAATCATTGGGATTTCAGGTGTGTACCACCTTGCCTTGTGGTTCTACCTCATCTATTTATTTATTTTATTTTTTCAAATTAGTTATATGTGGCATATTGACTTATTGTACACAAATGGAGCACACTTTCTCTTTCCTCTGGTTGTACATGGTGCAGAGTCACTCCAGGTGTATAATCATAGACGTACATAGGGTACTTATGTCTGTCTCATTCTACTGTCCTTTCCATCCCTGCAGTCATAACCTTCCTTCACAGCACTCTACACAAACCAAAGTTTCTTCATTCTTCCCTACCTCCCCACCCCACTGTGAATCAGTATATGCTTATCAGAGATAATGTTCAGCTTTTGTTTTGGAGGAATTGGCTCATTTCCATTAGCATGATATTCTCTAGTTCCATCCATTTATCTGCAAATGCCATAATTTCATTCTTCTTTGTGGCTGAATAATTTTTTATTGTGTAAATGTATCACTTCTCTTTATCCATTCATTGGTTGAAGGGCATCTAGGTTGGTTTCATTGTTTAGCTATTGTGAATTGAGCTGCAATAAACACTGATGTGGCTGCACTGTGGTATGCTGATTTTAAGTCCCTAAGGTATAAAATGGGGAATGGGATAGCTGGGTCAAATGGTGGTTCCATTCTGAGTTTTCTGAGGAATCCATACTGCTTTCCATAGTGGTTGCCCCAATTTGCAGTTCCACCAGCAATGTATGAGTGTGTCCTTTCCCCCACATCTCTGCCAACACTTATTATTGCTTGTACTCTTGATAATTGCCATCTGATTGAGATGAAATCTTATAGTAGTTTTGATTTACATTTCTTTTTCATTTGTTTGTTAATGGATTATATTTCTTCTTCTGTGAAGTGTCTTTTCAGTTCCTTAGCCAATTTATTGATTGGATTATTTGTTATTAGGGTGTTAAGTTTTTTGAGTTCTTTATATGTCCTGGAAATTAGTGCTCTATCTGAGGTGCATGTAGTAAAGACTTTCTCCCATTCTGTAGGCTCTCTCATTACATTATTGATTGTTTCCTTTACTGAGAATAAGTGTTTTATATGAATCCATGCCATTTATTGATTCTTGATCTTACTGCTTGCACTTTGGGAGTCTTCTTAAGGAAATCAGGTCCTAAGTGACCATCATGAAGATTTGGGCCTACTTTTTCTTCTATTAGGTGAAAGGTATCTATTCTAGTGTGTAAGTCTTTGATCCACTTTGAGTTGTTTTTTTTGTGCAGGGTGAAAGAGAGAGGCTTAATTTCATTTTGCTATCTATGGATTTCCAGTTTTCCCAGCACCATTTATTGAAGAGTCTATCTTTTCTCCAATGTATGTTTTTTGTCTAGTATGAAATAACCATATTTTGTGTTTTTTTCTCTGTGTCTTCTATTTTGTACCATTGGTCTACATGTCTATTTTGGTACCAATACCATGCCATTTTTGTGACTGTTGCTCTGTAGTATAGTTTAAGGTCTGGTATTGTGATGCCTTCTGCTTCACTCTTCTTGCTAAGGATTGCTTTGGCTATTCTGGGTCTCTTATGTTTCCAAATGAATTTTATGATTGCTTTTTCTAGTCCTATGAAGAATGCCATTGGGATTTTAATACGAATTGCATTGAATCTGTATAACAGTTTTGGTAGTTTGGCCATTTGGACTATATTAATTCTGCCTATCCAAAATCATGGGAGATCTTTCCAACTTTTGAGGTTTTCTTCAATTTCTTTCTTTAGTATTCTGTAGTTTTCTTATAGAGGTCCTTCATCTCTTTTGTTAGGTCAATTCCCAAGTACTTTATTTATTTGTTTGTTTATTTGTTTATTTATTGAGGCTATTGTGAGTGGACTGTTTTTCCTAATTTCTCTTGCAGTGTATTCATAACTTAGTATGGAAATGCACTTGATTTATGGATATTGATTTTTATATCCTGCTACTTTCCTGAATTCATTTATTAGGTCTAAAAGTTTTTCTGGTGGAATTTTTGGATCTTCTAAATATAGAATTATGTCATTGGCAAGTAGTGATAGTTTGTGTTCTCCTTTTCCTAAGAATACCTCTTTAATTTCTTTTGTCTGTCTGATTACTCTAGCTAGAGTTTCAAGGGCTATGTTGAATAGAAGTGATGAAGGAAGGCATCTCTGGCTTGTTCCAGTTTTTAGAGGAAATGCTTTCAATTTTTCTTTATTTAGAATGATGTTGGCCTTGGGCTTAGCATAGATAGCTTTTACAGTGTTGAGGTATATTCTGTTTTTCTAGTGTTTTGAGAATGATCTTCATGTTGCTGTATTTTGACAAATGCTTTCTTTGTACCTATTATGACAATAATATGATTATGCTTCCCCACAGTCAGAACCCTTACAAGAAAGGCTCTTGAGGGACTGGGGTTGTGGCTCAGCAGTAGAGCACTTGCCTGGCATGTGCGAGGCCCTGGGTTCGATCCTCAACACCACATAAAAATAAATGAACAAATAAAGATATTGTGTACAACTAAAAAACGGGGGGCTCTTGATTTATAACAACAAGCTTCAATATCTGTCCTCACAGTGACCAAGCAACAGCAGCAGTCACCCTCACTAAGTCAGAGTCCACAAAGGTCCTGAGCAGCAAATCTCAACATCAGTTTAATAGGCAACTTAAAGAACATGTGCCCTTCGTGGTTACCTAGTCCTGGATCTTCTCCAATTCAAGGTCAGAACTTTCCCTTACTCAAGAGTGAGCCTTGCACCTCTCTCTGACCACCACGCCTTGCCAGGACAGTCCAACCACACCATGCTGTGCTCCTGGAGGGATGGCAAAGATGACCACCACTCCGAGGCAGAGGCTGCCTTTTGTCCACATGTGACTCTCCAGCCTGCTCTCTGCAGAAGTCAAATAGATGGTGTCCTAACTCAAGCAAGGTTCTACCCAGCAACCTCCCACTTCCTGGAGGTAGAGCATGGCATTCTTGAGAAAGATGCTCATACACCAAGTATGTGGAAGTCCAGCTTCATGGGCAGCCCTGAGTAGGACACAGCTCTGCAGCAAGTCCAGGCTGTTCCAGCAAGCAGTCCACCCATCCCAACTTGACAGACTCTGGGATGGAGATGTCTATGGTAGGAAAACATGCTGTATGTGTGACTCATGTCACCTCCAACAGCGTAGGCTCTTAGGGTTTAGGCACATAGACAAGCTGTTGGCACAAAGAAAAGACATTATTTTAGAAGCTGCTCAGGCAGTCTACTGGGCCATGGTAGAGAGGTCACCCCCGACTTGAGGCATCAGCCTAGTAGCCATGTCCATGATGGGCTGCAGCTTTATAACATTCTGGTTCACAAGAGGGATGAACCTGCTGGCAATCTCTTGTAAGTTGCAAGTGGTCCACTGGCAGCTGGGCATAAGATGGAACAAGACACATGTAGGCTGCTTGAGGGCACAGATGTCCAAGGTGCCCTCTGCCGCTCCATTAGCTCGTCTTCCAGTCACCTCTATGGCCACTCAGGGAACAGGAGTAACCTTTTATTTCCCACTGGTAGAAGAGAATGAAAGATGACCTTTATGGCCTCATGTGTGTGTTTGTGTGTGTGTGTGTGTGTGTGTGTGTGTGTGTGTGTGTGTTGTACCAGAAGCATTTGAATGTGGCTTAATTTGGAAAAGGGTCTTTGTAGAGAAAATGAAGTTAAGGATCTCAAGATGAGCTCATCTTGGATGCCCCTGGTAGGGCTATGTCCAAGTGCCAGGCTCTGCAGGCTGAGCAATATCCTGTAGCTGTGTAGCTTCCAGGTGAGGAGGCCAAGCCCTCCATGTGCACACTTGGTTCATAAGCAGAGGCAACTTTCTGATCAATGAGCTTACTGCCAGTGTAACTTGTTATTCTTCATTCATTAATGAAAATTACAGGCTTATATTCATTTCATAGGGATGCTGTGAAAACATTACACAAACCAGGTGGTTTGAGCAACAGAAATGCATTGTCTCAAGTTCTTCGAGTTCAGAGATCAGGTTGTTGGTGGGACCTGCTCCTCTGAGGACCATGACAAATTCCCTCCTGTCTCCAATGGTATGCTGGCCGTCTTTGGAGCTCCTGGGCAGTGGAAGTATCACCCAAGCATGACCTCAGTGCAATGTGCTCTCCATGCATGCACAAACTCCCTTTTCTAATGAGGATACTGGCATATTGGATCAGGACTGTCCTATTGCATTTTGACTTTGTCTTAATGAATTGCACCAGCAAGAGCCTATTTCCAGATGGAATCAATAAGCCACATTCTAAGAGGGGCTAATACTTAAACATGCAGGTTTGGGGGAGGGGACAATTCCACCCTGAATGGGGCACAGGAGCAGAAACGTGCCAGCACAATTTCCCACTGCTTTTGAGCAGTGGTTGCAGGTGGCCCCTCTTTGTGTTGTAGACATTCAGGGGATGCTTAGACTCCTGCCTTTCAGCTTATCACCACTGAAAGCCAGTCTGGAGGATCTGGGACCTGGATAAAATCACGTGCACAGCAGGCTGTGTGCACATTGTGTGCTCAAAGGGATAAATGTGATTGACATGTTGTAATCATTTCTACTTTATTGCTGTTTGTTCTGGCCAACAGTGTCACCTAAATTAAGTCTACTCTTTAAATAATATTTCATTATGGAAGTCAGAGTTCCAGATGGATCTTTCACTGGGCCCTTGTGGCTTTTCCTCATCTTCCTTTTGGGTCAGCTCTCCTGTCTGTCTGCCTGTCCCTAAGCAGCCATTCTGCTGTGTTTGCTGTATTGTTGGATTTTTACCTGCTCATATGTATTCAGTTTACTAAGAATAAATTTGTCTGATACCCTTTTAAAACCCTCTTAAGAAGTGACTCTCTAGCTCATTAGCATAAGATGGCTTTTAGTTCCCTACCAATTCAGAAATTCTGGATTTTAATGGCTCCACTTCAGTTTTTGGAGGAGACAAGAAGGACCTGCTCAATGTCCATGAGGGCAGAGCCGGACTGGGAGCAAGTGTCTCTGTCACCCTCCACCAGGACTCCTTGTATGCCCTCAATAACATTGTATCTTTGGACTTCCCAATTCAAACAATGCTGGGCTGGGGATATAGCTCAGTTGGTAGAGTGCTTGCCTCACATGCACAGGGCCCTGGGTTCAATCCTCAGCACCACCACCAAAACAAACAAACAAACAAAAAAGAATGTCTTTGTTCCTAAATTGTAGGCTTTCTATTCACCTCACTTATTGTTTCTTTTGCCGAGAAAAAGCTTTTTAGCTTGAATCCATCCTATTTATTGATTCTTGATATTAATTCTTATGCTATAGGAGTCTTATAAAGGAAGTCGGAGCCTAATCCTACATGATGGAGATTTGTGCCTACTTTTCCTTCTCCTGCTCTTGCTGATGCCAACCCTGTTCTAGTCACACATGGGAATCATGTTCATAATGCTGGAATTCTCAGCTGACTATGCTGGTGGGGCTCTCTCTCCAGACCCCTCTGCTGATAGCTGCTCAACTCAGGGGCCAGCTGGATAGTTGGGGTAGATTCTACTTTGCTCTTTGTACTCAAAAGCACAGCAGCTTTCAAGATGCACAGGCCAGAGCTGTGTAAGAAGCATAGATTGGAATGAGATGCCTGCATCAAGAAATCAATTGGAGACCAAATTTAATGTCTAAGAAGAATGTTTAAGAACTTGAGATTGTTTAAAGCATGGCACATGATGTCTCCATCTTCTGTGGTGCTTCCATGATGTCCGAGTTCTCTGCAGCACTCCCAGAATGTCCATATCCTCCCATGAGATCCCATGACATCTGTGTCCTGTGTAGCATTCCCAGGATGTCCACATCCTCTGTGGCACTCCTATAAGGTCCCATGATATCTGTATTTTGGAAACCAGCTTCTCATGAAATTTGAAATATTAGCCAGTAATGTTGAATTCAGCTCAGCAAACTATCTTTCATTGTTTGTTCAATGAGAGGCTGAGTCATCCCTTGAGATGCTGGCAGACCTGCTATCCTGGTCAGCTGTGCAATTGTGACACATTTGCAGATGGCCACAGAGTAGCAAAGCACTTTCTCATGTCTGCATAATAATCTGTTACCAAACTTCTGGCCCCATTGCAAGATAAACTATCATTTTCAAATGTCCTTCAGAACAACAGTTGGAGCCTCAGCTGTGGCCAGGTGTCTTGGTTCAAACCAACATAGTGTATATGAAAATGTTGTAATTTTTAAATGTCTTGGTAATTTCTTATTTGGCCCTTTGGTGAACTACTTAGGGGCATGTTCTTTAATTTTTGTGCAGTGTGACTTTCCAAATTTTCTTTTTGTGAGTGATATATTTTATTCTATTGTAGTCAGAGAATATGCTTAGTTTGATTTCAATTCTTTTAGACTTAAGATTAGTTTCATGGCCTAACTTATGATGTTCTCCTGCCATGGAGGGAAGCAGACTCTGCTGTTATTGGAGAAGCATTCTGTAAATGTCTGTTGGGCCTTGCTGGTTACATGGTTTTTCAGTCTTTTCTGTTTCCTGTTGGTCTTCTGTCTCCTTGTTCTGTGTTATTCTCAATGGGGTGCTGTTTCCTTGTGGTCTTCTGTCTCATTGTTCTATGAATTATCCACAGTGGAGTACTCAAATCACTGTTTTGTTAAGCCACTTGCTTTTCCCTTGAGATCTGGGTTTTGCTTTGTGTGTTTGGAGTTCTGTTGTCACTGCATGTACTGTTATATCCCACTGGAACAAGGCTGGGGACACCAGTAAAATGGTACATGATCTTTGTCTTCACTTCCTGGCACAGAGATCCTAAGACCCTGGGACTTTCCTGAGTGAAGAGGGGGTTGGGTGGCCACTGGTTCTGATGAAGTGATTTTTCTCAGCAAACTATTATCTAGCTTCTGGATACAGACTGGTCACCAAAAAGACTAACCCTTGATTGGAAGGTTGGGACCTTTAGCTCCACATCCCTCCAGGGAGCTCCTGCCAGGCTAGAGATAGCATTAATAGATCATGACCAACTGATGAAGGCGTTCCTGCACCTTCTTGCTCTCTGAGAGGATCACAGTGTGGGGGATGCTGTGGCAGGACCACACCATCTGGAAGCCAGAACCATGGGGATGCTATGGCAGGACCACACCATCTGGAAGCCAGAACCATGGGGATGCTGTGGCAGGACCACACCATCTGGAAGCTGGAACTAATCCTAAGTCTAAATGGATTGAAATCAAACTAAGCATATTCTCTGACTATAATAGAATGAAATATATCACTCACAGAAAGAAAATTTGGAAAGTCACATATGCCCCTAAGTTGTTCACCAATGGGCCAAATAAGAAATTACCAGGACATTTCAAAATTACATCATTTTCACACACACCATGTTGGTTTGAACCAAGACAGCTGGCCACTTATTTATGATACTCATGATATGGAAAAAAGGGCATACGTTAATCAATAATAAAAGTATGTATTGCCTGAGAATGCAGGAAAAGTCCCAGAGACTAAGCATACAATTAAGACATCCCCCAAGGTATGTTTCAATATCTCTCAGGATACAAACAATAGTGTTATTCCTCAAGAAATTCACAGGAAAAAGATTGCAAATTGAGGTTCCTGAGAAAAGCTTAACAATTTATGTCAAACCCCCCCTTTCTAAAGTCAAAACCTGTGCAACATATGTTCCCCCCACCAACAGACCCTCCTTTGCCTTACACAGGAATTCATAATGAGAATGGAAAACACATAGTTTATATAAATGATAAATGGTTTTAGGTGCAAAGCCTGCCCTTTAAAAGATTACAAAGACATAAGAATTGGTGTGCTTTGACCAAGGATCAAGGAAACTCTTTAAAAAGCAGTTAAATAGATCATATGAAAAAAAGAAAATTACCTTGGAAATTAAAAATAAAATAATGTAAAATTAATATAGTTATATTTTAGAGGCACTTCAGAGTAGTAGACTTTTTAAGTAATAGACTTTCACTATTTTAAGTGTGTTTTACAGAGATTTTAGTTTAGAAGTAAGAAAGCTTACCAATAATCATAGATATGCTTTAAAGTTAAAGGTTGATGAAATAATTATAGGTATGCTTAGAAGTTAGAAGTTAATAATAGGTCAGGACTTATGTAGTCTAGCTGTGTATCCTTTCACCTACTTATTGAGGTGAAAAATGTAAAAGCTTAATCATGATTGCCGAAAGTTATAAAAATATATTTTTAATAATGTACTCAATATCTTAGGTAATCAGCATATGTCAAAAAAGATTATAACTCTTGAAAATCATGTAAACCAAAGAAGTTTCAGGCTTTGAGGCTATCCATTAACTACTTGAAAAAAAAAAAAAAACACTTGTAAAAAAGGTATAAAAATAAAGGCTCCTCTAGGGGCAGCAGATTTTTTCTGGAGGCTGCTGGTAACTTGCAACCTGTAGGCCTGACTCTTCTTGTTTCGCAGACGCACTCCTCCTTCAGTACTCCTGGATCCGCTGCTGGGGCTAGACCCCTGCAACCAATGATGTGACCAATCTTGCCTATGGAATGAAGCCACAATAAGCAGGGAGTAGGGAAGAATGAAAGAAGTTCACTGGATTCGACAAAGCAGAATGAAGGGAAACAGGGGTGGGTGAAGAAATAGGAAAGACAATGGAATGAATCCAACATCACTTCCCTGTGTGCACATACTACCTGTGTAACTCCACATCACGTACAACCACAAGAACGGGAAGTTATACTCCTTATGTGAATAATATGTCAAAACACATTCTACTGTCATGTACAACTAATAAGAACAAATAGAAAAAAATTAAAGACAAAAACCTAAATGATGGGGTTCAAGAGCCTCCAGGCTGGAAGGCAGGCAGATATCACCCGCATGGGGCTTGTAGGCTGTGAGCCTCCCTCATCTACCTTGCCCCAGGCATTTCTTTTATTCAGCTGTTCTTGAGTTGCACCTTTCACAATAAACAGGCAGGTAAAAGCTTTCACCTTCTTGAGTTCTGTGGGTCGTGTTAGCACATCCAGTCGTTTCCATGAGGTGAGGGCCTGAGAGGACAGAGGAAGGAGAAAGGCCATGTGTGGCACTTTAGAATATACTTTGGCATCATCTTCATGCAGGACGACCTGTGCAATTTTTATAGCCCTGTGCAAAATGAACCTGCAGGATCTCATATTTTAAAACTCCAGAAAGCTTAAGACAGCACCAGCAGACCATTAAACCAAGCTCACGGCCCATCTGAGTGGACCAGGCTACATATCCATGACACCAGCCAGGGTGCAGGGCAGGTTTGTCCTTGTAATCCTATGGACTCAGCTAAGGTAGTCTGTGGAGTAGCCCACAGCTGTGGACAAAAGAGGCTGATGTGAACTTGCTGTAGATTCTAACTGAAAGTAACCCTTGATCTGTATAGGTTTTTCACTGAAGTTAGTCTCTGTTGAGGCAGGGCAGGACAGTTGGGAAGAGATAAGAGTTTTGTCATCAGTAGAGCTGGCAGGGAAGACCTCAAAGCTCCATCAGAACTAGACAATGCCTGGAGAAGACACAGACCCTTGTAAGTCTCAATATGCGGAGTATGTTGACAGGACGCTCTTGGAGAGCCCGTACTGGCTCTGCTAACATCAGCTTCTCTTAGAATTAAAGCCACAGATATCTCTATAGGGGCTGAATCCAGTGTGGCTTTGATTTTAACAGGAGTCCTAGCTTAATAGAGAAAGTTATGGTCTGGAAAATATGAGCGACTTCCAGCAATCCCTTGAGGCCATGCATCTCTGCCTGGTCTCATGTTTTCACCCAAAGGGGTGAGCTACAGCTCTGGCGTGGGCCCTTGTGAACCTGTGGCACCTACTTCTTGGGACCTCAGTTTCTCAAAGCAAGAGAGTCAAACCAGCTGACTCCAGGCACTTCTCAGCATCAAGGGTCAGACACCATGGTGCCTCCCTGGCTGACACATACCTTCTTACATGGCATCTCATTCTGCAGTTGCCAAACCCAGACTTCACTTCCTGCTGCTTCCCCTTGGCTGTCCCATCTGCAGGAGTTTCTCTGACATGACAGAGACAGGCTTCCTGTTAGCTTCAGGTTGCAGCATCCTAGGTGTAGGCTGTCACATATTGCAGGTGAAGGGGACAAGCAGAGGTGTCTTGCCTTGCTGACCCATGTGTGTGCGGTGGTGGCCTCTGTGGACAGAGGTCCTCCTCCAGGAGTGAGTGTGAGCGCGTGTCGAGGGAAAGCCTCTGAAGACAGGAGAACTCACTCTGACTTATACATCATGTGGAATTCACTTCAAATAACTTAGAGAAGCCTCTGCACAGAGTCCGAGTGAGGATTAAGTGCATGCTAGTGTACATCGCCATCACTAGATGAGCAGTGTGAGTCCATGGTGTGGCCTTGGTGGTTCACATCTCAGGCTGCTAATCTCATCCAGAAAAAGTCTAGGAAAGGAGACTCAGGAAGTGTGTGGCACCATCCCACAGCCATGAATGTGAACTGTGATTGGTGCTTAAGGTCCTCTAGCCCACATCCTCCTTGAGACAATTGCTGACTCAAGCTTTTGACTATTGTGAGGCTCAAATGAATCAGCATGAAAGCATAAGACAAATGTGCATGCCTGCAGAAGCAGCTTGAATGGACGAATGGCTGAGTGCTGATGTACAAAGTGGAGGTATTGTGGCAACTCAGATGAAGCCAAGGGAGCTGCCCTCTAGCGCAAACCATGAAGCTTGAAGTGGAGTTTGGGGGGAGATGCACAAATACTTCAGAAACCCCACAAGGACCCAACAGCACACTTAGAGACATCAATGATGCTTTATTAGTTTATTTTTATGTGGTGTTGAGGATCAAACCCAGGGCCTCACATATGCCAGGCAAGTGCTCTACCACTGAGCCACAACCCCAGCTCCTGGGGTGATTTTACATTAGTGGCATAGAGCCACTGGTCTCTGGGGCCATGTTGCCCTCTGAGGTCTTGGAGGTGAGCCCAGGTGTGCAATCAGCCTTGGGTTCCCTGGAGGTAGGGCAGGGGACCCTGCATCTCTGTGACCGCATGGTCTCCACACTTGGAGCTCTTCTCCAGTTCTCCAGGAGACTCACTGGTCCAGGGGACATTATGCTGGGCTCCTGTCTGTCCTTCCAGATCCCTTTTCCACCCTGTGTTGCTCCCTAACTTCAGGGTAACATCCCCAGAGCCCCCTTTCCCTCTAGTCCTGATTCCACCTGTGGCGGGTGCTGGGGGGAGATGGAAGGTTCCTGGCCAGACTCTCTCTGCAGGCCTCTGGCTGACAGAGGCTTGTGCTTCTGAGGCAGAGCTTGGCCCTTGGTCAGCCCTGAGTCCTCACTGCTTTACTCCCCCCTCCATCCCAGGAGAGCAGGGGCGTTCCCTCTTTTTACTTCTGCTGCATCCTTGTATAAACCTCTCTTATTACAATTTCTTTTTTGTTGGGCGGGGAGGCGGGGAGGGGTACCAGAGATTGAACCCAGGGGCGCGTAACAACTGAGCTACATCCTCAGCCCTTTTTGAAGTTGTTTTTTATTTTGAGACAGGGTCTTGCTAAGCTTAGGGCCTCCCTAAGTTGCTCAGGCTGTCCTTGAACTTGTGGTCCTCCTGCCTCAACCTCCCAGGTTCTAGGATTACAGGTATGTGCCATTACTCCTGGCCTTCTCACCATTCCTTCAGCCACCCACCGAGGACGCTGCCTTATACTGCAAGGTCCTGAGTGGCACAGACACCTAGGAGCAGGGTCCAGTGTTGGGCCAGGGTGGTGGGCCAGAAACGTGGTGGATAATCTTTCCTCCAGCCACAACCTGCCCACCAAAGTCCTGCCGACAAAGGCAATGTCTCATGAGGAAACAGGACCCCTTGATGGGACTGTAGTCTCAGAGGACCCGAGCAAGGGTTAATTGTCAGGACATGTGACTAAGTCAGTCAGGGTCACTTCAGATGAACTGGGTTGGGAGGAAGTAATCACAAGAAACAGAGAAAACACCTTTTTCTTGGAGTTCAGTGATGACTCCTCATCCCCAGCTCCCACAACGGAAGCAAGAGAGTTAGACAAAAGAGAGAGAGAGAGAGAGAGAGAGAGAGAGAGAGAGAGAGAGACAGAGAGAGACAGAGAGAGACAGAGAGAGAGAGAGAGAACACTTGAAGCCCTATTTGTTGAGGAGAAGGCACTCGAGAAAGTTCTATCCAGATGAGGAAAGGGATTGGGTTCAGGGGGTATAGCCCAGTCTCACTGGGTGATGCCCACTTTCAGAACTGTAACTCCCTGCCATGTGGAGATGGGCATCCACCTACTTCTGTGAGCAGCGGAAGCCAGTCCACACATTTCTATTGCTCAAAGCTAGGGGGTGCTCAGCTCCTATGTGGCAGCTCCCCACAGTTGATGCTCTGCTGTGCCATCTGGGAATTCTTAGTGATTGTTTAGCAAGAAGCTCTGGTGACCAGTGCTGTGGGGACGTGGACTTGAGGGCAGTGCACTGGTGAATCTGCTCCCAAGGGAACTCTTGGTGTCACTTCTACTCCCCACAGATCTTACTGTGTTGGGACGTCTGCATCCTGGCTGAGGACACAGCAGGCCAGCCTCAGCGCTCTCTTCTGTGTCCTCCAGCTGTTCTTAGCCTAGGGTCCTGCTCTTTCCTCTCCATCAACTAGCCCTCAGGAAGGCTGGAGCCAGGCTAGGACAGGGTGGAGGGCCTGGCCTTAGAGCTCCCTCCAGTTCTGTTTATGTTCTGATGCACCCTGTCTGCTTGGCCTCGACCTCTGTGGGAGACTGGAATTCTGGAGTCTGGGCTTCTAAAAGGAAGAGGACTTACAACTCCTTCCTGGCCCTGGGCTTTAGTTGAACCAACACCATCATTTAGAGCTGCAGTGTGCAGTTTCAGGTTCAGAGATGGCAGCTTGCATTCTGCTAGCCAGACAGCACTTTGGATTCTGCTAACCAGTCACCTAGGAGTCTGCTAGCCAGTCAGCAGCTTGGATTCTGCTAGCCAGTCACCCTACACCTTGGAGTCTGCTAGCCAGTCACCTTTGCTCTTTCCCATTGTTTCCTGAGTGCACAATCATCCAAAGCTCAAGAGAGGCATTACTAGTCAACAAGTGGGAAAGTTTCAGAGCTCACCTTCATTCCCCTCTGCTCCTCAGCAGGAACATCCTGCTGGACATCCAGATTGTGCCTGTGTTAATATTTAAAAGTATACATCTGCACACACATTTGTAAAATATAACTTCACCATAACTGTGTATGCCTATCAGTTTCTGAGCTGTTTGGTGTTTGTCTTACGTGAAACATCTTGATGGGATCTCCATGTGGCTCCATGATGTCTGCCCAGCATCTTCTTCTGGCAGTGTCCACAGGCTGGAGTCATGGTCCTGTGGCATTTGTGCTGCTTACCACCTTCCTGTATAGCCAGTGCTTACCCTGCATGTCTAAGGGTGAACACTCTCTAGGACATACCCAACAGTGAGCCTGCTCCATAGCTAGTGTTGAGAATGCCATTTCTGCTCCCATTCCTGATAGTGTGACATGACTTGATATCAATTTTATTTCATTTTTTATGAGTTCATGATAGATATATATAATATTGGGGATCATTTTGACAACATTATATATTATTAAGCCCACATCTTCTCCCCAAGGTGCTCCTCCAGCCTGTAGCCCAAAGGCTGGCTGGTCTTAGGGGGACCTCCTCTTCTCTCCTGAAGCCCACATCTGCTGCCCCAGGTACCCTGCCTGTGCCCTGCAGGATGGTTGGTCCTTTTGGGAACCTCCTGTGCTCTGGGTGACCCCTCCATTCTTTGTTTTTATTTCCATTTCTTCTGAGCACTTTTCACAAAATGGCATCCTTAGACAGGAATCCAGAGCAGGCTGTTGATGCACTGCCAACCTCTCTAGGATTTGGACATGGCTGATATCAGAGTCAGAGGGAATGTGCTTTGTTGTCTCCAAGCACGTTCACTGGGTTTATTTTGAGGATAGGGTTTGATCTCTCTCCCTTGGTGTGCCATGTCTGCATGAGGAGGGACCCCTGCTCTCAGCTTTAAGGTCTTTGTCCTCTTATGCATCTTCTACATGGGCTTCTGGCTCAGACATGGCCTCCTGCCCACACACTGTCAGAATCCCCTTTCTCAACACAAGTCTGACTGTGCCACTGCTTGAAGCACTGCTGGCCGAAGCACTGCTGGCCGAAGCACTTCTGCAGTAGCTCTTGTCCCCAGCCAGACACTGCTCTGACCCTTGTCTTTCTCCATGCTTTCCTCTCTTGGGCTGTCCTTTCCCTGAGCTATTCTGTGCTGGATCAGTTTTGTTAGCCATTGGGTGCCAGTTCAGGTGACCTGCTATCCACAGAAACTTCCAACTCCTGCATGGAGTTGATCGTTCTTGCTTCTCTGCTCTCAAGCTATGACCATCTTTAGGTGTGGGTCTGCATTTCCACTGCCATGTCGTCTGCAGAGACAGAGACCATGGCTGATTCCTTTGTGCTTTCTTGCTGCCTGGACACTTCCTGGCACATACCCAGAATTAACCCTATATGTCAACAGGCCCCTGCTCCTAGGCTGGCTCTGTGCTCCCCGCACGTCTGTCTCACGTCTGCTGGTGGGGTGTTGTCCTGGGGACGCTTTCCTCCTCCTCACTGTACCCTCCCTCCTGGGGAGTCTTCTCTAGGGGCAAGGGTGAGTTTATGGAGAAGCCCTCCCCAATGGTAGAGATGACCCCAGCACTACCATTCTGGTCTCTGGTTGTAGAAGAAGGTCACTTTCCAAATATCACGAGGACCAGAGACAGACAAGAAGTGACTAATGTGAAGGGAAGGGGTATGTGTGGTGTGAGAGGAGACACACTCACCCCTCCTGCAAGTGACAAAACAGTTTCCTCTGTTTCTGATGGTGCCCAGAAAGGAGGCACTGCCATCAAGACATCTGCAGCTTCTGTCCGTTGTGGAGGTGCAGTTCCTAGTCACGAGCCAGAGCTCAGGTCGCTCTCAGTGCCCAGCCCTTCCTGCACCCAGTGGATGAGGCTGACGGCCCTCATGACCTTTAAGCCAACCTGCTAATTAACAAGAACCACAGGCCGGGCAACCAAACCCGAAGCATGTCAGACCCCAGAGTGTCTAAAATTAGACCATGTCTGTGAACATTTGAATCAACACAGCTGCCCTGTGCCTCAGTCACCCATGGCTTGCTGCTGTCCTGAGACCCAGGGGACAATGAGAGGCAGGGAACATGCCACAGGACAAAAGCCTCAGGAAGCTGCTGAGTAATGAGACCTTTCCATCGAGGTCATGGTAGGCCAGGCTCAGTCGCACTTTCTACAAAGTTGGCACCTGTTTATCTCTAGAAGCAGAAACTTGTGGTTTCCCTCCTCTATCTGGAGCTGCATTGTTGAGCTCTTGGTGCCAGAAAAGTGACAGGGTGAGCCCTGGGCGAGGCAGTGGGTTTGGCTCTGAGTCGGGACTCTGCCCCTTCCTCACTGAATGCTCTGAACGAATCCCTTCACTGTCAGCAGCTCCTCTCCTCCCTTGGCTGGTGATGGGGAGGCCTGCCCATGGCAGAGGCTTGTCGGGAACCCCGAGTGCCTGCCTGTGAGCCCAGAGTGCTGCTCTCACTTAGTCGGCAGCTGGGTGGGATGCAGGGCTCTTCTGGAGGGGTGGCCCCGTCCCCCAGGCAGCGAGGACCTGGCATTGCTGGGCCATGATAATGAGAATGAATCAGATCCGGGACACCTGGCTGGTCCCTGCTTGCACACGCCAGGTGTGTGCATTGGGATAGATGAGTCAGTCATGCTGTTTTCTACAGAACCCCTTCTGTCCTTTTGAGAAATTAACATTATTTTGTTTTGAAAAGATGCTTGTCCTTGAGGTTCTTCAAGGGCTGAGGCACATCCCAGTAGTTCTATGAGCTACAGCACCAAGCAGAGCTGAGCTTAGTGTCTCTCAGGGCAGTCTAATGAGACCATTGTGACTCACAGGACCTCCTGTGGCCTTGAGCAAGTCCTGTACCTCTCTGAGCATCAATTTCCTCTTATGAAAAACTCAAAGATTAATATTCTGATTACAGTTATATGGGATTTAAGTAAGATGTTTAATAAAATACTCAGCAAGGATGATATAATAAAAACATATAAAACATAAAATGAATAAGTAAAAACATGAAACTGTAGGAAAAAATGAAAAGTCAGAATTTTAGAACATGACAAATAAAAGTTAATTGAATTGGTATAACGGACAGAAGCCATTTATTAACATCAAATAGCTTCGGCTAAGACCCTGAGGCAGGTGGGACTCCGTATGCAGTGTCGTGGGTGGACAGCAGTCCACAGCAGCAGAGCCCAGGCATCGCTGAAGTCCAGGGACAGGCAGGAGTGGGGCACTTGAGCTCGTCAGCCCAGCATCTTCCTCCAGGAGCAAGAAGCAGGGCAGCAGTCGGGGACAGGGACAGGGCTGAGTCCCAGGTGCCAAGACACAGGACTAGGTGGTTCCCCGCAGCTGCAGTCAGCTGCTGGGACCCGGGGGGGTGGAGTGCAGGGCAGGCTGTGGATGCACTGTACATATCACACTGGGCTGGCAGGACTGGGGCAGCTGAGGCTCCTTCCTGGTGTGGGGATAGGAGCGCTCGGCAGGCAATGGAGGAAGGAAGCATGTTGCTGGAGGAAGGAGAGGCACAAGGGCATGTAGTGAACCAAGCAGAAGGAAAAGCAGGTGAGAAGGGCAGGTTGAGAGGAGGGCAGGTTCCAAAGTGATGGAGTTTGGGTTCCATCCAGGTCATAGAGGGACATTGTAGGGATGGGGGGGAAGAAGACTGAGACCCAGGTAGGATGAGGACACCCTCTGTGCAGTGAGATGGTGGATCAGAGGCACAGGGAGCACAGGACAGGCGGGGGGACAGCAAGGATGGTGGGACCCTTCTAGGTGCAGGTGTGAGAAGTAAAGCCACAGGACAGGCAGCCATGGGGAGAGGGGGCAGTGGAGCAGGGCCCTTTTCTACTTTCTTGCCACCCACACAGAATCTCAAAAGAATAGTGGCCTCCAGAGAGGAAGGTTTGCAGAACTAAGTAAGAAGCATCAAGGATGAGGTCCTGAGGATTTCTGCTCCTCTTGGCTGCTCCTCCCTGAGGGCCCCTTACTGGGGCTCAGCCTCAGAGAAGCCTGGAGTTGGGTGGGCCCAGCAACCTCTTTTCAATAGCAGGATGTCTTGGCCAGCATCCCTGACCAGATGTTTGAGAAGTTTGGAGAGACTTTAGTGAGGGAAAATGGATGGCCCTTCCAGTGGAAGTTACAAGATGGATAAAATAACTGCAGAATGTAAATAGACCATGGAGTGGGAGATTACCAGGACTGTGGTCTCCTCGGATCATGAGCATCTTGGGAAACTTCCAGAGGCTGTCAACTCCCATGCATCACTCCCTGTTCCTCCTGGGAAGTAGGGCAGCTAGAAAAGGATTCAGTAATCTCTTCCACCTCCTCACCAGATAGGAAAGTTTTGTTGAAGTTTAACATGATGAATCACCAGATTCCTGACAAGGGCAGTCCAGCATAGTGGACAGCCAGGGAAGGGTGGTGGCACGCACAGGACCAGCCTCACCTGGGCCCTCATGGGCGCTGCAACCACAGTCACACCACATCGTCCTTCAGGTCCTTTGTTAAGTCTCAAAGTCACATTGGAGAATTTCTTCCAACTTTAACATTCAACAATTATGACATCTGTAATATTGCAGAAATAGAAATATACTGGATCAATATTTTCAATTTTAAAATGGGTACATTTGCCTTGTTTTAATGAAAAATATGTTTGAGGCTCATTACAAGTCAGTTTTACCCACTGACTACATGAAATTCAGCCTTTTATTAATTTTTTATTTGTTTTAATTAATTATACATGACAGTAGAATGCATTTATGCACTTTGATATATCATACATAGACGGAATATAATTTCTCATTTTTCTGAGTGTACATGTTTTGATTTGCATTTCCTATCCCCACATTCCCTCCCCTCCCCTCCCATTACTTCTTTCTACCTAATCTAAGGTAATGTTATTCTTCTCTAGTGTCCCCCACCTTATTGTGAGTTAGCATCCACACATTAGAGAAAATATTTGGCCTTTGGTTTTGTGAGATTGGCTTTTTTTGCTTAGCTTGATATTGTCCAACTACATCCACTTACTGGTGAATACCATAACTTCACTCTTCTTTAAAGCTGAGTAATATTCATTGAGTATAAATACCTAATTTTCTTTATCTATTCATCTATTGAGAGACACTTGGGCTGATTTCATGGTTTAGCTATTGTGAATTGAGCTGCTATAAACATTGACGTGGTTGCATTACAGTAGTATGCTGATTTTAAGTCCTTTGGGTATAAACTGAAGAGTGGGATGGCTGGGTCAAATGGTGATTTTATTCTGAGTTTTCTGAGGAATCTTCATACTGCTTTCCATAGTCATTGCACCAATTTGCAGTCCCACTAGCAATGTAAGAGTGACCCTTTTCCCCACATGCTCACCAACATTTATTGTTGCTTGTATTCTTGATCATTGCCATTCTGACAGGAGTGAGATGAAATCTTATAGTAGTTTTGATTGGCATTTTTCTAATTGCTAGAGCTGTTGAACACTTTTTCATATATGTGTTGATGGATTGTATTTCTTCTTCTGTGAAGTGTCTGCTCAGTTCCTTAGTTCATTTATTGATTGGGTTATTTTGTGTGTGTGTGTGTGTGTGTTAAGTTTTTTGAGTTCTTTATATGCTTTATTAATGCTTTATTGGAGGTGGATTATTAAAGATTTTCTCTCAATATAATCTGTAGGCTCTCTCCTCTCTCCTCATATTATTGATTGTTTCCTTTGCTGAGAAGAAGCTTTTTAGTTTGAATCCATCCCATTTATTGACTCTTGATTTTACTGCTTATGCTTTAGGAATCTTGGTAAGGAAGTCAGATCCTACGGTGACGTGGTGAAGATTTGGGCCTATTTTTTTTTCTGTTAGGTAGAGGGTCTCTGTTCTAGTGCCTAAGTCTTTGATCCACTTTGAGTTGATTTTTGTGCAGGGTGAAAGATAGAGGGTTAATTTCATTTTGATGCATCTGGATTTCCAGTTTCCCCAGGACCATTTATTGAATAGGCTATCTTTTCTCCCATGTATGTTTTTGGCACTGTTGTTTAGTATGACATAACCATATTTATGTGGGTTTGTCTCTGTGTCCTCTATTCTATACCATTGGTCTACAAGTCTATTTTGGCGCCAATACCATGCCATTTTTGTTACTATAGCTCTGTATTATAGTTTAAGGCCTGGTATTGTGATGCCTCCTGCTTCACTTTTCTTGCTAAGGATTGCTTTAGCTATTCTGGGTCGCTTATTCTTCCAAATAAATTTAATGATTACTTTTTCTATTTCTATGAAGAATGTCATTGGGATTTTAATAGGAATTGCATTAAATCTGTATAATGCTTTTGGTAGTATGGCCATTTTGACAATGTTAATTCTGCCTATCCAAGAGCATGGGAGATCTTTCCATCTTCTGAGGTTTCCTTCAACTCGTTTCTTTAGTATTCTGTAGTTTTCATTGTATAGGTCTTTCACTTCTTTTGTTAGAAATATTCCCAGGAGGTTTTTTTGAGGCTATTGTGAATGGGATAGTTTTCCTAATTTCTTTTTCAGTGGATCACTGATGTATAGGAATTCGTTTGATTTATGGGTATTGATTTTATATCCTGCTACTTTGCTAAATTTGTTTATTAGTTCTAGAATTGGAATTTTTTTGATCATATTCATATAGAATCATGTCATCAGCAAATAATGATAGTTTGAGTTCTTCATTACCTATGTGTATCTTTTAATTTATTTCTTTTGTCTAATTGCTCTGGCTAGAGTTTCAAGGATGACGTTGAATAGAAGTGGTGAAAGAGGACATCCTTGTCTTGTTCCAGTTTTTATCAGAAATGCTTTCCATTTTTTCTCCATTTAGAATGATGCTGGCCTTGGGTTTAGCATATATAGCTATTACAATGTTGAGGTATGTTCCTACTATCCCTAGTTTTTCTAGTGTTTTGAACATGAAGGTGTGCTGTATGTTCTCAAATGCTTTTTCTGCAATAATTGAGATGATCAGATGACTCTTGCTTTTAAATCTATTAATATGATGAATTATATTTATTGATTTCCATATGTTGAACCAACCCTGCATCTCTGGGATGAGCCCCACTTGATTGTGGTGCATTATTTTTGAAATATATTTTTGTATGCAATTTGCCAGAATTTTATTGAGAATTTTTGCATCTATGTTCATCAGGGATATTGGTGTGAAGTTTTCTTTCCTTGATGTGTCTTTGTCTGGGTTTGGTATCAGGTTAATATTAGCCTCACGGAATGAGTTTGGAAGGGTTTATTCCTTTTCTATTTCATGGAATATTTTGAGGAGAATTGATGTCGATTCTTCTTTGAAAATCTTGTAGAACTTGGCTGAGAATCCATCTGGTCCTGAGCTTTTCTTTGTTGGTAGACTTTTGATGGTGTTTTCTATTTCACTACCTGAAATTGATCTGTTTAAATTATGTGTGACCTCCTCACTCAGGTAGGTAGGTCATGTGTCTCTAGAAATTTGTTGATGTCTTCAATATTTTTTATTTTATTGGAGTATAAATTTTCAAAATAGTTTCTAATTATCTTTGGCATTTCAGACATGTCTGTTGTGATATTTCCTTCTTCATCTTGTATTTTAGTTTTTTTTTAGTAACTTTTTCTCTTCATTAGCATGTTCAGGGGTTTATCTATTTTATTTATTTTTTTTTCAAAGAACCAACTTTTGTTTTGAAAATTTTTTCAATTGTTTCTTTTGTTTTGATTTCATTGACTTCAGCTGATTTTAATCATTTCCTGTCTTCTACTGCTTTTGCTGTTGCTTTGTTCTTCTTTTCCTAGGGCTTTGAGATGTAGTGTTAGGTCATTTGTTTATTGACTTTTTATTTTTTCAATGAAGGCACTCACTGCAACAAATTTTTCTCTTAGTGCTGCCTTTATAGTGTCCCAGAGATTTTGATATGTTGTATCAGTATTCTCATTTATCTCTAAGAATTTTTTAATTTCATCCCTGATTTCTTCTACTATCCATTCAGCATTCAATAGTGTATTATTTAATCTCCATTTGTTATAGTAGCTTGTATTTTTTATTTTATTGTTGATTTTTAATTTCATTCCATTGTGATCTGATAGACTATGGGGGTATTATCTCTGTTTTTTTTATACTTATGA
The DNA here is from genome assembly GCF_048772815.1 of Callospermophilus lateralis. Taxonomy (NCBI): domain Eukaryota; kingdom Metazoa; phylum Chordata; class Mammalia; order Rodentia; family Sciuridae; genus Callospermophilus; species Callospermophilus lateralis. The sequence continues at coordinate 1,562,740 of NC_135307.1, forward strand.
AGAGTTGCTTTGTGTCATAAGGTACGGTCTATTTTAGAGAAGGGGCCATGTGCTGCTCAGAAGAAAGTATATTTGCTCATTGATGAATTAAATATTCTATATATCTATTAAGTCTAAATTATTGATTGAATTATTTAGTTCTATGGTTTCCTTATTTAGTTTTTGTTTGAAATATCTGTCCAGTTGTGAGAGAGGTGTGTTAAAGTCACCCAGTATTATTGTATTGTGGTCTATTTGACTCTTGAAATTTAGAAGGGTTTGTTTGATGTACACAGATGCTCTATTGTTTGGGGCATAAGTATTTATAATTGTTAGGTCCTGCTTATATGCTTCCCTTGAGAAGTATGAAAAGTTCTTCTTTGTTTCTTCTGATCAACATTGGTTTGAAGTCTACTTAATCTGAGAATGGAAACCCATGCTTGTTTACTCCATCCATATGAGTGATAAGTCATTTCCCATCCTTTCACCTTTGGCCTGTGGATGTCTTTGCCCATGAGGTGAGTCTCTTGAAGACAGCATATTGTTGGGTCTTGCTTTTTTAATCCAACCTGCCAGTCTACGTCTTTTGATTGATGAGTTGGGCCATTAAAATTTAAGTTTATCATTGAGATATGATTTATAATCCCTGTTATTTGGATTTATTTGTAGTTTTTGATTTGTCTTAGTTTCTCATTTGGTTGAGTGTCCCTTTAGTGTAGGGACATTACACTACTTTTGTCAAGAGTGCTCTGTTGTGTAGGCTTTCTAGTTGTGAATTCTTTAAATTTTTGTTTATCATGGAAAATCTGAAACTTAATTTTTATTTTGCTGGATATAAAATCTTGGTTGGCAGCCATTTTCTTTCAGAACTTGAAATATATTATTTCAGAACCGTCTAACTTCAAGCATCTGGGTTGAGAAATCAATTGACATCCAAATTGGTTTTCCCTATAAGTAATTTAATTTTTTTCTCTCTCACAGCCTTTAAATTTTTATCTTTATTCTCTGTGTTAGTCATTCTCTTTATAATGTGGGTCTGCTATAATATTGCACATTTGGGGTCCTGTAAGCTTCTTGTATTTGATCTTCCATTCAATGCTGTTTAAAAAAAAATTAGTTGTAGATGAACACAATATCTTTATTTGATTTATTTATTTTTATGTGGTGCTGAGGATCAAAACCAGTGCCTCACATGTGCTAGGCAAGTGCTCTACTGCTGAGCCACAACCCCAGCCCCCATTCCATTATTTAGGTTTGGGAAATTTTATGCTATTATAATATTGAACAGATTATGAATTCCTTTTGTTTGTATCTCTGATCCTTCAACTATTTTGATAACTCTTAAATTTATTTTTTCATGTTATCCCATAATTTTTGGATGTTCTGTTCATGGTTTTTGACCACCTTCTCTGCATAGTCAACTCTACTTTCAAGATTATATATTTTGTCTTCATTGTCTGAGGTTCTATCTTCCAAGTCATCTAGTCTGTTGGTGATGTTTTATATTGAATTTATAATTTGGTTTACTGTTTCCTTCATTTTGAGGTTTTCTGCTTTTTTTTCATGATCTCTAACTCTTTATTGAAGTGGTCTTTCATTTCATGTTTTTTTCTTTGATTTCACTCCTTCTACTAACCTTTACTTCACATACCAATTTAACTATATACAATCTGAATGACTTTTTGGATATTTCTTCTACTCTGTTATCAGTGGCTTCTGTTGTTGAAGCATCTTGGTTTGTTTGGGGTGTTTATTCCCTTGTTTTTTCCATGTTGTTAGTGTTTTTTCCCATCTAGAAGTATGCATCTAAGGCAGGATAAATTCTACCGTGTAGACCTATAGTGTCCCTGAAGGTTTCCAGTGCTTAACCATTCATGGTGAGACCAATATCAACAGCACCCAGAATACACAATATATAGCCTTAAACCTTATTAGGCATCTACTAAGGTGTCTACTGCTTTCTCATATTAAACCAAAACGATGAGTTCAATAACTATCTATAGTACAAACAGAAAATTTGTTAAAATGGTTTACAATTTAAAATGGTGGATGAGAGAACAGGGGTAGTGTAGTTTGTGATATTTGTGAGAGAAGAAGAGAGGAGTTAGAAGTAAAAATTCACAAAAAGAGTGGAAGAGGAGCCAACAGAGATTGGCTGTTGGTTGGAGAAAAGTTGGAAAGAAAATCCAAGAAAATAGATGAGAGAGGAAGAATATGAACAAACAAACAAAAAATAACTAAATAATTAAAGACAAGAATACAACAAAAATGCAAAACACCATTCATATATCATTGTCCTCCACACACTAATGCATAAAAACATCCTGTTCCAAATATGGTAGTGAGATTAGCAAATTCAAAAATAACATATATCTTCCTGGAAGGTCAAACTGTCTCCCTCAGTGTTCAACAGTTTCTCATTTCTGTCTCTGACATCCCATGAGATCACCAAACCCAGATCAGCACTCACAAACCCAGTTTCTGTCCCACTGATACCTCAGGCTCTGTCATGCTGCAGTCTCAAGATCTCAATGCTGCTCCTATTTGCAGAGAGACCACCAGGGACACACTCATGCAAAGTGGCAACCCTGAGATGCAGCAGCAAGACAGGGGCCACCAGCACTCTCAGCAGGAAGACCCCAGGCTCCTTCAAACCTGCAGGCACCCCCACATTGGACCTGGCAGTCCCAGCTGGGGTCCCCAGACAGAGGCTCTTGTGGTGGTAAACTTGCTGGCATCCAGGCTCCAGGCCAGGCTGGTGTTCCAAAATGGGTGTAGCCACGTGCAACCAAACCTAGAGTCTCCCCTGAGCAGCCCTCTAGGTGGTGGCAGCAGTGGTAGTGGTGGTGGGTGTTGGCGGCAGGTAGGGGGTCAGCCTCAGTGACAGCTGCAGCAGCAGTTGCGATTGCAGCTGTGGGGACAGTGTCACCAGCCAATCTCCAGGGGTCAGCAGCAGTATCGGCTTCAGTTGAATCTGGGGCAGAAGTGTCTTCCGTGGCAGCAGCACCCAGAAAGACCTCCAGGAGATCTCAGGTTGGCAGCAGTGGAATCAGAGGCAGCAGCAATGGCAGAAGCAAAGCAGGCAGCAGTTGGTTGATTCAGCCTGTATTTCTTTTTCCATTCGCTGGTGTATTGTTTTTCTGAGTCACCAGAAGAGTATTTGTCCAAGAAAGATAAAATGGGTAGATTTTAATTTAATTTTTTTAAAAAAATTTGAAATATTCTTTTGGAAGATATATCCTGATTTAAGCTGATTCCTAAATATACCAGAACTTGTGTTTGAATTTATATTACAAAGTAGCTATAAATTTCAGCCTTAAACTCCATGGATTTTAATGATTTTCAAATTTATTCCCCTTTCTCTTAGCTGTCATGACTCAAGTTCAAGTAATTGCCCATATGGTCACCATGGTAACAATGGGCAGGTTGCTGAATCCAGAATGTCACTATGATGGTGAAGAATGAGCTGCTGAATCCATAATGTCACCATTGTAACAATGGGTGACACTACTTAATCCAGAATGTCACCGTAGTAACAACAGGTTAACTACTGAATCCAGAATGTCACTGTAGTAACAACAGGTTAACTACTGAATCCAGAATGTCACCATGGTAAACATGGATGAGGCTGCTGAATCCAGAATGTCACCGTGGTAATGATGGGTAAGCTGCTGAATCCAGATGCAGATATCCTTCACATTCTAGGTAAGCTTTGGAGATAAAGTACTTGAAAAATGTGAGCTTTGGGACTACCCTCTGGAAGATAAGTCTGTTCTTCCTACACAATTTTCCACTTTAAATTAAAACATTAACTCTTGCCATATGTTTGAGTTAGCTTTTTTGGCACTGTACCTATAAGACTTGACAAGAACAATTTTAGAGGAGGAAAAGTTTACTTGGGGCTCATAGTTTCAGAGGTCTCAGTCCATAGACAGCCAATGGTACTGCCCTGGGGCTGAGGTGAGGCAGAACATCATGGCAGAAGAGCACAGTGAAGGAAAGCAGCTCAGAACATGGCACCAGGAAGCAGAGAGAGACTGCTTAGCTCAGCCAGGATGAAATATAAACCCCAAATTAAATGCCCCAGTGACCCCCTCCTTCAGTCACATCTTACCAGATATAGTCACCACCCAGGAATCCAGTGGACTAAAGCAGGTGAGGCGCCTATAACCCAAGAATTTTACCTCCAAACTTTCGTGCATTGTCCCACATACCAGTTTTTGGAGACACCACACATCTACACCATAATATCATGACATCTTTTCTCCTCCTCCAAAGTGTTTTATGGAAGCTTGGTCTTATTCTCACCCTTATTAGAGAGAGGCTGTACTTGTGGGTTTTTGTTTTGTTTTTTTGTTTTTTGTTTTTTAATTTCAAAAAGAACTCTCTTGGTTTGAGTGCTCAGTGTATGTCAGACTCTGCCCACTGGGTCTTGCGTGGATGATCTTACTTAAAATGGGCAATTAAGAAACCCATTCTGTTGAATAAGATACAGAAACTGAAGTGCAGAGAGCTTCAGTAACCCGTTCAAGGTCACAGCTGCAACTGTGGTGGGATTTGAAGCAGGTGCCTGGTTAACACTGACAATGCCCAGGTTCCTGACCACCCACCAGGCTGCCTCTGCTGTGGGAAGTGCAGGCCCCTGTTTGCACATGTCTGTGACTCACCTGAGATTCACTCATAACTCTGGCATCTTCTGTCAGGTGTTACAGTGTGACAGTGGCAACAGAATTTTGTTTAATGGATGAAGACATTTTCTGAAGAAGACAGCCCGGTAATGTGTGTGTTGTGTGTGAAGTAAGGGTCTCTCTACCAGGAATGTCTGCAGCAGAGTGACCAACTGGCTAGTGGTTTGAGGAGTTGGGCCACAGGCAGGGAGCAAAGCCTCTTGGGGGCATTAATGCCAGCTGTGCTGGGAACCCTGGTCTGACTCTTCTTCTCACATCCGAAGAGGAAGAGAGGAGCACACTGCACTGCATTCTTGCAGAACAAATGCCGGGTCTCAGGAGGCCTGAGCCAGCTTCCCTGCTCTGCCACCCTCATGTCCACAGCCAAGGAAGAGTCATTATACTCCTTTGCTTTGCACCTCAACAAAATGGTGATGATGTTGGAGGTGTCTAAGCCCCTGGTATCACTCCCTCCCCTCACCATGAAGATTGTGTGGTGACTGTGCAGCACGCTAGATGTAGGAGATGAGCCCAGGCCTCCTTGCCAGCTTTGTTCCATCCTCAGGATCCCTTGCCTGGCGGGCACACTGCCTATTGATAGCGTGTGAGTCTGCTTCCAAACACCCTGCCAGGCAGAGGCCAGAGAAGATGACTTGGGAGTGGGCCTGGGCCTCCATTTTGTGACTCCAGCTTGCTCCTTCCTCAGCCAGGCCGCCTTCTCCTGGCTGTACCACAAGGACATGACACAAGCCAAGAGCATTCCCTGGAAGGCAGCCTGGTGCTGGCCCATCTAAAAACTTATGGAGGTGTGAAAGACCCATCTTTGCAGCCTCCCCAGAAGAGTGAAGAGGATGTTCTGATGCTGACTGACTTTCTCACAGCTGGATGTGTAGCACCAGCCAAATGCAAAGGGGAAAATCCTTGAAGATCATTCACCTGGCTTCTTACCTCCAAGTCCCCTCAGAGTGTTCTACCTTCACTTTTCCTCCAACCCAAAACACAAATCAATTGTGTCCTTTTCGAAATTAAAAGTCTCAGTGGAGGTTTGGTTGTCTGTGGGTGGACTCAGCCTTGCAGGACAGAACAGACCCAGCCTCACTTCCCATTTGGTCACACCCTGGGCTCCCTCTTTTATACCTAGGTGTCCACCTCTCTTGGAAACCTCAGTTGTTCTCACTTCTCCCCATGTTTCCTGCATTAGTTTTCTCATCTGTAAGAAGAGAATACAAAAGCCCTCTTTCACAGTGACCTTGAAATTAGTGGGAATATGATAGACTATTATTTTTTTGAGCTGAGCCTGGATATTTGAGCAGAGCATTATGGAGGTGGCTCATTGGAAGATGGCCTCTGGACACAACTCTAATGGGTAGGAGTGTGGAGAGGACAAATTGCCCCATGAAGATTTGAGGAGTTGAGTATAAATAGTGCAGGCAGAAAAATGAGTCACGGGAGAGAAAGTCGTCAACATGAAGAAAGATCCACTAGGAGCAAGGGTTTTAAGGCAAACCTCAGGCAGGCTGCAACAGGCTAATGACCCCAGCAGCACAGCAGAAAAGGAGGAGACACCCAGCTTGGAGCTGGCATTGTGGGCTTTACTGCTCTGCAGCTTCAAACTCCCCCATGCCTGAACCACCACAGAAGCCTGACACATGCACAACCCTGAGACAGTGGTGTGGGATGTGAAGGCTCAGGGATGGTGTCCACAGAGCTTATCATGGAAGAGGAGATGGATAGGGTCATAGGCAATGACGTTGCTCACCATTGTGCAACTGTGATACAATAATGGAACTAGGTTATCATCAATGTTGCTCCCTGAGTGAAAGCTCAACAGGAAACTCCATTCCAGTCAGTGATGCTGACCACACCCAAACCCAGAGATTCATGTTAGCATCAGAAAACAGGCATCCAGATATCAGGAGTCTCCCCATGCGGTGCTGTCAGTGCTGCACAGACGTCTAGGAAGTAGTCCCCACCTTTCCATAAGATCAGCATCTGATCAGTCCTCATGATCTAGCAAGTTAACAGACCCACAGGGGCTTGCAGGCCAAGTCAGACAATCCCACTGAGAAGCAGTGGGATTATAGAACTGGAAGGTAGAGAGCCTTCCAACTCACATATAAAATACATGACTCAATTATCCAGTAAAAAATGTTAAAGAAAGGAGGAAGAGGTAATCACAAAATTGAGACGGACATGGAGACATTAAAAATGAAGGCTGTGTGTGGACTTAACATTCTTAACTGGCACTAATCAACTGTAAAGGAAAATTATAAGCATGGAAATTTGGAGAATTATTTGGTATTTGATGACATGAAAGAATTATATTATTTTTAGATTTGGTAATGGTACCATGGTAATGTTTTTTTTTTTTTTTTTTAAACTGGGGATTGAACTCGGGGACACTGGATCACTGAGCCATATCCCTAGCCCTATTTTGTATTTTATTTAGAGACAGGGTTTCACTGAGTTGCTTAGAACCTTGCTTTTGCTTTTGCTCAGGCTGGTTTTGTACTTGTAATCCTCCTGCCTCAGCCTCATGAGCTGCTGGGATTATAGGTATGTGCCACCATGCCAGGCTACTGCCAAGACAGATGTGGCCAAACTAGCATGTTCCTGTGAGGGACAGTGGGAGATTAGAAGAATAAAGACATATATATATATATATATATATATATATATATATATATATATATATATTTTAAAGATAACAGCAGCTCTCTGATGTAAAAGCAGGTCTAAAGAATGATACCAGCAATCTTTATTATATCTGTCTCATTAATCAGATTAAAGTCTATGTGGTCATTATTCATCAAATTTACAGAGTTTGCAGCTTATTCCTCAGTTACATACTACAATTGCAATGTGCAATGTTGGGAGGCTTGTGTAGCTCTCAAGAAAGTCTATTGTTTAAAGTTACTGTTAGGGGAGAAGGTTCAGGAGCTGCAGAGCCAGTGAAACATTGAGGTTGTCTAGCAAAAGGGTTTCTTTATTCTCAGGAGCTGTGTGCCTGAGATCAAGGTTGAGGCTGATAAGACTCTAGCACAGAGCCTCCTCACGAAGGGAATTACCATAGCAACCAGCATCCTGCACCTTTGCACAGAAACTTTCCTAGGCACCAAGTATGCCACAGCCATGAAGTCATAAGGGACCCCAGTCTCAGGCACTGCTCTACCATACACTGTCACCACTCTCCACAGCTGATAATGGTAATGTTTTTAAAATCTTTATTGATACATATTATATTTATCAGTCAGGATTCAGGACAGAACCAATACTATATATTAAATAATAGAAGACTATCTAGCCATCTTTCTAGGATACTCTTGCTGACATGAGAGAAGAAGGTCACTGTGGTGTGAGTATCCCAATGAAAAGAACGGGTTGAGAGATGAAAGGGATTTATTAAGAGAATTGGCTTGTGTGATGATGGGGCTGAAAAGTCCCACAATGGGCCATCTGTCAGGTGGATACTCAGAGAAGCAGGGCAAATCTCATTTCACTACCACAGGCTGAGAACCAGGAAAGCAACTGGGGAAGCACTTGATCCAATACTGGAGGCCCAGGAACCCTGGGGTGGGGTTGGTGCTAGGGCTGAAGAGCTGATGTCCAGGAATGGAGAAGAGGGGCCCAGTTCCAGGAAAGAGGGTGATTCATTGTCCCACTACCTTTCTACCCTATCGGTCTATCTTTCTATCTACCAGCTAATTGAAGGTGTTCCCCCACATTAAGGGAAGATATCCTTACCCAGTCTGATGAATAATGAACGCACTAATATCCTCTGCAAAGCAGCATCATAGACATACCCCAAAACAAAGATTTGGTAACTATCTAGTTTCCTTTATCTGATCAAGTTGACACCTAAAATAAACAATAACTTGTACTATATTAGTCAACCAGTGCTGTGTAACAAACAGCCAACTTGGAGGCTGAGAAGAGCACCCATCTACAGTTTGTATTATAACATACAGCCAAGTTGGAGACTAAGAACAGCACCCACCTATGGTCTGCATTAGTAACACACAGTCAACCTGGAGGCTGAGAATATCACCCAGCTATGGTCTGCATTAGTAACACACAGTCAACCTGGAGGCTGAGGACAGCACCCATCTATGGTCTGCATTAGTAACATACAGCCAACCTGGAGGCTGAGGACAGCACCCATCTATGGTCTGCATTAGTAACACACAGCCAAGCTGGAGGCTGAGAACAGCACCCATCTATGATGTGCATTAGTAACACACAGTCAACCTGGAGGCTGAGAACAGCACCCATCTATGGTCTGCATTAGGTAACACACAGCCAACCTGGAGGCTGAGAACAGCACCCATCTATGGTCTGCATTAGTAACACACAGCCAAGCTGGAGGCTGAGAACAGCACCATCTACTACTGTCTATACATGTTTCAGCTGGGTCTGTCTGAGGCTGTGATAAGGGTGTCCCCAGGGCTGGGGCTCATCCCAGGCTACCTGAAGAAGTGTGCACTTCCATTTTTATGCTGTGGAGTGAGAATTTAGTTCTTGGCCATCTCCCGTGCTGTGCTTTGTTTGCTGGTAGCCAGCTAGAGGCTGCAAGCTCTGGATTCCATGCCATGTTGGGATACCTACATCATGACAGCCTGTTTTTCACAGCCTAGGGCTTTAGTCTACCACAAAGATGCTATGACAGTCTTACATTATTTAACAGATACATTCTGTCATGTTTGCTGTGTTGTGTTGGTTACAAGTAAGTCACATACCTTGCCCACAAGTAAGTCACACACCCTGCACCAACTACACCAGGATATGTGCACCAAGAAATGGAGACCATGGGGGAACCTTTAGGATGGTTGTGTAAATGTGTGTTAGTGCATGTGTGTGCATGTGAGTGTGAGTGTGCTTGTGTGTATGTGAGTATATGAGTGTGTGAGTGCATGTGTATGTATATGAGTGCATGTGAGAGAATGTACATGAATGTGTGTGTATGCCAAGTGTGTGTTAGTGTGAGTGTACATGTCTGAGTGTGTATGTATTTATTAGTGTATGGTGTGTATATGTGATTGTGCAAGAGAGTGTGAGCATGTGTGAGTGTGTTAGGGCGTTGTGAGTGGGTGTGTACATTTGAGTGCATAAGGTGTGTGTGTCTATATGTGAGTGCACTAGTGGGTGTGTGTGAGTGCATGAGTTTGTGAATTTGTGTGTGTTAGTGTTTGTGAGTGTATATTTGTTCATGTCCATGTGAGTGTGTGCTTGTGAGTGTGTGAGAGTGTGAAAGTGTTAGGATGTGTGAATGTGAGTATGTGAATGTGTACAAGTGTGTGAGAGTGTGAGTATGTGTGTTTGTGAGAGTATGCACAAGTGTGTCAGTATGTGAGTGTTAGTGTGTTTGTGGTTTTGCACGTGAGTGTCAGGGTTGTGTGTTTGTGAGATGTGTATGAGTGTATGTGTATGAGAATATGTGAAAGTGTGTGCATATGACTTTCGATTGAATCCAAAGATCCTCTCTCACAGAGCAACACTCCCAGACCTTATTAATATTTTATTCTGAGATAAGACCTCACTATGTTGCTGAGGCTGGCCAGGAAATTGCTGTCCTCTGCCTCAGCCTCCTGAACAGCTGTCTTTACAGGGGTGCACCAGTGCACAGGGCTTGTCTGGGGCTTTTTAAAACCACCCAGTTTTGGTAAAAAGTGGGGATATTTATTGAAATATTACATTGTGAATTGGTAGTTGTTGAGGCTGATATGTGATTGATTATCTCTATTCATTTTTATCTGATTGCCAATTTTCATTATGAAATTCAGGATCATATCAAATAAATTTTTCAGAAGAAGAAACTCAGAGCCAAGAATGATTAGAAGAATTCTGAGCATACTAAGAGTCCTTGGAGACCTGAGAAGCCCTCTGAGTTTCCTGACCTAAGGCCAACTTCCAAGGCAGCTTGTCTTAAACATTGAAAGAAAAGGTGGCCTCTGCAGTCTGGGGACTTAGGGGCCATCAGGAGCTGGCCTCAGTTTTATGGGGACTCTTTGGAAAGCACCTGGAGTCTGTAGATGATAGTGGCCTCTCTTGGGAGCAGACACTCTGTGAAGTGCCTCTGGAGGTGGGAGACTCACGTCTTCCTGCTGTGGCTGCTGCTCCTCCCTCTCCCTCTCTCTGATAGTGTCCTTGATATAGGTTGTTCTTAAGTCAGCCTCCACGTTTACATGGCACCCATTTATTAAAGCTTGATGGGATTCCATGTGGAAGCAATGGGAGTGGCCCTCTGCCTCACAAGTGGCCTTCAGTGCTGTCCACCTGGACTCTGGTTTTCTCCTGGACTCACTGAGATGCACAGTACCAGAGATGAAGCTGAGCCCACAGCCCTCCACCTCCCACCCAGCCTCAGCACACTGCCCCAGTAGAGGGCTTAGCCAGCACTTTAAGTCTTGATAGTGACATTTTGATTATAAAAGCATCCTGTGTCTGACTGGGACAGTTTTTCACAGAGAAAGAGAGGTGTGAACTGAACATGAGACCAGGGTCAAGACACCTAGATATTGCCCAGACTTGACTTCAACTGCTGCCTGAAATGCTGTGTATTACTCTCTGCCAGCCTTAACTTCCAAATTAGTGGAATTGATTACAGTCCAAAATGGCCACATTCTCAAATTCTTGTCATTAGAGAAAACTAGTAAAAACCAGTTTTGTGTATGTGTATGAGTGTGTCCGTGCATGTGAGTGAATGTATGGGAAGACAGCATGGGAACGTGGCTGTCTTAAATTGCAACTATGATACTTGGAAACCATCTCTTTCCAACATGAATCAGGCTCTTCATCTGGAAAGTAGGGGTTCGAATTGTTGGTCCCTGTTTTAGTCAACATTTTGCTGTGTGACTAAGGGTTCTGACCAGAATAATTTTAAAGGAGAAAAAGTTTATTTGAGGGCTCATGGTTTCAGAGGTCTTAATCCATATAAGGCTGGCTCTATTCCTTGGGCTGGAGGGGAGGCAGTACATCATGATGAAGAGTGTTGCAGACAGAAGCAGATTGCATAGTAATCAGGAAGCAGAGAGAAAGAGAAGTCTCCAGTTTCCAGATACAAATATATACCCAAAGCCTAATGACCTGTTACAGGTGTGATCATCAACTTCTGATGTGCCCTGTCAGAGCCAAGGGTGACACAATGGATTGCTCCCCTACCTGCCACAGCAACAGGTGACCATGTCCTCAGCACTCAGACTCCTCATTTTCAGGTACATCATATTCTTGGTGAATTGGCCCTTCACAGAGTTGGCATAGTTTATTGTACCACCATTCTTGTTAATACCTCCAGCACACACCAGCCCTTCCCTGGAAAATGGCAGACCAGCTCATCCAGTTGTCACTGAAGGTGAATCCAGAGGCTGCACAGGAGAGTCTCAGGGAACCCCCAGGCTGCACCAGGCCTCCCCCAGACTCCACCAGCTGCACCTCACACTGGACACCTGCAAATATACAGGCAGCCTGGTCAGGACACTGTTAACTGTCCACTCTCTCTCTCACTCTGTTCACTCACACACTCAGGGTCTCTTGTTCTTTATTAATTTCCTGTGCCCTTTGGACCCCTGGGTGTGGGATATGAATGTCACATAGCCTCATCATGAGGAATAGACATCTCATATACCCAACAATCACTCTGAACATACACATTTATGTGGAATTTAATAAGGTTTAGGGCCTCCTGTCAGCATTCCTCAGTTTGGTTTATGAACATTTGGGTCTGTTAATTCCTTGCTGCAGGTGCTAGGCTGATAGCTGGAGGTTTAGCAGCCACAATGGTCTATGGACTATCACTTTCTTAACATGGGAGAAATAAAATGACTCCAGACATTGCCAAATGTCCCCATGGGTGGAAGGGTCCTTCATTATATGAGTTCTAGAATGACATGTGTATGATGAACTGATCTATCATAGGAATCACAGCGAGTGGAATGGGAATGGGAAGGAGTCATTGGAAGGGGACAGGGGACCAAATGAGCTTGAGTGGAGAAGATATGGCATCAGAAGTTCAGAAAATGTACCCAGCCATGATGGAGCTCACGTACCCCAGGTACTCAGAAGGCTAAGGCAGGAGGACACCTAGTTCAAAGCCAGTCCCGGGTTTCTTAGGGAGAACCTGCCTCAAACTAAGACATAAACAGGGCTGGGTTGGAGGTCAGGGTTATCACATCTTGTGTTCCATCCCTGATACTGAGAAGACAAGTCTATAACATTCATATAAATGTCACTATGTGGGAAATGTCGGAAAGTATTAATCAGAAAATATTGTTGAGTGGTCTATTCTGACAGTGGAAATTCAGACAAGCCTGACACCTACTGCTGTGCCAGAGACAAGGCCAGTAAGGGGACATTCAGCTCACAGGAAGCTCAGGGTCACATAAGAGCAGGTGTGGGGTGGGGTGAGGGCTGGTTTCCTAGATGTGGATCTCTCTCCATGAACTAGCTTCCCAGGGAGCCACCTGGACTATCTTTGGTCCCTCTGAAAATATGAATCCTGGTTTTTGTGATATATTCTGTTTATTTTTAATATTAGTACATCATAGTGATCCTTATTATTGAGATTCCATTAACTTAGACAGATACATTAATTCAATATAAAAGCTCCATTTCTGCCCCAGTAGCTCCTCTTTCCTTCCTCCCCATATCCTTTACTCCACTGATTTTCCTTCTGAGTTTTTATAGTTTTTTGGGGGGTTAACTTTGTATGTACACATTTATATATGAGAAACTTACTTTGGTACATTTCTACATGTGCAGGATTCATATGTGTGCAGAATTGGCCATTCACATCTGCTCAGTTCTCTCCCTGTCCTCCCTTTTCCTGTCTCTCCTCCCTCACCCTTGGTCACCTTTGACTTCTCCACTGATCTCTTCTATTATCTTGGGATTCCACCTGTCTTTATTTTCCTTATTTGTTCTAGCTTCCACGTATGACAGAAAACACTCATCTGCAACTCTCTGAGCCTTTCTTATTTTACTTGCCATGATGTCATCCAGTTCTGTCCATTCACCATAATTTCATTCTTCCTAATGCTTGAGTAGAGCTGATTGTTGGTATATGATTCACATTTCAATTATTCATCCATTATTGATGAGCATGATGGCTGGTTGCATAACCTTTCTCTTGGGTAAGATAATACATGAACTGAGCTGAAATGAGTCAGGCAGAGAAAAACCATCACCATCACCACACCATCACTCATGTGGGGAAGTTGCTGCATCAATATCCTGGGAAGAGAGAGGACCATGACCCCTGGAGATGGGAAGGTGCAGGGAGTGTGAGGGTAAGAATGAGTGTTGAGGACCATATGCAAAGGGGGGGCCTTGTCCTGGCCTTCAGTAGCTACTGGATGAGTTAGGTCAACCAGGCTCCAGGGAAGGGGCTGGAATAGATCTTATACATTAGCAATAGTAGTGGGATCATCAACTATGCACCTGGTAAAGGACCAACTCATCATCTCAAGACAACTCTGAGAACAGGTTCTACCTCTAAATGAGCCAGCTGAGGGCCAAGGACACAGCCATCTATCACTGTGCTAGAGACACATTGAGGGGACCTCAGTGTGAGCCAAGACACAAACCTCCCTGCAGGGTACCCAGGGCCAGCAGGGGGCACTAAGCACACAGGGAGATCACTACCAGGACAGGAGCAGGTGCAGATGAGGGTTGGAGGTTGATTTCCTGCATCTGGGGGCCTCTCCATGTATCAGCTTCCAGGGGAGATTTGTGGGTTTGCCTATACTAATTCTGGATATCTCTTAAGATAATTATTCTGTTTTTGTTATGTATTTCCCCTTTTAAAATAGTGCATCGTTGTTGTACTTATTTGGTATTTCAGCCAGCTTTTTTGACCTTGCCATTAAAGGATATAACCAAAACAATTTTAGGTAAATAAAAGTTTATTTGAGGGCCCTCTGTTTCAGGGGTCTTGATCTGTAGAAGGCTGACTCCATTCCTTGGGACTCAAGCTGAGGCAGAAAATCATGCAGAAGGGTGTGGCAAAAAGAAGCAGCTCACATGGGGATCAGAAGCAGAGAGAGGTCTCCACTTGCCAGATACAAATATATACCCCAAACCACACCTCAGTGAACAACTGTCTCCAGCCACACACCACCTTCCTCCAGTTACCACCCAGTTAATCCCATCAGGAATCGATTCACTAATTAGGTTAAAGCTATAACCCAATAATTTCTCCTCCAAACCTTCTTGTATTGTCTCACACATGAGTTTTTTGGGGACACTTCACATTCAAACAATAACATTGGGATTCATTTTGATATGATTGTATAATTCATTGCATATAAACACTTTTTTCTGCCCTAGTGACTCCTCTTTCCTTCTCCTTAAATTCCCCAATTACTTTATTGATTTTTCTTCCATGTTTTATACGTTTCTTTAAATAAACACTATGTATATGTTTACACACACCCACACTCACACACATGTCTCTCTCTCTCCCTCTCTCTCTCTCTCTCTCTCTCTCTATATATATATATATATATATATATATATATATATATATATATATATATATATATATGAGAAATTCACTGTGGTACATTCCTACATATGCAAGATTCATACACGTGCAGAACTGGCCATTCACACATGCTTAGTTCACTCCTGGTTCCTCCTATTTCCTGTCCATCCTTGCTCGCCCTTAGTCACCTTCATCCTCTCCACTGATCTCTTGTATTTTCTTGGGATTCCACCTGCCTTTATTTTCCTTAATTGTTCTAGCTTCCAAATATGAGAGAAAACACTGTACCGTGACTTTCTTGCCCTAATGTTCTCCATATCCACTCTTTCATCATAATTTCATGCTTTCTAATGACTGAGCAGAGCTGCATTGTTGGTATATAACCCACATTTCCTTTATGCATCCATTATTGATGGGCATGTGGGCTGGTTGCACACCTTGCTCTTGGAAATTGTACTGTGTAAACCCAGAAGTGGCTGTGTCACTGTAGTTTGCTGACTTTAGGTCTTTTGGATAAATACCAAGTAGCAGGAGAGCTACATAATGTGGCTTCATCCATGCTATTTCGAGAGATCTTCTCCCTGCTTCCCTCAGGGTAGCTCTCATCTGCAGTTCCACCAATGTGAGCGTGTACCTTTCCCCATGGTTTCTACAGCACATGATTTTATTTGTATTTGATAACTAGCATTCTGATTGAAGTGAGAAGGAATCTTATTGTCATTCTCCTTGGCATTTCTCTGATTGCTAGAGATACAAATTTTTTTAAAATATTTTTTAGTGTGCTGTATTTGTGCTTTTGAAAAGTGTCTGTTGTTTGCCCATAAGCTATTGAATTATTTGTTTTTGAAGGTTGAGGTTTTGAGTTCTTTATATATTCTGGGTTCTAATCCCTCTCCGAGGAGTGGAGCAGAGGTGTTCACCCAATCTCTAGGCTCTCTCTCCATGCATATACATTTCTTCTGGGCCGTACAGAACCTTCTGATTGTCGCCATCCTCATTGGCTGATCTTAATTTTTTTTGCACTTTATAATGTTGTTGGTTGGTTTATTTTTAAGATTCTTACCCATGTGTTCACATCATTAGCCAACATACATGGTTAGTTTCATCTTTTCTGACTTGGATGATTTTCAACATTCTTACTGGCTTATCCCTTTGTCAGGGTCCCAGACTTTTGTGGAATAGGAAAGTTGAGGGGGGCTTTCTTGCCCTAGTTCAGTCTCAGGGGAAAGCCCTCATGGTCTCCCACTGAAGCAGGATTCACTTCACTGTTGTGTTCCTCCTGTGTAACTTTCATGTTGCTTTGATCTTAGAAAGTGCTGGATTTCATCCAGTGATATGCTCTGTGCTTGTGCAGATACTCTCGTAATGTTGGCCTCTGTTGTGCTGAGGAAAGAATCACCGTGAACTGCTCCCTTATCTGTCCAGGCATCCCAGGCCCACCTGACAGGTGTTGCTCACTTACTGTGCTCTGCCCTTCAGTGTGCAGCTTGCCAGGACTTTTCTGAAGAGTTCTAGCACTGAGTTTACCATGGCTGTTAAAATGGGCTTGGTTACTCTCCAGTCACATACCTGGAGATTGTAGTGTGGGCAGGCTGACTCCCCACCCTGACTAGGGTGAGAACACAGGAAAAATCAGACTGGACTTGTGGCTATCGACCTTACCATAATCATTGCACACACACAAAAATACTTTCTCTACCATGGAGCCTGTGATGCTGAGCAGGTGTGGAATTTGCCTAAAACCATCTCCATATTCACTGCATGTGAAAGGCTTTTCTCCAATGTTAACTCTTAGATGTGCAATGTGATTGGCATTTCTTCTAAAGATTTTTGACTTTTACTACACCCCTGATATCTTGTTCCAGTGGGATCTATCTGGTGTATAAAAGGCTGGACTAATGGTGAATATCTTCTCACATTCACTCCATTCCTAGTTCCTTTTCCCCTAGTAAAGGCCCCTGCACTCTCAGTGCTCCCTGGAGGCTGCCCTCTGGTGAGTCCCTGGTCCCTGAACTCACTTGAGCTGCTGAACGTCCTTCCCACCTCCTGCTCTCCAGGCCTCTCCCGCAGGTGGTTCTGCAGCTGCTCAAGGCTGGGACCCCGTCCTCCTCTTTTAAGTGTTGCTCCCAGGGCACAGCATGGGGTGCTGAGGGTCCCACTTAGCTCTCCTCCTGTGGTGCCTCTGCCCAGATGGAGCTCCACCCCTCTGCTCTGTGCCCACAGCCTTCACCATCCACAGGGGGTTCTGCAGCCTCAGGAGCCCAGGCCAGGTCCTGCCCACAGCAGATGACCTCAGACTCTCTCCCTGCTGGTGCTGTCACGGCAGCCACCACAGATATCTGGTCCCTGCATGGGAACAAAATCCTCTTCTGTGTTGCCCTCTTGTTCTGGTCACTCTTAGAATGTCTTTAAAATATATGAGTTTTCAACTCTACCCCTGACTAAACAAATGAGGACATTAAGTATCTCCTGTTGTGTTATGTGCTCTATAAGAAGAGGACAGACTGGAAGAGAGAAAGTAGGAGGTGACCCCAGGCCCAGAGTCCTCATGGTGGATCAGCTGTGCAGGCACAGACACAGGAGGCCTCACACTCCTCTGAGAACTTGAGAATGTCAGGCATCACAGGGGGGTGAGCAGCTTCATCACAGGGGTTTAAGCAGGAGTGCTGCAGAATACAGTGACCTCACTGATCCTGGGGAACAAGGATGGGAGCTGACCCTTGACCATGCTGCCCTGGCACCTGCAAGAGCCACACGGGCACACCACACCACCCATCCAGAACCTTTCTGTGTGGCTGCATCTCACCTCTGCGTGGCTGTGCACTCCTGCAGGAAACATCCCCTATTGGTGTGGTGCTAGCAATCCTGCACACTGGGCCTCCCCATTTCTGGATGGCTGGCAGGAGGAGGACCAGCAGGAAGCAGGAAAGAACTCCCAGCTTCACTCCCGGTGCCTCTGAGCAGCACAAGGCAAACACTCTTCCTGGGAAAGATGGTGGCACTGCCGTCTGCTCCCTGCTTGTACCCTAGGCCTCCCTCATGCAAAGCAGCTCCCAATCTCAAGCTGAAAGCCCAGCCTTGGCTGAGCAGCCCCCGTCTCCTTCTCATCAGTTCTTCATCGCAGCCTGGAGGTTCTGGTGCTGCTCCTCAGCCTGGTGGCACCTCACTTTGAGAATGTACAAGGATTTCATGAGAAGGAGTAGCTATGCAGGTACCAGTGAGATTAACAAGAGGTGATGTTCCTTGTACCCAGGTGTCATGTCCCAGGTGCAGCCCAGGAGTTGAGACCTGGCCTGGTGAAGCTCTTGCACACCCTGTCCCTCACCTGTGCTATCACTGGATTCTCACCTCCCACCTATGGTCTGAGTTGGATCTGCCAAGATCCTGGGAAGGGCCTGGAATATGCTAGAAGAACATATAGTGGTGGAAGCAGATACCATCACACACCTGTTCCTGAGCCCCTGCTGGTCCTGAGGACTCCCTGATGGACCTGAGCATATGCTGGTTCTCTTCCCCAGATGTCCTTCCCAATTGCACCTGCAGGGGTTGAAGTCAATACTGTTGAGAGTCAACATCACCAGGGACATTTCCAAGAGCCAGGTATCATTAGAACTCAACAGCTTAAAACCTGAGGATATGGCTGTGTATTCCAGTGGGAGACACCCAGTGAGGGAACTCAGTGTGCGCCCAGTCACTCACCTGCCTGCAGGGGAAGCTCCAGACCACCATGGGGAGCTGAGGACCACCAGGTGGAGCTGAGGACCAGCAGGGGGAGCTGAGGACCAGCAGGGGGAGCTGAGGACCATCAGGGGGAGCTGAGGACCACCAGGTGGAGCTGAGGACCAGCAGGGGGAGCTGATTTTGTCTAATTATACAAATCCCAATTTCTCTGTCTGATTGCAGTTCTTAAATGTTAAATGCTATTATCAGTAAGTAATATTCTGTTTTCCTACTCTGGGCCCATGTACTTGTGAGGTTCAACATATTCATGAATTTCAACATTAAATTCTCAGCCTTGATAACTATACCAATAAGTCTAAAGAATTTTAAATATTGTGTGATTCCTTCTTATTTGCTGTGCACACAGATAAAGAGGCACACCTGAGGATTTGAAGCAGTATCATAGGAACATGAGAACATGAGGCTTG
The DNA here is from genome assembly GCF_048772815.1 of Callospermophilus lateralis. NCBI lineage: Eukaryota > Metazoa > Chordata > Mammalia > Rodentia > Sciuridae > Callospermophilus > Callospermophilus lateralis. The sequence continues at coordinate 1,582,011 of NC_135307.1, forward strand.
CCTTGCTCCAGACTTTTTATTTTAGAGAGTGAGAAAGAGAGAGAGAGAGAAAGAGAATTTTTTTCATATTTATTTTTTTATTTTTAGTTATCGGCGGGCACAACATCTTTGTTTGTATGTGGTGCTGAGGATCAAACCTGGGCCACACGCATGCCAGGCGAGCGCTCTACTGCTTGAGCCACATCCCCAGCCCCTTGCTCTAGACTTCTAAAGCAAGAGTGTTTCAGCTTTGGAGCCAAGGCAGACTTGCTCAGCCCTAGGAGTCAGGTCAAACTCACATTGGAAGCTGTTATAGTTTTGCAGTTTTCCATAACATGAGCTGCCTGAGAAAGCATTTCCCACCACACCCAAATCCCAGGAGGATCCTTCACTGTATCCTGTTTTACTGTCTTCTGTTAAGAACAACATTTCTTCTGACCACATTGGAGGGCCAATTCCCTGCCATGTCTGTGAATTTTGATTTGGTTATTTGCATTCATCATAAAGAATTTCCCAGGGGCAAGAAGGATGAAAAAAGCTGACAGAAAGCAAGTGAGTTACAGGAAATTTTTCTTCAGCTATAACTCACAGTGATCTTGGCAATGGATCCTTTCTTAATTAGTCAGCACTCTCAATGTTCACAAACTAGAGTAGAATCATCTGAGCTGAAAAGGAGGCCACTCAGAAAAGTTCCAGAGCAACACGAATCCTGGCTGCAGAACTCATGGAGGAGAATTGAGAGACAAGATATTGAATCCATGAACCTTGATCATAACAGAAATGCAGAGCTCAGCCTAAGTGAGACTGGATGGAAATGTCACCTCAAGCAGGGCCATAGGAAGCCCTGGCAGGATGGAGTCTACCGTCTCACGCCTGGCACAGGTGAAGGGGAATGAGAATCCTAAAGAAGAGTCCAGATTCCCCAGGTCAGGGCTAAGATCATCTGAGGATGTCTCCCCTTTGGTACGCCTGGAAGAATAGCTTTTTAAGTTAGAAGATTTTCTAGGACATGGAAACTTCACCAGATGGCACTCGTGAATTTAGGTGGTAAAATTATGGAGATGAGCAAGGTCTTACCTGAGCCACCCCAGGACCAGGGGTCAGTGTTTTCAGTGAATTTATGATTACCACCAGAGTGAGTAGGGAGAGGAGCCCACATGTCTTATTAATATGTTATGCTCACTCAGTTAGGAAGGAGGTCAATTCCTGAACCTCATCAGGAGGTCAGCAACTACACCTGCCCTCTCAGTGACCCCACCTCACTAAAGACAGTGTCCACTGTTCTCTCAAAATACTGAGCTGTGGGCAAGGCAGGTCTCACTGCAGTGATGCTGCACAGGGAAGGGAACCTGGGGCTCCCTCCCTCACCCCAGACTTCCCTGCATGCCTGCTCTGTCTGATGCCAAGCTGTGCTGCTTGAGTGAATTCAGTGGTTCTCAGCCTCAAGCTACAGATGAGAGCTGCCTCTGCTTCCAGGACTCTCACCTGGCCCAGCACCTCCCTCCTGTCCTCTCCTGGTGGAGACCAGAGGGCAGGACAGGTGAGGGGAAGAGCTCAGGGCAGATTCCTACCCACTGCTGTCCACAGGCATTGGATGGACAGTCAGGAGGACAAGCAGGGCAGAGGATGGGGCAGGGCAGTGGGCACACAGCAGGAAGCCCCTGCCCTCCTGAGACCCTGCTCCCTCCTCTCCTGCTCAGTCTGTAGCCCCCAAATCTCACAGAGATGAAAGAGAAGAACTAGTCCTGAGAACAAAGGGGGCTCTTCTCCTGGATGTGGGGAACCCCGTCCTCAGCCCTGGGCTCTGTTCAGTCATCACTGAGGGCTTCTCCTTCAGGGCTGGGAGGTGAACTGGGCCTCTTGCATGCTGGGCACGTTCCTGCCACTCTGAGACCCTCCCAGGTGCAGGAGGAAGGGCTTGGAGGAGGCAGGGCTGGGCTCAGGAGGGTGGGCTCCCCCTCTGACAGCCCTCCAGCTCCCTGAAACCACCTGCTCTCCTCTCACAGGTAAAGCTCCACCTGGGTTCAAGACAGGGACACATCTCAGGAGCACAGAGAACCTGGGCAGCCTGACCCCAGCCTCTCCAGATATCAGAAGAGCCTCACCCACATGCAAATCCCTCCTCCTGCTCTGGGTTCAAAGGCCCTCTGGGCTGTGGGAGCTCCCAGCTCTCTGCTCAGACAGGGCTGAGGTCTCTGGGAAGGCAGGTGTGGTCTAGAAGATGAGGCTGCTTTGTCTTGTCCTGTGCCTGGTCACAGCTCCCCAAGGTGAGTGTCCCCAGTGTCAGACCTGGGTCCATGGGGAGGTTGTAACTGCAGGTGACTAACAGGGTGTGACTGTCCTTGTCCCCAGGTGTCCTGTGCCAGGTGCAGCTTCAGGAGTCAGGACCTGGCCTGGTGAAGCCCTCACAGACCCTGTCCCTCACCTGTGCTGTCTCTGGATTCTCCATCACAACCAGTGGTTACTACTGGAGCTGGATCCGTCAGCCCCCAGGGAAGGGGCTGGAGTACATAGGGTACATAAGTTATGGTGGTAGCACTTACTACAACCCACCCCTCAAGAGCCGAGTGTCAATCTCCAGAGACACATCCAAGAACCAGTTCTCCCTGCAGCTGAGCTCCCTGACCACTGAGGACACAGCCACCTATTACTGTGCCAGAGACACAGTGAAGGGACCTCAGTGTGAGCCCAGACACAAACCTCCTGCAGGGCGCCCAGGGCCAGCAGGGGGCGCTCAGCACACAGGAGTCAGGACAGCTCAGAAGCAGCTGCAGATGTGAGTTGGGGCAGGTTTCCTCCATCTGGAGGCCTGTTCATGTACCAGCTTCCCAGGGGATCTCTGTGGCCTTGTGGTCTCTACTTATCTCTGATGTGTCTGAAGATAATGACTCTGTTTTTGCCATGTTCTTTTTCTTTTGAAATAGAGCATCTTACATATATTTGTTATAGGTTTTCACTTTGACATAGTCACATATATTCATTGTCTATAAAACCTCTGTTGCTCTCACAGCACCTCCTTTTAAATTTTCCTCCTTCTCCCCATTATTAACTGACCTTTCTGCCACGACTTTCTGATTTTCATTAAATTTACACTCTGTGTGTGTGTGTGTGTGTGTGTGTGTGTGTGTGTGTGTGTGAAACTCACAGTGGTTCACTCCCACAGGTGCAGGACTCCCAGGTGGGCAGAATTGACCAATAATATCTGCTCAGCTCACTCCTGGCCCCTCCCTTCTCCTTTCCCTCCTCCCTCACCCTTAGTCACTTCCTGATCCCCACTGACCTCTTCTGTGCTCTTGGGGTTCCCCTTCCTTTATCTCCCTTATTTGTGGCAGCTCCCACAGAGGACAGCCAACACTCACCTGACTCCCTGAGCCTCTCTCATTCCCCTTCCCTAATGTCCTCCAGCTCCGTCCACTCACCATCATCTCACTCCTCCTATTGGCTGAGCAGAGCTGCAGTGTTGGTGCATGACCCACATTTCCTTTATCCATCCACTAGTGAAGGGCACCTGGGCTGTGGCATAACCTGGTCTTGGGAACTGCACTGTATAAACCCTGCAGTGGCCGTGTCCCTGCACTGTGCTCACTTGGGTCTTTGGGGTAAATACCAAGCAGCAGGAGAGCTGGGTCCCACTGTGACTTCCTCCCTGTTGTCCTGAGGGGTCTCCACCTGCTCTCCTCAGGGTGGTTCTCATCTGCTGTCCCACCAACAAGGTGTGAGGGTCCTCTCCCCAGGTTTTCTCCAGCACCTGTTATTACTTGTATTGCTGATCACTGTCATTCTGTGGTCATGAGATGCCATAAGCTCACAGAACAACCAGGTCACCTTCCTGAAGGCTGTAATCTGGCCTGGTGGACTCAGCACCCTGACCAGGGCAGGGACACATGAGGAGATGGCAGAACTTGCTGGAAGGTGGGCCACAGAATAAAGCTTGAAAATTGACCACAACGTGCAGAACACAACAGGCTTTTTCACCAAGATGCAAAGGAGCTCTCTGGAGCTCACCCTGACCTAAATACATGATTTAGCAAATACCAGGGTGGACAGCCCTCTGCAGCCAGGAGAGTGGCAAGCAGTTTCCACAGACTCTCCTTGACTGCACTCCCTTGATGGGTCCTGCACTTAGGAACCTCCTTCTCGGGAGCTCCATAGAGAGGGGAGCAGAGTAGCAAGAGGAGCAGAGTCCTGCACACCCTCCATGGCAGGTGATGGAGAGGACGGGGCGAGTCTCCTCAGTGAAGGGCATTCTAGAATGTCCCCTGATGAGCTGGGAATGAGGCTCCTGTGAAGTCCCTCCCACACCTCAGTCTCTCCATGAGGACAGCATCAGACAAACCCAGGAGGAGACTCGCTCAGCACAATGTCTGAAAACCCTCCTCCTCCTGGGGTCTCCAGAGGAGAGAGCAGAGGAGCCGTTCTGACATGGTGACGGCGCCCATCAGACCCCACAGGTGAGGCCTGTGTCCATCAGTCAGGGCGTCCCCTCCAGTGCCACCTGCGACCTCAGGCCACCCAGACATGCTCCAGGGCACACAAGAGGTCCCTTGTGCTGGGGAGCAGGGTGACCTCAGCAGCCCAGCCTGGACACACTCGCTGTGCACTCCTGCAGGAGGAGCCCTCACGTGGCCACACTTCACACCCACTGTGCAAGGTGGTCCTGGCAAGTGGGCAGGGCAGCCAGAGTGGACAAGTGCAGGACACAGGTCTTCTCCTTGTCCACACAGCAAGCCCAGGAGCCCTGGACCTGCACCAGTGCAGTAGGTGGGCCCAGACCACCCAGCAGGGCTGGCAGGACCACACAGACCTGAGTGTCCCTCAGCATCCCCAGGTGCTGTCCAGTGTGGCCAGGGTCACTCTTGGCTCTGGGTGTTCTTGTGCCTGCTCTGCTGGCTAAGGTTGGAGAGGCTCCCTGGGTTCCCAGCAGTCCTCATCTTCAACAGTGGCCATCACCTGCAGGGAGGGACTGTCCATGCTAAGTCTCCTGTCCCCCTACCCAACCCCAGATGGGTTTTCTGCTTTACTTTAATTATCACTTAATTTTGCCTTAATCACTGATTTTTATCCCTGATTATGTTATAATTTCTTAGAAGAACAAAATTTTGTACTTATTTAGGGAAATCTTACATTCAATGTGAAGAGCAAGAGTCAGTCTTCCTTAACCATGACCACTGGGCTCCTGCCTGACTCCAGCTCCCTGGATGGAGATGTCCCTAGGTGTCCCAGGACATGGGCTGCCCCTCCTGGAGCCCAGGCAGAGGGCCCCCTTCTTGGGAGGAGGAGGGCAGCAGCAGGTCCTCCCTGTGGTCACTGTGCTGTGTGCAGGACTGAGGTCCAGTCCTGGCTCCACCATGAAGGTGACTCTCAGAACTTGACAGTTGAGTCAGGTCCCACCCTGGGCCTCTCTGCAGCATGGACGCCCTGGTGTGGAACAGGTGGCCCCACTGGCTGAGGCCTCTGTCCACTCACTGCCCTCCCAGGGCCTGTTTAGGCTGAGACATTTGTGCAGCTGAGTCAGAGCAGAGCAGTGGTCAGAGTCTTCTCCACACTCACTGCTCTCTCAATGCCTGTGAGCTCCCTCCTCTCCAGGTTGTGAAAAGGTGGTGGGTGTGGTGAAGGACTTCCCAGGTATGAAGCATCTGGACGTTTCTCTCCTGTGGACTCTGCTGCTGGATGAAGGTCAGTGCTGGCTGAGGGTTTCCCACATCACTGCACTCACAGGCCTCTCTCCACCATGGAGCCTGTGGTGCTGGGCAGGTGTGGGGTTTGCTGAAACCCTCCCACATTCTGCATGGGAAAGGCTGGTCTCCAGTGTGACCCTTAGGTGTGCAATGAGATTGGCATTTCTGCTGAAGACCTTCCACATTCACTGCACCTGGGTGTCCTGTCCAGTGGGCTCTATCTGGAGTGTGAAAGGCTGGACTGATGGTCAGCAGCTGCCCACATGCTCTCCATTCCTGGTGCCTTTCCCTGTGAGAGGCCCTGCACTCTCAGTGCTCCCTGGAGGCTGCCCTCTGGTGAGTCCCTGGTCCCTGAACACACTTGAGCTGCTGAACGTCCTTCCCACCTCCTGCTCCCCAGGCCTCTCCCACAGGTGGTTCTGCAGCTGCTCAAGGCTGGGATCCCCGTCCCCCTCTTTTAAGTGTTGCTCCCAGGGCACAGCATGGGGTGCTGAGGTCCCACTTAGCTCTCCTCCCTGGGTGCCTCTGCCCAGATGGAGCTCCACCCCTCTGCTCTGTGCCCACAGCCTTCACCATCCACAGGGGGTTCTGCAGCCTCAGGAGCCCAGGCCAGGTCCTGCCCACAGCAGATGACCTCAGACTCTCTCCCTGCTGGTGCTGTCACGGCTGCCACCACAGACATCTGGTCTCTGTGTGGACACAAAGTCCTGCTCAGTGCTGCCCTCCTGCCCTGCCCACCTCAGCAGAGCCAGCTCCTCCCTGGCCACTCTTAGAAGAGTCTAAAATCCCTGATTTCCACCCTACCCCTGACTGAGCAGATGAGGACATTAAGTGACTCCTGTTGTGTTATGTGCTCTGGGGGTTAGAGGGAGAGAGACTGGGGGAGAGAAAGTAGGAGGTGACCCCAGGCCCAGAGTCCCCGTGGAGCAGCTGTGCAGGCACAGACACAGGCAGGTCTCAGACGTCCTCTGAGAACTTGGGAATCTCAGGGATCCCAGGGGTGAGAGCAGCTTCATCACGAGGGCTTAATTTTTTTAAATTTGCTTTTATTTTTAAATACATGACAGCAGCATGCATCACAATTCTTATTACACACATAGAACACAATTTTTCCTATCTCTGGTTGTGTATAATGTATGCTTACACCAATGCATGTCTTCCTACATGTACTTTGGATAATGATGTCCATCACATTCCACCATCATTGCTAACCCCCTGCCCCCTCCCTTCCCCTCCCACCCCTGTGCCCTATCTAGAGTTCATCTGTTCCTCCCATGCCTCCTCTCCCTACTCCACTATGAGTCAGTCACCTTATATCAGAGAAAACCTTCACCATTTGTTTTTTGGGGATTGGCTAACTTCACTTAGCATGATCTTCTTCAACTGCATCCATTTTCCTGCAAATGCCATGATCTTATTCTCTTATTGCTGAGTAATATTCCATTGTGTATATATGCCACATTTTCAATCCATTCATCCACTGAAGGTCATTTAGATTGGCTCCACAGTTTAGCTATTGTGAATTGTGCTGCTATACACATTGATGTGGCTGTGTCCCTGTAGTGTGCTGTTTTTAGGTCCTTTGGGTATAGACCCAGGAGAGGGATAGCTGGGTCAAATAGTGGTTCCATTCCAAGATTTTCAAAGAATCTCCATACAGCTTTCCATATTGGCTGCACCAATTTGCAGTCCCACCAGCAGTGTATTAGTGGGCCTTTTCCCCACATCCTATCACGAGGGGATTTAAGCAGGAGTGCTGCAGAATACAGTGACCCACTGACCCTGGGGAACAAGGATGGGAGCTGTCCCTTGACCATGCTGTTCCCAGCACCAGCAAGAGCCCCACAAGCACACCACACCACCCATCCAGAACCTTCCTGTGGCTGACAGAGCAGAGCAAAGGCCCTCAGGAGGCCACCCCCTGTGTCCTCCCTCTGCATGGCCGTGCACTCCTGCAGGGAACACCCCCTCTGTGTGGTGCTGCCACCCCTGACCACTGGGCCTCCCATTCCTGGATGGCTGGCAGGAGGAGGACCAGCAGGAAGCAGGAAGGAGCCCCCAGTACCCCCACCCCAGCCCCCAGTGCCTCTGAGCAGCAGGAGACAAACACCTCTCTAGGAAGGATGGGGTCCTGCCCTGTGCCCCCCACTTTATCCTCATCTTCAGTCTCAGGCTGAAAGGCAGCCCTGACTGAGCAGCCCTGTCTCCTCCTCATGGGGCCTTCATTGTAGCATTGAGGTCCTGACACTGCTCCTCGGCCTGGGGACAGCACCTGTGTGAATGTCCAGGGATGTCAGGAGCAGGGTGAGGGCATGCAGTTCTGGTGTGACTGACTGAAAGTGAGGCTGCTCTTCCCTCATGTCCCCACCCAGGTGTAGGTCCAGAAGGTGGGGCCAGGCCTGGTGAAGCCCCTGTCCACCCTGTCCCTCACCTGTGCTGACTCTGATTCTCTCTACCCAGCCATGGTGTGAGCTGGATCCACCAGGCTTCAGGGAGGGGCCTGGAGTGAGTTAGAAGGATGGATGGAGGTGGAACAGATCCCATTCCACACGTGGTCCTGAGTCCCTGCTGGTCCTCAGTGCTCCTTGATGGAGTTGAGCACATACTGGTCCTTTCCCCCAGGTGCCCTTGGCCTACTGCAGCTGCAGGGGTTGGCACCTGCCTGGTAGATAGTCAGATTCACCAGGGACACTTCCAAGAGCCAGGTTTCATAAGCACTCAACAGGGTGAAACCTGAGGATATGGCTGTGTATTCCAGGGGGAGACACCCAGTGAGGGAACTCAGTGTGAGCCCAGTCACTCACCTGCCTGCAGGGGGCGCTGAGGACCAGCAGGGACCTGAGGACCAGCAGGGGGAGCTGAATACCAGTAGGGGGCGCTGTGGACTGGCAGAAAGTTGAAGTCCAGAAGGGAGAGCTCAAGACCAGCATTGGGATCAGGACCACCAGTGCCCCTTAGGGTCTGGAGGGAGCTCAGGCTCAGCACATAGAGTGAGGACCAGCATAGACACTTAGGATCAGCAGGGGAAGCTCATGACCATCAGGTTTACATCTCAGAAAATAGAGAAGTGTCCTGAGTGAGGTGGTTTTATGCATTGAAGTTTTCCTATAAAACTCAGCAATTCTTCCAGCATTCTGTCTAATTGCACTTCTTAATTTTTTTCAATTATATTTTCAGTAAATAATATTCTGTTTTTCTACTCTAGATTCAAATTCTTGTGATGCTTAACATATTTCTGAATATTGACCTTAAGTCCTGAGCCTTGATGACTATCCCAATAAGGCTGAGGAATTTAAATTCTGTGTGACTCCTTCTCCTTATTTGCTGTGCACACAGAGGAGGAGCCACACCTGAGTGTTTGAAGCAGCATCACAGGAACATGGAAAAGTACATGAAGCTTGTCCTGCTGCAGACGTGTACAGCAAGAGTGCCCCAGCTCTGGAGGCCACATCAGACCCCCTCAGTCCTGGGAGCCAGGTCAGACTCCAGTTCAAAGCTGCTGTATTTTGCAGTTGGCTATGGACACGAGCTTCCTGGGAAGGCAATTCCCACCCAGGGCCTCATTCCCAGGAGGTTCCCTGGGACCAGTCCTCTTGTTCCTGCCTCATGCTGTGAACAAACGTTCTTCTGACCAGCAATGGAGGACCATGTTCCCTGTAATGTCTGTGCATTGTGGTTGTATTGTTTCCAATGGTCCCAAGAATTCTGCTTAGAATCCTGGGCTTCAGATGAGAAAGAACACTGGAATGTGCCTTACACAGAAACCATGTGGGGAACAGGAACTTTTATCAAGTGTGACTCAGAAAATTGGCCATGGTGCCTGTGTCAACAGGTCTGCAATGTCAGTCATCCATGAGTGGGAGGAAGAACCATCTGAACTGAGCATGAGACCACTCAGGAAACTTCAACCAACACAAGTGACAGGAGAGGAAGTCATGGAGGAGCATGGAGGGACCCAGATGTTGGATCCTTGAAATCTTCAACATACAGTGATGCAGGGCATAGACTAGAGTGAGGCTGTTGTCAATGCAGTGAATGGCCAAGTGACCTCAGGTACAGCCATGGAAAGCACTAGGTGCTGGAGCCCACTGACTCACACCTGGATGAGGGGTACAGAAAATGGTTATTCTGACAGAGGTCCAGGTTCACAGATTTGATAGTGTCCCTAGAATAAATATAAATCAGAAGATTTGCTAAGACTCGGAAACTTCACCCATTGGCACACCTGGCTTTGCAGGTGGTGAAAACATGGAGACCAGCAGGTCTGGCCTGAAACACCACAGGACCAAGAGGTGGGTGCTGCAGGCTCAGTGTTTGCAGGGAGTTCATGGTCAACACCACAGGGAACAAGGAGAGAAGCCCACATGTCTTATTAGTGTCCTGGGCTCACTCAGTTAGGCAGGAGGTCAATTCCTGGACCTCATCAGGAGGTCAGCAACTACACCTGCCCTCTCAGTGACCCCACCTCACTAAAGACAGTGTCCACTGTTCTCTCAAAAGCTGGGCTGTGGGCAAGGCAGGTCTCACTGCAGTGATGCTGCACAGGGAAGGGGACTGGGCCTCCTCCCCCACCCAGCCTGCCCTGCATGCCGTCCTGTCTGCTGTCAGCCTGGCTCTGCTGCTCTGGGGGACTCAGGGGCTCTCAGCCTCTGCTCCCAGGACTCTCACCTGGCCCAGCACCTCCCTCCTATTCTCTCCTGGTGGAGATCAGAGGGCAGGACAGGTGAGGGGAAGAGCTCAGGGCAGATTCCCACCCACTGCTGTCCACAGTCATTGGCTGGACAGTCAGGAGGACAAGCAGGGCAGAGGGTGGGGCAGGGCAGTGGGCACACAGCAGGAAGCCCTGCCCTCCGGAGACCCTGCTCCCTCCTGTCCTGCTCAGTCTGTAGCCCCCAAATCTCACAGAGATGAAAGAGAAGAACTAGTCCGGAGAACAAAGGGGGCTCTTCTCCTGGATGTGGGGAACCCCATCCTCAGCCCTGGGCTCTGTTCAGTCATCACTGAGGGCTTCTCCTTCAGGGCTGGGAGGTGAACTGGGCCTCTTGCATGCTGGGCATGTTCCTGCCACTCTGAGACCCTCCCAGGTGCAGGAGGAAGGGCTTGGAGGAGGCAGGGCTGGGCTCAGGAGGGTGGGCTCCCCCTCTGACAGCCTTCCAGCTCCCTGAAACCACCTGCTCTCCTCTCACAGGTAAAGCTCCACTTGGGTTCCAGACAGGGACACAGCTCAGGGCACAGAGGACCTGGGCAGCCTGACCCCAGCCTCTCCAGATATCAGAAGAGCCTCACCCACATGCAAATCCCTCCTCCTGCTCTGGGTTCAAAGGCCCTCTGGGCTGTGGGAGCTGCCAGCTCTCTGCTCAGACAGGGCTGAGGTCTCTGGGAAGGCAGGTGTGGTCTAGAAGATGAGGCTGCTGGGTCTTGTCCTGTGCCTGGTCACAGCTCCCCAAGGTGAGTGTACCCAGGGTCAACATGGGTCATGGGGAGGTTGTGACTGCAGGTGACTGACAGCGTGTGACTGTTGTTGTCCCCAGGTGTCCTGTGCCAGGTGCAGCTGCAGGAGTCAGGACCTGGCCTGGTGAAGCCCTCGCAGACCCTGTCCCTCACCTGTGCTGTCTCTGGATTCTCCATCACAACCAGTTACAGCTACTGGAGCTGGATCCGTCAGCCCCCAGGGAAGAAGCTGGAGTGGATAGGGCGCATATGGTATGATGGTGATACTAACTACAACCCATCCCTCAAGAGCCGAGTGTCCATCTCCAGAGACACGTCCAAGAACCAGTTCTCCCTGCAGCTGAGCTCCCTGACCACTGAGGACACAGCCACCTATTACTGTGCCAGAGCCACAGTGAGGGGACCTCAGTGTGAGCCCAGACACAAACCTCCTGCAGGGTGCCCAGGGCCAGCAGGGGGCGCTCAGCACACAGGAGCTCAGGTGCCACCTTCAGAGCAGCAGAGGAGAGTGGATGGTTTCTCTCCAGGTGATCAGTGTCTCCCTGGATCCCATCATGGAGAACCTGGAGGTTTCTTCTGCTTCAGATCATCCCATGCTGTTCTCTTTTGGAGTCAGGAGTGTCTTTCTCCACTTATCTCAGGTCAGAATTTTAAAAGCTTTCCTGCTTCCTTCCTGATGTGGTCTTGTCATCAGAGGTGACAAGAGTTAAGGGAACATAGACAAAGGCTGGGGACTTATTTCTCCCTGAAGGAAATCCGTCAATAGGCAGCTCCATGGGTCCCCTTAGGAGTGTCCCTGCAGGTTGGAGTCCCATTCTAAACTGGTTTTTCTGGTCTATTCAAAGGGGCCACAAAAATCTTTGCCTGGCATTTTGAAACACATTTAGCAGCTGGACTGTCACAGTTAAAAACTCTTTTGGGTCACCTCCAATAGCTGGAAATGATTCTGTAAACACTTTAAATTTCTGAAGGCTTTGTTGTTGTTGCTGTGAGTATCTGAGGCTGAGAGACAAAAGCCAAGTTTCCTAGAGAAAAGGATACTTTACATATCTTAGAAATGATGATCCTAAAAACTCTCTAGTTCTAAGCTGCCCTCTGTAGGAACTGACTGTCTACTCTGCTGTGCACCTGGCCCACTTCCTAAATGAAGGCAATCTCCACATGCTTTATGACCTTTGGCTTTTACTTTTAACATCTGTTGGCAGCCCTTTCAATACAAGCTTTAGTCAAGCCAGTTGAAAACCTTTTTAACCATTGTTTTTTATATAGATGTCAGGCCAGGTGGGATTAGGTTTCCCATAAGGAGGCTAACAGTCAAAACAATGGGCAGAAATAAAAGGAAGGTGAGAGACAAGAATTTAACAAGGCAGCAAGTGTGACTTGTAAGACTGGAAGACACCGCACCACAGGACACAGATCACCAAAGAAGTTCCCGCTTTATTACAGAAGACTGTGTGTTTATATAGGTCTAAGGAGAGGTAGCAGGGCTGAGGTAGATAACAGGTCACCCATTTATTGGCAAGCTCTTCCATATGTCAGTTCCAGATCCCAAGAAGTTAATTCTAATTGGGACTAAGGCTTCCCACAAGCAGGGTTTGAACATTGGTGCCAGTGGGAATGTTTCACGCCAGTGAAAGAAACAAAGAGGAGAAAGAGGGTCGTTAGACGCCATGCTGGGGTTTTTCTCTGGGGTGCTGCTGCCATAATATGTTTTCCCAACATTCCTTCATTTTTGTTGTCTTAGGAATTGGGGCGTCATTGGTCAGATCTGGCTGCTTCCGGCTCTGCAGGGGCGGCATAGGCCCTAGAAGGGGAAGTGGAGGAATGTTGGGGGGGGAAAGTCTGGGGATATCATGGCAACCAGAAATAAAACCCAGTGGCGATAGACAGCTACTTCAGTAGGGGTAAAGTCTATAAACGTTCCCTGAAACCACCAGACATCGATGGCATCGAACCAGTCTGGATGGAGGAAATTGTTGGTATCAGCCACTGGTCCTGTAACAGAGACTCTAAGAGATACTGGAAGCGTTGCCTTGACATGGCATCACCAGCACCTGAAGAAAATCAGAGCAAACAAAAGTAGGATGAAGATAAAAATTAAAGTGAATGTCAGTTTTGGGCAGAAGTTCCATGTCGGGGGACTGACAGAGAAGAAGCCAAGGGCCACGAGGAGGCTTAAAAGGACATAAAGGCTCAAGAATCCAGGATGGCAGATTAAGAGGTTCTCCGGGCTCGTTGTCTCCCACTGTCCGATGTCCATTGCATTCCATCGTGCCTGGTAGTGAGCTTCAGCACTGAGTGAGCTGTTCTCTTGAAGATGTTAGGGGTTCATTGGTCAGAGGCTGGTAGTACCTAAGCAGAAGCTGGTTGAAAGTTTGGTTAGAGATCTTCCATAATTGGTCCTATAGGAAGCGAATCAAACAGGGCAGGAACAGACACATCAGGAAAAGAAGACATATGGGCCCTAAAAGAGACAACAGCCATGATTGGAAGTGGGCTAAAAAGAAGATGGCAAATGGGTTTTGGTTTGGTGGATTTTTCAAAGAGGTAGCCGAGTCAGTGAGCTTGACTACATTAGTTTCCACAAGGCCTGATTCGTTGATGTAGTAACAGCATTCTTCCCTCAAGAAAAGACAGGTTCCACCTTTTTTGGCTGTGAGTAAGGCTATAGCTTGTCGATTTTGAAGAGTAACTTGAGCCAAGGATGTGACCTGCCTTTGTAAGGATGCTAGAGATTCTGCCGTAGAAGTGAGTGATTGTTCAAGTTTAGAACTTAAGTCCTGTACAGCCCATAAGGAGTGTCCTAGAGCTACACCAGAAATTCCAGCTCCCACTGCAGATACAGCCACTGAGAGACCCACCAGTATTGGAAGGGAAGCAGCCTGCTTATTCTGCACTGAGGGAGACAAGAGGGCCTGCACTTCAGCTGGGGTATAGGGAGTCAATTGTGGGACAAGCGTCACCAGTATACATGGGGTAGAGGGGTTGGTGAATAAGATAGTGATGAGAGAACCATTACACCAGAAGAACGAGCCAGGTGGTGCATAGAGGGTGAAGTTAAAGGTGATGTTAGAGTGGCAAAACTTTGACTGGGAGACACCCAGGCCCAGAAGGCAGCGCCAGGGAATCACAATATGGTTAGACTCCTCAGGCTCCCATAATGGAGCGTTGGGTGAAAGGGTTTGGAGAGAACGGCAGGCAGGTGGAGTGGAGAAATTTGAGAGGTCAGAAGCCAAGAAATTCAAGGGAACCGCTGCAAGCAAAGGTCGAGTCAGAGAGGAGCATGAGTAGCAATCAGTTGGTGTAATGGTGGGGAGGGTTAGATTTAAGAAGGTTACAGATTCAGTAAGTAGTCTTAGCCATGAATATTGTGGTGGACTCCCGACATTAGACTCATATGGATCCTGTATGGAGTCTAACAACTGCTGTTCAGAATGCTTTAAGAGGAGATGATGATGTCCCCTGGAAAATGGTGATGACTGTGAAAATACCACTTAGAAGAGTGGGAGTCATGGTGTAGCATGGGTGGTTACACGAGACAGGTGAAGCTTTAGAGAATAGTTAGGATGTGGAGAGCAGGAGTAAAGGGGAGGTCTAGGAGGTGACTCTTGAGGCTCCTCTGGGGTAGTCTTGTCATCAGAAGGTGGGGTGCTGCGCCCCTCCCCTGACTCAGGCAATGGCAAGGCCCTACTGAGGTGGATGGCGCAAGGCGTCCATCCTCTGGAGGAGCGCAGTATGTTTCTGGGAATGGGCTGATTTGTTTTTGTATTCCTTTAATAAGTATAGTTGTGACTTCTCGTATGACCATTGAGTATGAAGGAAAAAACTTTCCCAATAATGCAACTACTTCTAAAGAATGGATCTGTTTGCTCTAAATGCAATGATTCAGCTGTGGAGTGTAAATTGTTAATGTCTAATGAAAAACTCCCTGTATTCCTGTCAAGGAAGTTTTTGAGAAATTAAATTAAAATCTAGAGAAGAAAAATTAATGTTAAGAAGACAGATTAGTGCTTAGTACTGGGCAACTTGTTCTTGTTCCTGTGCACAATGGTTTGTGCTCTTACTCTTGTTTGATTAAAATTAATAACAAGTCAACCACTTGCCATAACCATGGCACTGGCTCCAGTCAGTAAGTCAAGAAAGAATAGTCAAGGTATAGGCCAATAGTTTGGGACATTTGTAATTATTATTAAAAGTTAACTAAGCAGAAACAGCTCAAAGCAAAACACGAACTAAAAGTACAAATATTTGCTTATGCATAAGCCAAGATACATTCTTCTATTCTGATTGTAGCTAGGTAATATTTTGTTTCTTTGAATAATGATTCCTGTTTTGTAACCACAAAGTACTGTGAGCCTGCCAAAATGAAAAGTATATATGATCAAGTTCACAAGTAAAGATTGGGATCAACACCTGCACTTTGGTGTCTGTGTTGTTTCTCCACCCCTCTTTCGCCGACTCCTCACCATCCGTTCGTCTCCTGAGACCCCCTGTTGGAGCTGGTCTCCGACAGTGGGGCGGCCTCCTGGTGATATGGCTTCAACAGGATTCCTCAGTTTGATCTGCTATGAGGCATAGCATTGCTGAACATAAGTGGGATGAGGTGGCCCAGTTGAATCCAGTAACATTAAGGGCCTGATTACAGTCAGTGAAAGGCCAATCACCTTGGCCCATAGACTGAGAGCGGATGGTGCCATCCTATTGCCATGTCACTTGGATGTAGAAGCATCATCTGTGGGTTGGGATAGAAGCTTGAGAGAGATTAATGATTAGTAATAGGAGAGTGTTGGCGACAAACTTTGAGTTTGGTGGGCCCCAGCATGGTGGAAATATGACTATATGGGGTCCTCCAGTGAGGTTTCAACGACTGAGAATGTAGCTCTCGAAGTAAGACTGCATCACCCGGTTGAAGAGGGTCCGATTTAATTCCCAATTGTGCTGGAACAGAAGTAACAGATGGTGCAGGAAGACGCCAGTGTGCGTGTTCTTTTAGGAGTTTGTATAGAAGCATGAGATAGGGCAGGTGGGACACAAGGAGAGGAGGTGTGACAGGAAAGTTTTAGTTGATTAAGAAAGGCATCCATAGAAGAGCTCAAAGGGGCTAAGGCCTGAGGGGGCTCTAGGGGTTGCCCGAATTTGGGTGAGGGCCAATGGCAATAGATTGGGCCAGGACAGTATGCGTTCAATAGCAAGTTTAGTGAGATGATCCTTGAGAATGCCATTAGGCCTCTCAACCTTACCCGAGGATTAGGGTCAGTGGGGGATGTGGGGCCTCCAAGTGCTGTTAAGACATTTGGAAACTAGTTAAACAATCTGAGAAGTGAAAGCTGGACCATTGTCTGACTGGATGGAGGCAGGAAGTTCGAACCTAGGAATGATCTGCTCAATGAGGATGGAGGCGACAGTGGCAGCAGTTTCTGATGGTGTCAGCAGTTTTCCTGGAGGTAAGGAAGGCTTCTATCCAACTGTAAGAGAGTGCTATCCCCAAATTACAAACAGTTAAATCCTGTGTCAAGGCCTGACCAAAGTGGTAGGGACTGTCCCTGAAGCCTTGGGGTAGGCCTGTCCATGTCAGCTGTTGAGACCTAAAGAATGTAAGGTCTTCCCATGTGAAGGCAAAGAGGTAATAAGAGTCAGGATGCAGAGGCACTGTAAAGAGCCAACTTTAAGATCCAGGACAGTAAAGTGAATGGTCAAAGGGGGATATGAGAAAGAAAAGCATGAGGGTTGGAAATTGAGTGGATGGGAATAACTGCCTCATTTATTAGGCGGAGTTCCTGGACTAAGTGATAGGCTCCTGAGGGTTTGTGTAACAGAAATATAGGAGTATTACAGGGGGAGTCAGTAAGGATTGGGAGTCCCTGGGCCAGCAACCGGTGTATAATGGGCTTAAATCCCTCCCTATGGGTTTTGGAGATAGGAAATTGGGAACACAAGGAAGTTTAGTTTGGTGTTTCAGCTGGGTATGGACTGGCTTGTGGTGGGAGGCAATAACCAGCATGGAGATGTCTCAGACCTAGGGATCGGGGGCAATGGCACAGTAGGTACTGTCAGATCACTAGAGAGGGTAAGAGTTAAAGGCTGAAGGAGATGAGTGGTAGTATTCTTGGGGTGTAATTGGAGGGTGGCTCCTAATAATTGGAGAATATCTCTGCCTAGGAGAGGAATTGGACAGGATGGAATGACCAGAATAGTGAGTGAATGGGTGTCCCTCCAGGGCACAGGCCAGCTTTACAGTTCTGTTTGTGGGGGGAAGGGTTTGTCATTAATCCCCATTACTGAGACCTGGGAAGGAAACAGAGGCCTAGAATGGGCAGGCAAGGCAGAATAAGTAGCCCCTGTGTCCACAAGGAAGGTTATGGACTTACCCACTGCCTAGAGCAATACCCTGGGCTTGGAGAGGGCTGAGGGGGTCTTTGAATCTGGGCTTCTTCAGTCTTCTGCAAACCCCAAAAGTTCAGGAGAGGGGACTGCCTGAAGGTCACACTCCTGCGTAGAGGTGCCGAGGAAGGGCCAGCCAGGGGCAGTCAATCTTCCAATGTCCTGTCTGCTTACAGGTGGTGCATGGCCTGGAAGGAGGCCATGGGTTTGGGCATTGGTGAGCCCAGTGACCTTCGCATCCATACTTGAGGCAAGCCTCTGGTGGGGAGGAATGCTGGTTCCCCTCTGAAACTTTTGCTGGAGATGTAGGCCTCAGGGCTGCTGTCAAGGACTGAGTTTGGGGTGTTACCTTCTTTTCTGCAATGAAGCCTGCTTTAAAAGCCATTTTCACCAGATCTCAGATAGGGGTCCGATAGTCCTCCCAGCTCATTTGAGCTTTTTCTAATATTATGAGCCGATTGAGTAATGAAATGGGTTGCTCACACTGTAGCCCTGATGGGAGACTCAAGATCTAACTTAATGTATTTGGTTAGGGCCTCTGTAAGAGGGTTGAGAAATAAGGATGGATTTTCCTCAGGGTTCTGGGTAATGTCCTTCAGTTTATCAAAGTTAACTACCTTATTAGAAACTGCTTGCATGCAGTCCCAGCATGGGACATGCACCCAGACTATCCCTTCAGCACCAGCTACTTCCCTGAGATAACAAAGGAACTGTGAGTTATCTGATAAAAGGGATCAGTGGGACACTGACAGGGGAAGAGAAGCATGAGTGGAGGGGGAAGGGCTTATCAGTAGAAGAAGTGAGCAGAGTTGGGGGAGGGGGAGAGGCTCAGAGGGATCTGGAGATCCCACCCATTGCAGCCAGGTGGGACCCATCCTGCCTGCCCATTGGAACCTGACAGCAAAGGGAGGGGTGCATGAGTCAGGGGCTCCCTAGAAAGCTGCTGTGGTGCAATGAAGGTGAAGGACAGCGGCTCGCCTGCCGGCTGAGGTGGGATCCCGAGGCCTCTCCAAGTCATGGAGGGCACACTGCCAGCTGGTTTCGCCCGCTGCACCAGGAAGGTGGAGCACCAGCGCAGTGTCTGGTGGCCAGGCAGACTAGAAGCACACAGACAAGGCCACGGCAGCGGTGGCAGAGGCAGAGGCAGAGGCTGCAGCTGCGGCGGTGGCTGCAGCAGGGAGGGAATGCAGACACGGAGGAGGAGGGGGGCGTGCGCAGGAAGGGGACGCAGACATGGTACCACTGGGAGGGAGAGCTGACAAGAAGAGTGGAGGGAAGGGGCAGAGGGGAAGGTTGGGAACAGAGAGCAGAAGGCAGGACGGGGAGACCTAGGAACTCTTTCTACCCTTTCAGGTGCCAGCAATAGTTAAAAGGTCCCGGAGGAAATTTGGATCTAAGGAGCCTTCTGGAGGCCAATGATTGATATTATCTAGCGGATATGTGAGCCATTCTTGGGTACAGATTATGATAAGGATTTGGGGCTTCAGATCCGGGGAGAGAGAGAGTAGCCAATTTTTTTTTTTTTTTTTTTTTAAAGAGAGGTGAGAGAGAGACAGAGAGAATTTTTAATGTTTATTTTTTAGTTTTTGGCAGACACATCTTTGTTTGTATGTGGTTCTGAGGATCAAACCCGGGCTCCTCGCATGGCAGGCGAGCGCACTACCGCTTGAGTCACATCCCCAACCCCTAGAGTAGCCAAATTCTTAAGGAGACACTTGAGTGGTGAGGCTTTCAGTATAGGCAAGGAGGCACCCATAGTTAGAGAGTGGAGGAAGGAACAGCAGAGGGAGAAAAAGAATTAACCTGGGCCATAGGAGCTTCCTGGAAGCATAGAGCAGATGGAGGATCACCTGGGCATCCCCGAAGTGACCAGTCCACTGTGAGTAGGCACAGAGGGCACAGCTCGGTCATCACCGATGAAGTGCAGTCTGTGTGACCCTGTAAGGTCCAGGCCACAGGCACCTGACATCAGGAAAATTTTTCCATCGGAACGAGAGAGTCATGGAAGGAAAAACAGAGCCCCAGCAGAACGCAGCTCCAGGCCAGAAGTTCAGCTCCAGGCTGAACACAGCTCTGGCAGGGGAGGAAGAGACCAGGGAGCCTCTCTCGTGTAAACCCAGAAGCCTCACGCCCCAAAGGGAAGTGGGTCACCAGAGGGTACACTGCAACCAGTGAAGGTCATAGTGGAGTGCATTCACTCCTCCCTACTGGGTGTCAGGAGAGTGCCGGATGATCACGGTCCATCTCCAGCTGCTAACCTGAAGGGAGTTGGCGAGCTGGGGAGGGGAAAACTTACCTAGACCCGATCAGTGGTGAGTGCAGGGAGCCCGTGCCCAAAAAGACAGACAAGGGCTAAATGTGTCGATGGTGAAGGCGGTGGCAGAGACGGGGCTCACTTTGTTAAGCACACCATCTCCTGGGTTTTCGGCACTACTGTAAGACTGTAAGACACCACACCACACGACACAGATCACCAAAGAGGTTCCCGCTTTATTACAAAAGTCTGTGTGTTTATATAGGTCTAAGGAGAGGTCGCAGGGCTGAGGTAGATAACAGGTCGCCCGTTTATTGGCAAGCTCTTCCATATGTCAGTTCTGGAGCCCAAGAAATTATTTCCAATTGGGGCTAAGGCTTCCCACCAGCAGCGTTTGAACATTGGTGCTGGTGGGAAAGTCTCCCACTGAAGTGCCATTGATCCACACTTGGGGCACCACCAGTAAACCCCTTCATCTGCTAGATTCCTAATTACTTGCATTGACAAAGATGTCATCAAATTTCACAAGGACACAGTTCAACTGTGGTCTCCATGACACACATCAATAGTTATAGGGAACTCAACGCTCCTGGTAATGGGATGCTCCTCTGCTGGGTCTGAGAGAGCAGGAGATCACAGCTCTGTGACCTGAGTGTCCAGCTGTGCTGCTGCTCCTCCCACAGTGACCTCTGTGACATGTCAGGGCATCTCCATCCACCATGACCATGAAGGACACACAGGGCTGCCTCCACCAGGTGACCTTCCTGCTCCTGTGACTGCCTGAGCTGAAGGAGACCCACTGCACATCTGTGGCAAACAGAGCCACCTGGAGCTGACCCACCAGTGACAGGGACTCACTTGATTAACCCTCTTCAATCCCAGGACCTTGAGAGGTGGACCTGTCCTCTCCTGGTTGACCCACTGTGACCCATGGCTTCTCCTGCACTAGCTCTGCCCCCAGAACCTCAGGCCAAGGAGCCCAATGTCTGATCACACTTGAGATCCTGCCCAGGTGCTCAGAGACCAAGGGTCTGGTTGACCCTGAGGAACAGCAGCAGTGACCCTGGGAAGAGCAGCCTGGGTTCCACTTGCTCAGCCCCAGTCAGACGTCCCCAGAGGCAGAGAGGCCCAGAGACCAGGGAGGGCAGGACAGGAGCTTCACAGGTGGGCAGGGGAGGGCTGCACAGTGTCCATGCACTTTGTTCCAGGATGAAGGAGAAGCCCAAATCCAGGTGCACTGCAGGGATGCTCCTGGCATCTGGGACACTGTAGCTGCTGCAGACAGTGGGGACCTGCTGCCTGGGACACAGCACATGGGTCTGCAGAGCAGAGGGGAGAGGTGGACAAGCTGAGCCCTCCACATCTGTGGTCCCAGCTGAAGGACTTTCCTCATCTGCACCATCACGGACTGAGGCTGAGAGGACAAGGGACCAGGGACCTGTGCTCCACCCTGCACCCACTGCTGCCCTGGTGGGGACGATGGCACAGCTGTGCTCACACCCTTATGTATCAGTACAGCTGCTTCAAGTCAGCCAAGGTGCAGAGGGGAGTGGGAAGCCAGAGGCAGACCCAGTGAGCTGAAAGTGGCCCAGAATTCTGAAGATGGACTGTCATCCAAAAGGAACTTCATGGTCCTTAAATGAACACTGGGTGCAGCAAACACACACTTTTTTCTTCATCCACAAAGGGGCTCCAGTGACCCCAAAAGCCCTATCCTGTACTGTCCATGAGCTGCTTCATGAAGCAGAGGAATTGAAGAGAAAAGCACATGCCTAGACACTGGGATATTCCTGTCACTTACATTTCCTGGACAGCATGAACAACATGTTTAATATTATGAGTTAATCTTTCATGAATAAAATGCCACCAACCATCTCGAACATGTTCAAGTTTGCTCTGAGCATAGATGTCTCTAAGGTCTCCACACAGGGCTGCTATATAGCAGGAGGACATGCAAATAGGGCCTCCCTCTGCTCATGAAAACCAGCCCACCTGACCCCGCAGCTCTGCACAGGAGCCCACCCTGGACTCCCAGCTCATCCCACTCAGTGATCAGGACTGAACACAGCTGCTCACCATGGAGAGTGTGCTCAGCTGGGTTTTCCTGGTGGCTGTTTTCAAAGGTAATGAATGGAGAACCAGAGATCCTGAGTGTGTGAGTGGACAGGAGTGAGAGGGAGAGTGGGTGAGTGACAGTGTCCTGACCAGGCTGCCTCTGTGTTTGCAGGTGTCCAGTGTGAGGTGCAGCTGGTGGAGTCTGGGGGAGGCCTGATGCAGCCTGGGGGTTCCCTGCGACTCTCCTGTGCAGCATCTGGATTCACCTTCCGTGACTACTGGGTACACTGGGTCCACCAGGCTCCAAAGAAGGGGCTGGAGTGGATCTCAAGCATTAGTCATACTAGTCGTACCATTAAGTATGCCGACTCTGTGAAGGGCCGATTCACCATCTCCAGAGACAACTCCAAGAACACCCTGTCCCTGCAAATGAGCAATCTGAGAGCAGATGACACAGCCACCTATTACTGTGCCAGAGACACAGTGAGGGGACCTCAGTGTGAGCCCAGACACAAACCTCCTGCAGGGCACCCAGGGCCAGCAGGGGGCGCTCAGCACACAGGAGCTCAGGTCACCCAGGAGCAGGTGCAGAGGGAGGAGGGAGCAGCTCAGCTCAGGCCCTGAGGTCCCTGCCCACCCAGCACCCCTGACTCCACCTTGCCTGCAGATTCTCGAGGTCCCTCCTCTGCCAGACCCTCTGTGAGGTGGTTCTTCTCTAGGTCTTGCTTGTCTGGAATTCTCTCAGCACAGACCAGGCAATTTTGCAGATGGAGGTTACTTTTCAGGGACGTTTCCTGAACAGCACCTTTAAAGTGAACTGTATGGATCTTTCTTTTCCTCGTTGGGGATTGAATCCAGGGTGCTCCACCCTTGAGCTCCATTCTAGGCTTTATGTGTCTTATTTTGAGATAGGTCCTCCCTAAGATGCCCAGGCTGACCTTGAAGTTATGATTCTCCTGCCTCAGACTTCAGTATCCTGGGGGCTGACCTCCCCACACCTGTCTGAACTTTATGGACTCCTGACACCATGTCTCACTCCCTGTCTGTTCAGGTGATTCCCATGTACTCTTCAAATGACTCCTTACAATTCCCTGTCCACCCAGTATTCTTCCTGTGATGGATCAGGTCACAGAACACAGTTCTCACTGAAGCCCACCTACTACTAGAACTTTCCACTCCTGGGGACCATTTGCAATGTCTGGAGGAAGTTGTTTTCACATGTAAAGGAGGGATTGCCCTAGCTTCTAGATTTTAGAGACCAATGAGGCTGCCATGCATCCAGCCATCACAGAAGAGCACCCACAGTAAGGAATTATCTGACATGAATGTGCATGGACTAACCAAAAAAATGGTGACAGAAAAGCCTAAATCTTAATAAAATGCACAAAATGTGTATATTCAGAGTGAACCTTGGTGTGTGTGAGCTGTCTTTCCCTCATGATGAGGCTCTGTGACACAAACACCTCAAACCCAGGGCTCCATATGGTGGACACACCCACTCCTCATGCAGCTGTGCAGGGCCTGTGGACAGGGATGACCTAAGCAAAGTCTTCAAGAGAAAGGGGCACCCTGGGCAAGGACCCAGTGGGAAGGATGGTCTGCTATTCAGGTCAGTTCAGCCACTGGCCTCAGGCCCCAGAAGAAACACTGTGCCCAGGACCACACTGACCCCATCTCACTATGAGCTGACCCTGAGCCTGAGAAGCCCCAGGACAGCTGGCTGCTGGGGAGAGGCAGCGTGGAGCCTGCCTGGGTTTCCGGTCACTGAGGCTGCATTGCAGGGTCACAGACAGGGACACCTGGGCTCTGTCCCTGCTCACATCAGTGCCCACCCTGTCCTGAGGGTCTGCTCCAGTCTGGGTGAGGATGAGCAGTGGCAATGTCTACATCCCAGATGGTCCTAAGAACCCAGCAGCTGTGGGAAGACATGGAACCCCCAGTCCCCTTTGACTTCAGCACTGACACCACCAGTCAGCACACTGTGTTTTACTTTCATTTTAATACACTTTTAGCTGTAGGTGGGCACAATGCCTTATTTACTGGTTTGTTTCCCGGGTGCTGAGGACCAGACCAGGCCTCCCACAAGGGCTCTGCCCTGGGCCTCAACCCAGCCCCACACACTCCTCCTGCTGTTGTGATGCATTGGTTTTTCTTGACACTCCCTGGGTCTCTTCCTGATGACTCCCAGGGCCCATGGTCACACAGGACAGTGGGGCTCCTCTGACATGGTCACAGCAGGTGGGACATGGTGGCTGCACTCTTTCCCCAGTGCTTCCTCTTCCTCCCCTCTCCCCTCCCCCACCCCTCCCTCTTCTCTCCTGGTTTTCTGGTATTTATTTATTTATCTTCTCTATTTAGTGCCACTCAGCTTCTGAGTTGGTCCACACACAGCTGGATCCCCTTGTCTGACCACCTGTCCTGGAGGGTGGGGAACTGCCTTTCTCCTTCACAGTGGCTCTGCTGCACCAGGTGAGACTGTGGGTCTGCAAGGGCAACTGACCACCAGCTGCACCTGTGTCCTGTGTAGAGATGTGGCTTGAACCTCCTCCTTCTGGGGGTCCCTGTCCCTGTGCTGTGCTTTGGGGCCGAGTGCTGGACATCACTCCCTCCAATCCTCCTGAGACCCAGCCCCAGCTCTGTCCATCACACTCTGTCTCCCACAGGGCAGTCTGTCCATTCAGATGGAAGTGCCCGTTGATCTCATCCACACTAGACCTCCAGCCAGGACCCAGTGCCTCTCCTACTCCCACAAAGGGGCTGGGGCTGGGCTCTGAGGACCCAGTGAAGAGTGGACCTAAGTGGCTGTCCAGTCTGGACACTCAAAAGCACGTCCTCCTGTGCAGGAGAAATAATAGGAAGGGGAGAGTGGAGGGGATTCTGAAGTGAAGTGTGTGAGCAGAGGTGCCCTGGAGGGTGTCCACGCTGCCCACTGAGTCCCTTCAACTCCAGCCCCTCCCAGCTCTGGCACCTCTGCTGGAAGGCCAAGTCCTGCATGGGGGTTGCAGGCCCTCTCCAGCCAGGGCCCTGGGCTTTCCCTGGTCAGCACAGCCCAGCTCCCCTGAGGTCAGTGTCTGCTGGGCTGAGGTCTGTTACTGACCCTGCTTCTCCAGACCTGGTGGGAAGGTGTCTGTCCTGCTGCTGAGAAAGGACTTAAGGATTCTGAGGTGCCCCTTAAGGTCAGGACTCACAGTGTCCTAGTAATACAACCAGGAAGCACTGAGGTGGGACCTGGGTTGTGGGGCGCTGGGGGAACTGATGAGGGGAACAGACGCAGCCCCTCGGGGCCCTGGCGCAGTCTCTGCACTGAGCACATGAGGTCTGGTTTCCCTTGATGGCCCCTGACCCCACAGGGGAGCCAGCAGAGGGCCGCACCTGGGGCTCAGGAGAGGACAGGTCCCAGGTGGGTGCCCACCTGCAGCAGGACCCTCCTCGGGCAGCACACTGAGCTCTGCCGAGGAACGGGCTGGGTGGGCACCAGGAGCATGGCTCATGCTAATCAGGAAAGGACCCCACAGGTGCCATGGAGATGTGCAGAGATAAGGCAAGGACTGGGCACTGCGGCTGGTCAGACGTTCCTTACTCCAAAGAGCAGGGTCTTCTCCTAAGTCCACTGCTGAGAGGGACCCTCGGTTTTGTTGGCAGCATTTGGATTGCTCAGCTGTGCACCCCATCTTCCCTGGGGCAGGAGTGTCCCCAACATTCCCTCCACCCTCCCTCCTGAGGATGACGGGGAATGGGCACTGCTCTTGGGACCAGAGCAGGGCTGGCCCCGGGGTCTGCAGACACATTTCCAGGTGAGACGTGTGGGGAGGATGGGGCTGGAACCTGACAGGCAGGTGGTGTCACAGCTGAGGGTTCAGACAGCAGCATCCTGGGCCTGGGCTGCCTACACTGCCACCCCCGTCCAGCACAGGCAGCTGAACTGAAGTCACTGTGTGAATTTGGGGTGACACACAGTACCACAGACACAGAATACCTTTTATAACCTTCATGATGGCTTTCTCCATCCCCCAGCCTCAGGGTCCCCAAAAGGGGGACAAGAGAAGGTCAGAGGGCTGACAGGAGAGAGGGGGCACGTTCAGACATGGGCTTTTATTTTGGGTGATGCTGTTTCTTAGAATTTTCTATCTGAAAAAGGCAGAAGGGTAGGATTACAAAGGAACAGGTGAGTGTGACTGAACCCCAGCAGGTGACGCCTACTCCTGGAGCCACACCCTGGTATCCCAGCTGGGGGAACCCCCAAGTTACTGGACCTGGCACTACCCTGCCCGACTGAATGCAGTAACTGTTCAGAACCTGGAGCATCAGGACTTAAGGGGGTTCATGGAGGGCGGCTTCCCTCACTAATGGCTCTCCTCACCTGGGACCTACACTGAGCTGAGCCCTTGGAATCCAGGGAAACCTCTGCAGATGGAGAGGGAGCTGGGCATAGAGAGGAAGTCACATGTCAGTGCACAGCTCCTCTGGGGACAGTCACTTAGACAGTCTGTCTCCTCCTCTTCCCAAATGCTCTCCATCGCATGTTGCATCCAGTCTCCCTGCTGGTGCTGATGTGTCCTGGATTACAGGACATTAGAAGATGAGGAAGGCTGCACCTATGTCACACAACCAACATGACAGTGTCACAAGATTTTCAGGAACTGAAGGACCATGTCACAGTAGCAGACAGTGGGAGAGAAAGCAGTGTATTGGCCCCAGAACTGAGCACTCAGCACCCAGAGCTTGAGGGGTGTGAGGGGTGAGACTGGGCACCAGGAAGGGAGCAGGGTCCTGAGGAAGGGGCTGGGCTCAGGAGGGTGGGCTCCCCCTCTGACAGCCTTCCAGCTCCCTGAAACCACGTGCTCTCCTCTCACAGGTAAAGCTCCACCTGGGTTCAAAGCAGAGACACATCTCAGGGGCACAGAGGACCTGGGCAGCCTGACCCCAGCCTCTCCATATATCAGAGGAGCCTCACCCACATGCAAATCCCTCCTCCTGCTCTGGGTTCAAAGGCCCTCTGGGCTGTGGGAGCTCCCAGCTCTCTGCTCAGACAGGGCTGAGGTCTCTGGGAAGCCCGTGTGGTCTAGAAGATGAGGCTGCTGGGTCTTGTCCTGTGCCTGGTCACAGCTCCCCAAGGTGAGTGTCCCCAGTGTCAGACCTGGGTCCATGGGGAGGTTGTGACTGCAGGTGACTAACAGGGTGTGACTGTCCTTGTCCCCAGGTGTCCTGTGCCAGGTGCAGCTGCAGGAGTCAGGACCTGGCCTGGTGAAGCCCTCACAGACCCTGTCTCTCACCTGTGCTGTCTCTGGTTACTCCATCACAACCAGTTATAGCTACTGGCACTGGATCCGTCAGGCACCAGGGAAGGGGCTGGAGTGGATAGGGTACATATGGTATGATGGTAGCACTAACTACAGCCCATCCCTCAAGAGCCGAGTGTCCATCACCAGAGACACGTCCAAGAACCAGTTCTCCCTGCAGCTGAGCTCCCTGACCACTGAGGACACAGCCACCTATTTCTGTGCCAGAGACACAGTGAGGGGACCTCAGTGTGAGCCCAGACACAAACCTCCTGCAGGGTGCCCAGGGCCAGCAGGGGGTGCTCAGCACACAGCAGCTCAGGTGCCCCCTTCAGAGCAGCAGAGGAGAGTGGATGGTTTCTCTCCAGGTGATCAGCGTCTCCCTGGATCCCATCATGGAGAATCTGGAGGTCTCTTCTGCCTCAGATCATCCCATGCTCTTCTCTTATGGAGTCAGGAGTGTCTCTCTCCAACTGTCTCAGGTCACGCTGCACAGTACACGTGTGAGTCTGTGTCTATATGTGTATATATCAGTATGTTATGTGTGTGTTTGTGCAGGAGAGTTTTTTTTTTTTTTATTCATCCTCCTAAAGAATAAGCTTTATTTACAGTAAAACTTCTCTTTTTCCTGCCCATTTTCTTCTTACCTCCTCTCCCTTTCCTTTGCTTGGTGTTTTAGCGTCTCACTTCTTACAGAGGAAACTTAGAGTGTGGATTAGTGAGTTTCTCCCCTTTCTCCATTGCAGCACTTAATGCCATGAAATCCTCTAAGCAGCCTTCAGCTGCTCTCCCTCAGACCTTGGGGTGTCCTGCTTTCCTTTTCAGTCACTGCAGAGTGTTTCCTCATTTCTCTTGTGATTCCTTATTGGATATTGAGAAGTGAGTTGATTAATTTCCATGTATTTATGGCTTTTCCAGATATCTTTCTGTTGTCAATAGGTCTGTAGGTTCACTGTGTCCAGACACCATATTTTGTGTGGTTTAAACTGTTTTGCATTTTGAGTCTTGTTTCCTAAGCTCAGTGTGGGCCATCCTGGGTGACTTTTAGTGCATTCTACTGCTAGTGAGTGGGGAGTCCTATAAATTTCACAAACGTCACACTGGGTGACACTGACATTCAAGGCTTCTCTACTGTTATTCTGTCTGCTTTTTCTCTCCTTTACAACAACAACAAATGTTGAAATATCCTGCTGCAATTCTTAATTTGTCTTTATTCTCTCATTTCCACATTTTCCTTAAGAGTTTCTGTTAGATTCTATCAGAGTTGTACTGATTATTATTATTATTATTATTATTATTAGTGACTTAACTATTTTATCCTTAGGAAAACTATCCTCATCATCCCTTGTTGAGAGCCACAGCTGAAGAGGCCCCAGCAAACTTCCAGCTGATTGGCTCCTCTGCAGTGAAGCTCATTGGGCTGTTTTCCTCCCCTTTCAGACCACGGAGCTGCTCATTGGCAGACTCTTTTGGCTCCGCCCATGCAACCCAACCAATCGGGCTCAAGAGCAGTTGAGAGGCTGGCCAGGAGAGCCGGTGGTGGCAATTGGGGTCTGAGGGAATTCCTGAAGAGCTCGTGTGGTGCAGCGTGTGTGTTCTAAAAATAAAGTTCATTTCTGCTTGACAAGTGGCTTGTGAATTATGCCCAGCCAGACTGTGGCAATCCCTGGTAATCCAGTCTGCTCTGCTTGGTAGCCAGTTAGGTGATAGAGTCAATCATGTTTTCTTTGGATTAATTTTTATGTGTCTGGTTCCCTCTTCATGCTTTAACCTAGCTTTGTCCTTGTATTTGACATGCACCGTGGGTCTTTATTAGAGCCTAGTAATTTCACAGCACAGTGGGTGTCACTGTGGCCTGTTCTTCCTGATGGACAGCGTGCCTTTGGCTCTTGTTTCTCACCTGCTGCAATCTCTCCTTCCTGAGGTGTCTGGAAGTGGGCAGCCTGCTCCTTCCATCTTGCAGAGACTCTCCTCCAGGCCTGCATTTCCTGGAGCAGGACTTCCTGGGAGGGATTCCTGTGTCTGTGGGTGTTGCTGAGATCCTGCTGACTCTGCTTTGGTCTGTGCAGCACTCCTGCTGGTGTGGAACTGTGGGCCGCACATGGCTCCCGTGGACCCTGGAGGGAAGTGTGCTTGATTCTCTCTGAGCAATGTGTCTTCACGAGATGTTTGTAAAGAGGTTTATTTTAGTCACTTTTAAAATACTGCTATTATTCTATACCCAAAATACTTAAAAATAGCATATTACCTGGACACAGCCACATCAATGTTTATAGTAGCACAATTCACAATAGCTAAACTGTGAAACCAACATAGCTGCCCTTCAGTGGATGAATGGATTAATAAAATGTTAAATTTATACACAATGGAATATTACTCAATCATACAAGAGAATAAAATCATGACGTTTTCAGGAAAATGCATGTAGTTAGAGAAGAAAATGCTAAGTGAAGTTAGCCAATTCCAAAAAACCAAATGCCAAATGTGTTATCTGATATAAGGTGACTGACTCATAGTAGGGTAGGGAGAGGGAGCATGGGAGGAATAGAGAAACTCTAGATAGGGCAGAGGGGTGGGAGGGGAAGGGAGGGGTAGGGGTGTACAATTGATGGTGGAATGTGATGGTCATTATTACCAAAGTACATGTATAAAGACAGGAATTGGTGTCAACATACTTTATGTGCAACCAGAGATGCAAATACTTGTTTTCTCTATGTGTAATAAGGATTGTGATGCCTTCCACTGCCATATGTAAGTAAAGAAGATGAATCTTTCACAAGGCATAATTGCTAATTTGAATTTCTATGTGGGGATTAACATATGGCACAGGACATGACAAAATGTAAATAACAAAGGCATACATGTGCTCTGGGGTTTTGTGGGTTATGATGGAATAAAGTGGTCTGTGCAGATACAGGGTCATACACTTCTAAGGTCTTGTTCTGTTTCATTGTAAGTCTCCTGGGAACTATAAAGACTCTCTAATTGAAATGTCCCCATAATTAGGTTGATGAAATCCTGAGAAGTCACATTGTTAATAAATTATGCAAATAAACCCCAAATAAAATAAAATACTCTGATTCTGATGTGCTTGTGTGGCTTTCTTTGTCCATTCTGAGTGTATTTTCTGGAGTCCTCCCTTTAAGGGTCACAGTCTCACAGAGCTGGACAGCGGGCCATTATGTCCTCTCCCGTCCCCTCCTCTGGCTCCCTCTGACCCAACACAGCCCGATGCTGGGCTGCGTGATGTTTGCTCTCAGGCCACTGCTAAGGTTTCCCAGTCGTTCCTTTTCCTCTCACTCTGCATCACTTTCTATATATTTTTTATTATTTAATGTTTTACTTAGTGATTCCTGACAGTAGAATGCACTTGTGACTCTGACACATCACACAGAGACGGGATACGATTTTTCACTCTCTGAGTGTACGTGTAGCAGGATCATATTGGTCCTGCAGTCACTTGTGCACACACAGTAATGGTGTCTGCTTCATTCCACCATCTTTCCTATCCTTACATCCCCTCCCATCAGTTCCCTCTACCTAATCTAAGGTAATGCGACTCCTCCCTAGTGCCCCTTGCCTTACTGTGAATTAGCATCCACAGATTAGAGAAAACATTCCACCTTTGGTTTTGTGAGATTAGCTTATTTTACGTAGCATGATATTCTCCATTTCCAACCATTTACAGGCAAATACCATAATTTTACTCTTCTTTAAAGCTGAGTAATATTCCAATGAGTACATATACCACCTTGTCGTTATCCATTCACTATTGAGGGACATCTGGGTTGGTTCCATAGTCTAGCTATTGTGAATTGAGCTGCCGCAAACATTAATGTGGCTGTGTCACTATAGTAAGCTGATTTTAGAGTGTGTGTCTCTGAGACTGTGTGGGTGAGACTCCTGAAAGACAGACTCTGCTACCTGGTCACATTGCTGTCCCCTGTTCCAGTAGCCAGTCCCTGGGCAGCTGCAGAGGACTCACATGGGGAAGGCTCAGCAGGCTCTCAGACACCTCCACCCATCACAGCCATGACCCTGACCCTGCCAGGTGCTCTCTACACACTGACCTGGCTCACCCTCCCCAGGGCAGGCAGCTGTCAGCTCACACCAAGGCTGCAGCCTCCTCTTCCAGACCAGAGCACGGATCCCAGAGTCCTCAGCCCATGGGCACACACACACACACACACACTCACACACACTGACTCACACACACACACACACAAACACACTCACACTCACACACACACTCACACTCTCTCTAACACACACACACTCTCTCTCACACTCTCACACATTCACACGCACTGACACACACACACATACACACACACTCACACTCACACAGAGAGAGTCACACACACACATGCTCACACACACATACACACATACACATATACACACACACACACACACACACACACACTTGCAATGGAGACCTGTGTCTGCTACTCAGCCTACCACACAGTGTCCTTAGTTGTCATCATAGAAACGTCCTTTGACACAGTGGTTCTCCTGGTGACAGCGCAGCTGCCCTCCACCCTTGGCCACATCTCCACCTCATCTCTCCCTGGTGAGCTCTCCACCCTGGT
Source organism: Callospermophilus lateralis (assembly GCF_048772815.1). Classification (NCBI taxonomy): domain Eukaryota; kingdom Metazoa; phylum Chordata; class Mammalia; order Rodentia; family Sciuridae; genus Callospermophilus; species Callospermophilus lateralis. The sequence goes on from NC_135307.1 coordinate 1,613,680, forward strand.
TCATGGGTTGCCTGAGCCTTTACCTGGGCAGGTGGTGTCCTGCATGTGGATGTGGTGTCCAGGGTCCTGCTGCTGCTGGGCTCCACCCCAAGGGCCATGACAGTGTCTGGAGTCAGTCTGGGTGTCTGCAGGGCAGTGGGCCTCTCCTGGCCCTGGGTGTAGAGAGCTCCCTGCTGCCTCCCACCTCACAATCTCAGAGCCCAAATGCCAGCTTTGCCAGGCTCAGGAACCCTGTGCCCACCTTAAGCCTCACCTCAGTTCACCCCACAAAGTGACTTGGCTGTGACTCACTGACCTGGACACCTCAGCTCACCTGGTCTCAGTGTGCACAGAGGGGACTGGCTCCCTCCTCACCCCTGTGTCCCTGGAGTGTGGGGTGAGTGACCTGAGTGTGCACCTAGGAAGGAGCAGGTGCCCACAGCAGACACAGTGCAGGACAGGGCCAGGCCACACACCTGTGGGAGCTGGAGCCCACTCTGCCCATCCTGAGGTCCTTGAAGATGAGGCTGGGTCAGGCCTGGCCTGTGTCCACCTAGCTGGGCACTGATGGGAGCCTTGGAGCCTGGGGTTTCAGGCCCTGGGAAGATTACAACTGATTTCCTCTCATGTGTTGCAGGACCATCCCGAGGTCCCCTGCCCTGGCTCTGCTCCTTCACTCATTGTTAGTCACCATCAGTCCCTCCTGCCATGTCTCTGTGCCTGCTGTTTACTTCTCCCAGGTGCAGTCCTGGCAGACCTGGTGGGACCTGGCCATCCCCCTGTCCTGTAGCTGGCTGTGACATCATGGCTGTGGGCAGAGGGGCAGAAGGGAAGCCATGGGCAGGGTGAGCTCTCTGGGGAAGGCAGGTGAGGACGTGGACTGGACCTGAGTGGTGCTGGGCAGGCTGTCTGCATGGCCACCCTGACACACTCAGGCAAGAGTGGGGGTTGGGCCTCAGGATTGTGTCCTCTGCAGCTCTCCTCTGACTGCAGCTGCCCAGCCAGGCCCTGCCCCTGAGCCCCATCACAGTTCTGAAAACTTCTTATTTTGAGGCAGGTTCTCCCTAAGAAGCCCAGTGTCACCCTGAACTAGTCGTCCTCCTTCCTCAGTGTCCTCAGGGCCTGGGGATATAGGTGAGGCCCACCATGCCCAGCTGGACTTCATGAACTCTGAGGCCACGTCTCATCCTCTCCATGTTCACATAGGTACCCTCTCCCCTTCCTGTGACTCATGCCCATTCCCAGTCCCTCCAGTGCCCTTCCAGTTATGGATCAGGTCACATACTCACCTTAATACTGTCACTCACATAATACCAGAACTGTCCACCCCTGGGCACCCTTGGCAATGACTGGAGGCAGTTCTTGTTCTCCTATGATAAGGGGGGATTGTCCTAGGCAACCAGTTGTTGGAGACCATTGAGGCTGCCAAACCTCTAGCCATCACAGCACAGCACCACAGTGACATATTGTCTCACCCACGTGCCCATGGACTGAGCTCAGAAATGCTGAGAGAAGTCCCAACCTTGTCAGAATCCACAGAGCTCTGTGTAGTCAGAGTGAGCTTTGGTGGATGTGAGCTGTCTACCCTCATGATGAGGCTGTGTGAGAGCCACACCACACTCCCAGGGTTCCAATGGCAGAGGCGTCCACTCCTCATGCAGCTCTGTGTGGCCTGTGGGCAGGGGTGGCCTGAACTAGGTCTTGGAGGGAAAGGGGCTCCCTTGGCAAAGACCAGGAGGGAGGGTGGTCAGCTCTGCATGGACTGTGGGAGCTGCAGGTCAGCTCTGCCACTGGTCTAAGGGCCCTGAAGACAAAAAATGTCCTGGACCAATCTGAGCCCATCTTGCTGTGAGGTGACCATGACCCTGGAAGCCCCAGGACACCTGGCTGCTGGGGAGAGGCAGCTTGGAGCCTGCCTGGGTTTCAGCCCCTGAGGCTGGACTGCGGGGTCACAGACAGGGACACCTGGACTCTGTCCCTGCTCCTGTCCTGAGAGTCCAGGTCCAGCGGAGTGACCATGAGTGTAGGCAATGTTTATACCCAGAGTGTCCTAAGGTACTTCTGGCTCATTCCATGGGATCAGATCATTTGTGTATTTTCAAACGATGTGTTTAGAGCTATAGTGTAGACTGTTGTGTGTGATCAATTTGTAAGTTTCATTTAAGAGTGTCATGTTGTCTAACAACTGTGGCCCCTTATATTTCTGTCAGTAATTCTTCCAGGTTTTTCTACAGTTTAGTATTTTATTTGTGAATATAACTATACAAAATGTGTGGTTCATTTGACGTATTTATAGATACATGAGCAAAATTTTATAGATTTTAAGATTTGTTTCTTTTTGCCCATATTTCTACCTGAATTTTCTTACCTTTTATCATCTCTGCATTTACTATGTATTTTTCTTCATATTAAATACAATACCTTGGGCTGGGGTTGTGTCTCAGCAGTAGAGTGCACATCTAGCATCCACGAGGCCGTGGTTTCAATCTTCAGCACCACATAAAAAGAAATAACTAAAGTAAAGGTATTGTGTCCAACTACTTCTAACAACAATGTTAAGAAAATAATAAATAAATACAATACCTTGATGTTCTTTTGATGTATACCTCTGGTAGCCTGAGACATACCTGAATGATAAGTTAGCACTGTAAATTTTATTGTAATTTCATGAACAACAAGGATATTTCATCTAAATAAAGACAGAATTTTCCCCATATCCATCTTCCCCAATGTCTAGTTTCTGTCTGCTTCTCCTCATTGAGACCTCAGGACTTGCTCTGGGGGCTTCACTCAGCTTATAACCAAGCCTGGTGGGTGCTGGGGTCACCTCCCATAAACATGACGCTCCTCACTTGCAGAGACTGTGTGTTCAATTAGGCTCATATTTCTGAATATAACAACTGTACACAGTTAAGTAAGTTAGATTTAGGAATTGACAGTTGAATACATTTTGAAAAACCTGATTATGAATTTATATGTTTAATATTGTGGTCTTTCTCATGTGAGGCTGTTTCATCACCAACATCACTAAGAATGTTACCATCTCTCTACATCAGACACACATCTGGCCATTCCAGCTGTATTTTCATACTTACCCTGAAACCTAGCCCTAGTGAGGCAGAGGACAGCACCCTGACACAGGGGTGCTAGTTGCCATGGTGGATCCCAGGCTGTGCACACCCAGCTGTCCATTACCTGTCCCTCCTTGGTCTGGGGATCCCACCAGCTGCTCTGCACCAGTCACTGTGAAGCACAGCCTGGCTGTGGGCCACAGGTGCCCTGTGAGCTGCAGAGCCCCAGGATAAAGCGTGGGGAGTGGTACCAGTTACTGGGAAACCAAGGTCTGATATTGGGGTCTCTGTTGACTTCATGGCTGTGGCATACTTGGTGATTGGAAAACTTTCTGTGCAAAGGCATAGAATGCCTGGTTGCTATGGAAATGTCCTCCATGCTAGAGTCTTATCAGCCCTGACCTCTTTCTCAGACACAGCAGCTCCTTATTCCTTGATAAAATAACCACAATGTTTCACCAGTTCTGTAGGCATAACATCCTACACCTCACCTCTGGATCTTTGTCCACCATCAAAACCTGTAAGCCCTTTTGCAAACCTACTGATTCTACTGTAGATAATAGTAGAATTCACCATTTCTGTACATCCTGACCAAACTATTAACATCGTAATAGCAACAGTTTGAGGTTGTATACAACTTAATGTTGTATGCTGTTCATAATGAGATATGTTATCATTGTCCTTCCCCTTGAACAAGAGATATTGGAGCCCTGAAGGGGCACTATAAGTCAATAGGGTAAAAATGTTAATGCCCTAGATCCACAGTGCTAGAAGGGAAGACACACAATCAACATAAAAAGACCAGGGAAGAAAGTGCCCCAAACAAATCAAGATATGGCATTGTTAGAATCCATGGCCAGCACCACAGAAGAATCACAGTGAGGGAGTTCAGGATGCACATAATTAAAATGCTCTGTGGATGAATGGATAATATAAGAGAGCCACTGCAGGCAGCATAAGATCATTTTGATAGAGAGTTACATAAGCAAATACAGGTAGAAAATATTAATGGAGAAATAGAGGTTCTTAAATTTACCAAACAGAAATCCTTGAAATGAAAGAAACAATAAACCAAATTAAACGTCCAATTGAAAGCATCACCAACAGGTTAGACCACGTGGAAGACAGGATGCCAGACAATGAAGACAAAATATATAATCTTGTAAATAATGTAGACCACACAGTGAAAATGGTAAGAAACCATGAGCAGAACATTCAAGAAAGATGGATAGCATAAAAAGTCTGAATTTAAAAGTTATTGGGATAGAGGAAGGCATAGAGTTCCAAAACAAAGGAATGAACAATCTATTCAATAAAGTAATAAGAGAAAATTTTCCAAACATGAAGAATGAATTGGAAAACCAAATACAAGAGACTTACAGAATGCCAAATTTACAAAATCACACCAGATCCATGCAAAACACATTATAATAAAAATGCCTCGTGTAAAGAATGAGAAGAGGCATTTTAAAAGCTACAAGAGAAAGGAATCAGAATACATACAGAGATAAATCAATTAGGTTATGTACAGATTTTTCAACCATGACTCTGAAAGCTAGAAGATCCTGAAAAAAAATACATCACGCTCTGAAAGAAAATGGATGTCAATGAAAAATCTTGTATCCAGCAAAATTAATCTTTAGAACTAATGATGAAATAAAAACCTTCCATAAAAACAAAAGTTAAAAGAACTTCCAGCTAGAAACCCTGCATTACAAAACATACTCCACAAAATATTCCATGCAGAGAAAATGAAAAACAACCAAGGAAAATCAACACAGGGTGTATTGCACCAAAGGAAAAATCAATCAAAGGTTAAACCAAGTCAAGTTAAATACCAATAATAAACAAAATGCCTGGGAATAGAAATCATATCAAAATAATAACCATGAATATTAATGGTTTAACTCACCAATCAAAAGACATAGGCTAGCAGATTGGATAAATAACAATAATATGCTGCCTTCAAAAGACTCATCTCAGAGGATGAGATATACACAGACTAAAGGTGAAATGTTGGGGAAAATCATACCACTCACCTGGACTGAGGAAGCAAGCAAGGGTTTCCATCCTCATATCAAATACAATAGACTTCAGGACTCAGTCAATCAAAAGGGATAAAGAAGGACATTTCATACTGCTTAAGGGAACCATTCATCAACAAGACATAATGATTATAAATATATATGCCCCCCCAAATGGAGAATCTACATTTATCAAACAAACTCTTGTCAAGTTCAGGAGTCATATGGACCACAACACAATAATTCTGAGTGGCTTTAACACACCTCTTTCACCACTGGAGAGATCTTCCTAACAAAGGCTGAACAAAGAAACTATAGAACTCAATAATACAATCAATAACTTAGACTCAACTGACATATACAGAATATTTAATCCATCAATGAATGAATACACTTTCTTCTCAGCAGCACCTGGATTCTTCTCTAAAACAGAACATGGATTATGCCTCAATGGAACTCTTAGCCAATATAAAAATGTAGAGATACTACCTTGCATTCTATCAGATCATAAATAAACAAAATTAGAAATCAATAATAAAATAAAAAATAAAAGCAACTCCAACACGTGGAGACTAAATAATATGCTACTAAATGAACAATTTTTTGCAAAAGATATGAAGAAGGAGATGTAAAGTGAGGGCATCATATTTAGGGAAAGAGATCCCAACATCCAATTGGGCTCTGGAAGAAGCTGAGGGAGGCCCCCAGAGCAAGTCCTGAGGTTTCAGTGAGGCATAGGAGACAGAAACTAATCCATTGGGAAAGTAAACAATTGGGAAAACTCTGTTTATCAGTTGCAATATCATGTTTGTTCACTTATGAAAAGGTATTGTACAAAATATGATTATTAATTAGATATATAATGATATTAAATACTAAGGCAAAGGAAAATTACTGCATTTGTATTTGGTATGAAGAACAGATAAGAATTAGAGAAGGTTATGACAGAGAGATTTTATATAGAAAATACAGTCAGGAAGAAATGACTCTTACAACATTTTGTTTATGCATTTTTTATTTTTAATATGACAAATAATTATATATAATCAAGCTGATCAAATAAAATATAAAAATATAGAAGTCTTGTTGACATAAAGTGGACATAAATGAAACAGAGAATAAAACCAACAGTACAAAAAAATCAATAAAAAAAAAGCTTTGTCATTTTAAAGATCAATAAAATGGACAAATCTTTGGTGAGACTGATCAAGAAAACACACAGGTAAGAGGAAAAAGGTGGGGTGGCAATCTACCTCAAAGCAAGCACCTGCAGCAGGCACAGAAAAGGGACAAGAATCTACTTCACAGCCAGCAACCCCACAGCTGCAGGAAGGAGAGAGGCAGGAAATGGTGCTGCTGGCCTTCATGTGCAGGAAGAGGTGGCCACAAATGTGCAGGGGCACCTTCTACTGACAGGCCAAGGTTATATCCTTCCCTGAGTCCATGGCAACCGCCTACTTATGAGGCAATGCCCAAGTCAGCAAGCGACTATAGCAGCTTAGAAATGACCAGGCCACCAGGCAGGCCCAAGCCATGGTCTCCCGGAAACCCTTCCAGAAAGCAGAGATTCTTTTAAAGATTAATAATTTGGCCCACAAAAGCATTGCGACCAGATGTGGCTCTGTGCTTTGAGAGCCTGGAGGAAGTTACAAGCCGGGGAGGATAAGAGATGAGAAGTGGGGTAAGGGAGGACAAGCCTTCCCAGTCAACATGGCCCCCACCCCATAGCACCCTGCCCCTTGGTATCCACAGGCATTTGGTGTTCAGAAGGAAGTAAAGATGGGCCTGAAGAGAGAGAGAGAGAGAGAGAGAGAGAGAGAGAGAGAGAGAGAATTTTTAAAAATATTTTATATTTTAGTTTTGGTGGACACAATATCTTTTTATTTTTATGTGGTGCTGAGGATCGAACCCAGCACCCTGCGCATGCCAGGCAAGTATATTACCTCTTGAGCCACATCCCTAGCCCCCTGGGGGGCCATTTGCGGAGCAAATTCTGGAATCACTCTGTCTTGAACTTAATTGCCCTCAAGACTGGAAAGACCTAGACAGAGCGGCTCTTGAGCCCCTGACACTTTTGTGCCGCAGTCTCTGGCTGGGCACAAATCAGGAGTCTCCACACAGCTTGTAGATTCAAACAGCAATTCTTTATTCCCGAACTCACACCGGCCGTCTACAAACACGTTCTGAGGGAATCCACGTTCTCTGCCCAAATCCACTCTCTCCCAAATCCACTACTCAGCCCAAATCCACTCCACATGGGCTTCTGTCTCCCAAAATATACTGTCTGACCCTAAGAACTCAAGAGGAACTCAGCAGCAGGATACGCCCTATTCTAAAGGGGAACACCCTAATCTCCTATTATGCTAAACTGCCCTATTCTAAAGGGGGAACACCCTAAACAGGGATCCTGCCCTGGTCCTTGAGCAAGGTCACCTTTCAGAAGTCCTTCCACTAGACAGCATGGGAGTAAGCTGGCAAGGAATTTGTCATACCTACTTGGCTGATGGCTCCCAGCACTTTTGAAGTGGAAGGCATTCTTCTATGATGATGTGAACAGCAGGGGATCCTAACCACACCTCAGATGTCAGCCTCCCAGCTGAATGCTTGCAGGGAGAGGGGATCTACAGTTCCCCTGGGGTACAGGCCACAGGCCCACCAAAGTATTTCAATCAGGTGTGGCTCTGTGCTCTGAGAGCCTGGGGACATTACCAGCTGAGGCAGGTACTGTCTCCATACAGGGCTTAAGGCAGAGAGCCACTGAGGACTGGCTAGTTTACTGAGAGAGTAAACAAGGTGTAGAAGGGAAGGAGTCTCATGAAGGACTAGGGCAGCCTTAGCCAAGGAGTTGATCTGGGATGGACTAAAGAAGGAACACAGAGCAGGAGTGGCACCAGTACACAATGGCACACTGGATGACTGGATTTTGACCACCCATGATACAGGGACACAAGCATCTCAAGCCTCTCTGCTGGCCTCAGCCATGGCAGTTACATGAAAGCAGGACTAAGGAGGCTTGCAGACAGCTAGTCAGAGACTGCAAGAAATGTGCACCTTTCTCCCCATTGGCCCTTTACAACCTGCTGGAGTGAATCCCTGAGGGTTAACATATAGTGCATTATGGCAAATGGATGTCACTCATTATGCACCTTTGAAAATTTAAAATACATTTGTGTAATAATTGATATCTATTCAGGCTGTGTAATGGCCACAGCCTCCACAGGAAAAATTTAAAAAAAGGGGACATCACGAACACACTTCAATGTTTTGGAATCACGAATGTTCCCATTTCTATTAAAGTTGACAATGGGCCAGCCTGTACTAGCAAGGCATTTCAGGCAGTTTGCAGTGTTGGCATATTCAGCACTTAACTGGGATCCCCTACAACACTTAGGCTCAAGGCATCATAGAAAGAACACACAAGGAGTTAAAGACCATGCTACAAAACAGAGGGGGAAGCTATACCAAGTCCCCACATGATGCCTTGAAAAGAATCTTACTTACTTCAAATTTTCTTTCAATGTCAAAATGTTCTACAGACACAGCAGCCTATAAACATGGGGCCCCCTTACGGGGCCCTCCCTCTACCTATGGTCTCATGGAGGGATCCCATAACAAGTGCATGGGATGGCCTGGGGTCCCTCCTAACCAGGGTGGAGGGTTTACATATGTTAACAGGAGCCTCACCCCAGCTGGTGCCTGCTGAAAGTCAAGTCCTGCACACCCAGAACCACCAACCAAGGAGATGAAGGAACTAACTCTGGAGGAAAATCCTCATAGGCAAAGACCTCAACAACACAAACAGACCTCATGTAAAGTAACTGGGGTGATCTTAAAGGTCTTGTTGACAAAGCCACTAGATTTGCCCCTTTTCCTTGTTGGCAACCACATCCATGGGCCGATGATGGTGGTCCTACTGTGTGCAATCCTTACTGCTAACAGTGAAGCCTCCCATCAGGTAAATTGGGCCCTGCTCACTAGACCACCCTTTCTGACTATTGCTAATTTGGACAGGCTTAACCCAATTAGGAGAGGGTACAGGGGCTGTGAACAGGGAGAAGGAGGGAGGGGTACAGGGACCATTGAGATGGGAGAGGGAGGGAGAGGAACAGGGACCTGTGAACCAGGACAGGGAGTGAGGGGTACAGGGGCTCTGAACAGGGAGAGGGAGGGAGCAGTAGAGGGCCTGTGACCAGGGATAGGGTGGGAGGGGTACAGGGTGGTGGGATCAGGGAATGGGAAGGAGGAGTACAGGGACCTCTGAGCAGGGACAGGGAGGGAGCATTACAGGGGCTGTGAGCAGGGACAGGAAAGGAGGGGAACAGGGGCATGGGAGCAGGGACAGGGAGGGTGGGGTACATGAGGCTGTGAGTAGGGAGAGGGAGGGAGGGGTACAGGGGAACAGTGAGCAGGGAGAGGGAGGTAGGGATAAAGGGGGGTGTGGACAGGCAGAGGAATGGAGAGGTACAGGGGGCTGTGAGCATGGAGAGGGAGGTAGAGGTACAGGGGTCTATGAGCACGGAGAGGGAGGTAGAGGTACAGGGGGCTGTGAGCATGGAGAGGGATGGAGAGGTACAGGGGGCTGTGAGTAGGGAGAGGGTGTGAGGGGAACTGGGGCCTTGAGAAGGGAGAATGAGGAGGGGTACAGGGCCTGTGAGCAGGGAGAGGGAGGGAGGAGTACAGGGGGGCTGAGAGCAGGGAGAGGGAGGGAGGGGTACAGGGAGCTATGAGCATGGAGAGGGAGGGAGGGTTTCAGGGGCTGTGAGCAGGTAGATGGAGGGATTGGTACAGGAACCTGTGAGCCATGACAGGGAAGAAGGGGTACAGGGGTCTCTGAGCAGGGAGAGGGAGGAAGAGGTACAGGGGGGAGTGAGCAGGGAAAGGGAGGGAGAGGTACAGGGGGGCTGTGAGCAGGGAGAAGGGGTGACTGGTCCAGGGGCCCTGAGCATGAATAATGAAGGAAGGGTACAATGCCTGTTAGCAGGGCAAGGGAGGTAGGGGTACAGGGGGGTGTGAGCAGGAAGAGGGATGGAGAGGTAAAGGGGGGTGTGAGCAGAGAGAGGGAGTGAGGGACTCATGGGCTGTGAGCAGGGAAATGGAGGGAGGAGTACAGGGAGCTGTGAGCAGGGAGAGGGAGGGAGGGGTTCAGGGGCTAAGAGCATTGAGAGGGAGGAAGGGGTTCAGGGTTCTGTGAGCAGGGAGAGGGAATGAATGGCAGAGGGGCCTGTGAGATGGGACAGGGAGAGGGGGTACAGGGCCTGTGAGCAGAGAGAATGAAGGAGAGGTCAGGGGCTGAGAGCAGGGAGAGGGAGGGAGAGGTACAGGGGCTGTGAGCAGGGAGAGGGAGGGAGGGCTACAGGGGGCCTGTGAGCAGGGAGAGGGAAGGAGGGGTACAGGGGGGTGTAAGTAGGGAGAGGAAGGGAGGGGTTCAGGGATCTGTGAGGAGGAACAGGAAGGGAGGGTACAGGGGGCTGTGAGCAGGGAGAGGGAAGAGGGGTACAAGGGGGTGTGAGTAGGGAGAGGGAGGGAGGGGTACAAGGAGCTGTGAGCAGGGAGAAGGAGGTAGGGGTAAAGGGACCTGTGAGCAGGGACAGGAAGGGAGAGGTACAGGTGGCTGTAAGCAGAGAGAGGGAAGGAAGGTTACAAGGGGGTGTGAGCAGGTTTAGGCAGGGAGGGGTATAGAGGGGTCTGAGCCAGGAGAGAAAGGGAGGGGTACAGGGGCCAGTGAGCAGGGACAGGGAGTGAGGGGTCCAGGGACCTGTGAGCAGGGACAGGAATGGAGGGGTACAGGTCCTGTGAGGAGCCAGAAGGAGGGAGGAGTAAAGGGCCTGTGAGCAGGTAGAGGAAGGGAGGGGTACAGGGGGGTGTGAGCAGGGAGAGGGATGGAGAGGTATAGTGGGGTTGAGAGCAGGGAGAGGGAGGGAGGGGTACAGGGGCCTTGAGCAGGGAGAATGAAGGAGGGGTACAGGGCCTGTGAGCAGGGAGAGGGAGGGAGGGGTACAGGGGGACTGTGAGCAGGGAGAGGGAGGGAGTGGTACATGGGGGCTGTGAGCAGAGAGATAGAGGGAGTGGTACAGGGAGCTATGAGCATGGAGAGGGATTGAGGGGTTCAGGGGCTGTGAGCAGGGAGATGGAGGAAGGGGTACAGGGACCTGTGAGCCAGGACAGGGAAGGAGGGGTACAAGGGTCTCTGAGCAGGGAGAGGGAGGGAGGGGTACATGGGGTTGTGAGCGGGAGAGGGAGTGAGGGACACAGGGGCCTTGAGCAGGGAGATGGAAGGAGGGGTACAGGGCCTGTGAGCAGGGAGAGAGGGAGGGGTACAGGGGGGTGTGAGTAGGGAGGGGGATGGAGAGTTTCAGGGGGTCTGTGAGCAGGGAGAGGGAATGAGGGGTACAGGGGCATTGAGCAGGGAGAATGAAGGAGGGGTACAGGGCCTGTGAGCAGGGAGACAGAGGGAGGTGTACATGGGGTGTGAGCAGGGAGAGGGATGGAGAGGTACAGGGGGGCTGTGAGCAGGGAGAGTTAGTGAGGGTTACAGAGGCTGTTAGCAGGGAGATGGAGGGAGGGGTAGAGGGAGCTATGAGCAGGGAGAGGGAGGGAGGGTTATAAGGCCTGTGAGCAGGGAGAATGAATAAGGGGTTCAGGGCATGTGAGCAGGTAGAGGGAGGGAGGGGTAGAAGGACCTGTGAGTAGGGAGAGGGATTTAGGATTACAGGGACTTGTGAGAAAGGACAGGGAGGGAGGGGTACAGGGGGTGTCAGCAGGGAGAGGGATGGAGAGGTACAGGGGGTGTGAGCAGGGAGAGGGAGGGAGGTGTACAGGGGGTGTCAGCAGGGAGAGGGATGGAGAGGTACAGGGGGTGTCAGCAGGGAGAGGGATGGAGAGGTACAGGGGGTCTGTGAGCAGGGAGAGGGAGTGAGGGGTACAAAGGCTATGATCAGGGAGATAGAGGGAGTGGTACAGGGAGCTATGAGCAAGGAGAGGGAGGGAGGGGTTCAGGGGCTGTGAGCAGGGAGAGGGAAGGAGGGGTACAGGGTTCTGTGAGCAGGTAGAGGAAGTGAGGGTTACAGGGGCTGTCAGAAGGGAGATGGAGAAAGGGGTATAGGCAGCTATGAGCATGGAGAGGGAGGGAGGGGTTCAGGGTCTGTGAGCAGGTAGAGGGAGGGAGGGATACAGGGACCTGTGAGCCAATAGAGGGAGGGAGGGGTCTCTGAGCAGGGAGAGGGAGGAAGTGGTACAGGGGGGGAGTGAGCAGAGAAAGGGAGGGCATGGTACAGGGGGGCTGTGTGCAGGGAGATGGTGGGAGAGGTACAAGAAGATATGAGCTGGGAGAGGGAAGGAGGGGTTCAGGGACTGTGAGCAGGGATAGGGAGGGAGGGGTACAGGGACCTATGAGCCAGGACAGGGAGGGAGGGGAACAGGGTGCTCTGAGCAGGGAGATAGAGTGAGGGGTACAGGCAGGTGTGAGCAGGGAAAGGAAGGGAGAGGTACAGGGGGCCTGTGAGCAGAGAGAGGGTTTGAGGGTTACAGGGGCCTTGAGCATGGAGAATGAACTAGGGGTACAGGGACTGTGAGCAGGGAGAGTGAGGGAGGGGTACAGTGGGTGTGAGCAGGGAGAGGGATGGAGAGGTAAAGGGGGGCTGTGAGCAGGGAGAGGGAGTGAGGGGTACAGAGTCATTGAGCAGGGAGAATGAAGGAGGGGTAATGGGCCTGTGAGCAGGGAGAGGGAGGGAGGGGCATAGGGGCTTTGAGCAGGGAGAATTAAGTTGGGGTACAGAGCCTGTGACCAGGGTGAGGGAGGGAGGAGTACAGGATTTTGTGAGCAGGGAGAGGGATGGAGAGTTACAGGGAGGCTATTACAGGGACAGGGAATGAGGGGCTCATGGGCTGTGAGCAGGAACATGGAGGGAGGAGTACAGGGAGCTATGAGCAGGGAGACAGAGGGATGGGTTCAGGGGCTGTGAGCAGAGAGAGGGAAGGAGGTCTAGAGGGGCCTATGAGATGGGACAGGGAGGGGGGTACAATGGTCTGTGAGCAGGGAGAGGGTAGGAGGGGTACAGGGAGCTAGGAGAAGGGAGAGGGAGGGAGGGGTTTAGGGGCTGTGAGCAGGGAGAGGGAGGGAGGGGTATAGGTACCTGTGAGCCAGGACAGGAAGGGAGGGGAACAGGGGGCTCTGAGCAGGGAGAGGGAAGGAAGGGTACAGAGGGGTGTGAGCAGAGAAAGGGGTGAGAGGTACAGGGGGGGTTGAGCAGGGAGAATGAAGGAGGGGTACAGGGCCTGTAGGTAGGGAGAGGGAGGGAGGGGTACAAGGGGTGTGAGCAGGGAGAGTGATGGAGAGGTACAGGGGGGTTCTGAGCAGGGAGAGGGAGGGAGGTGTACAGGGGGTGTCAGCAGGGAGAGGGATGGAGAGGTACAGGGGGTCTGTGAGCAGGGAGAGGGAGTGAGGGGTACAGAGGCTATGAGCAGGGAGATAGAGGGAGTGGTACAGGGAGCTATGAGCAAGGAGAGGGAGGGAGGGGTTCAGGGGCTGTGAGCAGGGAGAGGGAAGGAGGGGTACAGGGTTCTGTGAGCAGGTAGAGGGAGTGAGGGTTACAGGGGCTGTCAGAAGGGAAATGGGGAAAGGGGTATAGGCAGCTATGAGCATGGAGAGGGAGGGAGGGGTTCAGGGTCTGTGAGCAGGTAGAGGGAGGGAGGGATACAGGGACCTGTGAGCCAATAGAGGGAGGGAGGGGTCTCTGAGCAGGGAGAGGGAGGAAGTGGTACAGGGGGGAGTGAGCAGAGAAAGGGAGGGCATGGTACAGGGGGGCTGTGTGCAGGGAGATGGTGGGAGAGGTACAAGAAGATATGAGCTGGGAGAGGGAAGGAGGGGTTCAGGGACTGTGAGCAGGGATAGGGAGGGAGGGGTACAGGGACCTATGAGCCAGGACAGGGAGGGAGGGGAACAGGGTGCTCTGAGCAGGGAGATAGAGTGAGGGGTACAGGCAGGTGTGAGCAGGGAAAGGGAGGGAGAGGTACAGTGGGGCTGTGAGCAGAGAGAGGGTTTGAGGGTTACAGGGGCCTTGAGCATGGAGAATGAAGGAGGGGTACAGGGACTGTGAGCAGGGAGAGTGAGGGAGGGGTACAGTGGGTGTGAGCAGGGAGAGGGATGGAGAGGTAAAGGGGGGCTGTGAGCAGGGAGAGGGAGTGAGGGGTACAGAGTCATTGAGCAGGGAGAATGAAGGAGGGGTAATGGGCCTGTGAGCAGGGAGAGGGAGGGAGGGGCATAGGGGCTTTGAGCAGGGAGAATTAAGTTGGGGTACAGAGCCTGTGACCAGGGTGAGGGAGGGAGGAGTACAGGATTTTGTGAGCAGGGAGAGGGATGGAGAGTTACAGGGAGGCTATTACAGGGACAGGGAATGAGGGGCTCATGGGCTGTGAGCAGGAACATGGAGGGAGGAGTACAGGGAGCTATGAGCAGGGAGACAGAGGGATGGGTTCAGGGGCTGTGAGCAGAGAGAGGGAAGGAGGTATAGAGGGGCCTATGAGATGGGACAGGGAGGGGGGTACAATGGTCTGTGAGCAGGGAGAGGGTAGGAGGGGTACAGGGGGCCTGTGAGCAGGGAGAGGCAAGGAGGGGTACAGGGGGCCTGTGAGCAGGGAGAGGCAAGGAGGGGTACAGGGGGCCTGTGAGCAGGGAGAGGGAGGGAGGGGTATAGGGAGCTATGAGCAGGGAGACAGAGGGATGGGTTCAGGGGCTGTGAGCAGAGAGAAGGAAGGAGGTCTAGAGGGGCCTGTGAGATGGGACAGGGAGGGGGTACAATGGTCTGTGATCAGGGAGATTGAAGGAGGGGTACGGGTGCTATGAGCAATGAGAGGGAGGAAGAGGTACTGGGGCTGTGAGCAGGGAGATGTAGGAGGGGTACAGGGGGTGTGAGCAGGGAGAGGGTGTGAGGGGTACAGGGGCCTTGAGCAGGGAGAATAAAGGAGGGGTACAGGGCCTGAGAGCAGGGAGAGGGAGGGAGGGGTACAGGGGGGTGTGAGCATGGAGAGGGATGGAGAGGTACAGGGGGGGGCAGAGAGCAAGGAGAGGGAGGGAGGGGTACAGGTCCTGTGAGCATGGAGAGGGAGTCAGGGGTACAGGGGCTGTGAGCAGGGAGATGGAAAGAGGGGTACAGGGAGCTATGAGCAGGGAGAGGGAGTGAGGGGTTCAGGATGTGAGCATACAGAGGAAGGGAGGAATACAGGTGTGCTGTGAGCAGGGAGAGGGAGTGAGGGGTACAGGGGGGTGTGAGCAGGGAGAGGGATGGTGAGGTACAGGAGGGCTGTGAGCAGGGAGAGAGAGTGAGGTACAGGGGCCTTGAGCAAGGAGAATATAGGAGGAGTACAGGGCCTGTGAGCAGGGAGAGGGAGGGAGGTTTACAAGTGGTGTGAGCAGGGAGAGGGATGGAGAGGTACAGGGGGGCTGTGAGCAGGGAGAGGGAGGGAGGTTTACAGGTGGTGTGAGCAGGGAGAGGGATGGAGAGGTACAGGGGGACTGTGAGCAGGGAGAGGGAGTGAGGGGTACAGAGGCTGTGAGCAGAGAGATGGAGGGAGGGGTACAGGGAGCTATGAGCAGGGAGACAGAGGGAGTGGTTCAGGGGCTGTGAGCAGGGAGAGGGAGGGAGGGGTACAGGGACCTGTGAGCCAGGACAGGGAGGGAGGGGTACAGGGGGCTCTGAGCAGGGAGAGGGAGGGAGGGGTACAGGGGGGTTTGAGCAGGGAAAGGGAGGGAGAGGTAGAGGGGGGCTGTGAGCAGGGAGGGGGAGTGAAGGGTAAATGGGCCCTGAGCAGGGAGAATGAAGGAGGGGTACAGGGCCTGTGATCAGAGAAAGGGATGGGGGCATACAGGGGGGTGTGAGTAGAGTGAGGGATGGAGAGGTACAAGGGGGCTATAGCAGGGAGGGGGAGTGAGGGGTTCAGGGTCTATGAGCAGGGAGATGGAGGAAGGAGTACAGGGAGCTATGAGCAGGGAGAGTGAGGGAGGGGTTCTGGGGCTTTGATCATGTAGAGGGAGGGAGCCGTACAGGGGCTGTGAGCAGGGAGATGGAGGGAGGGGTACATGGCTTATGAGAAGGGAGAGGGAGGGAGGGGTTTAGGGTTGTGAGCAGGGAGAGGGAGGGGTACAGTTGGGTGTGAGCAGTGAAAGGCAGGGAGAGGTACAGGTGTGCTGTGAGCAGGGAGAGGGGGTGAGGGGTACAGGGGCTGTGAGCAGGGAACTGAAGGGACAGTTACAAGGAGCTATGAGCAGGGTGAGGGAGAGAGGGGTTCAGGGATGTGAGCAGGGAGAGGGAGGGAGGGGTACAAGTACCTGTGAGCAGGGAGAGGGAGGGAGGGGTATAGGAACTGTGAGCAGGTAGAGGGAGGGAGGGGTACAGAGGCCTCTGAGCAGGGAGATGGAGGGAGGGGTACAAGTACCTGTGAGCAGGGAGAGGGAGGGAGGGGTACAGGGACCTGTGTGGAAGGACAGGGAGGGAGAGGTACAGGGGCCTGTGATCAGGGAGAGGGAAGGAGGGGTACAGTGGTTGTGAGCAGGGAGAGGGAGGGAGGGGTATAGGAACTGTGAGCAGGGAGAATTAGGGAGGGGTACATGGGGGTGGGATCATGGAATGGGATGGAGGGGTACAGGGACCTGTGAGCAGAGACAGGGAGGTAGGGGTACAGGGGCTGTGAGCAGGGACAGGAAGGTAGTGGTACAGGGGCATGGGATTAGGGACAGGGAGAGTGGGGTACATGAGGATGTGAGTAGAGAGAGGGAGGGATGGGTACAGGGGCCTGTGAGCAGGGAGAGGGAGGGAGGGGTACAGGGGGCTGTGAGCAGGGACAGGGAGGGAGGGGTACAGAGGGGTGTGAGCAGGGACAGGGAGGGAGGGGTACAGGGGGCTCTGAGCAGGGAGAGGGAGGGAGGGGTACAGGGGGGTTTGAGCAGGGAAAGGGAGGGAGAGGTACAGGGGGTTGTGAGCAGGGACAAGACAGGGAGGGAGTGGTACATGGGTTGTGAGTAGGGAAAGGGAGGGAGGGGTACAGTGGGTGTGAGTAGGGACAGGGAGGGAGGGGTACAGGGCCTGTGAGCAGGGAGAGGGAGGGAGGGGTACAGGGACCTGTTAGCAGGGACAAGGAAGGAGAGGTACAGGTGGCTGTGAGTAGAGAGAGGGAATGAAGGGTAAAGGGGGTGTGAGCAGGGAGAGGGAGGGAGGGGTACAGGGTAGTGTGAACAGGGAAAGGAATGGAGAGGTATCTGGGGCTGTGAGCCAGGAGAGGGAGGGAGGGGTACAGGACCTGTGAGCAGGGACAGGGAGGGAGGGGTTCAGGACCTGTGAGCAGGGACAGGGAGGGAGGGGTACAGGGGCTGTAAACAGGTAGAGGGAGGGAGGGGTACAAGGGTTGTGATCAGGGAATGGGTGTGAGGGGTATTGGGACCTGTGAGCAGGCACAGGGAGCAGGGGTACAGGGGCTGTGAGCAGGAACAGGGAGCAGGGGTACAGGGGCATTGGAGGAGGGACAGGGAGGGAGGTTTACATGGGCTGTGACCAGGGAGAGGGAGAGAGAGGTACAGGGGGCCTTTGAGCAGGGAGAGGGAGGGAGGGGTACAGGGGCTGTGAACAGGTAGAGGGAGGGAGGGGTATAGGGACCTGTGAGCAGGGACAGGAAGGGAGTGGTACAGGGGCTGTGAGCAGGGAGAGGAAGGGAGTGGTACAGGAGCTGTGAGCAGATAGAGTGAGGGAGGTGTACAGGGGGTGTGATCAGGGAATGGGAGGGAGGGGTATAGGAACCTGTGAGCAGGGACAGGGAGGAGGGGTACAGGGCCTGTTATCAGGGATAGGGAGGGAGAGGTACAGGGGGCTGTGAGCAGGGACAGGTTTGGAGGGGTAGAGGGGCCTGTGAGCAGGGACAGGACAGGGAGGGAGGGATACATGGGGGTGTGAGCAGGGACAGGGAGGATGGGGTACATTGGGCTGTGAGCAAGGAGAGGGAGGGAGGGGTACAGGGGGCTGTCAGCAGGGACAGGGAGGGAGTTATATAGGGGCCTGTGAGCAGAGAGAGGGAGGTAGGGTTACAGGGGGGCTGTGAGCAGGGAGAGGGAAGGAGGGGTACAGGGGGCCTTGGGTCCTCAGGGGTGGGAAGATGCAGGAAGGAGCGTCCCAGGTCCCTGCTGAGGATGGCCTGCCCTTCAGGATCCCAACCCCAGTTATGTGGACCAGAGCAGGAGGTGCTTTGAGCCCTGTGCAGGACCCGGAGTCACTCAGGAGAGGCTCAGGTGGAGGTTCAGGCCACAGCCTGGGAAAGATGTCCGCCTGTCACTCGTGGGAGAGGAAAGTTCTCCTGTGGGACCTGAGGCCAAGCGTGGGCTCATGAGGGACATGGAGTGCTGGGTGCAGGAGGGAAGCTCAGGTCCTGGGCTGCGGGATTTGGTGATGGAGGAGCACTGAGCCTCTCAGGGAGAAGTCTGTCCCCAAGCAGACCCACGATCTGAACCCCACCTTGACCCTGTGCCTCTCCCAGGAGGCAGCCTAAGGCGAGGTGACCTGAGGCTCTGGCAGACCCATGGTGCTTTCCTGTCACAAGGCCCCTGGGCGACAACCCCATCAGGAAGGATTTGGGATAGGGGGTATTCAGCTGAGCCCCAGAGGAGGCCACTCCTAGTCAGGAGACATGAGGAAGCAGTGCCACCACTCACAGACCCAAAGAGAGGAGGGCAGGGTCTCATGCTCCTGGTCAGAGGGAGCCAGCTGGCCCACCAGGGGGCAGGGTGTATGACCAAGGGCTAGGTCTGTGTCAGGGTCCAGCGAGTCACTCCAGCAGGACTCCCACGGGGAGTATCACCTGGTGGGATCACCACAAGCACGCAGGCCATTGCAGCTCCCAAGGTGCCCCAGGGCCACCACAGCTTGTCTGGACAGCCAAGTGGGATGTGGGGCCAGCAGGCCGAGTGCAACACACCATCTCCAGCTGTCCCACAGGGAGGAAGGAGTGTCACCAGGAGGGTGAGAACTGAACACTCTCCAAGTGACTGAGCCTGCTCTGGTGGGGGAGCCCACACTATGCCAGCAGGGTGGCAGCAGGACATCAGAGGAGTCACTGCAGGGGACACAGGCTCACACTGACTTAGCACAAGGCTCCTGTTCTGGGGGAGCAGACAGGGAGAGGGTGGTGCCAGGGAGACCTGGTTGAAGAGGCTCCCAAACCCAGGGGTCCGCAGCTGAGCAGAGGGGAGGGGGTGAGGAGACCCAGGGCCCAGGGAGCTGCAGAGCTGAGCAGAGGGGAGGCAGGAAGGAGCCCTGGGGCCCAGGGAGCTGCAGAGTTGAACAGAGGGGAGGGAGGGACGAGCCTGGTGGACAGGATATCTCAAAGGCAGGGATGAGGGGCCAACCTTGGATGCAATTTCATGGCTCTGTTAATGTCCTGCACTTAGAAACAAAGTGTCACAGGGGCTTAAACCATTTTCCCAGTCAGGTGGGATCTTCTCCCCCAGGCTTAGAGGGCAGAAGGTGAGACCAGGGGTCACAGGGCTTAGCTACCTCCCCAGGCTCCAGGGTAGACTCCAGGCATGTCTTGTCCAGCTACAGAGGGGAACTTTACAGATGGCGGGAGTGCCAAGGTGGCACTCCAGCACTTGGCCAGTGCAGGGGAACCCTGGGGCTGATGTAGGAAATGACCACAAACCAGCAGTTGAAAACCACAGGAACTTGTCCTCTGCCAGCCCTGGAGGGCAGAGGCCAAGACCAGGGGTCCCAGGCTGAGATCCCTGCCTAGGCTCCAGGGAGGCTCCTCCTGCCTCTCCAGCTCCTGGGGCTCCAGGTGGCCCTGGGCTGGTGGACCCTCACTGCAGTCTCTGCCTCCGTCTCCAGGTGCTACTCCTCTGTGCCTGTGTCCCCTTCTCTGTCTCTAGTGAGCACACTGTGATTGCATAGGGCCACCCTTACCCAGGATGATTTCATCTTGAGATCATTACCTAATTATATCTGCAGAGACCCTAAATGCAAAAGAAGCCCTATCCCGAGGTCCCAGTGCACTTGGGGTGCTATTCAGCCCACTGGGGTTGGACATGGGGAGGCATCCCAGGTGGGGAGCAGGTGTATGGGCAAGCCCATGTGGGATGCCTCATAGACTTCCAAGCTGGGTGTTAGGCAGAAATCTATTCTGGGAGCTGGTGTGTGCTCATCTACAAATGGGGGAGTCATCAGCAGGTCGGAGTGTGTAAGTCATGAGTCAGATGAGATCATCCACCCCAGGTGCAGAAGGAGGCTGCCCTGGGAATCTAGGCAGAGCCTGGGAAAGGGCTAGACTTTGGCAGGTGGCGGAGGAGCATTCTGGAGGTAGGACAGCTGGACCAAGGGAAATGGAGAAGGGTGAGTGCCTGGCGTCCTGTTGTGGGGTCACGGGGACATGACAACTGGTTTGGTGCCAGGGCCCCTGGAATGTGGGAGCAAAGGGTGTGTGGGGCTCTGTGCCCCCAGGGTGTGTCTCAGGAAGAGCTAGGTCTTGGCTGCATGGAGGCCACTACCCTGTCTGCAGCGGGAGGAACCCTTGGTGTGGACCTGCAAGAGAGCAGCACCTCCTGCCAAAATCCTCTCCTTGGGGAGTACCCTGGCAATCCTGCTGGCAGAAATCGGTGGTGGCAGGAGAGGCACAGGGTCCCTGGCACCACTGTACTCATTGGAGTGGCACATGGGCAGAGGCCGCTGAAGGAGCCTACAGGAGGCTGGGGGAGTGACGCCCAGACCATCTCAGAGGGCGGAGGAAGACACGGGGAGGGGGCTCTGGTGCCTGTGAATGTTTGGGTGCCATGGCCAGGTGTGCGAGGCCAGGTCGGGTCAGCAAGTGAAGCTCGGAGATCAGCAGTCCGCTCTTTACAGGATGCCTGTGAGTAGAGCCCTGACCAGTGCCCCATTTGCCTGCCCAGGGATCCCCGTGCCTCCTCAGTGCCCCCTCTAGGCCTGCTGGCCAAGACTGTGCTCCCTGTGAGCCTGCCTGGGTGAGCCCCGTGGACTCCCAGTTGCAAGAGGGCGCTCTTCTGCAATAGGAGAGGAGCACAGTATCCGCTGCCCAGGGAAGCACCTGTGCGAGGTGAGAACCCAGGAGGGCTGGGGAGCCAAATGGTCGGCCCTAAGGGGAAGTCTCAGGGATGCCTGGTGGGGCTCTGGCCGCGACCTGGGAGGCTCCCTATGGATATCTACAGGTTCTAAGGGCTGCTGCTTCTCCTACTCTAATGCAGAGTGCACGGGGCAACTCCTGTGACTGCTACCTTGGCTCTGCAGACAGAACAAGTGACGTGCCACTGCCTAGGGCTCTGTTGGTTTGGTGAAGCGCAGAGGGAGGAATGAGGGAGGGGAGGGCAGAAGACAGTTGCCGCCCCCAGTTGGTGGAGCCTTCAGCCTGAGTGCAGTGGAGTCCCAAGGAGCTGAGGGAGCAGGACAGGATGAGGGCTGAGGAGCATGTGAGCTGTCCCAGTATGTGAGCCCTGGGCTGCTGGGCCTCGGTGCCATCCAGGAAGGGCCCTGGGAACTGAGTCCCACCAAGGGCAGGCGTGGCACAGCAACCCAATTAACAGGAGCATCGCAAAGTGAGCCCTTCTGGGGGAGAGGTCTCCTGGGCAGAGAGGCCAGGGTGTGTGCTCGGGAGCCAGCCACCTGCTGATCGCACCCCACCCCAGCGTCTGAGCCGGGCCCACCTGGACAGTGGCTCAGCTTAGCAGCCCCTGCTTCCCAGGCTGTAGCTGGGGGTCCTGGAAGGTGGAGAAGTGGTGGGCACACTGTGCCACCAGAAGGAAAGGGCACAGGGACTCCTAGAACCTTGCCAGGGAGTGCCACTTCAAGTGACAGGGCACCTGCACGTTCTGTGGACCTCTCGGGTCATGCAGAGTGCCAGGTGGCAGAGGAGCCAGCAGGGGCACGGGCTTGGCTGGGTCCCTCTCTGCATCCCCATGTCTTTCTGGGTGAGGCTTCATGAGCAGAAGAGGCTGTCCTTGAGACCACAGGATGTGTCACACATCTGGGAGCGCCCAGCCTGCACAGTCCAGCAGCCCTCACCCGATGACCAGGAGAATGGGACAGGGAACAGGGCACTCACAGCCCTGTCGTCCTCCCAGGCCATGGCGTCCCCCAGGATTGAGGCTGTCATCAGGGAGAGGTACAGGATGGGGGAGTGTCCCGTGTGGGAAAGGACACCAGGCAGCTGGTGTATGTGGACATCAACGCCAGGACTGTGTGTCGGGGGAACCCAACCCTGGGGAGGTGTAGACCATGGGCCTGAGGAAGTGGGTCTGGGGTCTGCAGATGGTGGGCCAGAGGAAGTGGGTCTGGGGGCTGCAGATGGAGGGCCTGAGGAAGTGGGCCTGGGGCTACACACTGTGGGCCACAGTAAGTGTGGGTCTGGGGGCTGGAGACGTTGGGCCAGAGGAAGTGGGTCTGGGGGCTGCAGATGGAGGGCCAGAGGAAGTGGGTCTGAGGGTTGGAGATGGAGGGCCAGAGGAAGTGGGTCTGGGGGCTGCAGATGGAGGGCTAGAGGAAGTGGGTCTGAGGGCTGCATACAGAGGGCCAGAGGAAGTGGGTCTGGGGTCTGCAGACGAAGGGCCAGAGGAAGTGGGTCTGAGGGCTGCAGACAGAGGGCCAGAGGAAGTGGGTCTGGGGGCTGCATACAGAGGGCCAGAGGAAGTGGGTCTGGGGTCTGCAGACGAAGGGCCAGAGGAAGTGGGTCTGAGGGCTGCAGACAGAGGGCCAGAGGAAGTGGGTCTGGGGGCTGCAGAACATGGGCCTGAGGAAGTGTGGGTCCCCTGGAGCTCCAGGTGTTCCTGGGGCTCGTTTAGCTATGAAGCTGTCCTGCCCATGGCCCGTGTCCCCTGAGGTCCTAGGGCTTCTTGGTACCTTTGTCATAGGTGTCCAGCATCACTCATGGCCTGAGGGTTGCAGGGGCCCAGCTGGGGCACCTGCTTGCTCAGCACCTGGCTGCCTGCTCTGGAGCCCCTGGAGTGTGGGCTGTCACACCCTGGGCACAGGACAGACCGTGGGGGTGTGGGGGTGGGAAGTCCTGGTGTACAGGATGGACCAAAGATGGGCTCGCTGTCCTCCAGACAAAGTCCTGGAAACGCTGACATCCTCCTGGCGGCTGTGTGGAGCCCGCGCCTGGCTCTGACCCCGGGTTGTGCCACACACGCACCTGTCCTGACTCAGGAGCCAGGGTGGGGGTGACTGTGCTTTTTCCAGGCTCATGTGTGTGCGTGGACCCACACACCTGGGTGGTATCTGTGTGTCTGCAACCCTCAGGCCTCTAGTGATGCTGGACACCTATGACAAAGGTCCCAAAAAGACCTAGGACCATAGGGGCTTGCACACTTATGTGGCTGATGACCCCTGTAGGCTCACACACCTGTGTGGCTGATGACCCCTATGGGCTCACACACCTGGGAATTACCTGTGTGTCTGTGGGGCTTGCACACCTATGTGGCTGATGACCCCTGTAGGCTCACACACCTGTGTGGCTGATGACCCCTGTAGGCTCACACACCTGTGTGGCTGATGACCCCTATGGGCTCACACACCTGGGAATTACCTGTGTGTCTGTGGGGCTTGCACACCTATGTGGCTGATGACCCCTGTGGGCCTTCTGAGGAGCAGAAGCAGCACTCTGGGAGCATCCCCCACTCACCCTCACCCTCCCCAAGGGCAAGTGCCACTGTCCCCCTTGCAGATTAGGGCTGGCCCCAAGTCTGTGTTTGGCCTCAGGCACTCTGCTGTGGAGCCTGCCCCAGGCCCAGAGTCCTACCCAAGGGCTCAGGGGCACCCGTGGCTCTCACACTGGCACTGATGTGAGGAGAGGCCAGCGCTCTCCATTTCTGCAGTCCTGGTGGCCCTGCAGGCAGGCTCAGCAGCCTCCAGTCCCATCTGGAGGCCCTGTGGTGGCCGTCGTGGGGAGAGGGGCGCAGAGAGGTGGTCCACGCAGGCCCAGCAGGACTGGTTCTCTGCTGAGACGTGCTCTGTGCCCTGACAGTGCCTCCCAGCAGAAGCCCCATGGGTGGGGTGGCACTGTCTCCTGGAGAAGCAGCAGCTGGGCCACCCTGCTGTCCTGTATCCTCTGTCCTCCCAGGAGACCCTGGTGGCTGTGTGGCTCTGTGCAGAGTAGGCAGCTACATGGTGGCTTCTGGTACCTGCCTTGGCCTCCTGGATTGGGAGACGGGGCAGGTGGAGTGGGCGGCCTGGCTGGACCATGACAAGCCCCACAACAGGTTCAACAATGGGAAGGTGGACCCCACTGGGAGGTTTGAGGCAGGTGAGCTGCTGAAAGGACTGGCTGTGGCCTGGTTAGCCGAAGGTGGCCCAGGCCACCTGGAGAGCCTCTCGTCATGGCGGGTGCTGGCTTTTTGTGGACCTCAGGAGCTCTCCCCAGGCTGCTGGCAAGCGGCACCCCAGGCCATGCAGGTGCTGGGCAGCCCACAGATTCCCTCCCGCTCCAAAGCCCATGGCTTTCATGTACTTCTTCCTGGGTCCCTGCCCAGAGAGGACCCTGGGAGGGTCGAAGCCGCCAGGGTGGGGCAGCGGCCAGGGCTGCTGGCCAGAGGCCATTCACGTGTAGCTGAGGGCCCTGCACCTCTGCCTGAACAGGCCTCTTCCCAGTGGAACATCTCTGGGGTCCCCCCTTGGTCCAGCACAGAGGCTCATTCACAGATGCTGCCTGAGGGCCATCCTGCCTGCTGTCCCCTAACTGAGGGTGACCACAGCTCTCTGCACAGCGGGTCTGTGTGGGTGGACAAGGCAGGTTGGGGTGCTGCCCACTGACCTTCCACTCTCTTCAGGCACCATGCCAGAAGCGTCTGCTCCAGGAGTGTGGGAGCCGGGGCAGGGCTCCCTGTATGCACTCTACGCTGACCGCTCTGTGATCAGACAGCTGGACCAGCTGGGCATCCCAACGGGCTGGACTGATCCCTAGACCACCGCACTCTCTACCACGTGGACAGCCTGGTCTACTCTGTGCGGGGCTATGACTACAACGTGTAGACAGGAGGCCTGGGTAGGGGCCTCCCTGGCCAGTCCCCACGCGCCCCCCAGGCGAAGGCCTCCGTGGCCAGCTCCCCACACCCTCCCTAAGGTATGGGCCTCCGTGGCCAGCCCCCCATACCCTCCCTGGGGTAGGAGCCTCTATGGCCAGCCACCCACACTCTCCCCAGGTGGGGTCCTCCGTGGCCAGACCCCCACGTCCTCCCTGGAGTAGGGGCCTTTGTGGCCAGCACCACAAGCCCTCCCTGGGTGGGGCCTCCCGTGGCCAGCCCCCCGCCCCTGGGGGGAGCCTTTGTGGCCAGTCCCCCGACATCTACATCCTCCCGAGTCCCCTCCTGGGGTCCAGATGCACCACCAGGTCTGTAACTCCCTCCCATGGTTGAGGCCATGCAACATGACCTCCTGGTATGGGCTGTGAGGGGCCACGTGCCTCTGTCCTGCCGCAGCAAACCCACGGCTGGTGTGCCAGCTGGAGCCAGAGCAAGGAATGCCAGATGGGCTGTGCATGGACACCACGGGGACACTTTGGGTGTCCTGCATTGACAGAGGCAGGGTGATCCACATGGACCCCGAGACAGGTGTGTGCACAGGGCAGTCGGTCAGGGAGGGGCCATGGGGTGCTCTGTGCTATGGTGTTCAGGGTCCAGGAGTGGGAGGGCAGCACCACATGCTTGTCCAGCTACAGGGCGACCTGTGCAGATGACTGGAGTGCCAGGATGGCCCCTCAGCACTTGGCCAGTGCAGGGAACACAGGGGCTGATGTAGAAAATGACCACAAACCAGCGTTGAAAACCACAGGAAACTGTCCTCTCCCACCCGGGAGGGTGGAGGCTGGACCAGGGTCCCAGGCTGAGCTCCCCGCACAGGCTCCAGGGAGGCTCCTCCTGCATCCCCCAGCTTCTGAGCTCCAGGTGGCCCTGGCTGGTGGCCCCTTAGTCCAGTCTCTGCCTCCGTCTCCATGGGGCTCCTCCTCCTTCACAGGCTGAGGAACCCCACCTTCCAATGCAGCTCAAGCCAGGCCTCCGTCCTTGGGGTCAGGCCAGGCTCAGCTCTGGCAGGGCACTCCCCGCCTGACCGCTGTTCACAGCTGACAATAAATGTGGCCACCTCAGCTTCATCTCTGCAGCTGCTGCCCTGGGATGTGCCCCGCCCCGGACTGCCCCATGCTCTGTCCAGTGTCACCCATCTTCAGGGTCTGTGTCCCCTCTTCTGTCTCTTGGGAGTACACAGCCATTGCATGAGGGCCACTTGACCCAGGAGGAGCCCATCTAAGGACCCTTCACTAATGACCTCTGCAGAGACCCGGTTCCAACACCAGGTTCCACTCACAGGTTCTGGGGTGCAAATGTAGACAGGACTCACCTCTTACAATGGTGTCCAGCTCCCTCCAGGAGCCTGGCCTCCCCAGCTCCTGGGCTCCAGGTGGCCCTGCTGACCCCTGCAATCCATGAGGCTCGGCAGAGTTGGGGATCAAGTGCAGCAGGTGCCAGGGAGAACCAGTAGGCCCAGGGCCCCACTGGGGAGTGGGCACTGTCAGGCCACCTGGGGTCCTACAGCAGGCGGGTGGCTGGGCTTCAGGGACGTACCTGAACTTTACTCACAGGGACGCGGCTGTGCACCCTGGAGATGCCAGTGTTCAGGATGACATCCTGCTGCTTCCAGGGTGCGGGGGCTGACTACTCCAACTTGTGCCTGACCTCTGCAGCGGACAGCCTGAGTCCAGAGCAGCTGTTGCGGGAGCTGCAGGCAGGACCCGTCTTCAAGGTCAGTGGGGTCTCCCTGCCAGGGTCAGCTTGGCTCCCAGCCACGTCTGCTCAGCCAGGTGTAACGCATCTTGACCTCGGGGACTGGAGCAGGCTTGGCAGCATCCATGGGGACATCTGTCCACCTGGAAAACAGCCCTCCCGAGGCCCCACGTGCCCTGCTGTGCACAGAGACATTTACAGGAAGTTTAGGAAGCTGGCGTGGCTGGGACTGCCAGGAGACTCAGCTGCGCCCAGGGACTCACCTCCACCCTCTCCTCCTGCAGGTCCTGTCCTGGGGGTGAGAGGCCTTGCATCCTGCCACTTCACTGGCTAAGGAACCCCACCTTCCAATGCAGCTTACACCAGGCCTCCATCCCTGGGGTCGGGCCAGGCTCAGCTCTGGCGGGGCGCTCCCCGCCTGACCGCTGTTCACAGCTGACAATAAATGTGGCCACCTCAATGTCGTCTCTGCAGCTGCTGCCCTGGGATGTGGTCCCTCCCAGGACTGCCCCATGCTCTGTCCAGTGTCACCCAGCTTCAGCTTGTAATGGCCCCGTGTGTTCTCCAAGGTCCCCACGGGTCACCTGCACTCTGCAGAACATGTGGCCACACTGGTATCTCTGAGGTTGGCCTCTCTGCCTCCACTTGGTGCTGGGTCACTGAGAGCAGGAACCTGAGCATGGGCTGTAGCTGTACTGGACGTGCACAAGTCCATCTGCTAGGGATCGAGCCAGACATCAGGTGCCTTCACAGCACTGGGCGTCCAGTGCCTTTACTTCCAAAACAGCCTATTTACCCCTGAAAGGCACTCTCACTCCAGCAGTGACCCAGTCCCCTGCCCAGCCCTGGCACCTGCCCACTGCCTGTGTCTGGATGGCCTGCTGTGGATAGGACCTGCCCAGAGAGTCCACACTGAGTGACCCTCTGTATCGGCTTCTCTCACCGAGCCCCATGTCTCAAAGTCTGTCCCATTTGCAGCACGTGTCAGAGCTGCAGTCCTTTTCAGGGCTAAGTAATATTCCACCATGTTGATGGACTCGTCCTGTCCCCCCATTCCTCCTCAGTGGACACTTGGGTCACTTCTCTTTTCTGAACCTTGTGCATGGTGCTGCTGTGAATATTCACACACAAGTTTTCATTCCAGCATTTGTTTCTGGGTCTTCAGGGACATACCTAGGCTGGAGGTGCTGGTGGAATGGGAATTCCCTGTATAACCAGGTGAGGCCCCTGCACACTGTCCCTCCACGGGGGGCTCCACACTGCCCTCCCACATACACATGCTAAGAGTGATGAAGAACTTTGAGTCCCCGACTCCAGAGGGCTCAGCACAGAGCTCCTGGAGGTCCCCACACAGGTGGCCTGCAGGTGCAGACGACACCGGGAGTCTCTGTCCTGGGGTCCCCGTGGTCATGGTGGCAGAGTGCAGCTTGTCCTGTGGCAGGGGCGGGCAGTGCTGTGACCAGGAAGGGCTGCCTGGGACTTGAGCCTCCATCTGGGAGTGAGGCCTGTGTGGAGTTGGTCCTGGCCGAGTGGTCAGTCCTGGAGAGGGGCAGCTGGCCTGGGAAGAGGGAGAGACCTTGTCTCAGGTGCAGCCCCTGATACAGGGTGCTCAGGGGCCAGGTGGGGACCTTAGGGAGGCCAAGCAGGGGCCCAGGAAGTGGGCATCCTCCTGATGACCACCACTGTCTGCTCAGGGGCTGGGAGTCCAGGAGGCAACTGGGTTTTGCCTTGTCTAGGTTGGAAAGCACTGGTGTCCACTGTCTTTGTGGTGCTGGTTTATGACACACAGAGTTCTGGAGAGGAAATTTGTAAGACAGTAGACGCCCGCACTGCCCCAGGCCAGGGGGCGGGGTGCCAGGTCCTCACTGGAGTCTCCCTCCTGCCCGCCCTGGTTGCGCAGTCTCTGTGCCTGCCTGAACAGACGGTCAGCCAGGAGAGTGGTCTCCTGGGCCAATACTCACCTCTGTGGGAGTGTCCACAGCTTGCCAGCTGCCTGTCCCAGGTCTGCAGGGACCCCTTCTATATATGGATATCACATTAGAACCAAAAACCACAGAGCAGCTATTATATCAGTTTTCAATGCTATATTATGTTTAACATTTGATACAAAAGGCCACAGAGCAGCCATATCAGTTTTTGATACTATAGGATGGACATAATAGTAGTATTAATCACAACAGGGCAGCTATTATGTTACTTTTAGATGCAACAATATAGATATCAGATTAGCTGTGAAGGCCACAGGGCAAATACTATATCAGTTTTATTTTTTATTTTTTTATTTTTTTTTATATCAAAAATTGAACTCAGGATAACTCGACTACTGAGCTACATCCCCTGCCCTATTTTATATTTTAGTTAGAGATAGGGTCTCACTGAGTTACTTAGCACCTCACTTTTGCTGAGGCTGGCTTTGAACTCACAATCCTCCTGTCTCAGCCTCATGAGCCATTGGGATTATAGGCATGTGTCACTGCACCTGGCCCTAGATCAGTTTTAGATCCTATATTATGGACATCATACTCATATCAGAGGCCACAGAGAAGCTGTCATATCAATTTTAAATGCTATATTAGTCTTAAAGGACACAGGGCAGCCACTTTATCAGTTTTTGATGCTCTAGTATGGATATCATATCAGTATTGAAGACCATGGGGCAGGAATTATATCACTTTTAGATGTAACAGTATGAATATTGCATTAGTATTATATTATTATAATAACTTGAAATGCCATTATTTTATTTTATTAATTAATGGATATCATTTTATTATAAAGGCTACAATGCAGGTATTTTAACAGTTTTGGAAGCTAGAGCATGAATAGTATATTAACATTAAAGGCCAAAGGGAAGCTAGTATGTTAATTTAACATGTACTGTTCTATGGATATCATAATAATATGAAAACCACAGGGCAGTTATTATATTAGCTTAGGATGCAATAAGATGGATATTACATCAATATTAAAAACCACAGGTCATGCATTATGTTTCTTTCATATGTTATAGTATAGATATTATATTAGTATTAAAGGTCACAGGGAAGCTAAGTAGTAGTTTTAGAGTTTATACTATGGATATGATGTTGGTATTAAAGACAATATGCAACTGTTATATTATTTACAATGATAAAGTATGGATACTACATCAGAACTATAGGCCACAGGACTGCTATTTTATTAGTTTTAAATGCTATAGTGTGGATATCATAAAAGAATTGAAGGTCACAGAGCAGGTATTTTATTCATTTTAGATGTTGTAGTATGGATTTTATATAGTATTAAAAGGCCACAGGGAAACTATCACTTCAATTTTAGGAGATACAGTGTTGATATTATTAAAGGCCATAGGGCAGCTAGTATATTAGATGCTATATGTGGATGTTGTATTAATATGAAAGGCCACAGGAGAGCTATAATATTACATTAAGAGGCCAAAGTGTAGTTATAATACTAATAATAGTGTCACAGGCAGCTCCTATAGTACTTAGTATAGGTGCTGTAGTATGCACACCATATTAGTACTAAAGCCCAGTCAGGCAGTGGCACATGCCTGTAATTCCAGTGAGTTAGGAAGCTGAGGCAGGGGGATTACAAGTTCAAGGCCAGCCTCAGCCACATAGTGAGTCCCCAAATAATTTATCAAGACCCTGTGTCAAAATAAATTTTAAAAAAATTAAAAAGGGCTGGGGATGGGGTTAAATGCCCCTAGTTTCAATTCCTATTACCAAAAAAACATATTAAAGCCAAAACTTTAGTTATTTTATTAGTTCTATATGCTATACTATGTAAATCCTATTAGTATTAAGCTATTATACTCATTTTAGATACTGTAGTTTGGATATCATATTACTTTATTAAATCCCAGAACTACAGGCGTTTTTTTTTTAATTATTTTAACTTTAGATGCTATAGTATGGATATCATAATAGTATCAATGTCCACAGGGCAGCTATTATATTACTTTAGATGACATAGTATAGAGATTTTATTAAATTTAAGACTAAAGGCCATAGGGATGATATTATATCCATTTTAAATGCTATATTATAGATATCATATTATATGGATATTATGTTAAAGGCCAGAGAGTAGCTATTATAACAATTTAAGATGCTATACTAAGGATGTCATATTGGTATTAAAGGATACAGGGAAGCTATAATATCAGTTTTAGATGCAATCATATGGCTACTACATTAAGCCACAGAGTAGATATTATATTAGCTTGAGATGCTATAGCATGGTTATTAATTTAGTATAAAAGACTACAGGGCAGCTATTATATTAATTTTGGATGCTATAGTTTGGATATGTTATTAACATTAGAGGTTACTGGGAAGTTATTATATTAGTAATAGAATTAAACCCTCAGTACAGTTATTATATTAGTTGTACTTACTATAGTACAGATATTACTTCAATATTGTAGCCACAGAGCAGCTATTATATTAATGTAGATGCTGTAGTATGGATATTATACTAATATGAAGGCTATATGAGAGCTATACTAACCTATTCTGCAGCCACAGTATGCATATATTAATACTAAATACCACAAGGAAGTTTTTACAGTCGTGTAAGATGCTACAGTAAATATACTACATTACTATTAAAGGCAAAAGTTTAGTTGTTACATTAGTATTAGATACTATATTAGTTTTAGATAGTATTCTGAATATCATAATAGTATTGGCAGCTACTATATCAGATTTAGATGCTACCTTATGGAGAATTTATTAATATTAATAGCCATAGGACAGCTATCTTATCAGTTTTAGATGCCAAACAGGTAATCACACTAGTACCAATTGCTTCAGATCATCTATTATATTAGTATTAAGACCACAGGGGAGATATTATATCCATTTTAGATAATAGAGTATGCATATCTTATTTGTATTCAAGGCTACAGGGCAGCTATTATATCAATATTAGAGGCTACACTAAGCATTTTTAGATGTTATACTAATATGATATCATATCAGTATTACAGGCATCATGGCAACTATTTGTTTTAGGTGCTGCAGTATGTATATTATTTAGTATTAAAATCACAGTACAGCCATTATATTAATTCAGATGCTACAGTATGATACTATATTAATATTAAAGGTCACAGGGCAGATATTTTATCAGTTTAAGATGACATAATATGAATATCATATTAGTATTATATATTATATTATTAAAGGCCACAGGGCAGCTCTTATATTAGGATGGATATTTTATTAGTTTTAAAGATCTCAGGGAAGCCATTATATCAGTTTTAGATGTTCTAGCATGGATATCATATTAGTATTAAATGCCCAGGTCAACAATTATGTCACTTTTATATGTTTAAGTATGCATAACATATTAGCATTAAAGTCAACATGGCAATTGATATATTAATTTCAATAGTATAGCATGAATATCATTAGTTTACTGGCTACAGAGCAGATATTTTACTAGCTTAATGTACTATAATATAAATATCATACTAATATTAAAGGCCACAGAGCACCAGTTTATCAGTTTAAGATTCAATATCATGTATATTAAATATTAAAATTCACCATAGAGTTATCATATTGGTTTCACAGGCTGTAGAAAAGGTGTCACATTCATATTAAAGGTCACAGTACATCTATTACATTGGTTTTAGAGGTCATAATATGGATGTCATATTAGTATTAAAAGCTAAGGAGATCTATTGTATTAGTTTTAGATGCCATAATATGGATATCACATTAGATTTAAAGGCCACAGCCCAGCTACTATATTCATTTTAGATACTATAGTTTAGATATCATATTAGTATTAAAAGCCTCTAATGCTTCTAATATCTGTTTTTGATGCTATAATATGAAAATCATATTAATAGTAAATGCCATAGAGCAGCTATTTTATCAGTTTTCCATGCCATAAATATGGAGATCATATCAGTAACAAAGGCCACAGGATAAATCTATCATATTAGATTTAGAGGTCATAATATGGATGACATATTAATAGTGAAATCTATAGGGAAGCTATTATATTAGATTTCATGCTATCACATATTAATATATATTAATATATTAATATTAATATTAATATAAAAAGACAGAAGGAAGCCATAGGATGGATATAATATCTGTATTGGAAGGCCACAGGACAACTTTTATATTAATTTCAGGGACCATAATTTTTATATCATATTAATATTAAAGGCCATGGGGCAGGGGCTGGGATTGTGACTCAGTGGTAGAGCACTTGCCTGGCATGCATAAGGCAATGGATTTGATCCTCAGTACCACATTAAAATAAATAATTAAATACAGGTATTGTGTCCATCTTTAACATTAAAAAATATTTTAAAAAGGCCACAGGGTAGGCTGGGGTTGTGGCTTGGTGTAGAGTGCTTGCCTAGCATGTGTGAGGCATTTGGTTTGATCCTCAGCACCACATAAAAATAAACAATATGGGCTGGGGTTATGGCTCAGCAATAGAGCACTTAGCACATGTGAGGCCTTGGGTTTGATCCTCAGCACCACATAAAAATAAATAAATAAATATGTAAATAAATAAAATAAAGGTATTATGTCCACCTACAACTAAAAAAAAAATTTAAAAGGACACAAGGCACACATTATATTAGTTTTAGATGCTAAATTATGGATATTTTGTTATTACTAAAGATCACAGTTCACCTATTTTATTAGTTTTAATTGTTGTACTATGGATATCATTAGTATTAAAGACCACAGGACAACTATTATAATATTTTAAGTACCAGAGAGCAGGTTAGTATTGAAGGCCACAGGAAGCTATTATATTAGTTTTAGAGTCCACAGTATGGATATTACATTATTATGTTAGGCCATAGTGTCACTATAATATCAGTTTCTGATGCTATATTATGGATTTTTGCTACAATTAAAGGCCACAGTACAGTTATTATATTAATTTTAGAGGTTATAGTACAGAGACCACATTTGAATTACAAAGCACAGGTCAGCTATTATATCAGCACTAGGTGCTATAGTATGAACATCATTAAGTATTAGAGGCAAAGGTACATGAATTAGTTTAAAATGCTATATATTGATATTATATTAATATTAAAGAACACAGGAGATCTATTAGATGAGGCAGTATGTATGTTACATTAGTATGAAAGGCTATAAGACAGCTACTGTATTAGATTGGGGTGTTTTGATATGGATATCATATTACTGTAAAAGACCAAAAAGCAGTTATTATATTAGTATTAAATGCTATAGTGTGCACACTGTATTAGTATTAGAGTCCAAAGGTCAGCTATTACATGTTTTAGATATACATTGAAATCTCCTGTAGATAGAGACTCATGCTTATAGTCCTAAAATCAATTATGGTGAAGATTTCTGCAGAAACTTAGTTAAGATTTTCTGTGGAGGAGGGGGTGCCCTACAGAAGATTCTTTTAGTAGTGCAGTCACACCAAGGTAACTTCTGACCAGCAATTGACCCCAGTGCCCACATTAACATGACATTGACTTGTAGATGAAGCCCCCTAAATAGGATGGCCACCATGACAGTTCTGGAGAGGACCAGCTAAGGTCAAAAACTCCACTGCCCAAAGTGAAGGAGGAGTTGAACACCTGATTGGCAGAGTACAGAGGTGGTCCCCAGTTCTCCTGGTAAACATTAAACACTAATGAAGTTTAGGGACAGCCAAGAGATGAGAGAGAGAGAGAGAGAGAGAGAGAGAGAGAGAGAGAGAGAGAGAGAACACTTAGGTGAACACTAAGTTGGCAAAAGATGACAACAATATAGTAAGTAAGTGACATTTCTGAAAACTTGAACAAAAGCCATATAGACTTACAAAGGTAGTCTTTACATTATCTGAGGAACGTACTAAGAATCAACCCTGAAGAAGTAAGCAGTTGGCCTTTTGAATACAATAGAACACAAATGAAGAATATCAAAGTTTGATGAAGAATCTGGGTTTTAGAATTTAAAGAATTAAATATAAAGGAAATTCCTAAAAAAGCCAATTACATGGACAAGTCATTAGAAGACATGGAGAATCTTAAACAACTTCTAGAATAGGTCAGAGTCTCAGGAACACAGTTGAGTTGAGGCTGGCTGAGCATCCTTGGGAGGGACAGTTTTGTCATGAGAGGGGGTGGTGAAGGGCTACACAGTAAACTGTAAGAGATTATTGTCAAGGGTTACATAAGGGGCTGAGAAAGGAGGTGGTAGAGGGATATACAGGAGATGAGGGCAGTTAGTGAAGGAAAACACAGGAGTTGAGAGGTGTTGGTGGAGGGCTACAGAGGATGGGATGAGAAGAGATGGTGGAGTGCTACAAAGAAGCTGTGAGAGAACATGGTCAAGGGCTACACATGAGCCCTTGAGAGGAGGTGACAAGAGAGTACATAGGAGCGGATAAAAGGAAGTGGTAGAGGGCTAAATGGTGAGATGAGAGGAGAAGAAGGAGGGCTACACAGAAAGCTGTGAGAGGAGGTGATGGAGGGTTACACAGGTAGAGATGAAAGGTGCTGGTGGAGTGTTACACAGGAGGAGATAAGAGGAGAAGGTTGAGAGCTACACAGGGTCAGTAAAAGCAGACAGTGGAGGGCACACTAGAAGCCATCTGGGATGTGATACAGGGATACACAGGAATTGATAAGTGGTGTAGGGTCACAGAGTGGGTCATAAGAAGTGGTGGTCAATGTTAACACAGTATGAAGCATAGTATCCCAGGGATGCTGAATTCTAAGGAATTCTTGGTTTGACCCTTATTCTGACCCCTCCTACCTATTCATAACTCTAAAACACTAACACTACTTCCTATCTTCTAGCTTTAACCTCACCCTAGAAACCCTAAATATAAGCCCACAAACCATGTGCTTCTGTTTAACATCTATTCTGTAAACAACCCCTACCTACTCTGTACTCAACATCTGACCACACTCCAGACAACAAATTTGCTCAGGCTCAACTCCATCCATAATACCCACCCTAACCATAATGTTCACCACATGATTTTGTTTTTCTGATTTTGATCTTGAGAAGGGGCTAGGCTTCAGCCTGGCTGACCTTGAGAAGAAGATGGTTTCAGTGTGGATGACATTTGAAGGTAGGCCTCATTCCTCCATCCAGGGCTGGTTGGCCACATCTGCTCTATTCTTGTAATGCATTCTTCTGGAGCAGGTTGGAGAGATCCTGGTTTGCCTGAATGTGATTCTGACCTGAAACAATCAAGCTACTTTTCCCACAGTCATTGTGAATATTGCACCTGAGTGTCACACCAGTCTTGTACTGGGACATCTTTATATCCTGTTAATGATATTAAAACAGGCTCTGAGCATTCAGATGGCTTCTATGGGGCACATGCTGGTAAGTGGGAACAATCCCAAACCCCACTCCCAGCTCCTCTACCACCTTTACCATATCTAAGACAAAGAAGAAGGGATTTCAGTCCTTGACAGGGTGTTCTCGACAGGAACAGTGTTCTCTGAGGCAGATGTTGCTTCTGGGGATGGGATACTGACCCAGGAGCAGCTGAAGTGTAATGAAGCAGGGTGAGGGGCATTTACAAGGTACAGTATAAATGTCATATTAGTATTCAAGGCCTACACGGCAGCTATTATATTAATTTTACAAGATGTAGTAGGATATTATATTAGAATAAAAGGGCACAAGGCAGTTGTTATTTCTGTTTCAAAGCCACATTATTAATATTATATTAATATTAAATACACAGAACACCTCTTTTATTAGCTTTAGTTGCTATAGTATGGATATTACAATAGTATTAAAGACCACCATGCAAGTATTATACTGGTTTTGGATGCTATAGTATTAACAGCGTCTTAGTATTTAATGTCACAGGGCTGCTATCATATTAGTGTTAGATACTATGGCATGATATTAATGTTAAAGGCCACAGGGAAGCTATCATTTAAGTTTTAAATACTATAGTATGGATATCACATTAGTATTCATTGCCACAGGGCAGCTATTATATTAGTTTCAGATGGAGTGCTATGGATATAATATTAGTGTTAGAGGCCACAAGTCAGCTTTTATATTAGTTTTAGATGGCATGTTTAAATATTGTAATAGTATTGGAGGACAAGGGCATATATTACATTAGTTTTAAGATGTAATAATATGGCATCACTTCTTCCCCAGCTCATGGCCTGGTTGGTGGGGTCCCACAAGGCTCAACATGCATATCAAGAAGTGTTATTTCTGTTCAGGGTCCACCTACCCTGTCCATGGCATGACGTTCACCTTCAATTATTGCAAGGTATTCAGATTCTGTAAATCCAATGTACTAAGAACTTTAAAATAAAGCATAATCCTCACAAGGCCAGGTGGACTAAAGCTTTCAGGAAAGCAGCTGGTCAAGAGCTTACAGTGGATAATTCATTTGAATTTGAAAAATGTAGAAATGAATCTGTCAAATGCCAGCAAGAACTACAGAATAAAACTATTAATGCAATGAAGAGAGTTGAAGAGATCAAACAGAAATGCCAAGCTAAATTTATAATGAACATATTAAGAAAAAAATAGAGCTACAGAAAGTTCAGGACATTATAGAAGTCAAGCAAAACTTCCATCTTATCTGAGCCCCTCTTTCAGGCAAAGGAAAGAAGTTGGAAAAAAAAAATGGTACAGCAGTTACAATAGGATGTGGACATGTGGACATGTTTCTTATAAATCTTGCTCTCTGTAACCATTTCTATATGTACATATGAAAATCTCCGTTGGAGACTTAGAATTTAATTTTAAAGTATTGATTTTTATATAAAGTCATTGAAGTGAAAGATGATTACAAATAATTTTCTTCTACATTGCTATCTGCAAAGCATCAGATTATGGTTGTTAAATTGCACCTCACTGTAACATCTTCACTGATAGATGTGCTTATATAAATCATGAAAATTGTGTTTATAAATGCACAAGTGGATTGTGGGCAGAATAATGGCACTAGGCATCATTTATGTAATAACTAATTACAAAAATTTATGGCCAGTGATATATAAAATAATTGGTTTTGCAATTAAAAAAAGATGCAGGGGCTGGGGTTGTAACTCAGTTGTAGAGTGCTTGCGTAGCATGTGTGAGGCATTAGGTTTGATTCTCAGCACTGCATATAAATAGATAAAGTAAAAGTCCACTGACAACCAAAAAAATTTTTTTAAAGATACATAATATAAATATTACATTAGGTTAAAGGCAACAGGGAATATTCTTATTATTTTTATTTGCTAATGTATGGACATTACATTAATATTAAAGTTGATTAAAGACCCTAGAAAGCTTCTTCTTTATTAGTTAAGGTACTATATTATGAATATTACATTAGCATTCAAGGCCACATTGCAGTTTTTATATTAGCTTGAGATGCTGTAGTATGAATATCATTTTACTATAAAAAGCTATAGGGAGTTATCATATTAATTTTGGACAATATAACTTGGATATTATATTAATGTTAAATGCAACAGGGCAGCTTTATGTTATTTTAGGTGCCATAGCATGGATATTACAGAAATATTAAAGGCCACAGAGAAGTTACTATGTTTATTTTAGATGCTCTTATATGGCTATTAAATTAATATCAAAGGTCACAAGGCAACTAAAGTTTCTAATTTTAGATGCTATGTTATGAATATTTTGTTACATTAGAGGCCATAGGATAGGTATTACATCAGTTTTAGATGTTATATTTTGGGAATTATATTAGTAATAAAAGTGACAGGGCAGTACAGTGCTATAATTTACAATTCTATAATTTGTGTACTGTACCATAATATTATATTGATAGCCAAGTGGCAGTTATTTATTAGTTTTACATGCCATAAGATAGATATCCTATTAATATAAAGCCACATGGCAGCTATTATATTAATATTAGGTGGTACAGTGTGAATATCACAATAGTACTAAAGGTCATAGAATGAATATATATATATATATTCATATATATATATATATATATATATATATATATTATATATAATATATTATATTATATATTAATTATAATTATATTATATTATATATAATTAATATATATTGATTATAATTATATAATATGTATAATTATATTCATATATATATATATAATTCATATATATATATATATATAATTAAATGCCATAGCATTTAATATTAAAATACACAGTTTTAGTTTATTAAAATATTAATTTTAGATGTTGTCTATGGACGTCACAATAACATTAATGTCCACTGGCTAGCTATTCTATTTCATTTGAATGCTATATTATAAATATCATATTAGTTTTAATTGTTCCAGGGAAAATATTATATTAGTTTCAGATGCTATAGTTTTGAGATCTCATTAGTATTAAAGGCACCTATTTATTTAAGATGTCCCATGCTATGGGGCTAGAATTGTGGCTCAGTGGTAGAACGCTTGCCTAGCATGTGCGAGGCTCTGGGTTCAATCCCCAGCACCACATAAAAATAAATAAATAAAATAAAGGTACTGTGTCCAACTACAACTAAAAAATAAATTAAAAAATATATCATGCTATGGATATTATAATAGTTTTAAAGGCCAAAGTTCAGCTATTGTATTAGTTTTAGATGCTATATGTGGATATCATGTTAGCCTGAAAAGTGAAATTAAAGCAATTACATTGGTTCTGGAGGCTACACTATGGATATTATATTAATGTTAGAGCCTCCAGGATAGATATTGTTAATATAATACACAGGGAGATGAGAAAGGAGGTGGTAGAGGAATATACAGGAAATTAGAACAATTGGTGAAGGAAAACATGGGAGTTGAGAGGCCTGTTTTATACGCCACAGTAGGGATATTGTTTTAATAATAACAGGCAGTTATATTAATTTTTGTTACTATAATATCTACATCATATTAATATTAAAGACCACAGGACAGTTATTACATTAGTATTAGACGCTATATTAAAGATGTTACATCAGTATAAAAGACACAGGACATTAATATATCAGTTTTCTTTTTGCTACTGTATGGATAGCATGTTAGTATTAAATGTCATAGGGCAGCTATTATATTTGTTTTAGATGCTATAGTATGGATATTATATTAAAATTAAAATCCTCAAAGCAATATCATATTAGTTGTAGATTGTACAGTATGGATATTATAGTAATGTTTAAGGCTACAGGGCACAAACTGTATTAGTTTTAGAATCTATAATATAGGGAATATATTAATTATACTCACCAGAGTGCAGCTATTATATTTTTTTTAGTTTTAGAAGCTACAGTATTGATATGAATATTAAAGGCCACAAGGCAACTATTATATCAGTTTCAGAGGATCTAGCATGGATATCACATTAATATTTAAGGTCATAGGGCACCTATTGCATTAGTTTTAGATGCAGAAGTGTTACTAGTAAAGGCACAGGGCTGCTATTGTATTAATTTTAGATGATATAGATGACTATTATATTAGAAATGAAGTCCACAGTCAGCTGTCTCAGATGCAATAATATGGATATTATAGTAATGTTCAAGGACACAGGATAGCTATTACATGAGTATCAGAAATACACTATGGATATTATGTTACTGTTAAAGACCACAGGGAAGTTATTAGTTTTAAGATACAAAACTATAGATTTTGAGTATTAACACCACAGAACATCTATTATATTATTATTAGTACAGTATAGAATCATATTAGTATTAAAGGCCAGAAGTATTAGTTTTACACATTATAATATAGATATTATGTTTGGGTTAAAGGGAAACTTTATACTAGTGTTAGACACTATAGTATAGTTATTATTAAATTAACACTGAAGGTCATAGGGTAGTTACTGAATTAATGTAAAATGGCATGTATATTACATCAGTAATGAAGGCCAAACAAAGTTCAGCTATTATTTTAGTTTTAGAAGCTATAGAATGATATCATAGTAATATTAAATGCCATAGGACAGCTATTGTATTAGTATTAGATGTTATACTAATAATGTTATATTAATATTAAAAGCCACAGGGAATTAATATATCAGTTTTCAATGCTATCAATATGGATTTCATGTTAGTTAAACATCACAGATCAGCTATTATATTAGTGTTAGGTGCAATAATATGGTATTGTATTAAAATTTAAAGGCCATACAGCATCTATTACATTAGTTTTAGGAAAAAAATATATATATATATATTTGTACCAGGGATTGAATTGAATCCAGAGGTACCTAACCACTGAGAGATATCCCCAGATCTTTTTTATATTTTATTTAGAAATGAGGTCTTGCTGAGTTGCTAAGTGCCTCACTAAGTTGCTGTGGCTGGCTTGAACTCATGATTCTCCTGCCTCAGCCTCCTGAGTTGCTGGGATTACAGGCATACACCACTGCACTTGGCCAGAATCTATATTACTGATATTATATCAACTATAAATGCCACAGGGCAACCATTATATTAGTGTTGGATGCCATAATACAAATAACATGTCAATATAAAGGGCACAGGGCATACATTATATTAGTTTTAGATTAGTTTTATTATGAAAGGCCATAGGACAAATATTATATCAGTTCGAGATGTTGTATTTTGGCTATTTTATTAATATAAACGGCTATAGGGCAGCTATTCTTTTAGATGCTATAGAATGGATATTATATTAGTAATAAAGGATACAGGGAAGCTATTACACTAGTTTTAGAGTACACAGTAGGGATGTCATATTAATATTAAGACCACAGAGCAACATTATATTAGTTTTAAATATGTACTATGGATATCATCATATTAGTATTAAATACCTCAGTGCAGCTCTGATACCAATTTTCAATTCTATAGTCTAGAAATCATATTAATATTAAAGATCACATCTATTATCACATTTCCATGCTCTAACATAAATATCATATCAGTAATAAAGACCACAGGGACTACTCTTATATTTTAGAGGTCACAGTATGAATATTTTAAACTATTATATTAGGATTTGAGGCCAGAGTATGGATATTATATAAATATCAAAGGCCACAGGGGACATATGTTATTAATTTTAGGTGCTATAATATGTATATCAGATTAGAATTAAAAGTCAAAAGGCAGCTATCATATCAGTTTAAGATGTGTTGGTATGATTTTACATTAATAATAAAGGTCACAAGGCAATTATTAAATTACTTTTAGATGCTATAATATGAATATTATAATAATATTAAAGGCCACAGGGTAGCTATTATATTAATTTTAGATCACATAGCATAAATATCTTATTAGTATTAGAGACCACAAGCCAAATATTTTAGTTTTAGATGCTATAATTTGGATATCATATTAGAATTAAACAGCCTCAGGGCCATTGTTATTTCAGATTTGAAGGCCACAACATTGATATTATATTAATATTTAAGGCTGCAGAGCAATATTAAGTGTGTATGGTACAGTACAGATATCGTATTAGTGTTACAGGCCAGCGACACAGCTTCCCAGCTGCCAAGCCATGCAGCTGGCGCACTGGTCTCTGTTGAGAAGCAGCAGCCAAGCAGCAGAGCAAAGCAGAAGAACAACAACCTGGGCAGGCTGGAACACAGGTGCCAAGCATGGGCCACAGCCTCACAGAGTCTGCCAAGCTGGCATTGGGGGTCTGAGGTGGGGTGGATCACTGCCACAAGCAGGCCATGGTGCACTGACCTGCCATCCCAAGATGACACTGACCTGTCATTCCAGAGGAGCAGGGAGATAAAGGAAGTAGGACAAACCTGAATGAAATTCAGCGCTAACAAATAGTGTTAGTGCATTTCCAAACCCTAATTAGCATAATGTTTGGACCAACAGCATTGGTACTTTTTTTAAATGCTGATTAGCATAATTTTGGACCAATAGTATGGACCCAAGTGCTGTATAAACGGCACAATCAGATGGCAACACTTTTCAGGGCTCCTCTTGTACTGCTCATACTGTGGGGAGTCCTGTTTCTATGTTCATGTAAATAAATCCTGTTCTCACACTCACACATCCTGATCTGTGGATTTTATTCTTCAAATTCACAAGACAAGAACTCAGAAAGAAGAAACTAACAGTGAGCTGCTGGGGTCTGCTGTGTCACTGGAGGGTATGGCCCACCATTAGAGCTGCAACACTTCTCAGCTGCAGAGGGCTGGAGCTTGTGCAGACCCCTCTGCCAGTAGAAGGAAGAAACTCTATTTTAACAGGGCAGTAATTATATCAGTTTTAAGTGACATCATGTGGATACTATATTAAATGCTGCAGTGCAGCTATTATATTCATTTTAGATATTAACAATAAATGCCACATAACCACTATTATATGAGTTTAAAAGATTATAGTATTAATATTACATTGATGTTAAGTGCCACAGAGCAGCTATAACATTAGCTTTAGAACTATAGTATGGATATCATATTAGTGTGTAAGGTCTCAAAGGATCTATTATATTAGAATTGATGCTAAAAATGGATCTCATTTTAGTAATAAAGGCCATAGGACACATATTACATTACTTTAAAATGCTTTAATATGTATATTACATTAAATAATTCAGGACACATTTTATATTAGTTTTAGGTGTTATAGGATGCATATTACACTACATTAAAGGTCACAGGGCATGTATTATATGTTTTTTATTATTTTTTAGTTTTTAGTTTTATGTGGACACAATATCTTTATTTTATTTTTATGTGGTGCTGAGAATTGAACCCAGTGTCTCATGCATGTTAGGAGAGCACGCTACCACTTGGGCCACATCCCCAGCCCGTATTATATGTTTAAGGTGATATAACTAGTATTAAATGCCACAGTGCAATTTTCATATTAACTTGAGATGCTATAGTACGGATATCATTTTACTACAAAAGGCCACAGGACAGTTATTATATTAGTTTTGATTGATATAGCATGGATATTAATATTAACAGCTACAAGGCCACTATTATATTAATATTAGATACTATCATATGGATATCATGATAGTATTAAAGACTCATGCAGCAT
Organism: Callospermophilus lateralis; assembly: GCF_048772815.1. Taxonomy (NCBI): domain Eukaryota; kingdom Metazoa; phylum Chordata; class Mammalia; order Rodentia; family Sciuridae; genus Callospermophilus; species Callospermophilus lateralis. The sequence goes on from NC_135307.1 coordinate 1,657,469, forward strand.
TATATTAGGTTTAGATGCCATAATACAAATATTACATAAATACAAATGGCTGTAGCACAACTATTATATTTAGATATGAGTATCAAAGGTCACAGAACAACTATCTTGTCAGTTTTATAGGCTATACTACATATATTAGTAGTAAAAGCCACAGGGCAGATGCTGTACTTTGTATATTTTATTAGAAAAGAAGGCACAGGAAAGCTATTGTGTTAGTTTTTGATGCTGAAGTACTGGTATTACATTAATATTAAAGACCAAGGGAAAGTTATTTTGTTATATTTAGATGGTATAGTAAGGATATCATGTTAGTATTAAATGCCACAGGGCAGCCATTATATTAATTTTAGATGATAAATAGGGATATTACATTAACATTTAAAGGCCATAGGGCAGCTATTATATTACTTTTAGATTCTATAACATGAAATATTATATTAATATTAAAGGCCATAGGACAGCTAATATGCTAGTCTCAGATGCTACAAATAAGGACAGTCCATCCAGTAAAGGTAAAAGTGCCCCTATTATTTACTTCTATATGCTCTTGTAGAATATCTCAGTAATATTAAAGTCCAGAGGAGAAGTATTATGTTAGCTTTAGAGATCATATTGTGGATATCATATCAGTATTAATTGACACAGGGCAAGTATTATATTAGTTTCAGATGCTATAGTATTGAAATCTCATTAGTATTAAAGGCTACAGCATGCTTATTTATTAATATTTATTTTAGTATTAGAGATTGGGCATGGGATGCTTAACCACTAAGCCACAATCCCAGCCCTTAAAAATTATTTTTTAATATGTATTTTTTAGTTGTGGGTGGATATAATACCTCTATTTTACTTTTAAGTGGTGCTGAGGATCAAACCCAGTTCCTCACATGTGCCAGGGGAGCATGTACCCCTGAGCCCCAGCCTCAGCCCTTTATTTTTATTTTGAGTCAGGGTCTTGCTAAGTTGCTTAAGGCTTTGCTAAGTTGTTGAGGCTGGCTTTGAATTTGTGATGCTTCTGCCTTAGCCTCCCAAGTCACTGAGATGACAGGTGTGTGTCTCTGCACCCAGCTGTTTATTTAATTTGAGATGTCATGCTATGAATATTATAATATTTTAAAGGCAACAGGAAAGCTATTGTATTAGTTTTAGATACTATATTATAGACATCGTATTAGCATGGAAGGCAACATTTAAGCTATTACTAGTTTCAGAGGCCACAGTACATTACATTAATGTTAAAGGCCACAGGATATATATTATTTTTCCAGGCTACACTATTGATATTATTAATAATAAAGGAAACAGGAAAGTTATTGTATTAATTTTAGTTGCTACAATATCTATATAATATTATCATTTAAGGACACAAGGTAGTAGTATATCTGCTTTAGATACTGTATTAATGATGTTATATTAACAGTAAAAGATGAAGGGCACTGATATATTGATTTTTCAATGCTATTGTACAGATATCATGTTAATATTAAAGGTCAGCTATTATATTACTTTTAGATGCTATAGTATGGATATTATATTAAAATTAAATATCAAAGAGTACCTATAATATTAGTTTTAAAATCTATAATGCTAATATTATATTAATCATAAATCTCAGACTAGCTATAATATTAGTATAGAATGCTATAGCATAAATATTTTATTAAAATTAAATGTCACAGGAAACCTATTATATTGGTTTTAAATCTATAATAATGATATTAATTATAAATGTCACAGTACAATTATTATATTAGCTTTGAATACTATAGTATGGCTATCATATTCATATCAAAGGTCAAAGTGCAGCTGAACACAAAATTAGTCAGGCAGTCAGTAAAGATAGGTAGATTGAGTCAGATCAGATCAAGGAGGTCAATTACAGTTAGTCCCAGATGTAGGAGAGGGATTGAAATGCTAATGCCTTCAGAGCCCTTCCTCCACCCTTATCAAGATAATCTGCCCCTGCTCCAACCTGTTGCTAAAGTAACCTGCCCAGAGGGAGTTGTGAAAGTTGCTAGTTAATTCAACCTGGGCCCCCTTCCTGCCCAAATGCTCCACTTTGGCCCCTCCACCCCATCTGCTTCTCACCTTTTGGCCATCCCACTGAGCATCTCCTGGGCCTAGTCAGGTATGCAAGAAGGAAAGAGATAAAGGGAAGACAGCAAAAGAACAAAAGAAGCCTAAGACATATAAAAAGGTTCTTGGTGAGAGGTGGGAGGGAAAGGGAGGGAGAAGGGGAATTGTATGAAGATGGAAGGAGACCCTCATCATTACAGGTGAGGAAAAAGAAAAAAAAGAAGTGTGTCACATTAGATTGGGTAGAGAGAAGTGATGGGAGGGGAGGGGGGAAGAAAGGGTAGCAGAATAAAATAGACATTATTATTGCTGTATGTATATATTTGACTGCATGACCAATGGGATTCTGCAACCTGTACACTCAGAAAAATGAGAAATTATACCCCATCTGATTCAAATGTATGATATGTCAAGATCATTATATTGTCATGTGTAAATAATTAAAACAAATTTTAAAAAAATAAAATGAAAAAAAAAAGGCTCTTGGGATTCCAGGATACCAGCTATGGCCTCTTTCTCCCTCCAAGGAGAAGTCTGTTACCCCTTTTTAAATAAATCCTGTTTTATATGCTTGCTTTGGTGTGCTTCTCTAATGTTATATGTCAACATGTTAAGAAGCAGAACTTGTTACTGGTATTACAGCCATTTGATCAAATTTAGATGTTCTAGTATAGATACCATATTAGTATTAAAGGCCAAAGGTAAAAATTATACCACTTTTAGTTGCTTGAGTATGAATACCACATTAGTATTAAAGTCAACAGGGTAGTTAATATATTAATTTTAGATAAGATTATAGGAATATCATATTATTTATTAGACATAAAGCAGATATTATATTAGTTTAAAGTGCAATAGTATGGATATAATGTCCATATTAAATGCCACAGGGCATCTATTTATCTGTTTTAGATGCTATAATATGGACAATAAATAAATATGAAAATTGACCAGGAAATTATCATATTGGTCATAGAAATATATACAGGTCATAGAAAGAATGGTATATTAATATTAAAAGTCACACTACATCTACTGCATTGGTTTTAGAGGCTATAATATACATATCATATAGTATTAAACACTACAGGGCAGCTATTATATTAGTTTTAGATGCTATAGTATGTATATCACATTAGTATTTCGGGCCACAGTACAGCTATTACATTAATTTTAGATACTACAGTTTAGATATCTTATCAGTGTTAAGGGCCACAGAGCAGTTATTATGCCAGTTTTAAAAGGATTTAGTATAGATATTACACTTACATTATAGATCATAATGCAGCTATTATATTAGTTTATATGCCAAAACACAAATATAATATTAATATCAAAGTCCATAGAATAGTTTTGAAATTAGTTTCAAATGCTATACTATGGATATTATATTAAAACTAAAGGCCAAAGGGCAGATAAAATATTAGTATATGATTCTGTTAGATGTTATTCATGTTATAACATCTATTAGTATTAAGGACCAAAGTTTACCCATTATGTTAGTTTAAGATGTTATTTTATTAATATTACATTAACTCAAAGGCCAGATGCCAGCTATCATATTAGTTTTTATGCTATTCTATGGACATAATATAAATATGAGAGGCCACATGTCAGCTATTACATTAGCTTGAGATAGCAAAGTATGAATATTACATTGATGTTACAGGCCAAAGGGCAGTTATTTTATCAGTTTTAGGTATTAATATGTGAATAGTACACTAGTGTTAAAGGCTACAGTATATATATCATATTAGCTTAGGATGCTATAATATGGATATTAATTAATATAAAAGGTCACAAGGCAGCTATTATATTTATTTTAGATGCTATATTATGAATATTATAGTACTATAAAGACCACAACTTGGATATTTTATTAGTATTAGATGTGAGGTATATATATTAGATTTAGATAAAGTAGTATGGATATTATATTAGTGCTGAAAGCCACAGGGAAGCTATTACTTTAGGATGCTAGAGCATGAATATTTCCATAGTATTAAAGGACATATACCAGATATTATATTAGTTATAGATGTTATAGTATGGACATCATTTGGTTTTAGAGACCACAAGGCAGTAGTTATAATAATGTTAGTGTCTATAGCTTCTATATGATATCAGTTTTTAAGGCCAGAGGGCAGATATTTTATCAATTTTAGGTATTACATTAATATAAAAGGCCACAAGGCAACTATTGTTTTAGTTTGAGATTCTCTGGATGGATATTATGTTAGTAACAAAAGACATAGGGAAGCTAACTAATGAGTTTTAGAGGACTCGGTAGGGACATCATATTAATATTAAAGGCCACAGAGCAACTATTACATCAGTTTTAGATGCTAAAATATGGATCTCATATTAGTATTAAAGACCTCAGGATAGCTATATCATTTTTGATGCTATAATGTGAAAAAACATGTTAATATTAAAAGATACACCATAGCTATTATATCAATTTTAGATGCTGCTATGGATATTATATGAATATAAAAGGCTACAATGCAGCTATCTTTTTAGTTTTAGATGCTACAGGGTAGATATTATATTAGTTACAGAAGACATAGGAAAGCTATTAAGCAAGTTTTAGAGGACTCAGTAAGGGATATCCTATTGATATTAAATGCCACAGGGCAGCTACTATAATAGTTTTAGATACTGTAGTATGGACTTACATTAATATAATAATTAAGGCCACAGGACAGATATTATATGATTTTAAGATGGCATAGTATAGGGCTGGGGTTGTGGCTCAGAGGTAGAATAATTGCCTAACATGCATGAGGCACTGGGTTTGATCCTCAACACCACGTAAAAATAAAATTAAAACATTATGTCCAACTATAACTAAAAATATTTTTAAAAAAAGATGGCATAGTATAAATGCTACTTTAATATTAAAAGACAAAAGGAAGCTATTATATTAGTATCAAATGCTATAATATGAATATCACATTAGTATTTAAGATCAAAGATGTATTACATTAGTTTAAGATGCTTGAGAGTGGATATTATGTTAGATTAAAGACCATGGGTTACATTTTATGTTAGTTTTAGATTCTAGCATAAATATTGTATTAATGTTAAAGGTCCAGAATATCTATTACATCAATTTAAGATGCAATAATATGAATACTACATTATTACTAATTACCAGAGGGCAGCTATTATATTAGCTTCAGATGCTAGAGTATGGATATCATTTTACTAAAAAAGCCTACAGGGCAATTATTACATTTTGGATGATATAGCATGGATATTTTACTACTAGTAACAGCTACAAAAGCAACTATTATATTAATATTAGATGCTGCCTTATGAATTTCATAATAGTATTAAAGACTCAGGGCAGATATTATATGAGTTTTAGATGCTATAGTACAAATATTATATCATATTAAAGGCCAAAGCACAACTATTATATTTATTTCAAATAGTGTATTATGAATATTAGTATCAAAGTTTACATGGTAACTATCATATTAGTTTTAGATGCTATACTTTGTATATTATCTTAGTGGTAAAGTCCAGTAAAGGCAGACATTATGTTAGTTTTATCTACTGCACTATGCATACCATTAGTATTGAAGGCCACAGAGAAGATATTGCATCACTTTTAGATGCTATTATATGGATATAAGTATTAAAGTCCATAAGAAAGCCATTATATTAGTTTTTGGCTCTATATTATGAATATTATATTGATATGAAGGCCAAAGGATAGTTGTTATTTTAGATGCTATCATGTAGATATTATTTTAGTATTAAAGGACACAGAGAAGCTATTATATATTCAAAACTAAGAGTACGATATGTTTATGATATTAATATTAAAGAACCCAGACAGCTATTATATTAGGTTTAGATGCTATACTATGGATAGCATATTATATTAAAGGCCATAAGATATCTACATGTATTAATATAACATCAATATTATATTAATTATTATGATATTAATATTTAAGGTCACAAGGCACCTATTATATTAGTTAGAGATGGTGCCATATAATTATTACATTGATATTAAGAAATGCAGGGCATCTATTATTAGCTTGAGAAGTGATAGAATAGATATACTATTATAAGATCTATAGGCAGCTAATATATTAGTACAGAATTCTATAGTGTAGATAGTACATCAATATTAAAGGTCACAGGGCAGCTATTGTATCAGTTTTAGAGTCTATAATATGGATATCACAGTAGTGATATATATGGATATTACTTTAATGTTAAAGGACACAGGGAATATATATTAGATTATTATTATTAAGTTAGATTACATAAGACAGTATATATTCATTGATATTAAAGGCCACAGGAGAGCTATTCTGTAAGATTGAGAGGCTATAGTATGAATATCATATTACTGTAAAAGACTACAAGGCGCTATTACTTTAGTATCAGATGTTATAGTTTGGATATCATATAAATATACAGGTCACATGGCAACTATTATATAAATTTTAAATTCTATATTATTGATACTATAGTATTTTTTAAAATCACATGGCAGTTATTATATTTTAGATATTATATATTGGATATCACTAGTATGAAAGATTACAAGAAAGTTAATATATTAGCATATGATGCTGTAGCATGGATATCACATCAACATTAAAGGCTGCAGGGCAGCTATTATATTTATTTAAGTGCTGTATTAGTGATAGTTTATTAATATTAAAGTTCACAAATCAGCCATTATATTAGAATCAGATGCTACAGTATAGTTATCACATTAATAATAATGCCACATGGTAGGTACTATATTTGTTTAATATGCTATAGTAGAAGAGCTCTTCTGTTTTAGATGGTAAAGTACAGATATTACATTGTTATTAAGGACCACAGGAGAGTCACTTTGTTATATTTATATATTTATATATAATATATATATATATATATATATATATATATATATATATATATGCCAAAGCATAGCTATTATATTTATTTCAAATAGTGTATTATGAATATTAGTATCAAAGTCTACATGGTAACTACATGTTTTAGCTGCTATAGTATAGATATTACATTGTTATTAAAGACCACATGAGTCATATATAAATAAAAATATATATAAATATATATATTTATATGGATGTCATTAGATAAGGGGAATTAGTCATATTTTATTAATTTTATTACTTTTAGATGCTATAGTACAAATATCATTTTAGTATTCAATGTCACAGAGCAGCTATTACAATAGTTTTAGACTGTATAATATGGAGATTATATTAGCATTAAAGGTCACAGGGCAGAAATTTTATTAGTTTTAGAAGCTATAATATGAATGATATAGTATGGGTATTATATTATTATTAAAGGCCACAGGGTAGCTATTATATTAGTGGTGGGCTGTATAGAATAGATATCATGCTAGTATTAAAGGCCATAGGACAGCACTTATATTAGTTTTAGAATCTATAATAGGATAATATATTAATTATAATCACCACAGGTGTTATGATTTGGATGTGAGATGTCTCCCAAAGTTCATGTGTGAGACAATGCAAGAAGGTTCAGAGAAGAAATTATGGGGCTATAAGAGCCTTAACTCAATCAGTAAATTAATCTCCTGATTGGATTAATTGAGTGATGACTGGAGGCAAGTGGGGTGTGACTGGAGGAGACGGCGCATTTGGGGTAAGCCTTTGACATATATATTTGTATCTAGCAAGTGGAGATCTATTGAGCTAGTGAGCTAGCTAGATATCTCCTTCCTGATCATCATGAGAGCTGCTTCCCTCTACGGCACTCTTTCACCATGATGTCCTGTTTCACCTTGAGCTCCAAGGAATGGAACCAGCAATAGATTAAGACCTCTGAAACCACAAGCCCTCAAATCACCTTCCTTCCTCTATAACTTTGCTGGTTGGGTCTTTTAGTCAGAGTAGCGAAGAATTTGAATAAAATAAATTAGTACCAAGAAGAGGAGTCACTGCTGTGACTAACCTCACCATATGGTTCAGAAGCTTTGGGAGCTCTTTTAAAATTGGTGCAAGAAATTTTGAGATCCTCAACAGTGCAAGCTGAAAATGGTTTAAACTGTTGTAAGCAGAACTTAGTGGCCAATTCTTGTGGGAGCTCAGAAGATCAGAATGCCAGTGGGACCAAGAACAGTGAAGACAGGGCTTGAGAGGGCTCAGAGGAGGATACTATTGGTAAGTGGACTAGAGGCCATTAATGTTATGTTCTGGCTGAGATGTTATCTGCATTTTGCTTATGTCCTGGGACTTTCTGTGAGGCTGATTTTAAAAGTGATACCCATCTTAACCTGGCAGAAGAAATGTCTAGGCAGCACAGAATTCAGGAAGTGGCATGGGTATTGTTGGTGGCTTTTACCCAAGTTTATTTTGACATTCAGAAGCAGAAAGCAGAACAAATTCAAAAAACATGAACTTGAAAGATGGGAATAAAACAGGGACCAAGGAAGTTGCAGTTTTTAAAGACTTTACCTTTACTAATGAAATGCTAAAGACTTTGCCCAGAGACAATAAAAAAGATGGCTTGAGGGCATCTCAGGAGCTAGAAAGACCATACCCAACTCAGGCCCAAGGGAGTAAAAGTGAAAATTCTCTTGGAGACCAATGGGGAATCCTTCTTTTCTTTCTTTTTTTTTTTTTTTAAAGAGAGAGAGTGAGAGTGAGAGAATTTTAATATTTATTTTTTAGTTTTCAGCAGACACAACATCTTTGTTTGTATGTGGTGCTGAGGATCAAACCCGGGCCGCACGCATGCCAGGCGAGCGCACCACCGCTTGAGCCACATCCCCAGCCCTGGGGAATCCTTCTTGCACAAGGGGGCCTAGAAATTTTTTTCAACATGCTTCCACCAGACACTCTGAGGCTGTTGCATCCAAGGTTCCTGAAGGCTTTACCACTTATTGCTTTGAATGGCAATAGACATTGGCACCAACCACGTGGTGCTGGTTCTGCAGGAATGCAGGATGCTGGAGTTAGGGGGTCATAGAGATTTCCACCAAGATTTCAACGGAAGGCTTGGGAGACCAGGCAAAGTGCAGCAGGGTTGGAGTCCATGCGGGCAGCCCCTGAGAGGGCAAAGTGTGGAGGTGTGAGGGGGAAACCAAAGCTGCAATGGAGACCCCAAGATTAAGAAATGCCAGTAATGTGGGACACCATCCTAAGAAAGCTGCAGGAATCAAGTGGAGACAAGCCAACAGAAAGCCACTTGGCTACAAACCACAAGGCCACAGGGGCAGATCTACACAAGCCCTTTGGAGAGAACATCATGATGCTATGTGCTCCAGATGGCAGTCACAGAACTACAGAACTTGTTTTCCCAGCTGGATTTCAGTCTTTGTTCTTATCCCTTCTTTCTATGCCCCTATTTTTCTGAATGGAAATGTTTGCTCTGTACCATTATATATTGGATACTTGTAAATTGCTTTGAATTTTATGGGAGCTCAAAATGCAATATTGCCTCAACTTTGGACTTGAACTTTGAGCAATATTGGAACTGTTGAAACTATGGGGAGTCTTAGGAATGAATTAAGTATTCATGTATAAAACAATGCAAGAAGTTTCAGAGATTGGGTTGTAAGAGTCTTAACACAATCAGTAAATTAATCACCTGATGAGATTGATTGAGTGGTAACTGAAGGCCTGCGAGGTGTGGCTGGAGAAGTTGGGGCATTGGAAACATGTCTTTGGGGATATATTTGTATCTGGCAAGTGGAGATCTCTTTCTCTGTCTCTGACTTATGATCATCATGAGAGCTGCTTTCCTCCACCACACTCTTCGACCATGATGTCCTGCCTCATCCTGAAAGACAAGGAATGGATCCAGCTATCTGTGGACTGAGAACTCTGAGACTGTGAGCCTCCAAATGAACCTTTCCTCTTCTACAATTGTGCTTTTAGTTACAGCAATGAAAAAAGCTGACTAAAACAATAGAGCGCTATTTTGTTAGTCTTGGATATGACATGTAGAAGTCATATTAGTATCAAAGGCCACAGGGCAGCCATTATATAAGTTTATAGTCACAGTTTGAATATTCTATTAATATTAAAGACTACATGGCAGATATTATGTAAGTTTTAGGGGCCAAAGTATGGATATTATGTTAATATTAAAGGCCACAGGGCAGCTATTATTTTTTTTATTCTATACTATGTATATCACATTAGTATTAAAATCAGCTATTATATTAGTTTATAAGCCACAGTATGAATATTATATTAACATTAAAACCATATGGCAGCTATTATATTAGTTTTAGAGCAAAAGTATGGGTATTATATTAATATTAAAGGTCTCAGATCAATTGTTATATTAGTTTTAGAGATTAAAGAATGGCTTTAATATTGAAGTCCACAGTACAGCTATTATATTGATTTCCGATGCTATAGTGTGGATAAAATATTAGTACTAAAGGCCACAGGGAAGATATAAAATCAGTTTTAGATGCAATACTATGGATATTCCTGTAACATAAAAAGTGACAGAGAAGCTATTGTATAAATTGTAGAAAGTATAGTATAGACATTATAATAATATTAAAGGCTAGAGGGCATCAAATCTATTAGTAACAGATTCTACACTATGGACATCAGATTAGTCTTTAGCACCACTGCATAGCTATTTTATTAGTTTTATGTGCTACATGTGGAAAATATGTTAGTATTAAGGCAATAAGACAACTATTATATTGGTATTACATGCTTCACTATGGATATCAAATTAATAATAAGGCCACAAATCAGCTACTACATTCATTTTAGATGCTATGTATGGATATTATATTAGAGTTAAAAGCCACAGTGCAGCTATGATATCAGGTTTTGATACTGTGCTATGGATATAGTAACAAGGCACAAGTTAGTTGTATATGCTCTAGTATGGATATTATATTACTATTAAAGGCCATTGGACAAATATTATGTCAGATTTAGATGATACAGTATACATATTAGTTTTTGATGCTATAATACCTATTTATGATACTAATATCCTATTAGCTTTAAAAGCCACAGTACAGATATTATATTAATTTTAGATACTAAATAAAAATGTTACATGAATATTAATATATTAGTATCAGATGCTACACTATGAATAGTACAAATAAAATAAAAAGTGCAGCTATCATTTAGTTTTAGATATTCTAGCAGGATATCAAAGTAATATTAAAGGACACAGGATTAACTATTATATTAGCTTTAGATACTATGTAATAAATATTATATTAGTATTACTTGCCACAGGTCAAGTATTATATTCATTTTAGATGCCATGGTATTAATATCAAATTCATGCCAAGGCCTCAGTGCAGCTATTGCATTTGTTGTAGATGCTATTTTATGGGCATCATATTAGCATGAAAGCAACATTGAAGCAATTACATTGGTTCTGGAGGCCACACTGTGGATATCATATTAATGTTAAAGGCCATGGAAAATGTATTTGGATATTATGTTAATAATAAAGGAAAGAGGTCAGTGATTTAATTAGTTTTAGTTGCTATAGTATCTACATCATATTAACATGAAAGTTCACAGGGCAGCTATAATATCAGTATTAGACACTCTACTAAAGATGCTATATTAATGTTAAAAGCCACAAGGGACTAGTATATCAATTTTAATGCTATTGTATAGATATCATGTTGATATTAAAGATCATAGGGCAGCTATCATATTAGTATTAGATACTACAGTATAGATATTATATTAAAGTTAAAGGTCACAGGGCACTTGTTACATTAGCTTTAAAATCTACAATACCTATATTATATAAATTGTAAATGTCATAGGAAAACTATGATATTAGTTGTGGATACTATGGTATGAATATAGTGTTAGTACTAAAGGCCATGAGACAGCCATTATATTAGATTATAGGCCACAGTGTATGTATTATATTAATATTAAAGGCCACATGGCTGCTACTATGTTAGTTTTGTAGGCCAAATAATGCATATTATATTAATATTAAATGCTACAGGGCAGTTGTTATTTTAGTTTTATGGCTAAAGTATGGATATCATATTCATATTAGGGTTAGATGGCAACAGGCCATTTTTATATTGGTCTTAGAAGCTGTAATATGGATATCATATTAATATTAAAGACCAAAGAACAAACAATATATTAGCCATAGAAGCTATAATATAGATAACATAATAGTCTTTAAGGCTACAGAGCAGATATTTTATTAAATGTTCCAGCTGCCACAGTATTGATACTGTATTAGTATTGAAGGCAACTGAACAGCCATTATATTCATGTTAGTACCACACTATGGATATCATAATAGTATAAAAGGCCACAGCACAGCACTTACATCAGTTTTATATGCTACAATATGAATATCATGTTGGTATTAAATGCCACAGGGCAGCTATTATATTAAATTTTGATGCTATAATTATAGATGTATTAGTAATGAAGGCCACAGAGCACCTATTATATCAGTTTTAGATGCTAAGTTTAGATACTGGATTAGTATTAAAAGGACACAAGGCAGCTATTATTTCAGTTTTAGAGGCCACCATACGGATATCATGTTAATATTAAACCCACAGCAAATCTATCAGTTTTTGATGTTCTTATATGGATACCATATCAGCATTAAATGCCATAGGCAGCTATCACATGAGTTTTATATGCTATAATATGAATATCATATGAGCACTAAAGGCCATAAGGCAGCTGTTCTTTCAGTTTTAGATGCTGTAGTATTAATATCTTATTATTTTAAGCCACAGGGCAGCTATTATATTAGTTTTATATGCTACATTAGTATTAAAGGTCACATAGCAGATATTACACAAGATTTAGTTGCTATTTTATGGATGCCATATTAGTACTAAGAGCACAGGACAGGGAGTATATTAGTTTTAAGATACTGTAGTAGGAATGCTACATTGATATTGAAGGCCAGAAGAGATCTATTATACTTGTGTATGGATATAATATTAATATAGAAGGCCACAGGCAAGTTATTATATTGTTATAAGAAGTCACAATATGTATGTATGTATGTATATTAATATATTAGTAATATTAAAGGCCACAAGAAAGCTATCTTATTAGTTTAAGATATTATATTATAGAGGCTGGATTTGCAGCTCAGTGGTAGAGCACTTGCCTAGCACATGTGCAGCACTGGGTTTGATCCTCAGCACCACATAAAAATAAATAAATAAAACAAAGGTCTTGTGTTCATCTACAACTAAGAAAAATATTTTAAAATTTAAAAGATGTTATAGTATGGATTTGCGTTAATAATAAGGGCAACAGGGCAGATATTATATTAGTATCAGTTGTAGTAGTACAGACATTACATTAATATTATTCGTCACAGGCAGGTATTATATTCATATTTGATGGTTTACTATGCATATTACATTAGTATGCAAAACCAATGGGCAATTATTGTATCAGTTTGAGACACTATAGTATGATCATTTATACTAATATAAAAGGCCCCAGGGTAGATATTATATTAGGTACAGATACAGTTGTATGGAATATATATAGTATATATAATATATATAGTATATATATTATATTTATAATATTATTGCATTAATATTAATGGCCAACAGGCAGGTTTCATATTAATTTTATATGCTATAGTATAAATATCAATTAGTAATGAAGCCACTGGGTACCTATTATATTAGTATTTGATTCACTAATATAGAATGACATATTAATATTAAAAGCCACAGGACATATATTAGTTTAAGATGCTATTTAGTTTAAGATGTTCAATTAATACTAAAGTTCACAGACCATCTATTATATTAGTTTAAGATGCTATACTAAGGATACTACTTTAGTATTGAAAACTTGGGGTAACTATATTATAGCTTGAGCTCAATATTGAATATCATTTACCATAAAAAACTACATGGGCTATTACATTAGTTTTCAAAGCTATGACAAGGATTTATATTAACATTAAAGGCCACAGGGCAGCTATTAATTTTGCATGCTATAGTATGGATATTATTGAGTATTAAAGACATAGAACAGCTATTAAATTAGTTTTACATGCTATAGAATTGATATTACATTGAATTTAAAGGCCACAGAGCAGCTATTATATTTATTTTAGATGCTATTATATAAATATTATATTATTGTTAAGGGCATCTAAATATGAGTATGGGTATCATATTAGGATCAAAAGCCACAGAGAAACTATAATATTAGTTTTAAATGCTATAATATGGATATTATATTAGAACTAAAGGGCTCAGGGCAGCTATTTTATCACTCTAAGATGATAAGAGTATGGTATGACATTAATATTAAATACCCCAGTACTACTTGTATTATTTTTAGATGACACAATATGGATAACATTCTAGTATTAGATTTCACAAGGGATTTATCGTATTATTTTAGATGCTATGTGTGGGTACCATATAAGCACTAAAGGCCATAGTGAGCAATTATGTTTGCTTTATTTTATTTTAAGATAGAGAGAGAGATAGAATTTTTCAATAATTATTTTTTAGTTCTCAGCAGACACAACATCTTTATTTTATTTTATGTGGTGCTGAGGATTGAACCCAGTGCCCCGCGCATGCCAGGCAAGCAAGTTACTGCTTGAGCCACATCCTCAGCCCATGAGCTTTATGTTTTATATTATGAATAACATGTGAATACTAAATGCTGCAGGGCAGCTTTTATGTTAGTTTTAGATGTTATAGGATGGATATTTTATTATGATTAAAGGCTACTGTAGAGGAATTATATTAGTTTTAAAGATGATATTATAGCTATAATATTAATATTAAACTGCATAGGTCAGTTATTTTATTAGTTTTAGATGCTACATTATGAATATTAGTGTCAAAAGGCCACAGGGCAGGTATTATTTCAGATTTAGAGGCCACAATATTGATATTATATTAATAACCACAGGAAGCTATTTTATTAATTTTAGATGCTATAGTACAGAAATTAGTATTAAGGATCAGATGGCAGATATTAGATTTAGATGATCTCTAGTGTGTATGTCATATTAATATTAAATGTTATAGGGCAACTATTATATCAGCTTCAGATGGTATAGTTTGGGCATCATATAACTTAAGGCAATTAAGCAGATATTGTTAATTTTAGATGCTATTTACAGATATCATACTAGTACTAAAGGCCACAGATCACCCATTATATATTAGCATTTGGTGCTATACTGTGGATATATATTAATATTGAAGGTCACATGACAGCCATTGTACTAGTACTAGGGGCCACAGTATATTTATTTTATTAATATTAATACCTACAAAAAGATAGTTTAGGTGTGTGATACTATGGATTTTACATTAATAACAAAGACCAAATTGCAGCTATTACATTACTTTTAGATGCTGTTTTATGGATACCATATTAGTATTAAAGCCCACAGGGCAAAGATTATGTCAGTTTTAGATGTTTTAGGATGGATATTATATTAGTATGAAAGAAGACAAGATAGCTATTATATTCATTTCAGATGCTATATTATATGGTCATTATTATTAAAAGCTTTTTGGCAACTATTAGGTTAATTTTTGATGCCATAATATGCATATCATGTTAGAATTAAAGGCCACAAGGCAGTTATTATATTCAATTTTTATGTTCTAATCTGGATATTTTATTAGTACTAATGTCCTCAGGGAACTTATTACAATAATTTGAGATGTTATAGTGAGGATAAAATAATAATACTAAATCTATAGGTAGCTAATATATCAATTTTCAATGCTATCATATAATATTAGTATTCAAGGTCATGGGGTGGCTAATATAACACTTTTACATGCTATAATATAGATATGATATTAGTGTTAAAGGCCACAATGAAGTTACTTTATCAGTATTACCTAATAATGTGGATAAGATATTAGTATTAAAAGATACACGGCAAATATTATATCAGTTTTAAATATTATAGTACGAATATCATATTAGCATTAAAGGCCACACAGGACAGCTCTTACATCAGTTCTGGATGCTCTAGTATAGATATCATAGTAGTATTAAAGGCCACAAGGCAATTATTATACCAATTTTAATTGCTACTGTGTGTATATTTTATGAGCATTAAAGGTCACGGGTTGCTTTTCTATCAATTTTAGATGTGAAAATAAAGATATTATTTTAATATTAAAAGCCACATGGAAGCTACCATATTAGTCTTATAGGTATTTATAGATGTTATATCAATATTACATGTCACAAGGTAGCTATTATATTCATTTTATATGTCCTAGTATCGATGTTATATTAAAATGTAAGAGCATATGAATACCATATTAGTGTTAAAGGCCATAAAGCAGATATTACATGAATTTAACGTAAAATATTATGGATATCATATTAGTACTAATGGTACTAATGAAAAATATTATATTAATGTTGGATGTTATAATACAAATATCATAGTATTATTCAAAGCCACACGACAGCTATTATATTAGTTTTAGATGCTATAGTATGGCTATTATATTAATATTAAAGACCATAATGGAGCTATTATAATAGCTTTAGAGCCACAGTATGGGTATAATACTAATATTAAATATACCATTTTAGTTATTATATCAGCTTTAGATGCCACAATATGGATATTATATTAAAGTTCACAGGGGAGTTATTATATCAGTTTTGGTTCCATAGTACAGATGATAATATATTAGTTTTAAAAGACCACAAGGCAGCTGTTATTTCACTTTTAGAGGCCACATGATTGATATTATATTAATATTAAAGGCCATAGGACAGCTATTATATTAGTTGTAGTTACTATACTATGAATATCATCATAGTATTAAAGGACATAGTGCAGGTATTATATTAGTTTTGGATGCTATAGTATTGATATCATAATAGTATTAAAATAATTTTGGATACTATCCTATGGATATTATATTAGTACAAAGAGCCAAAAGGCCACTATTATATTATTTCTGAATAGTATAGTATTATTTTAGTTAGGTTTTTCACCATTGTATCTCAAAGTTCTGACAAGAACATTTGTAGAGAATGAAAATTTGATTTGGCACTCACAGTTTCCAAGGTTTCAGCCCATAAAAGGCCAACTCCATTGTTGTGGAGGAAGAAAGCCACTCAGAATGTGGCAAACAGGAAGCAGATACAGAGCTCTGCTCATCAGGAACAAATACACCTCAAAAGAATGCCCCCAGTGAACCACCTCCTCCAGCCACACACTACCTTACTACAGTTTCCACCCACTTAAACCCTCAGTGGATTAATGGACTGATTGGGTTAAGGCTCTCATAACCCAATCATTTCATGTCTAAACTTTCTTGCATTTTCTTACACATGACATTTTGAGTGACATTCATATCTAAACCATAATATTCTGCTCCCAGCCCTAAAAAGTTCATGCTCATCTCACAATGCAAAATACATTGAGTTCATTGCCAAGAGTCTAGATGTTCTTCAGTTTCAGAATTCCCCAAAAGTCCAATTCCAAGTCTCTTCTGAGATTCAAAACAAAATCACAGTGTGAAAACCCCTGTAAAAATCAATACATATACATACACATACACACACACACACACACATTCAATATATAATGGCACAGAGTAAGCATTTCCATTCTACAAGGGAGAAATAGGGGCATAGAGAGAATGGATGGGACAAAAGCAAGACCAAAATCCAGCTGGGCAAACAAAACCTGTATTTTCACATCTAGCATCTGAGGCATATGGCATTGTGATATTCTGTCCTAAGTGCCTGGGTAGCTCCACTCCTATGGTTTTGTTAGTAGCAGTCTATGTGGCCTCTTCTTGGCCTGTCTCTGCTCAATTCCTTGAGTTTCCTTGGCAGATGTTCCATGATACTGGTATCTCTTAATCTCAGAGATCTCCAATGCAGTTTCAGCTTCCTTCTCATTAATTCATTCATCAACCTCTCAGGGGCTACCTGCAGAGACTCCAACCCTGTTACCCTTTGCCTGGTCTCCCAGGTTTTCCTTTGACATCTCCATGGATGCCTCCATGACCCCCTTAGTCCAGCATCTTTCAACCCTACAGAACTAGCACCACATGGTTGATGCCAAGTTCCCACCATCTCAAACAGTACTCAAGCCTCCTGAGACCATGGTTTCAGCAGCCTGGAGGTGCCTGAGCCTCTAAGCATGGTGAAACAACTTCCTAGGCCCCCTTGTGCAAACAAGATGGGGATGGGCTTGCAGATTCCTGAGATGCCTTCAGGCCAACTTTCCTATTGTCTCTGAGTAAAATATTTAGCATCTCTTTTGTGGTTCTAATTTCTTCAACAACCACAACTTCCTTAGTCTCAGTTTGCCTCACACTTTTCTGGCAAAACTGCAAGTTATTCAAATCTTCACTGATTTATGACACTGATTATCACAGTAAACTTGGCCAAAAGTTGCCAGCAATATTTTTGTCATTGCCTAAATGCTTTGCTGCCTTGAAATTACCATCCACCAGATTACTTACACTATCACCTTTAAATTCAGCCTCCCAGAAAGTCTCAGAACAAAGCAAAATATGCACAACTTCTTAGCCAAAATTTAACAAGAATAGCCTCTCATCCTATTTCCAATACAGTTCTCTTCTCCTGAAACCTCACAAGTCCAGTCTTTACTATCTATACTCCAATCAGCATTACAGACTTCTGGGCTCCCACCAGAAACCCCCATTAAAATCCACCTACAACATTCTAAAGATTCAGCTTGCATCTTTAAACTTTTCAAAATTTCTTCCCCCAAAAAACAGCTTCCAAGGCTTCTGAACCCCATGTGACCATGTGCTGTTATTCAGAGCAATTAATCCACTCTAGGTACCACCTTGTATTTTAGTTAGCTTTTTCTTCCACAATGATGAAAAGACCTGATAAGAAAAACTTTAGAGGAGGAAAAGTTTATTGGGTGTTCATAGTTTCAGAGCCCTCAGTCCAAATATGACCAACTGCATTGTTCTTGGCCCAAGGTAAGGCAAACATGATCATGGCCAAAGGGTATGGAAGAAGCTGCTCAGGGCATGGCAAAGAAGAAGAAAGAGATCCCTGCTCACCAAGAACAAAACATAAACCCCAAAGGTATGTCCCCAGTAACCCATCTCTCCAGCCACACCCTAAATTAACACCCATCCTAAATTAATAGCCTCTGGTTAAAAACCACTTAATCCCAATGTGTGAGTTAATGCACTAATTAGGTTAAGGCTCTCATAACCAAATCTTTTGACATCTCAACTTTCTTCCATTGTCTTACACAAGGGATTTTTGGGAATTTCATATCTAAACCATAACAGGTATGAAAGGCCAAAGTTTAGCTACTACTTTTAGATGCTGTAGTAATGGATATCATATTAAAGATAACAGGGCAGCATAGATGTTATGATGGAGACTATATCAGTATTAAAGGTCACAGGGCAGATATTACATCAGTTTTAGATAACAGTATGCCTATTATGAGTGCTAAAGGCCACACAACAGATATTATATTAATATAAAATGCCATAGTATGAATAACATATTAATATTAATTGCCACATGGCAACTATCATAATCAATGCTCTAGTATGGATATCATATTAGTATTGGAGGTCAGGGAAACTACTGTGTCACTTTTAGATTCTCTAGTATGGTCATCGTTTTAGGATTAAAGACAATAAGGCAGCTATTATATTAATTTTAGAGCCCACACGACAAATAGAACATAAATTTAAATGCCACAGGGCAGCTATAGTATGATTATCATATTAGTATTAAAGGCCACAGGGCAGCTACTATATCAATTTTAGGTGAGATATATTGGTATCACATTAGTATTAGTTTGAAATGCTCAAATATGGATATCATATTTATATTGAAGGCCACAGGAAAACTATTATAGCAGTTTTAGATGATATAATAAGAATATCATAGTATTAAAGACCACAGCTCAGCTATTTTATTAGTTTTAGATGCAATAGCATGTATATTCCATTAATATTCAAAGCCACATAGAAGCTATTGTATCAGTTTTAGAACAAATAGCATGGATACTGTATTAGTATCAAAGGCCATAGGGAGCTATTATATTAACAAGTTATATTAGTCTTGAAGCCAAAATTCCGCTATTATAATAGTTTAAGATGTTATGTTATTAATATTACCTTAATTCAAAGGCCACTGGGCAGCTCTTATGTTAGTTTTAGATGTTATACAATGGAAGTATATGCTAGTAAGAAAGCCCATAGTGCAGCTCTTTGCTGCTCTTCTCTTACTGTTGGATGCTACACTACAAAAATTATATTAATATTAAAGGCCACAGGGCAGATGTTATACTAATTTTAGATACAATAGTATTAATATTATAATAATTAGAAAACCAAAAAGTAGCTATTATATTAGTTTTAGCTGTTACATTTAGATATCATATATGTATAAAATGCCACAGGACAGCTAATATATTAGTATAAGATGCTACAGTATGGATATTACATCAATGTTAAAAGCCACTGGACAGGTATTATATTGATTTTGGATACTATAATATGGATATCATGTTACTGTTAAAGTATTATAATGTGGCTATCATATAATTATAAATTTATTATATTATATTAATTTTAGATACTATAGTATGTATATTAACATAATATCCACAAGGCAGATATTAGTTTTACATGGTATATTATAGGAATAAGTATAGGTCACAGAACACCTGTTTTATCAGTTTTTGATACTATAGTATGGATGTTATATTAATATAAAGGCCACAGCATAGCTATTATATCAAATTTACATGTTATATCAAGCTTTAAATACTATATTATGACCATTATATTAGTATTAAAGTCCACAAGGCAGATATTATATTAGTTTTAGATGCTATTGTATGGATATTACATTCATATTTAAGGCCACAGGACAGATTATATTTGCTTTAGAACTCACAGTATGGATATAGTTGAATGCAAAGTTCAGCTATTGTGTTAGTGTTACATGCCACAGGCTAAGTATGATATTCATTTCAGATGCTATGGTATTAATATCACATTCAGGTAAAGGCCTCAGCGCAGCTATTGCAAAAGTTGTAGATGTCATCTTATGGGCATCATATTAGCATAAAAGTGACATTGAAGCAATTACATTGGTTCTGGAAGCCACACTGTGGATATCATATTAATGTTAAAGTCCACAGAAAATTTATTATATTAGTTTTCCAGGCCACACTTTGGATAATACGTTAATAATAAAGAAAGCAGGTCAGTGATTTAATCAGTTTTATTTGCAGTAGTATCTACATCATTTTTAACACTAAAATTCACAGGACAGCTATTATATCAATATTAGATGCTCTACTAAAGATGTTATATTAATGTTAGAAGCCACAGGACACTAATAATATTAATTTTCAATGCTATTGTGTGGATATCATGTTAGAATTAAAGATCATGGGGCAGTTCTTATATTAGTTTAGATGTCATAGTATGGATATTGTATTAAAATTAAAAGTCACAGAGCACCCATTACATTAATTTCAAAATCTATAATATCTATATCATATAAATTATAAATGTTAGAAGGAAGCTATTATATTATTATCAGATACTATAGTATAAATATTATAGATTATGAATATTATATTAATATAAAAGGCCACATAAAAGCTATTATATTAGTCTTAGATTATATAATATGGTTATTACATTGGTATGAAAAGCCATAGTTTAGTAGATTTATTTTATTAGTTTTAGAATATATAGTATCAATAATATATTAATCACCAGAGGGTAGCTATTATATTAGTTTCAAATATAATACAGATCACAAGTTCAAGACCAGCCTCAACAACTGAGGAGGCCCTAAGCAACTCAGTGAGACCCTGTCTCAATTTTTGTTTTTAAAAGGCGGGTGGGGTGGGGCTGCTCAGTGGCAGAGACTTGCCTTGCAAGTGTGAGGCACTGAGTTCGATCCTAGCACCACATAAAAACAAATAAAGGCACTGAGTCTACATACAACTAAATTTTTTTTTTCAATGGGGGTGGTGGTGTTGGCTGGGGATGTAGCTCAGAATTGCTTTGGTTTAAATTGCCAATACCAAATATAAAAAAATGACTGGGCAGCTATTATATCAATTTTTGAAGCTATAGTTGGGTATCATAATGGCATTAAAGATTACTGGGCAGTTATTGTATTAGTGATATATTCTATACTATGAATATCATACTAGCATTAAACACCATCATGTAGTTATTTTATTATTTTCAGATGCTATGGTTTGGATACTATATAAGTATTAAAGGCTACAGGATAGCTCTAAGGCCAGTTTTAGATGCTATATATGGATGCTATATATGGATATCACATTAGAACCAAAAGCCACAGAGCAGCTATTATATTAGTTTTCAATGCAATATTATGTTTCACATATAATACAAAAGGCCATAGAGCAGCCATATCAGTTTTTGATACTATAGGATGGACATAATAATAGTGTTAAAGACAACAAGGCAGCTATTAAGTTACTTTTAGATGCAACAATATAGATATCATATTAGCTGTGAAGGCCACAAGGCAAATACTATATCAGTTTTATATTTTATTTTTTTTAATATCAAAAATTGAACTCAGGATAACTCGACTACTGAGCTACATCCCCAGCCCTATTTTATATTTTAGTTAGAGATAGGGTCTCACTGAGTTACTTAGCACCTCACTTTTGCTGAGGTTGGCTTTGAACTCACAATCCTCCTGTTTCAGCCTCATGAGCCACTGGGATTATAGGCATATGTCACTGCACCTGGCCCTAGATCAGTTTTAGATCCTATATTATGGACATCATACTCATATCAGAGGCCACAGAGAAGCTGTCATATCAATTTTAAATGCTATATTAGTCTTAAAGGACACAGGGCAGCCACTTTATCAGTTTTTGATGCTCTAGTATGGATATCATATCAGTATTGAAGACCATGGGGCAGGAATTATATCACTTTTAGATGTAACAGTATGAATATTGCATTAGTATTATATTATTATAATAACTTGAAATGCCATTATTTTATTTTATTAATTAATGGATATCATTTTATTATAAAGGCTACAATGCAGGTATTTTAACAGTTTTGGAAGCTAGAGCATGAATATTATATTCACATTAAAGGCCAAAGGGAAGCTAGTATATTAATTTTACATGTACTGTTCTATGAATACCATAATAATATGAAAACCACAGGGCAGTTATTATATTAGAATAAGATGCAATAAAATCAATATTACATCAATATTAAAATCCACAGAGAATGTATCATATTTTTTCATATGTTATAGTATAGATATTATATTAGTATTAAAGGTCACAGGGAAGCTAAGTATTAGTTTTAAAGTTTATACTATGGATATGATGTTGGTATTAAAGAAAATACTGCAACTGTTATATTATTTATAATGATAAAGTATGGATACTACATCAGAACTATAGGCCACAGGACTGCTATTTTATTAGTTTTAAATGCTATAATGTGGATATCATAAAAAATTGAAGGTCACAGAGCAGGTATTTTATTCATTTTAGATGCTGTAGTATGGATTTTATATAGTATTAAAAGGCCACAGGGAAACTATCACTTCAATTTTAGGAGATACAGTGTTGATATTATTAAAGGCCACAGGGCAGTTAGTATATTAGATGCTATATGTGGATATTGTATTAATATAAAAGGCCACAGAAGAGCTATAATATTACCTTTAGAGGCCACAGTATAGTTATAATATTAATAATAGTGTCACAGACAGCTCCTATAGTACTTAGTATAGGTGCTGTAGTATGCACACAATAATTAAAGCCCAGCCAGGCAGTGGCACATGCCTGTAATTCCAGTGAGTTAGGAAGCTGAGGCAGGAGGATTACAAGTTCAAGTCTAGCCTCAGGCACTAAGTGAGTTCCCAAGTAATTTATCAAGACCCTGTGTCAAAATAAAAAAATAAAAAATAAAAAGGGCTGGGGATGGGGTTAAATGCCCCTAGTTTCAATTCTTATTACCAAAATAATGTATTAAAGCTAAAACTTCAGTAATTATATTAGTTCTATATTTTATTTATATATATATATATATATATATATATATATATATATATATATATATATATAAAATCTTATTAGTATTAAGCTATTATACTCACTTTAGATACTATAGTTTAGGTATCATATTACTATTAAGTGCAAAAACTATAGGCATTTTGCTAAATTATTTTAACTTTAGATGCTATAGTATGGATATCATAATAGTATTAAAGTCCACAGGGCAGCTATTATATTACTTTTAGATGACATAGTATAGAGATTTTATTAAATTTAAGGCTAAAGGCCATAGGGCTGATATTATATCCATTTTAAATGCTATATATTATAGATATCATATTATATGGATATCATATTAAAGGCCACAGAGTAGCTATTATATCAATTTAAGATGCTATAATAAGGTGTCATATTGGTATTAAAGGATACAGGGCAGCTTTATATCAGTTTTAGAGACAATCATATGGAAACTACATTAGTTGCCACAGAGTAGATATTATATTAGTTTGAGATTCTATAGAATGGATATTAATTTTGTATTAAAAAACTACAGGCCAGCTATTATTTTAGTTTTGGATTCTATAGTTTGGATATATTATTAACATTTGAGGTTACAGGGAAGTTATTATATTAGTAATAGTATTAAACCTCAGAACAGTTATTATATTAGTTGTACTTACTATAGTATAGATATTACTTCAATATTAAAGCCACATATCAGGTATTATATTAATGTAAATGCTGTAGTATGGATATTATACTAATATTAAAGGCTACAGGAGAGCTATATTATCCTATTCTGCAGGCACATATGCATATATTAATACTAAATGCCACAAGAAAGTTTTTACAATACTGTAAGGTGCTACAGTAAACATACTACATTAGTATTAAAGGCCAAAGTTTAGTTGGTATATTAGTTTTAGATACTATGTTATATTTTGATAGTATTATGGGTATCATGAGAGTATTGGCAGCTATTATATCAGATTTAGATGCTACATTATGGAGAATTTATTAATATTAATGGCCACAGGGCAGCTATCTTATCAGTTTTAGATGTCAAAACAGGTAATCAAAGTAGTACTACAAGACAGCTATTATATTACTATTAAGACCACAGGGGAGATATTATATCCATTTTAGATGATAAAATATATATATCTTATTTGTATTCAAGGCTACAGGGCAACTATTATATCAGTTTTAGATGCTACACTAAGCAGTTTTAGATGTTCTACTAATATGATATCATATCAGTATTAAAAGTATCAGGGTAACTATTTGTTTTAGGTGCTGCAGTATGCATATTATTTAGTATTAAGACCACAATACATCTATTATATTAATTCAGATGCTACAGTATGATATTATATTAATATTAAAGGTCACAGGGCAGATATTTTATTAGTTTAAGATGACATGATATGAATATCACATTAGTATTATATGTATTATATCATATTATTGAAGGCCACAGGGCAGCTCTTATATTAGCTTTGGATACTATAGGATGGATATTTTGTTAGTTTTAAAGATCTGGGGACAGCCATTGTATCAGTTTTAGATTTTCTAGCATGGATATTATAAATTAGTATTAAATGCCCAGGTCACCAATTATGTCATTTTTAGATGTTCAAGTATGTATAACATGTTAGTATTAAAGTTAACATGGAAAAAAAAATAAAATAAAGTTAACATGGTAATTGATATATTAATTTCAATAGTATAGCATGGATATCATTAGTTTACTGGCTACAAAACAGATATTTTACTAGCTTAATGTACTATAATATAAATATCATACTAATATTAAAGGCCATAGAGCACCAGTTTATCAGTTTAAGATTCTATATCATGTATATTAAATATTAAAATCCACCAGAGAGTTATTATATTGGTTTCACAGGCTGTAGAATAGGTGTCACATTCATATTAAAGGTCACAGGACATCTATTACATTGGTTTTAGAGGTCATAATATGGATGTCATATTAGTATTAAGGCTACAGGGGCACTATTATATTAGTTTTAGATGCCATAATATGGATATCACATTAGATTTAAAGGCCTCAGCCCTGCTACTATAATCATTTTAGGTACTATAGTTTAGATATCATAGTAGTATTAAAGGCCTCTAATGGCTCAGATATTTGTTTTTGATGCTATAATATGAAAATCATATTAATAGTAAATGCCACAGAGCAGCTATTTTATCAGTTTTCCATGCCATATTATGGTGATCATATCAGTAACAAAGGCCACAGGACAGCTATCATATTAGATTTAGAGGTCATAATATGGATGACATGTTAATAGTGAAGTCTATAGAGTTCATGATATCACAAGTTTATTATATTAATATTAAAGGCAGAGGGAAGCCATAGGATGGATATAATATCAGTATTAGAAGGCCACAGGACAGCTTTTATATTAATTAAAGGGCCATAAGTTTTACATCAGATTAATGTTAAAGGCCATGGGGCAGGGGCTAGGGTTGTGACTCAGTGGTAGAGCTCTTGCCTGGCATGCATAAGGCAATGGTTGGATCTTCAGTACCACATAAAAATAAATTAATTAAAAATGGTATTGTGTCCATCTATAACTTTAAAAAATATTTTTAAAAGGCCACAGGGTAGGCTGGGGTTGTGGCTTGATGGTAGAGTGCTTGCCTAGCATGTGTGAGGCACTGGGTTTGATCCTCAGCACCACATAAAAATAAATAAATTATGAGGTGGGGTTGTGGTTCAGCAGTAGAGCACTCACTTAGCACATGTGAGGCCCTGGTTCAATCCTCAGCACCAACTAAAAATAAACTTATAAATATGTAAATAAATAAAATAAAGGTGTTTTGTCCATATACACTAAAAGAAATTTTTTAAAAGGACACAGGTCAAGTATTATATTAGTTTTAGATGCTAAATTATGGATATTATATTAATATTAAAGGCCACAGGACACCTATTTTATTAGGTTTAAATGCTATATTATGGATATCATTAATATTAAAGACCACAGGGCAACTATTATAATATTTTCAGTACCAGAGAGCATAACAGGTTAGTATTGGAGGCCACAGGAAGCTATTATATTAGTTTTAGAGTCCACAGTATGGATATTACATTAGTATGTAAGGCCATAATGCCACTATAATATCAGTTTCTGATGCTGTATTCTGGATTTTATATTACAATTAAAGACGACAGTGCAACTATTATATCAGTTTCAGAGGCTATAGTATATATACCACATTTAAATTAAAGAGCACAGGTCAGCTACTATATTAGCACTAGGTGCTATAGTATGAACATCAATAAGTATTAGAGGCAAAGGTACATGAATTAGTTTAAGATGCTATATATTGATATTATATTAACATTAAAGAAGATCTATTATATTACACAGGAGATCTATTATATTACATGAGACAGTATGTATGTTACATTAGTATGAAAGGCTATGAGATAGCTACTATATTAGATTGGGATGTTTTGCTATGGATATCACATTACTGTAAAAGACTAAAAAGCAGTTATAGTGTGCACCCTATATTTGTATTAGAGACCAGCTATTACATTTGTTTTAGATATACATTGAACTCTCTTGTAGATAGAGACTGTTTGCTGATAGTCCTAAAATCAATTATGGTGAAGATTTCTGCAGAAACTTAGTTAAGATTTTCTGTGGAGCAGGGGGTACCACTACAGAAGATTCCTTTAGTAGTACAGTCACACTAAGGTAACTTCTGACCAGCAATTGACCCTAGTGCCCACATTAACATGAGACTGACTTAGATGATGAAGCCCCCTAAATAGGATGGCCACCATGACAGTTCTGGAGAGGACCAGCTAAGGTCAAAAACTCCACTGCCCAAAATGAAGGAGGAATTGAACACCTGATTGGCAGAGTACAGACATAGTCCCCAGTTCTCCTGGTAAACATTAAACAGTAATGAAGTTTGAGGACAGCCAAGAGACGGTGTGGTGGGGGGGGGGACCAGGTGAACACTAAGTTGGCAAAGGCATGACAATAATGCAGTAAGCAAGTGACATTTCTGAATACTTGAACAAAAGCCATATAGACTTACAAAAGTAGTCTTTACATTATCTGAGGAAAGTACTAAGAATCAACCCTGAAGAAGTAAGCAGTTGGCCTTTTGAATACAATAGAACACAAATGAAGAAAATCAAAGGTTGATGAAGTATCTGGGTTTTAGAATTTAAAGAATTAAATGTAAAGGAAATACCTAAAAAGCCAATTACATGGACAAGTCATTAGAAGACATGGAGAATCTTAAACAACTTCTAGAATAGGTCAGAGTCTCTGGAACACAGTTGAGTTGAAGCTGGCTGAGCATCCTTGGGAAGGACAGTTTTGTCATGAGAGGAGGTGGTGAAGGGCTACACAGTAACCTGTAAGAGATTATTGTCAAGGGTTACACAAGGGGCTAAGAAAGGAGGTGGTAGAGAAACATACAGGAGATAAGAGCAGTTGGTGAAGGAAAACACAGGAGTTGAGAGGTGTTGGTGGAGGGCTACAGAGGATGGGATGAGAAGAGATGGTGGAGTGCTACAAAGAAGCTGTGAGAGAACATGGTCAAGGGCTACACATGAGCCCTTGAGAGGAGGTGACAAGAGAGTACATAGGAGCGGATAAAAGGAAGTGGTGAAGGGCTAAATGGTGAGATGAGAGGAGAAAATGGAGGGCTACACAGAAATTTGTGAGAGGAGGTGGTGGAAGGTTACACAGAGGTGAAATGTTCTGGTGGAGTGTTACACAGGAGGAGATAAGAGGAGAAGGTTGAGAGCTACACAGGGTCAGTAAAAGCAGACAGTGGAGGGCACACTAGAAGCCATATGGGATGTGATACAGGGATACACATAAAGCTGTGAAAGAAGTGGTGTAGGACCACAGAGTAGGTCATAAAATGTGGTGGTCAAGGACAACACAGTATGGAGGATGCTATCTCAGAAATGCTAAATTCTAAGAAGTCTGGTTTGACCCTGATCCTGACATCTCTTGCCTACCTGTAACTCTAAAACACTAATTCTATTCCCTATTTCTTAGCTCTTACATTACCCAAGAAATCCTGCATCTAAGTCCACAAACTATGTACTTCTGGTTTATCATCTATTCTGTAAATCATCCCCACCTATCCTGTACCCAACACCTGACCACAACCCAGACCACAAATTTGCTACCCAACCCAGACCACAAATTTGTTCAGGCCCAACCCCAACCATAATTCCTGCCCAAACCCTAATGCTTACCATATAATTTTGGTTTCTGATCTTCACCTTGTGGAGGGACTGGGCTTCAGTGTGACTGACCTTGAGAAGGGGGTGGCTTCAGTGTCTATGATATTTGAAGGCTGGATTTATTCTTCTATCCAGAGCTGGTTGGTCACATTTGCTCATTTCTTGGAGTATATTCTTCTGGACTAGGTTGGAGAGATGCAAGTCCTGCTTCCCCTTAATATGAACTTGACCTATGACAAGCCACTTTTTCACAGCCATTGTGAATAATGCACACAAGTGTCACACCAGCGTTGTACTGCAACATTTTTATACCATTAGTGGTATTAAAACAGGCTCTGTGTATTGAGGTGGTTGCCCTGTGCCATATGCTTGTAAGTGGTAGAGCTAGAGTCCTGTGCACAACCCCCAGCCTCACTCCCAGCTCTCCTAACACCTTCACTATCTCCAAGACAAGGAAGGAGGAATCTCAGTCCCTGACCAGGACAGTGTTCTCTGGGGCAGGTGTTGCAGGTGATACTGTCCTAGAAGTGGTGGATGAGTGATGAAGAAGGGTGAGGGGGTGTTCACTCTGCTTTACCTAATCCTCAATTTTGGCCTAGATCCCATATCAATTTCAATCCCTATGAGCTCTAACCACAAGAATCCTGGACTGGAAGGGTTTGAGGTCAGGCTGCATACTCCCCAAACAATGGAAGCTGGTTTCTTACCCAAGAGCATCTGCTAACTTCAAACTCATTTTCCAGCCTCCTGGGAGCCAGAAGTGGCCTTCATCAGACCCTCCAGTTGTGTCCTGTCTCATCCCAGATTCCAAACATAGCTTCTTCTCTGCCCAGAATGGCCACAGTCCAACCTGGCCAGTCATTTTTGCAGGACAGAACAGAAGTTGTCCTTTGCAGATCAGGCAAAGGAGGTGTCTGGAGACTGTTGGCATCATTCAGCCTTACCTATATCCCAGGAAAAGAGGAGATGGAGGCCAACTCTGCTGGTCCACTGGAGTTACTAAGGCCCCAACTGGACAAATGGGGAAACCCAGTGTGCTGAGAGCCATTGCCAAGTAGGAATGACACATGGCAATTTCTTTGTCAGCCTACCCAATGTTGCTTAGAGGAAGGACTCTCCATATTGGACCCAGGTCATTTGCAGTGACATTGCATGTAAGGTGACCTTGCTCAAGGACCAGGGCTGATCCGGGTTTAGGGCGGATCAGGGTTTAGGGCTTTCCTTGGGTTTAGGGTGGTTCCAGGTTTAAGGTGTACCCTGCTGGAAATAGGGCGTATCCTGCTGCCTCAGGCGCACAGCTCCTTGAGTTCCCATTGAGTTCTCCTTGAGTTCTCCTGGGATTCAGAGAGTATTTGGGATTCAGAGCCTGGTGGATTTTTCCCAGAATGTGGATTTCCCCAGAACATGATTGTAGAGTGTCGGTGTGAGTTCAGGAATAAAGAATTGCTGTTTGAATCTACAAGGCTGTGAGTGGCTCGTGATTTTGTGCCCAGCTAGACTGCGGCACCAGTGCTCTTGTGGAAAGGGTTTTTATACTTGTATACTTGGCTTAAAGTTGCACAGAGTATAAAAGTGCAACCAGAACTTGGCACAGGACTCTGAACATGTGGGGTTTTGCCAGGTCCAGAGCCTCTTGGGACACTTAGAGATTAACCTATGCAGATGGAAGTCAGTCCCCATTCCTTTCCTTGTTTCTCTCATTTGTGCTGCTGCTATTAGTATCAGCAAGAAAAAAAGAAACTCAGCTTTTCCTTCTCTGTTTCTTTCATGACTTTCCATTCCTCTCAGCCTTCTTTTTCTCCTCAGCAGCCTGTGTTAAATCTGGCTAGGCTAGAATATGTGCTCATGTAATCCATAAGCCTCAGAGTCTGGAATCACTGGTACCACAGGCCTCCATGCCTGTTTATAATTTTGAAAGTTCTGGATTATCTTCTAATTTGTTTCTCCAGATTGCACAAAGAATTTATCTTCATAGATTTTATGTGTAGCCTCTTGTAGTTAACTTCTCAGCAAGAAGAAACATTTTATATGTTCCTCATTTCCTATAAGGGTTTATGTTTTACTTGATATTGTTTCTTTGGTTGTCCTTCACTTACTTCTTTATTCTCTCTTCTACACTCTCTATGTCCTTATCTATCTCTTTCATGGTGAATAAATGCAGCATGAAAGTGGAAAACCTGATTTTTCTTTCCTTTCTTCCATGACTCTACCCTCCTCATTAAACTCTCTTTTTCTCCATGGTGTCCTGGATGTGTTTTCAGAGTCTGGGCTGATACAGTTGCATCCACATCAAACCCCAGTCTTTACCTCTAAAATTGCTCGTACCTCAGGCAACCTTACTTATCATTTCTGATATGGAAGATCTGAATTATCTTCTACCTTGTTCCTACTGGTTCTGCATGAAAATTTTCTTTGAAGATTTGACTTCTGTCACTTGAACACATTTTTATATTACTTTTGATATTTTTGTTGTAGTTAACTTCTGAAGTAGAAAAACAATTTTGTAGGTTATAGCATCATATAAACATTTTTATTTAGATTGATTTTGTTCCTTGGTTGCCATTCACTCATCATTCATTCACTTATGCATACTGCAGTTCCGGGAAACCAACCCAGGCATCACTTATTCCAGAGAAAGCCTCCACCACTAAGCTCCATACACAGCCCTGGAAGTTGAGCAATTGATTATGGAAGACTTATTTTCCCCAATACCACTAAGACTAGGATAGAAAGCCTGAGACATACAGAATTCATTTAGCTAGCCTCAAGAGAAAGCCCAGATTTCCTGTGGTACCTGTGTGTGTGTGTGTTTCATGTGTAACACAAAGGATACTCTAACTAATCACCTGGGAATCTGAGGCTGGAGAATGGGAGGATGGCATGTTGCAAATGATCCTGGGAAACCTCATGAGACCATGTCTCATAAAAAGGACCCATTATGGGATGGTGACACTCAGTAACCCTGCAAACATTGCACTGGAAGTAGCAAGGAGCATTCCAACTGCTATTAGTATCAGCAAGAAAAAAAGAAACTCAGCTTTTCCTTCTCTGTTTCTGCAGAGCTATGCCCACTGTGCCCTGGCAGATTTGCATGGGACCCACTCTGTTTTTGGTGCATAAATTAACACAGAAATATTAGTAGATAATAGAAGAAAATGGTATTGGAACACTGGGAAGTAGTACTTTTGCATAGGAGGCTCTGGGAAATGTTGTTTACTGTAGTCTGCCTGAAGTTGAGACAAAATTGAAAAAACAAGATGAATTTGGTTGTTTGGAAAGTGTGAAAGCTGCCAGTGAACTCTATTCTCTTCTATCAGGAAAAGTAAGTGAAAATAATGTGGCACTTTGCAGAAAATCCAGTGCTTGTGACAAATTCTGTTATGAAGATGGGTGGTTGAGGAAGATGACACTGAGAGAAGAAGAATTTGAGAAATATGTGAAATTTGTTGGGAAGTAAAAATGGCACTCTAAGTACACTCATTCAACACAGCTGTCTTAAGTAAAAAGACTACTTTCAATACTGATACTGGAGAAAAATACCCTTATCTTTTCAGAAATTGCAGATAAACATAATATGCATTATTTTTACAATTCCTTATGATTTTTAGAGTAAGGTTTAGGCTCTGGTAAAATTATCTGTGGTAAAAACTATTTTTTTAAAAATTATGTAATCCAATTATGAGTCTTCATATAAGTCTTATGTAATATTGTAATTTGCTTACAACCATTCCTACATTGGGGTGAATAGACTTCATTATCTTCCCATTGGAAAAAACTAGGAGTGGAAGAAAGTGTTTGTCATGCAGTGTCAGAAGAAAATACTGTCCTAATTGTATAATATGCTGTATTTGTTGGTGTTTTTTTTTTAATATACTAAAGGAACAGCTTTGCAGCAAGATAAGAAACAAAGTATTCAACTTACAAAAAAGCAAAAAGAGTCTGGGGCTGTGAAGTGGCATGCCCCTGGTTTCCATCCTCATATCTTTTCCTTAGTTATCAATACTGTGCTGCCTTTCTTAAAGAGAGAAACCTGACTTTTTCTTCTCTACTTCTTCCGTAACTCTCAATTCTTCTCAGGCCTTCTTTTCTCCAGTGTCCCAGCTGTGTTCCCCGAGGATGGGCCAGAACATCTGCACTCAGGTCAAACTCCAGCCTACGCTTCTGGATTTGTGGGTATCACAGGCTGCCATACCTACCTGTTTCTGATTTGGAAGGTTAAATTAATTTCTAAGTTGTTCCTCCTGAACCCATAAGAACTTTCTAGTTAAATATTTGACTGTCTTCTTGAAAGCATTTTGATGTTTCTTTTGACACCAACCATAGTAAATATCTCAGTTAGAAAACAATTATTTTTGTTTCTAGCATCCCATACATGTTTTTCTTTTGACTGATTTTGTTTCTATGGTTGCCATTTACTCCTTCATTCATTCACTTATTTATTTCACACTTCTGGGAATTCAACTTCAGGCATCAAACACTCCAGGTCTCCAGCACTGGAGAGTACGCAGTTCAAGGTACAGAAGGATTTGGGTTTCCCAACAACTCTAACCCTAGAAAATACAGGCTGAGGAACAAAAATTTTATTTTTCTTCTTTAAACAGAAATCATAGAATTCTTTGATATCCATGTTCATTTTTTTAAGAAATTTTCCTGTGACTAGGGTGGCTGAGATGGGAGAATATTATCGTGGACAGCCTCATGAAACCCTGCCTCAAAATTAAACATTATAGAGGCTGGGGCTGCAGGTACTGTTTACTTGGGTTCACTTCTTAGCTTCATAAAAAATAAAATTATTTTGTGCTTTTTCTTTCTCTTTTATTTCCCTGTTTAATGCTGTATTTATTCCAAAAGAAATAGAAATGACTTTCTTCTCTGTCCATGATTTTCTGTTCCTTTCTCTCCTTTTTCTCCTCAGTTTTCTACTGTGTTGGATGATAATAGGCTTCTGCTTCTGCACTCACATGACCCCCAACCTCAGTTTCTGGAAAAGCTGGTACACAGGCTGAAGTTGCTGGCACCACAGGCTACCACACAGACATTTCTTCTGGCACCAACTTCCGTTAAATTCTCCACTATCAAACAATTTTGTAGGTTAATCCCATCCCATATGTGGTTTTTTTTTTTTGCCTTATATTGTTTTCTGGTTGTTATTCATACATCTACTAATTTATACTGAAGTCCTGAAAATATATTCCTAGGCATAACAAATCCAAAGGAATGGCTGTATCACTGAGCTCCATCCTCAGCCAATGGAGTTTTGCACCTCAAGGTAGAGGAGACTCCATGTTCCCCAACAATGTAAAGCTTCCAGGGTGAAAATCAGCATGAGAGATCCTCAACTTTTCCTTCATGATATCTTTCATGACTTTCCATTCTTCTCAGCTTTTCCTTTTCTCCTCAAAGTCCTGGCTGTGTTCCTCTGAGCTAGTCTTCTATACCTACATTCATGCACTCTCCTAGTTCAACCTTCTGGAATTGCTGATACCACAAGCTTCTTCTCATGCCTGAATCTGATTATTAACAGATTATATTCTAATTTTTACTTTGATATTTCTTTTGATACCAACCACAGTTAACTTCTCTGCTAGAAAAAAATATTGCAGGCTACAAGCATCCCATAAATGTTTTTGTTTTGCCTTATTATTTTTCTGTTGTTTTTTGGTTGCCATTCATTTACTCATTTATATTGCACCTTGGGAATCCAATCCCAGGCATCACACTTTCCAAAGATAGTCATTAACCCTGAGTCCTCTTCCAATTCCTGGGAAATTTGCATTTTAAGTTAATAGTACTCAATGTTTCCCTACAGAGATAAGCTGATGATAGACAACCAGATGCATACTGAATTTGTTTATTTAACTTAAAGATGAAACAGATTTTATTAATTCCCACATTAGTAATTAAAGAATTGGCCCAGTGACTAGAGAAGCTGAGGCTGGAGGCTGGAGAATACATAGATGATCCAGGGAATCAATGCCAGAACCCATCTCAAAATAAAACAAAACAGGGCTGGGGATATGGCTGAAGCAGTAGCATGCTCGCCTGGCATGCGTGCGGCCCGGGTTCGATCCTCAGCACCTCATACCAATAAAGATGTTGTGTCAGCCGAGAACTAAAAAATAAATATTAAAAAAAAAGAATTCTCTCTCTCTCTCTTAAAAGATAAAACAAAACAGGCAAAGACTGTGAAGTATCATGCATTTATGTTCAATCATAGGCATGAAATAAATCATTTCATTCTCCTTTTTCTTATGTCTCTCCTTTGTGCTGCTTTTATTTTCTGGAGAAACTCAACTTTTCTCT
This sequence comes from Callospermophilus lateralis, assembly GCF_048772815.1. Lineage (NCBI taxonomy): Eukaryota > Metazoa > Chordata > Mammalia > Rodentia > Sciuridae > Callospermophilus > Callospermophilus lateralis. Next base: position 1,693,149 of record NC_135307.1, read on the forward strand.
GTTCCTTCTATGACTTTCTATTCCTCTCCTCATGGTCCTGACTGTTCACTCAGGGCTGCCTGGTATACCTATACTTGTGTGAACCTACAGCCTCTTCTTCTGGAATCACTGCAACATAGGCTACCACAATTATCCATGTTTATTTTTGGAAGGTCAGAATCATGCACAAAATTTATCTTCAATGATTTAACTTGTGTCCACTTGAGTACTGTGTGATATTTCTTATGACATCAAAATGTTAAAATCTCCATTAGAAAAAAAAGTTCATATGTTACTAGCATACTGTAAATATTTTTTTTTTGGCCTGACTTTATTTTTGGTTGCTGTTCATTCACTCACACATTTACATTACATTTCTCAGAATCATTTCCTAGGCAACATACATGCCAGGCAATGTTCTAACACTGAACTCCATTCCCAGCCCTGGAGGTGAGCCAAGGAAAGACAGAATGAGGCACACAGAATTTATCTTGCTTAAAGAGGGAGCCTAGATTCCTTTGCTACCCATGTATTATATAAAATAAACTCTGCTCAGTGACAGGGACATTAAGGATGGGGAATGGGAGCATGCTATGTGCACTGTGATTTGGGGCAACCTTGTGAACATTTCATGAAAATATTCCAGGAAAAAAAGGCAACACAAAAAGCTCTACTTTTCCTTCTCTGTTTTTTTCCATGAATTTTCAATCCTCTGTCTATTTTTATCCATGGAGTCCCTGTTGTGTCCCCCAAGCTAGCCTCCTACACATGTACTCCAGAGGTCCTCAGCAATAGCTCCTGCAACCACTAGAACAACATGCTATTATACAATTTAATTTCTAATTGTGAAAGGCCTGATTTTCTTCTAAATTGTTTTTCTTGAACATAAATGATATTTATTTTCAAAATTTGATTTCTGTCATCTTTTTTTAAAATATCATTATTTTATTTTTATGTTGTGCTGAGGATCGAACATAGGGCCTCACACATGCTAGGCACTGAGCCACAATCCCAGCCCTGATTTCTGTCATCTTAATTACCTTTTGATATTTATTCTGACATCATTATTTAATTTTTAAAAAAAATTTGTATAAGACAGCAGAATGCATTACAATTCTTATTACACATATAGAGCACAATTTTTCATATCTCTGGTTGTATACAAAGTTTATCCAGACCAATTTGTGTCTTCATACATGTACTTTGGATAATAATGGGGCACCACCATTTTGAAACACTTTACTGTAAAATATTTTTACAGGTTAATAGTATCTCAAATCAATTGGTGCTTTATTCTTTCTCCCATCCATTCACTTTCCATATTTCTCTATCCTGATGCCTTTCTTCATGCAATAAAAATCAAGCCTCAACTCTTAACACTAACCTTAAACCTCTATCCTATGCCATAAACCCTAACTTAACCCTATCCCTAACCATATTGCTAATCCTAACCCCAAAGCCAACCATTAACCTTAATTCTCTAACTCTAACCCCTAAGTCTAACCCTAAACCTTAAGTCTAATTCTCACCATAAACCTCTAACCATTTCCCTAACCCAGCCCCAACCCTTTTCCCAACAGAAAACCCCTAATCCAACCCCTAACCCAATCCCTAACCCCAATCTTAATATAAACTCTAACACTACCTACCTGAATATGGCAGAGTTCCCACTTGAACTTATGAAAGCAGCAAGTGCCCAGGTGGCTTACAACTTTTAACATGGACATAAATGAGACATTCCATGACCCTCTTCTTTGAATCATTTGCTGTAGTGGCTCACAGCAGACAGAAAACTATTTAGTACTATCAATTCACCATAAAGCATATCTTTCAAACATATTTTAAATAATATATTTGAGCAAGCATATGACCACACACACAGGGAAAGGTAAGTGGTAAAGGGCCTGTAGCTTTTATGCCCCCCCAGGCAGCATCCTGCCAGCACCTTCAGCAACAGAGAGTCCTAGAAATCTTTTTCTTTTTTGGATGCTTCATTAAGTACCCATGATTCAATAAATCATTGATCATTTGTTACCAGTTTAGCCTTCAGTTCCTCTGTTCTCCTTATATATGTGGGAAGGCTCAAGTTCAAACTCTGTAATGATGTTTTGGTTTTTTTTTTCCCACTGAACATGGTCATCCTGTGTTGCCCAGGAGCCCTAGACCATTAATCACCTCACTGGTATCAGACAGACACATTGCTTCATAGATTGAAGAATGAGGAGCTAAGAGACAGGACACTGAAGCAGAGACCAAGAATGTATTTCTTGGCACAACAAGCCACAAAGTAGCTTCAAACTGACAAAGAACTTGAATATACACTTTTTACTAGTAAACATGAAAGATGATTAACAGGATATTGTATTAGTGTCATTATAGACATGCAAGTTAAAACTGCAGTGAAATTTCCTCACTTTTACTAATAAAGCCATAATAAAAATATTTAAAAATAACAAGTGATTTGGGGCAACCTTGTGAACATTTCATAAAAATATTCCAAGAAAAAAGGCAATCCAAAAGGTAAGCTCTACTTTTCCTTCTCTGGTTCTTCCATGAATTTTCAATCCTATATTTTTATCCATGGAGTTCTTGTTGTGTCCCCCAAGCTAGCCTCCTACACATATACTCCAGAGGTCCTCAGCAACAGCTCCTGCAACCACTGGGGCAGCATGCTATTATACAATTTAATTTCAAATTGCAGAAGGTCTGATTTTCTTCTAAGATGAGCTCTACTTTTCCTACTGATTTTCTTCCAAGATAAGCTCTACTTTTGGGTAAGGATGAAGATAAATCAGCACTCTTTTATATACCTGTAACAATAAATAATGTGAAGCTTGTGTGTGGAATAGTTTGCTATTTCCTCAAAAAGTAAAAATAGAATTATCATACTACTCAACAACTCCATTTGTATGTATTTAACCCCAAAGAACTGAAAGGAGGTATTAAAAGAAAAGTACATGTGTATACTTTCCATCTGTTAAAGTCATGAGAATGAGGGACAGGCTCAAAAGGAGTTTTAGGAAAAAAATTGATTGTCATGGAGAAGCTTGCTAATGTCCTGATTTGCAGGTTATGTGATGGTCACCTGAGAGTATCCATTCCTACATTGAGTAAAATACATTGCAGTGTTTTACATGGAGATACAAACCTGGCATAGCAATGACCAGTGGGGAATGTGAGTGAAAGGATACTGAGCATTTTGCACCACCAATGCAGGGTTCCTGTAAGCTTAGCACTATGAGAAAGTCAACTGCTTATTAAAAACCACCATGTCAATACTATGCCAGAAAAACAGACATCAGACTTTATTAGGGAAGTTGACCCTTATAAATCCAGCTCAGCCAAATCTCAGAAATACCATTGCAAGAAAATTTTTCATTAGAAGCCACTGTGTGTGTGTGTGTGTGTGTGTGTGTGTGTGTGTGACATTAATATTAGAGTCTAAATTTTGGATGTTATATTAGTATAAGAAGGTCACTTAGTGATTATTATAGTGATATAAAACCAATGTGTTCATAGTAGATTAGCATTAAAGACTACAGTCTGGATATCGCTGTGAAGGCAGTAAGGTCCATGGTAAGTAAATATATTACTATTAGAGGCCATCTATTTACACTGGAAGCATACTTTGGGAAACAATGTGAATATCACATTAGTATTAAAGAGCACAATGTGTATACTGTAATAATATCAATGACAAAAGGTCATGTATGCTTGTAATCCCAGAAGCTCATAAGGCTGAGGCAGGAGGATGGCAAGTTCAACGCCAGCCTCAGCAACTAAGTGAGGCCTTAAGCAACTTAGAGACACCCTGTCTCAAAAAAATAAAATAAAAAGGGCTGGCATGTAGCTTAATGGTTAAATGCCCCTGGATTCAATATCTAGTACAAAAAAAAGAACAAAAGATCAACTATTATATTAGGACTAGATGCCTCTGTGAGGACATTGTATGTGTCATGAGTGGCAGCGGATTCAATAAGGATATTAACTGCATTACAGGCCTTAGTGAGGATATTATATAGGTCAGAGGTTTCAGTTTAGATATTATATTAGTGGTAGTGTCCTGAATAAAATATTATATTAGTGTAGCAGGTCTTGTTGAAGATACTATATTAGTATCACAGGTCTCAGTAATAACACTATATGTGCTAGAGATTTCAGTGAGGATATTATATGTTTTGGAGGCTTCAGTGTGAATATTATGTGTGTCAAATACCTGACTGGGGACAATATCTGAGTATCTAAAGCCACTGTGAGAATACAATATTTGTCAGAGACCCCAGTGAGATTATTATTGAGTATCAGAGGCCCCATTGTAGAATATGATAATTATTAAAGGTTAATTGAGGATATTTGTTAGAGTACTGATTGAGAATATTATATGAGTGTCAGAGGTCTGAGTAAGTATATTATATATGTCATAAGCTGCAGTGAGAATATATATACACCTTTATATAAATTATATATTCATATAATGTATTCAAATATATAGTTATGCAAATATATTATATATATGTGTGTATGCGCGTGTGTGTGTGTGTGTGTGTGTGTGTGTGTGTGTGTGTGTGTTCGTTCTGGGGATTGAACCAAGGAGTACATTACCACTGAGCTACATCCTCAGTTCTTTTTATATTTTTATTTTGAGACAGAGCTTCACCAAATTTTTGAGGCTGGATTCAAACTTGCAATCTTCCTGACTCATGCTCCCGATTCATTGGGATTACAAGTCTATGCCAGTGTATTCAAGTTATTGAGAATACTATTGAGTGTCAAAGTCTTCAATAGGTTATTATGAGTTAGATGACTCAATGAGTATATTATATCACTCAGAGGACTCAATTAAGGTATTATTTTTGCCAGAGGCCTCAGTGAGATTATTATATGAATATCAGCAAACTCAATGAGGATAATATATGTTATATCAAGATCATTGTATTGTCATGAGCAACTAATAAAAAAATATATGTGCTATAGTCTCAACTGATGATATTATATGAGTATCAAAGATTTCAGTGAGAATATTATGAGTGTCAAGAGAACTTGGTGAGGTTATTATATATTTCAGAGGCCTAAATGAGACTATTACATGAATACAAAGGGTTTTGTGTGGATATATATGTCTCATCCACCTCATTAAGAATATTACATTTGGGGCTGGGGTTGTGGCTCAGCAGTAGAGCACTTGTCTAGCACATGTAAGGCCCTGGGTTCAATCCTCAGCACCACATAAAAATACATGAAAAACAAAGGTATAATACCTTTGTGTCCAACTACAACTAAAAAATAAAAAATTAATGAATATTACATAAGTGTCAGATAACTCAGTGAGCGTATTATATGTATTAGAGTTATCACTGATCATATTACGTTTGTCAGAATCTCAGTGGTGATATTATATGAGTGTCAGAGACCTCAGTGAGGCCAATAGATACTTTAGTCCATTTAGTTAACATATTATACCTGTAAGAGGACTCACTGAGGATATTATATGTCCCCTTATATGTGTCAGAGGACTAAGTGATGAGATAAATTTTAAAGATATCAGCATGGATATCATATGTGTCAGATAACTCAGTGTGAAAATGTCAGAGGCATCAGTAAGAATATTATATGTGTAGAAAAAAGAATATTATATGTGTGCCACAGGTCTTTTCAGAGCCTCAGTGAGTATACTGTATCTGGTAAAGGCTACAATGAAGATACTATATTAGTGTCACGGACTCAGTGTTGATATTACATGAGATATAGAACTGAGAGTGGATGTTATATGTGTTAGAGAACTCAGTGAGCACATTATAGGTGTCAGAAACCTCAGTGAGAAGATTGTATTCTTTAGAGGTTTAGTGTAGATAGTGTATTAAACAGAGGCCTCAGTGAGATCATTATATGGATTAGAGGCCTCTATGAACATGATATTTGCTATAAACCTCAGTGAAGATATCATATGAGTGCCACAGGCATCAGAGGGGATATTATATAGGTAAGGGCCTTAAATTGCATAGTATATGTCAGAGCACTGAGTGAGGACATTATAGATGACAGAGGCCTCATTATATGAGTGTCAGAGGAATCAGTGAAAATATTTTATGAGTGTTACAGACCTCAATGAGTATATTCTGTAAAATGCCTCAGTGAGGCATTACATCTTTTACATAGATGGAGCTTCACTGAGGACATTATGTGAAGATCAGAGAACTCAATTAGAATTTTATATAAATGTGAAAGCCCTGACTAAGAATATTATGTATATCAGAAGTTTCAGTCCTCACTGAAGCCCTTATTGTTTGTTAGAGACTTTAGTAAGCATAGTAAATTTGTTAGAGTCTACAGGAGGATATTAAGTGTCAGAATTCAGAGTAAGGCTAATACCTGAGTGTGAGTAGTATATGTATTAGAGCCCTCAATCACACTGTTATATGACTATGAACATCCTTATATGAGAAAAATATCTGAGTGCAATAGGCCTTGCTGAAGGTATTGCATGTGTCTGAGATCTCAGTATGTTCAATCTATGGCTCAAAGGTCTCAGGAAAGAAATCCTATGTGTCAGAGGCCTCACAGAGGATAAAAGAGAAATGCCAGGCTACTGAGAGAGGACATTAATTGTGTTAGAGTTCTCAGAGAAGAAGGTATACTAATGTCACATACTTCAGTGAGGGTATTACTGTGTTGAAGGCCTTGGCATTTGTACTGCTTGGGTGAAAGTCCCAAGTGGAGCTACTGTCTGTGTCAGAGACCTCAAGGAGACACTTAAAAGTGTCAGAGGACCTCAGGGATTTAGAGGCCACAGGGAGTATATTATATATGTCAGAGTCTTCAGAAAGATATTACATGAGCCCCAAATCTCATTGAGGCTATTAACTGAGTCAGAGGACTGAACACTGGTACTTCATTGTTGTCAGAGGTCTCAGCAGAGGATAGATTGCTTTTTAGGGGGGTAGGAGAAAATATGTTTTCCTGAGGCCACTGTGACAATACCATGAGTCAGAGGCTTCAGTGTGGGTAGAACGTATGAGAACCTGAGTGAAGATTTCATAAACCTCAGGGGGATTATGATGGAGTGTCTCAGAACTCAGTGAATAAAATCTGTTAGTGTCAGCAGCCACATGAGGAAATTCTATGCATTGAAACCTTCTATGAGTATATTATATGGGTTTCAGAACTCTCAGAGAAAATATCACGATTCTAAAAGCTGTGAGTGAGGATATTTTAGAGCATCTTTAGGAAGTTGCTTACAAGCGTCTGTATACTCAGTGAAATAAAATATGAATATCAGAGGCCGCAGTGTGTATAGGATGCAAATGTCAAAGGAGGACCCATTGTGAATATCCTATCAGGGATAAGACCACCAGAAGTGTTCTATTTGAGTAGTCACCATCAGAACAAGGATATTACATGGGTCATAGTCATTAGTGTGCCAATGGTAAGAGTAAGAGGCCTTTGCAAATACAATATATGCCTTTGATACTTGATGTGGAAAGTTAATGCCAGAGTGAGGCCTCAGCAAGAATCATATATGTGACCCAGAAATCAATAATAAAATATTATCCAGCTACAGGCCTCATTGAGGATGAGTCAGGGGCTTCATTGAGATTAATCAATGATTGCCACAGGACTCAGCTAGGGTATTGTCTCTGAGGTCTCCATGAGTTGAATATATATGTCCAAGAACTCAATGTATCTAATATATTTCAGATCCCTCAATCACACTATTACATGACTGTGAACATCCTCAGTGAGGAAAATATCTGACTGCAAGAGGCTTAGCTGCAGGCATTGAATGTGTCTGAGATCCTATTATGTTTAATCTATGCCTCAAAGATCTCAGGGAGGAAATCCTGTATAAGAAGTCTCACATAGAATGTGACAGGAGTGCCAGGCTACTCAGTGAGAACATTATGAGTGTTAGAGCCCTCAGGGAAGAGGCTATACTGTCACACCTCTCAGTGGGGATACAATGGTGTCAAAGGCCTGAGCATTTGTACTGCTTGGGTGAGAGTCCTGCATGGAGATATTGTCTGTGTCAGAGACCTCAAGGAGACACTTAAAATATCAGAGGAGTCTGTGTTGACAGAAAGATACTGTCTGAGCCCTCCATGATTTTTAAATATGACTAGACAATCAGGAACTCTGCCAGTGAGGCTCTTAGGTGTGCCTGAGCTCTCATTGAGATATTAACTGAGGAAGAGACAGAGGCTTGAGGGAGAATATTATCTACATCCAGCAAGCCTCTGTGAATATGTGATGTAAGTGTCAGAGGCAACTTGGAGGAGAGGACATGAGTGTCAGAGCCCTGAGTGAATTTATTATACATGTGACAGAAGAATTTATGGACTCAGTGAGATGATCAAGGAATTTCAGAGCCCTCAATAAGTACACAATATTGAGTGTCAGAGGAGGACTCACTGAGGATATTTCCTGAGTGACCTCCATGAGAATGTTCCATGAGTGCTGCAGGCCTGAGCGAGGATATATATGTGCTGTAATAGGAAGAGACCTGTGTTAGCCTATTATATGTGACAGTGCCTTCATATGGACATTTAGTGTCAGAGTCCAGAGGGAGGCTATCACCTGAGTGTCTGAATCCTCATTGAGCATAATACATTTTTCAGAAGATGTACTGAAGATGTTTGGTCAAAGTCAGAGGCCTTAATAAGGATGTGATAGGTGTCAAAGTCTTCATTGAGATTATTTTGTTATTACTATAGGTCTCAACCAGGGTATTTTCTCCTAAGAGGCCTCAGAGAGTTGAGTATATGTGTTAGAGACTAGGGGTGGAGAATGTAGGTATCATAGCCTCACTCACTGTTATGTGACTATGAAGGTCCTTAGTGAAGACAATTTCTGACTAGGAGAGGTGTTATTGAAAATAGTTTCCTCAATAAGTATATTATAGAGATGAAATTTCTAGTTAGTAAGTTTTTTTTTAATTTTTTTAGTTATACATGGTCACACTATTTTATTTTGTTTATTTATTTTTATGTGGTGCTGAGGATCGAACCCAGGGTCTCACACGTGTAAGGCGAGCACTCTACTGCTGAGCCACAACCTCAGCCCACCAGTGAAAAACTTCTATGTGTCAGATGTCTCATTGAAAATAATGGTGGGAGTGCCAAGGTACCCAGTGAGGACACTATGTGATGGAGTTTTCAGGGTTGAAAGAATATCAGTGTGAAAGGCCTCAGTGAGATTATGAAATGAGTATCAGATGCCTTAATGACCAAATCTTACATGGAAGAGAATTTATTGAGAAGACGATTTTTCTCAGACTGGTCTGTGAGAAAAATATGGGCTCAAATGACTCAGTCCCTACTCTACAAAGGTTGGAGCTCTCTGTGGGGATTTCATATGTGTCAATGAGACACATGCATGTGTCAGAGGACTCATTGTACATACTATGTAACCTTTGGAGGTCTCACTTATATTTTGAATATCTATCAGAGCATTAATCTGTACAGACATCAGGTACCCCAGAGCACTTGGTAAGATAGTACTTAAGTGTTAGAGGTCTCATGGAGGTCATTATCTGAGCTTGAGAAGCCTAAGGTGGATATTATATTCATTTCATTGTCCTGCATGAGGATGATATCCACTGCAGAGTCCTCAGGCAGTATGTTTCCAGTGTGAGTGGACTCAGTGCTATATGATGTGAATGTCAGGGGCCTCAGGGAGGAATCATGGGAGTTTCAGAAGAGGATACATTGAGGATATGATATGAGTATCAGATACCTGCTTCAGGCTATTATAAAAGTGTCCAAGGCCACAATCAGTATATCTTATGTGTCAGAAACTTCAGTGATAACACTGTATTTGACATAGGCCTCTGTGAGCATATTGTAGGTGGCCGAGGCTTCTCATGGATATTAAGTGTCAGAGTCTAGAGCCAGGGTGTTACCAGACTGTCTGAGGCCTCAGTAACAATATGAACATGACCAAGGTCACAGTTTAGATATATTACTGATGTCACAGGCCTCTGTGAGGATGTGATATGTGTTCAAGGCTTCAGTGAGAATGTGATGTGTTTGTCACAGGCCTCACATTGGATATTATACTTCATAGAGGCTGCAGTAAACTTACTATACCTGTCAGAGGCCTCAGTTTTCTCCTATGAAAAGAGGCCTCCATAAGTATATGATGGCTGTCAAAAAGATTCTAAGTGGAAGAGACCTCTGTTAGCCAATTACATGTGTCAGGTGTCTCCAATACTACATCATTAATACTAGGGGCCTCAGTAAGCCTCTTATAGGTCCTGTAGGTCGCAATGTAGATACTGTATGTGTCAAGTCCTCAGGGAGTTAGAGGCCTAAAGGAGTATATTATATCTGCCAGAGGTTTAAGGTAGGATATTAAATGCTCCTGACTCTTCAGTGAGGCTATTAACTGAGTCAGTGGACTCAGCATTGATACTTCATTGCTGTCAGAGGCCTCAGTGAGGACACTATTAGGGTCATAGACCTCATCGAGTCAGAAGTCTTAGTGACAATGGAGGATATGTCAGAGGCCTGAGGATATCACATGCATCTGAGTCTTCAGAGAAAATATTTTGTGTATCAGAGGCCTCAGCATGTATATGGGCTATAGGCCTCAGTGTTGATATTACATGAGCATCAGAAGCCTGAGGGAAGAGGCATTGAATGTGTCCTGAGGGAGAACATTCAAAATGTGTCTGAGGCCTAACTGAGGATAGTTTGCTTTTTGAAGGGCTAAGGAAAGATATTGTTTGTCAGAGGCCCCAGTGCAGATACCAGGTGTTAGAGGCCTTAGTGTGGGTAGAAGGTGTGAGAACCCTGAATGAAGATTTCATTTATTTCAGAAGCCTCAGTGAGACTACAATGTTATTATCACAGGACTCAGTGAATATACTAGGTTAGTGTCAGAGGACAAGAAAGGACTTTCTATACATCAGAATCCTCTGGGGGCTTATTATATGGATTTCAAAGACCTCAGGGAAGATATCACGTGATTTTTGGAGCTGTGAGTGGGGACATTTTAAGTTTCAGAGTCCTCAGGAAGTTGATTAAGGGTGTCAGTAGCTTCAGTGTGATTGTATATGAATGTCAGATGCCTCAGTGAGTATGGGATATGAATGTCAGAGGAGGCATGGAGGATATCCTATCAGGGTCAGAGACACCCAGGAGAATTCTATATAAATAGCATAGCCCAAATGAGGATATTGCAGGGGTCAGAGTCCAGTGTAACTATGGTAAGAGTAGGAGGCCTCTGTAATCCTATCATATACCTTAGAATCTTCATGTGGAGATTTACTGTCAGAGACCAGAGCAAGGCTATGAACTGATAGTCAGAAGCCTCAGTGAAAATCATGCATGTGATCCAGGACTCTGTGAAAACATTATGTCCAAGTCAGAGGCCTCAGTGAGAATGGGTCAGAGTCTTCATTGAGCTTACTCCATGATTGCCACAGGACACAGTTAGGACATGTTCTGTGTTCAGGGCCTCAGTAAGTTGAGAACATACATCTGAGGACTCAGTGTGGATAATATATGTGAGAGAATCCCCAGTCACACTAATATATGATGTAAACATCCTTAGTAAGGAAAATATTTGATTGGAATAGACCTTGTTGAAGGCACTGCATATGTTTGACATCTTGGTATGTATAATCTATGGCTTAAATGTCTCATGAAGGAAATCCTATGTGTCTGAGGCCTCACAGAAAATATTATGGAAGTGCCAGGCTACTCAGTAAGAACATTGCATGTGTTAGAGTCCTCAATGAAGAGAGTATACCACTGTCACATCCCTCAGTAGGATATTACAGTGTGGAATGCCTCAGCATTTGTACAGCTTGCGTAAGAGTCCTCTGTGGAGTTATTGTCTGTGTCAGGACTTCAAGTAGATACTTAAAAGTGTCAGAGGATCTGTGTTGATAGGAAGGTACTTTCAGAGTCTTCAGTGATTTTTTAAATATTTTAGACAATAGGGGTCTTTGTCAGTGAGGCTCTTAGGTGTGCCTGAGGTCTTGCTGATATATACCCTGATGGCCAAGAGGATTGAGGATATTTTTTGAGTCCCACAAGTCTCTATGAAGAAATTGTGTAACTGTCAGAGGAACAAGGGAGGGAGGATATGAGTGATAGAGATCAGAGTGAAGATATTGTACACTTAAGAATCCTCAATAAATAGAATAGGAGTGTTTATGGACTCAGTGAGATAATCAAGAAATGCCAGAGGCCTCAGTGAGTATCCGATGTGTCAGAGAAGGACTCACTAAGGATATTACATGAGTGTCAGAGACCTCCATAAGAATGTTTCTTAAGTGCCATAGGCCTGAGTCAGGACATATATGTGCTGTAATAAGAAGAGGACTCTGTTAGCATATTATATGTGAAAGTTCTTTGAGGATCAAAAGCCTGAGTGAGAATAATACATTTGTAAGGGGACATACTGAAGATATTCTGTCAAGGTCAGAGGCCCAGTGAGGATGTGATATGTGTCAGACTTCACTGAGTTTATTTTGTTATCACCACAGGCCTCAATTAGGGTTGTTAAATATTTGTGTCAGAGGCCTCAGGGTAGATAGTATAAGTGTCATAATCCTCACTTACTATTTTATATGACTGTGAGGTGAAGAAAACTTCTGAATATTAGAGGCCTTCCTGAGGATTTTGTCCTCAGTGAATATATTTTAGGGCTCAGAGTTCTCAGTGAGGAAATTCTATGTGTCAGAGGCCTCCTTGAGAATAATGATGGCAGTGCCAGGGTACCCAGTGGGGACATTGTATGTGATGAAGTTTTCAGGGTAGAGAGAATATCAGTGTGAAAGGCCTCAGTGAGATTATGAAATGAGCACCACAGGCCTTTGTGATGATCTAATATGTGTAAGAGGCCTCACTGAGAATAGAATCTCTCTCAGAGGTCAGTAAGGAAAATACGGGGTCAAATGACTCATTCCATACTGTACATAGGATGGAATCCTCAGTGGGGATTTTATATGTGTCAGAGACATCAATGAGACATATATGTCTCTGAGGACTCATTGTACCTCATGTTACCTACAGAGGCCTCAGTGACTTTTGGATGACTCTCACAGGGTCTAAATCTGTGTGGACTTCTGGTGCCCCAGGGCACTCAGTGTGATATTCCTTGAGTGTCAGAAGCCTTGATTAGGATATTTCTGAATGACAGAAGCCTCAGGGTGGATATTATATTGACCTCACTGTCCTGTATGAGGATGATATCCATTTCAGAGTCCTCAGGAAGAATGTCATTAGTGTTTTGGGACTCAAATGAGATAGGGTGTGAATGTCAGAGGCCTCAGGGAGGATTCATGTTAGCATTAGAGGAAGACTCACTGAGGATGTGATATGAGTGTTAGAAACCTTTCTGAGGCTATTATAAAAATATCCGAGGCCTGAGTGTGGTTATGTTATGTGTCAGAGGCTTCATATGGATATTAATTGTCAGAGTCCAGTGACAGGGTATTACCAGAGTATCTGAGGCTTCACCAACCCATCCCCTTGAATGGGATCAAGGTCACAGTACAGATATCCTGTTCATGGCAGTGGCCTCAATGACGATATGTGGAAGATTCCTCAGTGACAATATAAAGTGTTTGTCACAGGCTTCACTTTTGACATTATATCTTGTAGAGTCGGCAGTAAACTTACTATACTTGTCAGAGGCCTCAGTTTTCTCCTATAGAAAGGGGCCTCTGTGAGTACATGATGGCAGTGCCAGAGGCATCAAGAAGAAATTCTAAGTGGAAGAGACCTCTGTTATACAATCATACATCTCAGATGTCTCCAATACTTTATTGTTAGTATTAGAGACCTCAGTATGCCTCTTATAGATACTGTAGGTGTCAATGTAGACATTGAATATTTCAAAGACCTCAGGAAGTTAGAGGCCTCAGGGAGTATATTATACCTGTCAGATGGTTCAGGGAGCATTTTAAATGCACCAGCCACCTCAGCAAGGCTATTCCTGAGTCAGATGTCTCAGTACCAGTACTTCATTATTGTCAACAGCCTCAGTGAGGATACCATTAGGGTCACATGCCTCAGTGAGAATACTAAATGCATTTGAATCCTTACTGACAATGGGACTTGTGTCAAAGGACTTACGATATCATATGTTTTAGAGGCTTCTCTGAGAATATTACAGTTGTCAAAAGAGTCAGTCAGTAATATATTATATGTCAGAGCCCTCAGTGAAGACAGTGCCTTTTTAAATAGTTTCATGTGTTTAGTGAGAGCTCTGAATAAAAATATTATTGTGTTTCAGAGGCCTCAATGTGGTTTTTCCTTATTTGTCATAGGCTCTCATGGATATTTTATGACTGACACAGGCCTCAGTAATGATATTGAGGATGTTAGAAACCTCTGTGAGGACATTGTATGTCAGAGCCCTCATTGATTATATGTGTAGAGGACTCATTGAGAATATTATATATGTCAAAGAACCTAGTTTTTATGTGAATTTTAGAGATCTCATTGAGAATATTTTTATGTGACATAGGCTTCCACAAAAATTTCATATGTGTGCCAAATGCCTCAATGAAGATATTACATTTTTCCTAGTTCTCTGTGAGAATATCTTATGAGTGTGAAGGTTTGACATGTTATCTTCTAGGGGTCTCAATGTGTATGTGATATCAGCCAGTGGTATCATTAATGATATTTATTGATATCATATTATTTCAGTGCATACTATATATGTTAGAGTCTTCATGAGGATATTATATTGTATTTAAAGCCTCAGTGAAATGTTTTATAAGTGTAAAAGGCTTAATTGAGGGTATTATACTATTCTTTCCTGTTAAAAGAAAACAGGAAACAATAGAAAGAACTCCCAGTGGAAAGAATGGTCTAAGCTATTCCCAAAGGCTTCAAGCAGGATGAAGTAAGCAACAAAGTACTATAGAGTTGGATAACAAACAAAATCTTGGAGTAAATATCCAGATGCTCATTTTATTTACAAATAAATGACTAAACAGATAAACAAAAGAGGCCAAATAAAAACCTCTTATGTAGAATTTCAAAAAATTGAGGTGGACATTTGGCCCCCAAGGAGTTAGGCCTAACTTCCCACTTCTTAAGAGGGGGCTGTGCATAGTGACTTACTCCAAAACAATATATATATAATGTGGACATGTAGAGAAACATAACTTCACAGTGAGAAATCTGGCAAACACTACATCAGTCAGGTGAGCACCTTGAGGATATGAAATGAAAAACAGCACTTCATCTGTAATCCGCTTTCCCCAATCCATAACCTGTCTACATATGAGAAAAACATCAACTGAAAATCTAAAAAGTACCTGACAGGTACTCCTCAACTGTCAGGTCCTCCTCAACCATCAAGGGCATCAGAGAAAGGAAGGTCAGAGAAACTGTCGCCACCAAGAAAAGCCTATGGAGACAGGATGACTGTCTTGCAGGATCTTGGATGGGGTCCTGGAACTGAAAGAGGCTGTACTGAGAATCCAAAGGAAACACAGACATTAGTTAATAAGAGCATATCAGTATCTGTTTATCATGAAAAATTATGTATAAAGTTAACACATCTGAGATAGCTCATGTAAATCATAAGAGAAAAAAACTGGGTAGAAGTTATATAGTAGATCTCTGCATTTTCTTTGCAATTTCTGCATAAACATAAAACTACTCTAAAGTACAATCTTAAGACATGGCTATATTTTTTCAAACACCTGCTTATTTAATTACTCAGAATGTTAATTACTAATAATTGACATTCTTAAGTAGTTCTGCATTTTGTTAAGAGCATTTATAACAAAAATATGTCAAACTAACATAATGTAAGATACGTACTTATTTTATATGTTTTATGTTAAAGTAATAATATGTTTAAACTTATTTATCATTATTTATTTTGCTATTGCTAGGTTCTAGATTTTCTCTCTAAAAATTTCAAAACTTTAGAGAAAAAAAATCTACATTTTAGTGACACTATTTCAAGTCATGGTTGAATTTTTTCAAAAGAGTCATGATAATAAATATGTTACAAGAGCAGATTGATTCATTGTGAATGAATCATTCATCCTAAAGAAATCTTATCTTTCATTTGTTTCTATGTATACCCTTTAACAGTAATAGCATCAAATGTTTGCCACTGGGAAAAATATTCAAACAAAAAATGTAAACAGAATTTGTGACAATAACATATAATGCTTTCTAAAAATTTAAAATTTAAAAGAATATGAAAGTCAGTTTCCTCCATGATGTTCTTCAGAATAGGTAAAACTAGAAAAACATCAATGGAAGCATGGTTTATGAGTGATCTTATAGTGATCTTAGATATTTTATGGAGAAATTATATTTTAGAAATCACAAAAAATATAATGTGATGCCCAAACTCTTGAATGTTTTCAAATGTAGCTGAATTTCTATGTAAGTTTTTCATTGATATAGCTAGTCATAAAGCTAATAAGAGCAAAGAATATATGGGGCTGGGATGTAGCTCAGTGGTGGCATACCTTATACATAATTCAGGAGGCCCTGGGTTTGATCCCTAGCACCACAAAATTTAAAAAAAAAATCAGTGCCTTATTTGTGCAATCAAATAGAAAATGAACAATTACCACTCTTAGGAAAATGTTAAGCCTGAAAAACAGTTAATAATCAAAATACTCTTACAATAGAAATAGCCTATTGTGAGCAGATGTGTCACATCATAAAGTATATTCACATTAAATATCCTCTCAGAACAATAAAAAAGACTTTGATGACCATTTAGAAGGAGAAAATGGCTATAATATAGATTAGAAAATTATTAAGAAATTAGAAACATGAGGTGAGGGGCTGTGGGCACAGAGAGCGGCTGGCCTAGGCTTGGCGGGTAGAAGGGTCCCTCCTGCAGGGTTTGTGGAGTGAGCCGGGTGCACAGGGGTGGTTGTGTTGTGTCCCCTCTGGCTGTCCGTCTTGAGAAAGAGCTGAGTGGGCGGGAAGGATGGAGGACCAAGGGTAGTTGCCGCAGAGGTGTGCTGAGTGCTCGGAGGCCCTCGTAGGAGGAGTGACCCAGGAATCCCTGAGCTCAGGAAGCTTGGGGGTGTGGAGAGGAGAAGCCCATCCTCAACCAACGCCCAGAGCTTGGCGGATCCGATGTTGGGCTGCAGAAATGCTCTGTGTGGGGGGTGGGGGGTGGGTGGTCTTTTTCCTAGGCCCATCTTGCACATCATGCACGCCAGGAAGTGAAAGGGGTGCGGCCTCTGGACACCTCTTCAGCTCCCTTGTGACCTGTCCTGTAGGGGTATCCTGCAATCGTGTAGGAATAGGAGACCCTGGCAGAGCCTTGCACTCAGGACAGCAATGATGACACTGAAGAGGTTTCATTGTTTGATGCAGAAGAAGAGAAAACTAAGAGACCAAAATCCAAAATCCGACATCCAGTGGCATCATTTTTCCATTTGTTCTTCTGAGTCAGTGCCATTATAGTCTATCTTCTCTGTGAATTGCTCAGCAGCAGCTTTATTGCTTGAATGGTGACAATTATCTTGTTGTTGTCATGTGACTTTTGGGCAGTGAAGAACGTCACAGGTAGAGACTGATGGTAGGCCTTGGGTGGTAGAATCATATTGATGAGGATGGAAAGAGTCATTGGGTGTTTGAGTCCAGGAAGGCATCTCCTCAGGAGAATAAAACTCTTTCAGAAGTTCATTCAAGAATCTTTTGGTTAGGACTAATTGCCTGTCCAGTGCTGTGAGTGATATTTGCCTTTAGTGCTCTCTTCTCCTTCAGAGTAAAATGGTTGGCATGGTTATCATGGGTGTGGTGCTACAGGGTGCCAACCTGTATGGTTACATTAGGTGCAAGTGGGCAGCCAGAAGAATTTAACCAGCATGGCTACCTGGTATCTTGGAATGCAGTTTTTAAAACAAAACACCAGAAATGAACAGACTTCTTGAATAGAGAGAAAATTATGTTTTCTGTGATACTGGGGAATGGCCAAAGAGATTCTTGATTATGAATTGTTTAGAGCTCAGTCCAGTTGCAAAAAGGAGCATTGATTTTTTGTTTGTTTTGTTTTCACTTACAAAGTTACTATAAAAACTGGTTTCTTTTTTAAACAAAGTTTTAATTTTCTTTTTCTAGTAGTTGAGGCTGGGAAGTATGATATCATTAAGAACATTGTCAGAATTTATTTTAGGTGTGCATATGTATGCATATAGTAATGTATCCGTATGTCGAAAATTAATGTGTTAGTTTACATATGTTAAAGAGATATTTGCATTTTGATCCATAGAATATAGGATGTTCTTAATCTATCTCAAAGGTATATGTGTTTACATACTATTTCTATAGGTTATTTTCAGAAATAAGTTGATTCCATTATTAAGAGTAAACACTTGGCTTGTATATGAGTTAAAAAGTTAGAAAAAATGTTAATTTTAAGTATATACTTCATGTTGAAATTTCTTACGTTAGACATGCACAAGTGAAAAACAAATTCAGGCTGGTAGTGTTAACTAGTTTCTAAAATTTTCTTTTATTTTTATACTTAAGGCCTAACTAATAAATGGAATCTTTATAGTTTATGTTTAAGGGATACCCAGGGATTGCTGTTGATCTATTGATTTCATGGAAAGGATAGTCATATTTTATTTTGGAACTTCCTGGAAACTCTTCAGTGGTCTCTGGACTAATAAAATCTTTTAGTACTAAATAAATATTATTCTTATGTCATAGTAAAAATAATCATTTAAATACTTGGCATAATAAATGCCTAAAGACATTTTATGAATCTATTTTTTCTTGCTATAATGGGGATGTTGTAAATCATACATTTGTATTAATAATTTTTCTTAAACAAGGCAATATATTTAACTGTAAACTAAACCAATCTACAAATTATTGTAGGCAGTTGTAAATTCTGTTGAGATACTGGAAACTTTGTTGGGGTCTTTTAATCAGCAGATTATGTTGTGAATGTATCTGTACTTTGTTAAAATATTTTTAAAAATGTTTTGTTTTAGTTGAATAAATGTGTATTGGAGTGAAAAAAAGAAATTAGAAACATGATAATGACATAAAAATTCTCTAGGCCATACTAGGCACTTTGAACTGTAATCACAGCTTTTTTGGAGACTGAAGCAGGAGGATCACAAAGTTAGAAGCCAGCCTCAATACCTCAGGAACTTAGCAAAATCCCATCTCAACATAATATTAAAAAGGGCTGAAATTCATTGCTTGCCTAGCATGGTCAAGGTTATGAGCTTAATTCTCATCACCATAAATAAATTTAAAAGAATAACTCCAAACCAAGCATATAATATGAGACAACTGGGGCATTTATAGAAGAGGGTGGAAAACATTATGTTGAACACCCCAAAATAATAAAACTATATTTAATTATTTTTCAGCTCATGATATTAACATGTCTAATCTCCACTTATATAACTTCATTAAAATATGGTAAATAGTGTATGTACTTTTTTTAATGATTTCAGAATATGAATTATACTCAACTCTATTCTAAAAACTACCTTTGAAACACATAGAGCACCAGCATTATATACAATGAAATCAGGCCATTTCCTACACAAAATAATATTTAGTAAGTACTAATATATACACACATTATTTCAAAATAAATTAAAATTGATGAAATCAAAAGGTCACTGGTATGCTTTTAAATGATATTTTGAATATATGAGAAACACTTAATAGAGTTCTCCAAAAAGAACTTCTGACAATATATAAAGCATGCTTATTAGAAGGTCAATTACCTTGCTTGCAAGGAGTAAGAGAAACTAACTACTTGATGAATGTAAGACTTTAATAAGATAAACGAATATGCTTTCTAAATTTGAAAAAGTAGAAAATGTCTGTGTAAAAAAGTCTATTTTTGGTAAATGTATCTGTTTTTTTAAAAGAATCTATTGGCTTTTCTCTTACACACTGTAATTATTTCAGTGGTTTTAAGCTGGAATATCATGTAATATCAATAACTGGAATTTTAAATATCACCATCCTCTTTCTTCCTATAAAATTGATTAGCAAATTTTGCTTAGAATAATTTCAACCCAATTTGGAAAAGATCTGTGTGTGTGTGTGTGTGTGTGTGTGTGTGTGTAAATACATAATATTTTGAACAATTCCCCTGACACTTGGGTCCTGTCAAAGACATATTGTCTGTGTGTGGTGCTGGAATGGAACCCAGGGACTCTCACATGTTAAGCAAGTTCTCTGCCACCAAGTTACACACACTGTCCCAAAGACCTTAATAAGAAAAAGATAATTAAAACTTTTTCAGATAATGAGAACTGTCAAACAAGATAATTCAATCAAAACAAGGTAAACTAAAAAGTATATTTAAAAATATTGTTGATAAAAATAGCAGAAGTTCAAAGTTAGAGAACAAATTAAAAATCAAACTGCAGAAACCTACTACATAAAATTGGAAACCTAGAGGGAATAGGTAATTTCCTAGTTAAAAAAACACATTAATAAAAGATTAAAATAAGAAAACTATGAATGATCAATCAGCTTAAAAAGTTTAAAATGATGCTTACAGATCTCCCATTGGTACAAAAACCAGGAACATAGGGGTCCACGGTTGAGTGTTAACTGACTTTTAACAAATTCCGGATTTACTTAAAATGTTCATGATCTATGAGGAAAGAATGAAATCATTACTTAAAATAAATACTTCAATTAATTAAAATTAATTTCCTCAATTAACTTTGTGGTATAATACCAAAGCATTATATAGTCAAGATATTTCAGCAGATGTAGAAAGTCAACACAGTATTTAGCATACCATTACAAATACACTGCCAAATAAACTGACTTGCTCAACCAAAGACAAAATGTATTCTCAGTCAAAATTTTGATTAATTTAGTTCCATAAAATCCATGAACTATTTTTTCACAAATTCTGGCTTATTAGAAATAACATATTTAAACTTAAATAACCTTGTGGGTTTCATACATCTACTTTTCCATTTTTTAATATTTTTCCTGCTTTAACACAGTAAAAATAAGCAGTTAGAACAATTCCTCCTCCCTCTGTGCCAGAAATCATCCAAGTAGCTGTGTTTTGATGACAAGTAATCAGAGCCTCTTGAAGGGATGTTTCCCCAAAGTAAACCTTGCTGAAATAATGAAGGAGAGTAAGGCTCCCTCCTTAGCTCTCAAATGGGCACAGGGAGTGAATCTGCTTTCTCTTCACACTTCCCACCTTTTCCTCACCTGCCACCTATTTATCCAGAAGTTTCTGGAAGATCTCTCTGAGGCTGCTCTGGGCATGCCTATAGACATGACCCACAGAATCCTCAAGCCAGGATCTCTCTAAGGCTAGTCTGAGAAAAGCGTCCCTGTAGATATGACTCAGTGTCCGCAAGCGAGGCATCCCTCTGAGGTTGCTCTGAGGAGAAGGAGCTCTGGATGACCCTACACACATGACCCACAGTGTCTCTAAGACAGGCATCTGCCTGAGGATGGTCTGAAAAGAATGGAGCTCTAGGTGTCCCTATAGCCTTGACCCACAGCTGGTCTTAGAACGGAGTTATAGCCTTGATCCACAGTGTCCCCAAGCTGTAAGTCTCACTGAGGCTAAAGAGAAGGGACCCTAAAGTCCCTGTAGACACAACACAAAGTGCCCCAAGCTGGGAGTATTCCTGAGTCTGCTCTAAGAGGAAGCTCCAAGTCCCCATACACATGAACCACATTGTCCCCAAGGTGGGAGTATGCTTGAGTCGGCTGAGAAGAAGGCAACTCTCCGTCCCATACAAATGACCCACCAGGGTACCCAAGTTAGGAATACCTCCTCAGACCAGAGGTGCTCAGAGAACCTAGGGTGCCGAGCTGGTGGAGTATTGCTTCAGATAGGAGGCACATGGAGGACCCAGGGTCCCCGAGCTGGGAGTACCGCCTCAGACCCCAGGTACATGGCATACTCAGGTTCCCTGAGCTGGGAGGGATCCCAGGCACACTGAGGACCCAGTGTATCCAAGCTGGAATATCTCCACAGATCCAAGGCACACAGAGGACCCAGGGTCCCTGAGCTGGGAGGATTTTCAGACATCAGGCACACCACCAACCCAGGGTCCCCGAGCTGGGAGTACCTCCTCAGACCCAAGGCACACCACCAACCCAGGGTCCCGGAGCTGGGAGGAACTCCTCAGACCCAAGGCACACCCAGGACCCAGGGTCCCCGAGCTGGGAGGATCTCCTCAGACCCCAGGCACACCCAGGACCCAGGGTCCCCAAGCTGGGAGAGCCTCCTCAGATCCGACGCACACCCAGGACCCAGGGTCCCAGAGGAGATAGGAGGGCCTCCTCAGACATGAGGCACACGGAGGTCCGAGGGTCCCCGAGCTCGGGGATCTCCTCAGACCCCATGCATACGGAGGACTCAGGGTCTCGGAGCTGGGAGGATTCTCAGACACCAGACACACCACCGACCCAGGGTCCCTGAGCTGGGAGTACCTCCTCAGACCCGAGGCACACAGAGGACTCAGCGTCTCCGAGCTGGGAAGACTTCCTCAGACCCCAGGCACACATGGAGGACCCAGGGTCCCGGAGCTGGGGAATCTCCTCAGACCCGAGGCACACCCAGGACCCGGGGTCCCCGAGCTGGGAGGCCTCCTCAGACCCAAGGCACACGGAGGACTCAGGGTCCCGGAGCTGGGAGGGCCTCCTCAGACCCTAGGCACACGGAGGACCCAGCGTCCCGACCTGGTAGTATCTCCTCAGACCTGACACACACGGAGGTCCCAGGGTCCCGACCTGAGAGTATCTCCTCAGACCTGACACACACGGAGGTCCCAGGGTCCCGACCTGGGAGTATCTCCTCAGACCCGAGGCACACAGAGGACCCAGGGTCCCGACCTGGGAGTATCTCTTCAGACCCGAGGCACACGGAGGTCCCAGGGTCCCGACCTGGGAGTATCTCCTCAGACCCGAGGCACACGGAGGTCCCAGGGTCCCGACCTGGGAGTATCTCCTCAGACCTGACACTCACGGAGGACCCAGGGTCCCGACCTGGGAGTATCTCCTCAGACCCGAGGCACACAGAGGACCCAGGGTCCCGACCTGGGAGTATCTCCTCAGACCCGAGGCACATGGAGGTCCCAGGGTCCCGACCTGGGAGTATCTCCTCAGACCCGAGGCACACAGAGGACCCAGGGTCCCGACCTGGGAGTATCTCCTCAGACCTGACACTCACGGAGGACCCAGGGTCCCGACCTGGGAGTATCTCCTCAGACCCCAGCACACGGAGGACCCAGCGTCCCGACCTGGGAGTATCTCCTCAGACCCCAGCACTCGGAGGTCCCAGGGTCCCGACCTGGGAGTATCTCCTCAGACCCCAGCACTCGGAGGTCCCAGGGTCCCGACCTGGGAGTATCTCCTCAGACCCTGGCACACGGAGGACCCAGGGTCCCGACCTGGGAGTATCTCCTCAGACCCGAGGCACACGGAGGTCCCAGGGTCCCGACCTGGGAGTATCTCCTCAGACCTGACACACACGGAGGTCCCAGGGTCCCGACCTGGGAGTATCTCCTCAGACCCCAGCACACGGAGGACCCAGCGTTCCGACCTGGGAGTATCTCCTCAGACCCCAGCACTCGGAGGACCCAGCGTCCCGACCTGGGAGTATCTCCTCAGACCCGAGGCACACAGAGGTCCCAGCGTCCCGACCTGGGAGTATCTCCTCAGACCCCAGCACACGGAGGACCCAGGGTCCAGACCTGGGAGTATCTCCTCAGACCCCAGCACTCGGAGGACCAAGGGTCCCGACCTGGGAGTATCTCCTCAGACCCCAGCACTCGGAGGACCCAGGGTCCAGACCTGGGAGTATCTCCTCAGACCCCAGCACTCAGAGGACCCAGGGTCCCGACCTGGGAGTATCTCCTCAGACCTGACACACACGGAGGTCCCAGGGTCCCGACCTGGGAGTATCTCCTCAGACCTGACACACACGGAGGTCCCAGGGTCCCGACCTGGGAGTATCTCCTCAGACCTGACACACACGGAGGTCCCAGGGTCCCGACCTGGGAGTATCTCCTCAGACCTGACACACACAGAGGTCCCAGGGTCCCGACCTGGGAGTATCTCCTCAGACCCCAGCACTCGGAGGTCCCAGGGTCCCGACCTGGGAGTATCTCCTCAGACCCCCCCACACGGAGGTCCCAGGGTCCCGACCTGGGAGTATCTCCTCAGACCCCAGCACACGGAGGTCCCAGCGTCCCGACCTGGGAGTATCTCCTCAGACCCAAGCACACGGAGGACCCAGCGTCCCGACCTGGGAGTATCTCCTCAGACCCGACACACACGGAGGACCCAGCGTCCCGACCTGGGAGTATCTCCTCAGACCCGAGGCACACGGAGGACCCAGGGTCCCGACCTGGGAGTATCTCCTCAGACCCCAGCACTCGGAGGACCCAGGGTCCCGACCTGGGAGTATCTCCTCAGACCCCAGCACACGGAGGACCCAGGGTCCCGACCTGGGAGTATCTCCTCAGACCCCAGCACTCGGAGGACCCAGGGTCCCCGAACTGGGAGTATCTCCTCAGACCCCAGCCCACGGAGGTCCCAGGGTCCCGACCTGGGAGTATCTCCTCAGACCCCGGCACACGGAGGACCCAGGGTCCCCGACCTGGGAGTATCTCCTCAGACCCCAGCACACGGAGGTCCCAGCGTCCCGACCTGGGAGTATCTCCTCAGACCCCAGCACACGGAGGTCCCAGGGTCCCCGACCTGGTAGTATCTCCTCAGACCTGACACACACGGAGGACCCAGCGCCTGGAGCTAGGAGGACCTCCTCAGCGCCCAAGCAGGTCAGAGGAGGAGCTCCGCATCCCCACACACATGGCCCATAGTACCCTCAAGCTGCCTGTATCCTGGAGGCCGGTCTGCCGCTTCCTGGTGGTTCACCCAGCACGCTCCCGGTTTTTCCTGAGACAAGAGCTCTAGACCTCACCCTGAAGAAGGGAGGACAAAGATGAAAAGTGAGCCACTGTCCCCTGCTACCCCGCCCAGTGTGAGACTCTGCTCATACACAGGGGCACCAATCCCTGATGGCCACGCCCAGTGCAGGCCTCTGCTCATGCGCAGAGGTACCACTCCTGATGACCACGCCCAGTGCCAGACTCTGCTCATGCGCAGAGGCACCAATCCCTGATGGCCACGCCCAGTGCCAGACTCTGCTCATGCGCAGAGGCACCACTCCCTGATGGCCACGCCTAGTGCAGGCTTCTGCTAACCTGCAATGGTAGTAGGGTGGCTAGTCTTTCTTATTTCTCTCAGCGCCTTTCTGTAGCGGCAGCTATTACTGAATAGGATCTATTCCCACTTCTTTAACTAAGTCTGGCTGTGTTTATTTGTGCCATCACCAGAAGTGGAATCTCAGGAGATGAGAAAAGGGAGGCCAAGAGACTGAGACCCGGGTCCCTGGACTCAACCAGGCCACGCACTGCTGTAGCCAGGGGCCAGGCAGGCAGAGGCACAGACATGAGCACCTGCAGGGAGCCCCTGGACACTTCACTCTTGTGCCCAAGGGCAGAAGGCCAAAAGCAGGTCAACAGAGAGGCCTCTGCGAAGTGTAGACAAGTGACTGAGTGATGTAGCCAAGGACTGCCAAATTTTAACATCATGGGTTTTGAGAAAAGCAGTTAAATCCCAGCCCATGTTGACTGCTTTCAAGGTTGTGAGACCCTGAGCTCACACGACCCCCCAGCAGCCTCTGGGAGCTGCAGGGTGCACCCCTTGCCCTGGGGCATTCTAGATTGAATTATCTCTCCTTGTTTCCCAGCTCTCACCATGAATGCCTCTGGGAGGTGCAGTTATTCCCAGAGATTCTTGACAGTCTAATTTGGTGTTCTGCCCACACAGCCCTCACCAGGCAGGATCATCAGAGCTGTGTGCCACATGCTATCCCAAGTGCCCTGGAGGACCCTGGCAGTGGAGACTTGTGTTCTGCCCATGTAGCCCTCACTCCAGAAGCCTATGGGGAACTGCAAGTAGCAGAATTACCCTCATATCCCATGCAGCCTTCACTACAGAGGCATCTAGGGGCTTCAGAACCCCCAGGATCATGGACATTGTAGCCTGATGCTGGGTTGGTGCAGCCCACACTATAGTTGCTTCTCACAGCTCTGAGGCCCCAGGAATTCTGTGTATTGTAGACCACTTTGCTCAAGCATTTCTGACCTCAGAGGTCTAGAGCTGCAGGCTATTGATTATTCTGGGCAGTGCAGACCATCCTACCTAAGTGGACCTCACCATCAAGGCTCCAGTATCAGCACACCACAAGCCTGCCTGGACACCCCTGAGGTGTCTGGGTGGTGCAATACAAATCTTGCCCATGCAGTCCTCAAGTGGTAGGTGTCTGGAAGGTGCAGGCCCTGGGGGATTCTGGTAGTGTATTCTTGCCTTCAGCCCGCACAGCTCTCACTGTGGAGGCCTCCGAGTGGCAGGCCACACAGGCACCTGGACATCTGCAAGAATTCTGAGTAGTGTAGTTCAGTTCTCTACCCCACAGCCCCAACCACAGAGTATTTTGGGGGCTGCAATTTCCTGAGGATTCTGGGTAATGTAAGTCAGTGTTTTGCCTGCGTGCCTCCTGTGAGGGCCAGGATAAATGCAGGCCACATGCTTGCCTTGGTAATGCAGACCTCACTGTGGAGGGTTCTTGGACTGTAGGCTTCACAGTCATCAGGGTATCCCCAGGAATTATGGGTAGTGTAATCTGACCTTTAGCATGAACAGCCTTTGCTGGGGAGGCCTCTAGGAGTTGCAGGCCACATGCTCACCCAGGCAACATGTCCCCTAAATGATTCTGGGTAGTATAGTTAAGTTCTGTTTCCTACAATTCTCATCACAGAGGATCCTGGGAGCTGCTGGAACTAACATTTGTGGGTAACATAGTCCCGTATTTTGCGTATTCACCACAGAGGGTTTTGGGAGCTATAGCCCCTGAGGATTGTAGTTAATGTAGGCTAATGATTTGATCACCACAGAGGAAGGTACAGCTCATGAGGATTCTGGATAATGTAGTTTAGTGTTTGCCTGCACAGCGCTACTGGGAGGACCACAAGAACTGCAGACCCATGCTTTCCCTGGTACCCTGGAGAGTCTAGGTACTATAGCTCTCATCACAGAAACTTCTGTGAGTTATAGTGAAGACATACCCTGCATTGAACCTGGTGTTCTACCTTTGCAGCCCTCAACCCAGAAGCTCCTTGGAACAGCAGGCACCCAAGGGATATGAGAAGCACAGTTTGTCATTCTGCCCACACAGACCTCACTGCAGAGGTCTCTGCAAGCTGCAGGTCCCTTAGGGCTCTGGTCATACAGTCTGTCATTTGGCCCATGCTGCCCTCAATGCAGAGGGCTGTAGGAATTGCAGGTCCTGAAGGATTCTGGGTAGCACAGGCCATCATAACCTTTGCAGCTCTTGACCCAGAGCCTCCTGGGAGCTGCTGGCCACATTCTCACTAGCCACTCCTGAGGACTCTGGGCAGTGTAGTAACCAATAAGTGTTCTCTTTCCTACATTGTATCTGACATAAAAGGGCCACACTTCCATTTAAAAACCTGGCTTAAATCTGTTTTAACTATGTCTGTTTCTGATTATTAACAGTGTTTCCTAAATGTTTAAGAGATTGAAAGCTATCCTTTCACTTTTGCTAGTCCTGATAACATGCAAACCCGGGACTATAATTTTTATACACTATGGATTCTAAATTTTACTTTAAAAGTTAAACAGTTAATTGTGACACTAACCATTACTAGCTTTTTCATATTTTGGATATATTCATGTTCTTACAGAATACAAGCCTTTTAAAATGTAAGACTTGGTAGAGCCCTTTACCAAGATGATGTTCTCTAAACTAAAACTGTCTGTAGCAATAGTCTGTTTCAGGTTTATATAGAAATAACAAATTTGATTGACATTTATTTATGATATTTAATGTTTTATAACTGGATAAGGGTAACCTGTTATCAATAAGTTATATATAAAATTTTGTGTTACTCTTTATACTGGGATGGGAATTTAAATGTATTTTTGGAAAGTAATAAGCAGAGCCTGGTTTGTTTAAAGGCTGAAAATGTGGAATATGATTTTGCCATTTTTTCCACAAAAAAGAAGTTAAGAGCTCTCTTAGCCTTTATATTTTATTCATGTTTAAGATGAAATGTTGTTTGTTTGTTTGTTTGTTTGTTTTAATTATAAAGAAAAGAAGTTTATTTGGCTCTAGGTTCTGGTCCAAGATTAAAGGGATGAATCTGATGATGGCCTTTTTGCTGGCAGACTAGTGAGGTGGCTCAGTACATCATATAGTGAGGGAAGGGACTGGGATTCTCCAGATAGCTGGTTTCTATAGCAGCCTCACTCTCAAGATAGCCCATAAATCCATTAATCTGCTCATGGTATAGATGGATCAACCCTTCTCAAGTTAACCCATAAACTCGTTAATCTGTTCAGGATATGAATGGACCAACCTTGCACAAGGACAAAGCTCTAAAATGGATCAACCCTGCACAAGGACAAAGCTCTGATTGCTTTGATCACCTCTTAAAGACCCCACCTATTTTTCTTTCTTTTTTTTTTTAACTGGGGATTTTACCCAGGGATATTTTCCACAGAGCTACATCCCCAATTCTTTTTTTTTGAGAAAAGATCTTGCTACATTGATGAGGTTGGCCTCAAACTTGAGCTCTTCTCCCTCAGCCTGTAGAGTCATTGGGATTTCAGGTGTGTACCACCCTGCCTTGTGGTTCTACCTCATCTATTTATTTATTTTATTTTTTCAAATTAGTTATATGTGGCATATTGACTTATTGTACACAAATGGAGCACACTTTCTCTTTCCTCTGGTTGTACATGGTGCAGAGTCACTCCAGTTGTATAATCATAGACGTACATAGGGTACTTATGTCTGTCTCATTCTACTGTCCTTTCCATCCCTGCAGTCATAACCTTCCTTCACAGCCCTCTACACAAACCAAAGTTTCTTCATTCTTCCCTACCTCCCCACCCCACTGTGAATCAGTATATGCTTATCAGAGATAATGTTCAGCTTTTGTTTTGGAGGAATTGGCTCATTTCCCTTAGCATGATATTCTCTAGTTCCATCCATTTATCTGCAAATGCCATAATTTCATTCTTCTTTGTGGCTGAATAATTTTTTATTGTGTAAATGTATCACTTCTCTTTATCCATTCATTGGTTGAAGGGCATCTAGGTTGGTTTCATTGTTTAGCTATTGTGAATTGAGCTGCAATAAACACTGATGTGGCTGCATCACTGTGGTATGCTGATTTTAAGTCCCTAAGGTATAAAATGGGGAATGGGATAGCTGGGTCAAATGGTGGTTCCATTCTGAGTTTTCTGAGGAATCCATACTGCTTTCCATAGTGGTTGCCCCAATTTGCAGTTCCACCAGCAATGTATGAGTGTGTCCTTTCCCCCACATCTCTGCCAACACTTATTATTGCTTGTACTCTTGATAATTGCCATCTGATTGAGATGAAATCTTATAGTAGTTTTGATTTACATTTCTTTTTCATTTGTTTGTTAATGGATTATATTTCTTCTTCTGTGAAGTGTCTTTTCAGTTCCTTAGCCAATTTATTGATTGGATTATTTGTTATTAGGGTGTTAAGTTTTTTGAGTTCTTTATATGTCCTGGAAATTAGTGCTCTATCTGAGGTGCATGTAGTAAAGACTTTCTCCCATTCTGTAGGCTCTCTCATTACATTATTGATTGTTTCCTTTACTGAGAATAAGTGTTTTATATGAATCCATGCCATTTATTGATTCTTGATCTTACTGCTTGCACTTTGGGAGTCTTCTTAAGGAAATCAGGTCCTAAGTGACCATCATGAAGATTTGGGCCTACTTTTTCTTCTATTAGGTGAAAGGTATCTATTCTAGTGTGTAAGTCTTTGATCCACTTTGAGTTGTTTTTTTGTGCAGGGTGAAAGATAGAGGCTTAATTTCATTTTGCTATCTATGGATTTCCAGTTTTCCCAGCACCATTTATTGAAGAGTCTATCTTTTCTCCAATGTGTGTTTTTGTCTAGTATGAAATAACAATATTTTGTGGGTTTTGTCTCTGTGTCTTCTATTTTGTACCATTGGTCTACATGTCTATTTTGGTACCAATACCATGCCATTTTTGTGACTGTTGCTCTGTAGTATAGTTTAAGGTCTGGTATTGTGATGCCTTCTGCTTCACTCTTCTTGCTAAGGATTGCTTTGGCTATTCTGGGTCTCTTATGTTTCCAAATGAATTTTATGATTGCTTTTTCTAGTCCTATGAAGAATGCCATTGGGATTTTAATACGAATTGAATTGAATCTGTATAACAGTTTTGGTAGTTTGGCCATTTGGACTATATTAATTCTGCCTATCCAAAATCATGGGAGATCTTTCCAACTTTTGAGGTTTTCTTCAATTTCTTTCTTTAGTATTCTGTAGTATTCTTATAGAGGTCCTTCACCTCTTTTGTTAGGTCAATTCCCAAGTACTTTATTTATTTGTTTGTTTATTTGTTTATTTATTGAGGCTATTGTGAGTGGACTGTTTTTCCTAATTTCTCTTGCAGTGTATTCATAACTTAGTATGGAAATGCACTTGATTTATGGATATTGATTTTTATATCCTGCTACTTTCCTGAATTCATTTATTAGGTCTAAAAGTTTTTCTGGTGGAATTTTTGGATCTTCTAAATATAGAATTATGTCATTGGCAAGTAGTGATAGTTTGTGTTCTCCTTTTCCTATGAATACCTCTTTAATTTCTTTTGTCTGTCTGATTACTCTAGCTAGAGTTTCAAGGGCTATGTTGAATAGAAGTGATGAAAGAAGGCATCTGTGGCTTGTTCCAGTTTTTAGAGGAAATGCTTTCAATTTTTCTTTATTCAGAATGATGTTGGCCTTGGGCTTAGCATAGATAGCTTTTACAGAATTGAGGTATATTCTGTTTTTCTAGTGTTTTGAGAATGATCTTCATGTTGCTGTTTTTTGACAAATGCTTTCTTTGTACCTATTGTGACAATCATATGATTATGCTTCCCCACAGTCAGAACCCTTACAAGAAAGGCTCTTGAGGGGCTGGGGTTGTGGCTCAGAGGTAGAGCACTTGCCTGGCATGTGCGAGGCCCTGGGTTCGATCCTCAACACCACATAAAAATAAATGAACAAATAAAGATATTGTGTACAACTAAAAAAGGGGGGCTCTTGATTTATAACAACAAGCTTCAATATCTGTCCTCACAGTGACCAAGCAAGAGCAGCAGTCACCCTCACTAAGTCAGAGTCCACAAAGGTCCTGAGCAGCAAATCTCAACATCAGTTTAATAGGCAACTTAAAGAACATGTGCCCTTCGTGGTTACCTAGTCCTGGATCTTCTCCAATTCAAGGTCAGAACTTTCCCTTACTCAAGAGTGAGCCTTGCACCTCTCTCTGACCACCACGCCTTGCCAGGACAGTGCAACCACACCATGCTGTGCTCCTGGAGGGATGGCAAAGATGACCACCACTCCGAGGCAGAGGCTGCCTTTTGTCCACATGTGACTCTCCAGCCTGCTCCCTGCAGAAGTCAAATAGATGGTGTGCTAACTCAAGCAAGGTTCTACCCAGCAACCTCCCACTTCCTGGAGGTAGAGCATGGCATTCTTGAGAAAGATGCTCATACACCAAGTATGTGGAAGTCCAGCTTCATGGGCAGCCCTGAGGAGGACACAGTTCTGCAGCAAGTCCAGGCTGTTCCAGCAAGCAGTCCACCCATCCCAACTTGACAGACTCTGGGCTGGAGATGTCTATGGTAGGAAAACATGCAGTATGTGTGGCTCATGTCACCTCCAACAGCGTAGGCTCTTAGGGTTTAGGCACATAGACAAGCTGTTGGCACAAAGAAAAGACATTATTTTAGAAGCTGCTCGGGCAGTCTACTGGGCCATGGTAGAGAGGTCACCCCCGACTTGAGGCATCAGCCTAGTAGCCATGTCCATGATGGGCTGCAGCTTTGTAACATTCTGGTTCACAAGAGCGATGAACCTGCTGGCAATCTCTTGTAAGTTGCAAGTGGTCCACTGGCAGCTGGGCATAAGATGGAACAAGACACATGTAGGCTGCTTGAGGGCACAGATGTCCAAGGTGCCCTCTGCCGCTCCATTAGCTCGTCTTCCAGTCACCCCTATGGCCACTCAGGGAACAGGAGTAACCTTTTATTTCCCACTGGTAGAAGAGAATGAAAGATGACCTTTATGGCCTCATGTGTGTGTTTGTGTGTGTGTGTGTGTGTGTGTGTGTGTGTGTGTGTGTTGTACCAGAAGCATTTGAATGTGGCTTAATTTGGAAAAGGGTCTTTGTAGAGAAAATGAAGTTAAGGATCTCAAGATGAGCTCATCTTGGATGCCCCTGGTAGGGCTATGTCCAAGTGCCAGGCTCTGCAGGCTGAGCAATATCCTGTAGCTGTGTAGCTTCCAGGTGAGGAGGCCAAGACCTCCATGTGCACACTTGGTTCATAAGCAGAGGCAACTTTCTGATCAATGAGCTTACTGCCAGTGTAACTTGTTATTCTTCATTCATTAATGAAAATTACAGGCTTATATTCATTTCATAGGGATGCTGTAAAAACATTACACAAACCAGGTGGTTTGAGCAACAGAAATGCATTGTCTCAAGTTCTTCGAGTTCAGAGATCAGGTTGTTGGTGGGACCTGCTCCTCTGAGGACCATGACAAATTCCCTCCTGTCTCCAATGGTATGCTGGCCATCATTGGAGCTCCTGGGCAGTGGAAGTATCACCCAAGCATGACCTCAGTGCAATGTGCTCTCCATGCATGCACAAACTCCCTTTTCTAATGAGGATACTGGCATATTGGATCAGGACTGCCCTATTGCACTTTGACTTTGTCTTAATGAATTGCACCAGCAAGAGCCTATTTCCAGATGGAATCAATAAGCCACATTCTAAGAGGGGCTAATACTTAAACATGCAGGTTTGGGGGAGGGGACAATTCCACCCTGAATGGGGCACAGGAGCAGAAACGTGCCAGCACAATTTCCCACTGCTTTTGAGCAGTGGTTGCAGGTGGCCCCTCTTTGTGTTGTAGACATTCAAGGGATGCTTAGACTCCTGCCTTTCAGCTTATCACCACTGAAAGCCAGTCTGGAGGATCTGGGACCTGGATAAAATCACGTGCACAGCAGGCTGTGTGCACATTGTGTGCTCAAAGGGATAAATGTGATTGACATGTTGTAATCATTTCTACTTTATTGCTGTTTGTTCTGGCCAACAGTGTCACCTAAATTAAGTCTACTCTTTAAATAATATTTCATTATGGAAGTCAGAGTTCCAGATGGATCTTTCACTGGGCCCTTGTGGCTTTTCCTCATCTTCCTTTTGGGTCAGCTCTCCTGTCTGTCTGCCTGTCCCTAAGCAGCCATTCTGCTGTGTTTGCTGTATTGTTGGATTTTTACCTGCTCATATGTATTCAGTTTACTAAGAATAAATTTGTCTGATACCCTTTTAAAACCCTCTTAAGAAGTGACTCTCTAGCTCATTAGCCTAAGATGGCTTTTAGTTCCCTACCAATTCAGAAATTCTGGATTTTAATGGCTCCACTTCAGTTTTTGGAGGAGACAAGAAGGACCTGCTCAATGTCCATGAGGGCAGAGCCGGACTGAGAGCAAGTGTCTCTGTCACCCTCCACCAGGACTCCTTGTATGCCCTCAATAACATTGTATCTTTGGACTTCCCAATTCAAACAATGCTGGGCTGGGGATATAGCTCAGTTGGTAGAGTGCTTGCCTCACATGCAAAGGGCCCTGGGTTCAATCCTCAGCACCACCACCAAAACAAACAAACAAACAAACAAAAAAAAAAGAATGTCTTTTTTCCTAAATTGTAGGCTTTCTATTCACCTCACTTATTGTTTCTTTTGCTGAGAAAAAGCTTTTTAGCTTGAATCCATCCTATTTATTGATTCTTGATATTAATTCTTATGCTATAGGAGTCTTATAAAGAAAGTCGGAGCCTAATCCTACATGATGGAGATTTGTGCCTACTTTTCCTTCTCCTGCTCTTGCTGATGCCAACCCTGTTCTAGTCACACATGGGAATCATGTTCATAATGCTGGAATTCTCAGCTGACTATGCTGGTGGGGCTCTCTCTCCAGACCCCTCTGCTGATAGCTGCTCAACTCAGGGGCCAGCTGGATAGTTGGGGTAGATTCTACTTTACTCTTTGTACTCAAAAGCACAGCTGCTTTCAAGATGCACAGGCCAGAGCTGTGTAAGAAGCATAGATTGGAATGAGATGCCTGCATCAAGAAATCAATTGGAGCCCAAATTTAATGTCTAAGAAGAATGTTTAAGAACTTGAGATTGTTTAAAGCATGGCACATGATGTCTCCATCTTCTGTGGTGCTTCCGTGATGTCCGAGTTCTCTGCAGCACTCTCAGAATGTCCATGTCCTCCCATGAGATCCCATGACATCTGTGTCCTGTGTAGCATTCCCAGGATGCCACATCCTCTGTGGCACTCCTATAAGGTCCCATGATATCTGTATTTTGGAAACCAGCTTCTCATGAAATTTGAAATATTAGCCAGTAATGTTGAATTCAGCTCAGCAAACTATCTTTCATTGTTTGTTCAATGAGAGGCTGAGTCATCCCTTGAGATGCTGGCAGACCTGCTATCCTGGTCAGCTGTGCAATTGTGACACATTTGCAGATGGCCACAGAGTAGCAAAGCACTTTCTCATGTCTGCATAATAATCTGTTACCAAACTTCTGGCCCCATTGCAAGATAAACTATCATTTTCAAATGTCCTTCAGAACAACAGTTGGAGCCTCAGCTGTGGCCAGGTGTCTTGGTTCAAACCAACATAGTGTATATGAAAATGTTGTAATTTTTAAATATCTTGGTAATTTCTTATTTGGCCCATTGGTGAACTACTTAGGGGCATGTTCTTTAATTTTTGTGCAGTGTGACTTTCCAAATTTTCTTTTTGTGAGTGATATATTTTATTCTATTGTAGTCACAGAATATGCTTAGTTTGATTTCAATTCTTTTAGACTTAAGATTAGTTTCATGGCCTAACATATGATGTTCTCCTGCCATGGAGGGAAGCAGACTCTGCTGTTATTGGAGAAGCATTCTGTAAATGTCTGTTGGGCCTTGCTGGTTACATGGTTTTTCAGTCTTTTCTGTTTTCTGTTGGTCTTCTGTCTCCTTGTTCTGTGTTATCCTCAATGAGGTGCTGTTTCCTTGTGGTCTTCTGTCTCATTGTTCTATGAATTATCCACAGTGGAGTACTCAAATCACTGTTTTGTTAAGCCACTTGCTTTTCCCTTGAGATCTGGGTTTTGCTTTGTGTGTTTGGAGTTCTGTTGTCACTGCATGTACTGTTATATCCCACTGGAACAAGGCTGGGGACACCAGTAAAATGGCACATGATCTTTGTCTTCACTTCCTGGCACAGAGATCCTAAGACCCTGGGACTTTCCTGAGTGAAGAGGGGGTTGGGTGGCCACTGGTTCTGATGAAGTGATCTTTCTCAGCAAGCTATTATCTAGCTTCTGTATACAGACTGGTCACCAAAAAGACTAACCCTTGATTGGAAGGTTGGGACCTTTAGCTCCACATCCCTCCAGGGAGCTCCTGCCAGGCTAGAGATAGCATTAATAGATCATGACCAACTGATGAAGGCGTTCCTGCACCTGCATGCTGTCTGACAGGATCACAGTGTGGGGGATGCTGTGGCAGGACCACACCATCTGGAAGCCAGAACCATGGGGATGCTGTGGCAGGACCACACCATCTGGAAGCTGGAACTAATCCTAAGTCTAAATGGATTGAAATCAAACTAAGCATATTCTCTGACTATAATAGAATGAAATATATCACTCACAGAAAGAAAATTTGGAAAGTCACACATGCCCCTAAGTTGTTCACCAATGGGCCAAATAAGAAATTACCAGGACATTTCAAAATTACATCATTTTCACACACACCATGTTGGTTTGAACCAAGACAGCTGGCAACTTGTTTATGATACTCATGATATGGAAAAAAGGGCATACGTTAATCAATAATAAAAGTATGTATTGCCTGAGAATGCAGGAAAAGTCCCAGAGACGAAGCATACAATTAAGACATCCCCCAAGGTATGTTTCAATATCTCTCAGGATACAAACAATAGTGTTATTCCTCAAGAAATTCACAGGAAAAAGATTGCAAATTGAGGTTCCTGAGAAAAGCTTAACAATTTATGTCAAACTCCCCCTTTCTAAAGTCAAAACCTGTGCAACATATGTTCCCCCCACCAACAGACCCTCCTTTGCCTTACACAGGAATACATAATGAGAATGAAAAACACATAGTTTATATAAATGATAAATGGTTTTAGGTGCAAAGCCTGCCCTTTAGTTAAAGATTACAAAGATATAAGAATTGGTGTGCTTTGACCAAGGATCAAGGAAACTCTTTAAAAAGCAGTTAAATAGATCATATGAAAAAAAGAAAATTACCTTGGAAATTAAAAATAAAATAATGTAAAATTAATATAGTTATATTTTAGAGGCACTTCAGAGTAGTAGACTTTTTAAGTAATAGACTTTCACTATTTTAAGTGTGTTTTACAGAGATTTTAGTTTAGAAGTAAGAAAGCTTACCAATAATCATAGATATGCTTTAAAGTTAAAGGTTGATGAAATAATTATAGGTATGCTTAGAAGTTAGAAGTTAATAATAGGTCAGGAGTTATGTAGTCTAGCTGTGTATCCTTTCACCTACTTATTGAGGTGAAAAATGTAAAAGCTTAATCATGATTGCCTAAAGTTATAAAAATATATTTTTAATAATGTACTCAATATCTTAGGTAATCAGCATATGTCAAAAAAGATTATAACTCTTGAAAATCATGTAAACCAAAGAAGTTTCAGGCTTTGAGGCTATCCATTAACTACTTGGAAAAAAAAAAAAAAAAACTTGTAAAAAAGGTATAAAAATAAAGGCTCCTCTAGGGGCAGCAGATTTTCTCTGGAGGCTGCTGGTAACTTGCAACCTGTGGGCCTGACTCTTCTTCTTTCGCAGACGCACTCCTCCTTCAGTACTCCTGGATCCGCTGCTGGGGCTAGACCCCTGCAACCAATGATGTGACCAATCTTGCCTATGGAATGAAGCCACAATAAGCAGGGACTAGGGAAGAATGAAAGAAATTCACTGGATTCGACAAAGCAGAATGAAGGGAAGCAGGGATGGGTGAAGAAATAGGAAAGACAGTGGAAGAATCCGGCATCACTTCCCTGTGTGCACATACTACCTGTGTAACTCCACATCACGTACAACCACAAGAACGGGAAGTTATACTCCTAATGTGAATAATATGTCAAAACGCATTCTACTGTCATGTACAACTAATAAGAACAAATAGAAAAAAATTAAAGACAAAAACCTAAATGATGGGGTTCAAGAGCCTCCAGGCTGGAAGGCAGGCAGATATCACCCGTATGCGGCTTATAGGCTGTGAGCCTCCCTCTTCTACCTTGCCCCAGGCATTTCTTTTATTCAGCTGTTCTTGAGTTGCACCTTTCACAATAAACAGGCAGGTAAAAGCTCTCACCTTCTTGAGTTCTGTGGGTCGTGTTAGCACATCCAGTCGTTTCCATGAGGTGAGGGCCTGAGAGGACAAAGGAAGGAGAAAGGCCATGTGTGGCACTTTAGAATATACTTTGGCATCATCTTCATGCAGGACGACCTGTGCAATTTTTATAGCCCTGTGCAAAATGAACCTGCAGGATCTCATATTTTAAAACTCCAGAAAGCTTAAAACAGCACCAGCAGACCATTAAACCAAGCTCACGGCCCATCTGAGTGGACCAGGCTACATATCCATGACACCAGCCAGGATCCAGGGCAGGTTTGTCCTTGTAATCCTATGGACTCAGCTAAGGTAGTCTGTGGAGTAGCCCACAGCTGTGAACAAAAGAGGCTGATGTGAACTTGCTGTAGATTCTAACTGAAAGTAACCCTTGATCTGTATAGGTTTTCCACACTCAAGTTAGTCTCTGTTGAGGCAGAGCAGGACAGCTGGGAAGAGATAAGAGTTTTGTCATCAGTAGAGCTGGCAGGGAAGACCTCAAAGCTCCATCAGAACTAGACAATGCCTGGAGAAGACACAGACCCTTGTAAGTCTCAATATGCGGAGTATGTTGACAGGACGCTCTTGGAGAGCCCGTACTGGCTCTGCTAACATCAGCTTCTCTTAGAATTAAAGCCACAGATATCTCTATAGGGGCTGAATCCAGTGTGGCTTTGATTTTAACAGGAGTCCTAGCTTAATAGAGAAAGTTATGGTCTGGAAAATATGAGCGACTTCCAGCAATCCCTTGAGGCCATGCATCTCTGCCTGGTCTCATGTTTTCACCCAAAGGGGTGAGCTACAGCTCTGGCGTGGGCCCTTGTGAACCTGTGGCAGCTACTTCTTGGGACCTCAGTTTCTCAAAGCAAGAGAGTCAAACCAGCTGACTCTAGGCACTTCTCAGCATCAAGGGTCAGAAACCATGGTGCCTCCCTGGATGACACATACCTTCTTACATGGCATCTCATTCTGCAGTTGCCAAACCCAGACTTCATTTCCTGCTGCTTCCCCTTGGCTGTTCCATCTGCAGGAGTTTCTCTGACATGACAGAGACAGGCTTCCTGTTAGCTTCAGGTTGCAGCATCCTAGGTGTAGGCTGTCACATATTGCAGGTGAGGGGGACATGCAGAGGTGTCTTGCCTTGCTGACCCATGTGTGTGAGGTGGTGGCCTCTGTGGACAGAGGTCCTCCTCCAGAAGTGAGTGTGAGCGCGTGTCGAGGGGAAGCCTCTGAAGACAGGAGAACTCACTCTGACTTATACATCATGTGGAATTCACTTCAAATAACTTAGAGAAGCCTCTGCACAGAGCCCGAGTGAGGATTAAGTGCATGCTAGTGTACATCACCATCACTAGATGAGCAGTGTGAGTCCATGGTGTGGCCTTGGTGGTTCACATCTCAGGCTGCTAATCTCATCCAGAAAAAGTCTAGGAAAGGAGACTCAGGAAGTGTGTGGCACCATCCCACAGCCATGAATGTGAACTGTGATTGGTGCTTAAGGTCCTCTAGCCCACATCCTCCTTGAGACAATTGCTGACTCAAGCTTTTGACTATTGTGAGGCTCAAATGAATCAGCATGAAAGCATAAGACAAATGTGCATGCCTGCAGAAGCAGCTTAAATGGACGAATGGCTGAGTGCTGATGTACAAAGTGGAGGTATTGTGGCAACTCAGAGGAAGCCAAGGGAGCTGCCCTCTAGTGCAAACCATGAAGCTTGAAGTGGAGTTTGGGGGGAGATGCACAAATACTTCAGAAACCCCACAAGGACCCAACAGCACACTTAGAGACATCAATGATGCTTTATTAATTTATTTTTATGTGGTGTTGAGGATCAAACCCAGGGCCTCACATATGCTTGGCAAGTGCTCTACCACTGAGCCACAACCCCAGCCCCTGGGGTGATTTTACATTAGTGGCATAGAGCAACTGGTCTCTGGGGCCATGTTGCCCTCTGAGGTCTTGGAGGTGAGCCCAGGTGTGCAATCAGCCTTGGGTTCCCTGGAGGTAGGGCAGGGGACCCTGCATCTCTGTGACCGCATGGTCTCCACACTTGGAGCTCTTTTCCAGTTCTCCAGGAGACTCACTGGTCCAGGGGACACCATGCTGGGCTCCTGTCTGTCCTTCCAGATCCCTTTTCCACCCTGTGTTGCTCCCTAACTTCAGGGCAACATCCCCAGAGCGCCCTTTCCCTCTAGTCCTGATTCCACCTGTGGCGGGTGCTGGGGGGAGATGGAAGGTTCCTGGCCAGACTCTCTCTGCAGGCCTCTGGATGACAGAGGCTTGTGCTTCTGAGGCAGGGCTTGGCCCTTGGTCAGCCCTGAGTCCTCACTGCTTTACTCCCCCCTCCATCCCAGGAGAGCAGGGGCGTTCCCTCTTTTTACTTCTGCTGCATCCTTGTATAAACCTCTCTTATTACAATTTCTTTTTTGTTGGGCGGGGAGGCGGGGAGGGGTACCAGAGATTGAACCCAGGGGCGCGTAACAACTGAGCTACATCCTCAGCCCCTTTTGAAGTTGTTTTTTATTTTGAGACAGGGTCTTGCTAAGCTTAAGTCCTCCCTAAGTTGCTCAGGCTGTCCTCGAACTTGTGGTCCTCCTGCCTCAACCTCCCAGGTTCTAGGATTACAGGTATGTGCCATTACTCCTGGCCTTCTCACCATTCCTTCAGCCACCCACCGAGGACGCTGCCTTATACTGCAAGGTCCTGAGTGGCACAGACACCTAGGAGCAGAGTCCAGTGTTGGGCCAGGGTGGTGGGCCAGAAACGTGGTGGATAATCTTTCCTCCAGCCACAACCTGCCCACCAAAGTCCTGCCGACAAAGGCAACGTCTCATGAGGAAACAGGACCCCTTGATGGGACTGTAGTCTCAGAGGACCCGAGCAAGGGTTAGTTGTCAGGACATGTGACTAAGTCAGTCAGGGTCACTTCAGATGAACTGGGTTGGGAGGAAGTAATCACAAGAGACAGAGAAAACACCTTTTTCTTGGAGTTCAGTGATGACTCCTCATCCCCAGCTCCCACAACGGAAGCAAGAGAGTTAGACAAAAGAGAGAGAGAGAGAGAGAGAGAGAGAGAGAGAGAGAGAGAGAGAGAGACAGAGAGAGACAGAGAGAGAGAGAGAGAACACTTGAAGCCCTATTTGTTGAGGAGAAGGCACTCGAGAAAGTTCTATCCAGATGAGGAAAGGGATTGGGTTCAGGGGGTATAGCCCAGTCTCACTGGGTGATGCCCACTTTCAGAACTGTAACTCCCCTGCCATGTGGAGATGGGCATCCACCTACTTCCGTGAGCAGCGGAAGCCAGTCCACACATTTCTATTGCTCAAAGCTAGGGGGTGCTCAGCTCCTATGTGGCAGCTCCCCACAGTTGATGCTCTGCTGTGCCATCTGGGAATTCTTAGTGATTGTTTAGCAAGAAGCTCTGGTGACCAGTCCTGTGGGGACGTGGACTTGAGGGCAGTGCACTGGTGAATCTGCTCCCAGGGGAACTCTTGGTGTCACTTCTACTCCCCACAGATCTTACTGTGTTGGGACGTCTGCATCCTGGCTGAGGACACAGCAGGCCAGCCTCAGCGCTCTCTTCTGTGTCCTCCAGCTGTTCTTAGCCTAGGGTCCTGCTCTTTCCTCTCCATCAACTAGCCCTCAGGAAGGCTGGAGCCAGGCTAGGACAGGGTGGAGGGCCTGGCCTTAGAGCTCCCTCCAGTTCTGTTTATGTTCTGATGCACCCTGTCTGCTTGGCCTCGACCTCTGTGGGAGACTGGAATTCTGGAGTCTGGGCTTCAGAAAAGGAAGAGGCCTTACAGCTCCTTCCTGGGCCCTGGGCTTTAGTTGAACCAACACCATCATTTAGAGCTGCAGTGTGCAGTTTCAGGTTCAGAGATGGCAGCTTGCATTCTGCTAGCCAGACAGCACTTTGGATTCTGCTAGCCAGTCACCTAGGAGTCTGCTAGCCAGTCAGAAGCTTGGATTCTGCTAGCCAGTCACCCTACACCTTGGAGTCTGCTAGCCAGTCACCTTTGCTCTTTCCCATTGTTTCCTGAGTGCACAATCATCCAAAGCTCAAGAGAGGCATTACTAGTCAACAAGTGGGAAAAGGTTCAG
The DNA here is from genome assembly GCF_048772815.1 of Callospermophilus lateralis. NCBI lineage: Eukaryota > Metazoa > Chordata > Mammalia > Rodentia > Sciuridae > Callospermophilus > Callospermophilus lateralis. Next base: position 1,734,813 of record NC_135307.1, read on the forward strand.
AGCTCACCTTCATTCCCCTCTGCTCCTCAGCAGGAACATCCTGCTGGACATCCAGATTGTGCCTGTGTTAATATTTAAAAGTATACATCTGCACACACATTTGTAAAATATAACTGCACCATAACTGTGTATGCCTATCAGTTTCTGAGCTGTTTGGTTTTTGTCTCACGTGAAACATCTTGATGGGATCTCCATGTGGCTCCATGATGTCTGCCCAGCATCTTCTTCTGGCAGTGTCCACAGGCTGGAGTCATGGTCCTGTGGCATTTGTGCTGCTTACCACCTTCCTGTATAGCCAGTGCTTACCCTGCATGTCTAAGGGTGAACACTCTCTAGGACATACCCAACAGTGAGCCTGCTCCATAGCTAGTGTTGAGAATGCCATTTCTGCTCCCATTCCTGATAGTGTGACATGACTTGATATCAATTTTATTTCATTTTTTATGAGTTCATGATAGATATATATAATATTGGGGATCATTTTGACAACATTATATATTATTAAGCCCACATCTTCTCCCCAAGGTGCTCCTCCAGCCTGTAGCCCAAAGGCTGGCTGGTCTTAGGGGGACCTCCTCTTCTCTCCTGAAGCCCACATCTGCTGCCCCAGGTACCCTGCCTGTGCCCTGCAGGATGGTTGGTCCTTTTGGGAACCTCCTGTGCTCTGGGTGACCCCTCCATTCTTTGTTTTTATTTCCATTTCTTCTGAGCACTTTTCACAAAATGGCATCCTTAGACAGGAATCCAGAGCAGGCTGTTGATGCACTGCCAACCTGTCTAGGATTTGGACATGGCTGATATCAGAGTCAGAGGGAATGTGCTTTATTGTCTCCAAGCACATTCACTGGGTTTATTTTGAGGATAGAATTTGATCTCTCTCCCTTGGTGTGCCATGTCTGCATGAGGCAGGGACCCCTGCTCTCAGCTTTAAGGTCTTTGTCCTCTTATGCATCTTCTACATGGGCTTCTGGCTCAGACATGGCCTCCTGCCCACACACTGTCAGAATCCCCTTTCTCAACACAAGTCTGACTGTGCCACTGCTTGAAGCACTGCTGGCCGAAGCACTGCTGGCCGAAGCACTTCTGCAGTAGCTCTTGTCCTCAGCCAGACACTCCTGTGACCTTTGTCTTTCTCCATGCTTTCCTCTCTTGGGCTGTCCTCTCCCTGAGCTATTCTGTGCTGGATCAGTTTTGTTAGCCATTGGGTGCCAATTCAGGTGACCTGCTATCCACAGAAACTTCCAACTCCTGCATGGAGTCGATCGTTCTTGCTTCTCTGCTCTCAAGCTATGACCATCTTTAGGTGTGGGTCTGCATTTCCACTGCCATGTCGTCTGCAGAGACAGAGACCATGGCTGATTCCTTTGTGCCTTCTTGCTGGCTGGACACTTCCTGGCACACACCCAGAATTAACCCTATATGTCAACAGGCCCCTGCTCCTAGGCTGGCTCTGTGCTTCCCACACGTCTGTCTCACGTCTGCTGGTGGGGTGTTGTCCTGGGGACGCTTTCCTCCTCCTCACTGTACCCTCCCTCCTGGGGAGTCTTCTCTAGGGGCAAGGGTGAGTTTATGGAGAAGCCCTCCCCAGTGGTAGAGATGACCCCAGCACTACCATTCTGGTCTCTGGTTGCAGAAGAAGGTCACTTTCCAAATATCACGAGGACCAGAGACAGACAAGAAGTGACTCAGGTGAAGGGAAGGGAAGGAGACACACTCACCCCTCCTGCAAGTGACAAAACAGTTTCCTCTGTTTCTGATGGTGCCCAGAAAGGAGGCACTGCCATCAAGACATCTGCAGCTTCTGTCCGTTGTGGAGGTGCAGTTCCTAGTCACGAGCCAGAGCTCAGGTCGCTCTCAGTGCCCAGCCCTTCCTGCACCCAGTGGATGAGGCTGACGGCCCTCATGACCTTTAAGCCAACCTGCTAATTAACAAGAACCACAGGCCGGGCAACCAAACCCGAAGCTCATCAAACCCCAGAGTGTCTAAAATTAGATCATGTCTGTGAACATTTGAATCAACACAGCTGCCCTGTGCCTCAGTCACCCATGGCTCGCTGTGGTCCTGAGACCCAGGGGACAATGAGAGGCAGGGCACATGCCACAGGACAAAAGCCTCAGGAAGCTGCTGAGTAATGAGACCTTTCCATCGAGGTCATGGTAGGCCAGGCTCAGTCGCACTTTCTACAAAGTTGGCACCTGTTTATCTCTAGAAGCAGAAACTTCTGGTTTCCCTCCTCTATCTGGAGCTGCATTGTTGAGCTCTTGGTGCCAGAAAAGTGACAGGGTGAGCCCTGGGCGAGGCAGTGGGTTTGGCTCTGAGTCGGGACTCTGCCCCTTCCTCACTGAATGCTCTGAACGAATCCCTTCACTGTCAGCAGCTCCTCTCCTCCCTTGGCTGGTGATGGGGAGGCCTGCCCATGGCAGAGGCTTGTCGGGAACCCCGAGTGCCTGCCTGTGAGCCCAGAGTGCTGCTCTCACTTAGTCGGCAGCTGGGTGGGATGCAGGGCTCTTCTGGAGGGGTAGCCCCTTCCCCCAGGCAGTGAGGACCTGGCATTGCTGGGCCATGATAATGAGAATGAATCAGATCCGGGACACCTGGCTGGTCCCTGCTTGCACACGCCAGGTGTGTGCATGGAGGTAGATGAGTCAGTCATGCTGTTTTCTACAGAACCCCTTCTGTCCTTTTGAGAAATTAACGTTATTTTGTTTTGAAAAGATGCTTGTCCTTGAGGTTCTTCAAGGGCTGAGGCACATCCCAGTAGTTCTATGAGCTACAGCACCAAGCAGAGCTGAGCTTAGTGTCTCTCAGGGTGGTCTAATGAGACCACTGTGACTCACAGGACCTCCTGTGGCCTTGAGCAAGTCCTGTACCTCTCTGGGCAACAATTTCCTCTTATGAAAAAGTCAAAGATTAATAATATTCTGATTACAGTTATATGGGATTTAAGTAAGATGTTTAATAAAATACTCAGCAAGGATGATATAATAAAAACATATAAAACATAAAATGAATAAGTAAAAACATGAAACTGTAGGATAAAATGAAAAGTCAGAATTTTAGAACATGACAAATAAAAGTTAATTGAATTGGTATAACGGACAGAAGCCATTTATTAACATCAAATAGCTTCAGCTAAGACCCTGAGGCAGGTGGGACTCCGTATGCAGTGCCATGGGTGGACAGCAGTCCACAGCAGCAGAGCCCAGGCATCGCTGAAGTCCAGGGACAGGCAGGAGTGGGGCACTTGAGGTCGTCAGCCCAGCATCTTCCTCCAGGAGCAAGAAGCAGGGCAGCAGTCGGGGACAGGGACAGGGCTGAGTCCCAGGTGCCAAGACACAAGGACTAGGTGGCTCCCCACAGCTGCAGTCAGCTGCTGGGACCCGGGGGGGGGCGGAGTGTAGGGCAGGCTGTGGATGCACTGTACATATCACACTGGGCTGGCAGGACTGGGGCAGCTGAGGCTCCTTCCTGGTGTGGGGATAGGAGCGCTCAGCAGGCAATGGAGGAAGGAAGCATGTTGCTGGAGGAAGGAGAGGCACAAGGGCATGTAGTGAACCAAGCAGAAGGAAAAACAGGTGATAAGGGCAGGTTGAGAGGAGGGCAGTTTCCAAAGTGATGGAGTTTGGGTTCCATCCAGGTCATAGAGGGACATTGTAGGGATGGGGGGGAAGAAGACTGAGACCCAGGTAGGATGAGGACACCCTCTGTGCAGTGAGATGGTGGATCAGAGGCACAGGGAGCACAGGACAGGCGGGGGGACAGCAAGGATGGTGGGACCCTTCTAGGTGCAGGTGTGAGAAGTAAAGCCACAGGACAGGCAGCCATGGGGAGAGGGGGCAGTGGAGCCGGGCCCTTTTCTACTTTCTTGCCTCCCACACAGAATCTCAAAAGAACAGTGGCCTCCAGAGAGGAAGGTTTGCAGAACTAAGTAAGAAGCATCAAGGATGAGGTCCTGAGGATTTCTGCTCCTCTTGGCTGCTCCTCCCTGAGGGCCCCTTACTGGGGCTCAGCCTCAGAGAAGCCTGGAGTTGGGTGGGCCCAGCAACCTCTTTTCAATAGCAGGATGTCTTGGCCAGCATCCCTGACCAGATGTTTGAGAAGTTTGGAGAGACTTTAGTGAGGGAAAATGGATGGCCCTTCCAGTGGAAGTTACAAGATGGATAAAATAACTGCAGAATGTAAATAGACCATGGAGTGGGAGATTACCAGGACTGTGGTCTCCTCGGATCATGAGCATCTTGGGAAACTTCCAGAGGCTGTCAACTCCCATGCATCACTCCCTGTTCCTCCTGGGAAGTAGGGCAGCTAGAAAAGGATTCAGTAATCTCTTCCACCTCCTCACCAGATAGGAAAGTTTTGTTGAAGTTTAACATGATGAATCACCAGATTCCTGACAAGGGCAGTCCAGCCTAGTGGACAGTCAGGGAAGGGTGGTGGCACGCACAGGACCAGCCTCACCTGGGTCCTCATGGGCGCTGCAACCACAGTCACACCACATCGTCCTTCAGGTCCTTTGTTAAGTCTCAAAGTCACATTGGAGAATTTCTTCCAACTTTAACATTCAACAATTTTGAAATCTGCAATATTGCAGAAATAGAAATATACTGGATCGATATTTTCAATATTAAAATAGGTACATTTGCCTTGTTTTAATGAAAAATATGTTTGAGGCTCATTACAAGTCAGTTTTACCCACTGACTACATGAAATTCAGCCTTTTATTAATTTTTTATTTGTTTTAATTAATTATACATGACAGTAGAATGCATTTATGCACTTTGATATATCATACATAGACGGAATATAATTTCTCATTTTTCTGAGTGTACATGTTTTGATTTGCATTTCCTATCCCCACATTCCCTCCCCTCCCCTCCCATTACTTCTTTCTACCTAATCTAAGGTAATGTTATTCTTCTCTAGTGCCCCCCACCTTACTGTGAGTTAGCATCCACACATTAGAGAAAATATTTGGCCTTTGGTTTTGTGAGATTGGCTTTTTTTGCTTAGCTTGATATTGTCCAACTACATCCACTTACTGGTGAATACCATAACTTCACTCTTCTTTAAAGCTGAGTAATATTCATTGAGTATAAATACCTAATTTTCTTTATCTATTCATCTATTAAGAGACACTTAGGCTGATTTCATAGTTTAGCTATTGTGAATTGAGCTGCTATAAACATTGACATGGTTGCATTACGGTAGTATGCTGATTTTAAGTCCTTTGGGTATAAATCAAAGAGTGGGATAGCTGGGTCAGATGGTGATTTTATTCTGAGTTTTCTGAGGAATCTTCATACTGCTTTCCATAGTCATTGCACCAATTTTCAGTCCCACTAGCAATGTAAGAGTGAACCTTTTTCCCCACATCCTCACCAACATTTATTGTTGCCTGTGTTCTTGATCATTGCCATTCTGACAGGAGTGAGATGAAATCTTATAGTAGTTTTGATTGGCATTTTTCTAATTGCTAGAGCTGTTGAACACTTTTTCATATATGTGTTGATGGATTGTATTTCTTCTTCTGTGAAGTGTCTGTTCAGTTCCTTAGTCCATTTATTGATTGGGTTATTTGGTTTTTTGGTGTTAAGTTTTTTGAGTTCTTTATATGCTTTATTAATGCTTTATTGGAGGTGGATGCATTAAAGATTTTCTCTCAATCTAATCTGTAGGCTCTCTCCTCTCTCCTCATATTATTGATTGTTTCCTTTGCTGAGAAGAAGCTTTTTAGTTTGAATCCATCCCATTTATTGACTCTTGATTTTACTGCTTATGCTTTAGGAGTCTTGGTAAGGAAGTCAGATGGTGACGTGGTGAAGATTTGGGCCTATTATTTTTTTTCTGTTAGGTAGAGGGTCTCTGTTCTAGTGCCTAAGTCTTTGATCCACTTTGAGTTGATTTTTGTGCAGGGTGGAAGATAGAGGGTTAATTTCATTTTGATGCATATGGATTTCCAGTTTTCCCAGGACCATTTATTGAATAGGCTATCTTTTCTCCCATGTATGTTTTTGGCACTGTTGTTTAGTATGACATAACCATATTTATGTGGGTTTGTCTCTGTGTCCTCTCTTCTATACCATTGGTCTACAAGTCTATTTTGGTGCCAATACCATGTCATTTTTTTTACTATAGCTCTGTATTATAGTTTAAGGCCTGGTATTGTGATGCCTCCTGCTTCACTTTTCTTGCTAAGGATTGCTTTAGCTATTCTGGGTCGCTTATTCTTCCAAATAAATTTAATGATTACTTTTTCTATTTCTATGAAGAATGTCATTGGGATTTTAATAGGAATTGCATTAAATCTGTATAATGCTTTTGGTAGTATGGCCATTTTGACAATGTTAATTCTGCCTATCCAAGAGCATGGGAGATCTTTCCATCTTCTGAGGTTTCCTTCAATTCGTTTCTTTAGTATTCGGTAGTTTTCATTGTAGAGGTCTTTCACTTCTTTTGTTAGAAATATTCCCAGGAGGTTTTTTTGAGGCTATTGTAAATGGGATAGTTTTCCTAATTTCTTTTTCAGTGGATCACTGATGTATAGGAGTGCGTTTGATTTATGGGTATTGATTTTATATCCTGCTACTTTGCTGAATTCGTTTATTAGTTCTAGAATTGAAAATTTTTAGGTCATCTTCATATAGAATCATGTCATCAGCAAATAATGGTAGTTTGAGTTCTTCATTACCTATGTGTATCTTTTAATTTATTTCTTTTGTCTAATTGCTCTGGCTAGAGTTTCAAGGATGACGTTGAATAGAAGTGGTAAAAGAGGACATCCTTGTCTTGTTCCAGTTTTTATCAGAAATGCTTTCCATTTTTCTCCATTTAGAATGATGCTGGCCTTGGGTTTAGCATATATAGCTATTACAATGTTGAGGTATGTTCCTACTATCCCTAGTTTTTCTAGTGTTTTGAACATGAAGGTGTGCTGTATGTTGTCAAATGCTTTTTCTGCAATAATTGAGATGATCAGATGACTCTTGCTTTTAAATCTATTAATATGATGAATTATATTTATTGATTTCCATATGTTGAACCAACCCTGCATCTCTGGGATGAGCCCCACTTGATTGTGGTGGATTATTTTTGAAATACATTTTTGTATGCAATTTGCCAGAATTTTATTGAGAATTTTTGCATCTATGTTCATCAGGGATATTGGTGTGAAGTTTTCTTTTCTTGATGTGTCTTTGTCTGGGTTTGGTATCAGGTTAATACTAGCCTCACGGAATGAGTTTGGAAGGGTTTCTTCCTTTTATATTTCATGGAATACTTTGAGGAGAATTGATGTCGATTCTTCTTTGAAAATCTTGTAGAACTTGGCTGAGAATCCATCTGGTCCTGAGCTTTTCTTTGTTGGTAGATTTTGATGGTGTTTTCTATTTCATTACCTGAAATTGATCTGTTTAAATTATGTATGACCTCCTCACTCAGGTTAGGTAGGTCATGTGTCTCTAGAAATTTGTTGATGTCTTCAATATTTTTTATTTTATTGGAGTATAAATTTTCAAAATACTTTCTAATTATCTTTGGCATTTCAGACATGTCTGTTGTGATATTTCCTTCTTCATCTTGCATTTTAGTTTCTTTAGTAACTTTTTCTCTTCATTAGCATGTTCAGGGGTTTATCTATTTTATTTATTTTTTTTAAAGAACTAATTTTTGTTTTGTCAATTTTTTCAATTGTTTCTTTTGTTTTGATTTCATTGATTTTAGCTGATTTTAATCATTCCCTGTCTTCTACTGCTTTTGCTGTTGCTTTGTTCTTTTTTTCCTAGGGCTTTGAGATGTAGTGTTAGGTCATTTGTTTATTGATTTTTTATTCTTTCAATGAAGGCACTCACTGCAACAAATTTTTCTCTTAGTGCTGCCTTTATAGTGTCCCAGAGATTTTGATATGTTGTATCAGTATTCTCATTTATCTCTAAGAATTTTTTAATTTCATCCCTGATTTCTTCTACTATCCATTCAGCATTCAATAGTGTATTATTTAATCTCCATTTGTTATAGTAGCTTGTATTTTTTAATTTATTGTTGATTTTTAATTTCATTCCACTGTGGTCTGATAGACTGTGGGGGGATTATCTCTGTTTTTTTTTATACTTATGAAGAGTTGCTTTGTGTCATAAGGTATGGTCTATTTTAGAGAAGGGGCCATGTGCTGCTCAGAAGAAAGTATATTTGCTCATTGATGGATTAAATATTCTATATGTCTGTTAAGTCTAAATTATTGATTGCATTATTTAGTTCTATAGTTTCCTTATTTAGTTTTTGTTTGGAAGATCTGTCCAGTAGTGAGAGAGGTGTGTTAAAGTCACCCAGTATTATTGTACTGTGGTCTATTTGACTCTTGAAATTTAGAAGGGTTTGTTTGATGTACATAGATGCTCTATTGTTTGGGGCATAAGTATTTATAATTATTAGGTCCTGCTTATATGCTTCCCTTGAGAAGTATGAAAAGTTCTTCTTTGTTTCTTCTGATCAACATTGGTTTGAAGTCTACTTAATCTGAGATTGTTTACTCAATCCATATGAGTGATAAGTCATTTCCCATCCTTTCACCTTTGGCCTGTGGATGTCTTTGCCCATGAGGTGAGTCTCTTGAAGACAGCATATTGTTGGGTCTTGCTTTTTTAATCCAACCTGCCAGTCTACATCTTTTGATTGATGAGTTGGGCCATCAAAATTTAAGTTTATCATTGAGATATGATTTATATTCCCTGTTATTTGGATTTATTTGTAGTTCTTGATTTGTCTTAGTTTCTCATTTGGTTGAGTGTCCCTTTAGTGTAGGGACACTACACTACTTTTGTCAAGAGTGCTCTGTTGTGTAGGCTTTCTAGTTGTGAATTCTTTTAATTTTTGTTTATCATGGAAAATCTGAAACTTAATTTTTATTTTGCTGGATATAAAATCTTGGTTGGCAGCCATTTTCTTTCAGAACTTGAAATATATTATTTCAGAACCTTATAACTTCAAGCATCTGGGTTGAGAAATCAGTTGAGATCCAAATTGGTTTTTCCTATAAGTAATTTGATTTTTTTCTCTCTCATAGCCTTTAAAATTTTATCTTTATTCTCTGTGTTAGTCATTCTCATTATAATGTGGGTCTTCTATAATATTGCACATTTGGGGTCCTATAAGCTTCTTGTATTTGATCTTCCATTCCATGCTTTTTTAAAATAATTTGTTGTAGATGAACACAATATCTTTATTTGATTTATTTATTTTTATGGTGGTGCTGAGGATCAAAACCAGTGCCTCACATGTGCTAGGCAAGTGCTCTACTGCTGAGCCACAACCCCAGCCCCCATTCCATTATTTAGGTTTGGAAAATTTTATGCTATTATATTATTGAACAGATTATGAATTCCTTTTGTTTGTATCTCTGATCCTTCAACTATTTTGAAAACTCTTAAATTCATTTTTTCATGTTATCCCATAATTTTTGGATGTTCTGTTCATGGTTTTTGACCACCTTCTCTGCATAGTCAACTCTACTTTCAAGATTATATATTTTGTCTTCATTGTCTGAGGTTCTATCTTCCAAGTGATCTAGTCTATTGGTGATGTTTTATATTGAATTTATAATTTGGTTTACTGTTTTCTTCATTTTTGAGGTTTTCTGCTTTTTTTCATGATCTCTAACTCTTTATTGAAGTGGTCTTTCATTTCATGTATTTTTTCTTTGATTTCACTCCTTCTACTAACCTTTACTTCACATACCAATTTAACTATATACAATCTTAATGCCTTTTTGGACATTTCTTCTACTCTGTTGTCAGTGGCTTCTGTTGTTGAAGCATCTTGGTTTGTTTGGGATGCTTTATTCCCTTGTTTTTTTCCATGTTGTTAGTGTATTTTCCCATCTAGAAGTATGCATCTAAGGCAGGAAAAATTCTACCGTGTATACCTATAGTGTCCCTGAAGGTTTCCAGTGCTTCACCTTTCATGGTGAGACCAATATCAACAGCACCCAGCACACACAATATATAGCCTTAAACCTTATTAGGCATCTACTAAGGTGTCTACTACTTTCTCATATTAAACCAAAAGGATGAGTTCAATAACTATCTATAGTACAAACAGAAAATTTGTTAAAATGGTTTACAATTTAAAATGGTGGATGAGAGAACAGAGGTAGTGTAGTATGTGATATTTGTGAGAGAAGAAGAGAGGAGTTAGAAGTAAAAATTCACAAAAAGAGTGGAAGAGGAGCCAACAGAGATTGGCTGTTGGTTGGAGAAAAATTGGAAAGAAAATCCAAGAAAATAGATGAGAGAGGAAGAATATGAACAAACAAAAAATAAATAAATAAATTAAAGACAAGAATACAACAAAAATGCAAAACACCATTCATATATCATTGTCCTCCACACAGTAATGCATAAAAACATCCTGTTCCAAATATGGTAGTGAGATTAGCAAATTCAAAAATAACATATATCTTCCTGGAAGGTCAAACTGTCTCCCTCAGTGTTCAACAGTTTCTCATTTCTGTCTCTGACATCCCATGAGATCACCAAACCCAGATCAGCCCTCACAAACCCAGTTTCTGTCCCACTGATACCTCAGGCTCTGTCATGCTGCAGTCTCAAGATCTCAATGCTGCTCCTATTTGCAGAGAGACCACCAGGGATACACTCATGCAAAGTGGCAACCCTGAGATGCAGCAGCAAGACAAGGGCCACCAGCACTCTCAGCAGGAAGACCCCAGGCTCCTTCAAACCTGCAGGCACCCCCACATTGGACCTGGCAGTCCCAGCTGGGGTCCCCAGACAGAGGCTCTTGTGGTGGTAAACTTGCTGGCATCCAGGCTCCAGGCCAGGCTGGTGTTCCAAAATGGGTGTAGCCATGTGCAACCAAACCTAGAGTCTCCCCTGAGCAGTCCTCTAGGTGGTGGCAGCAGTGGTAGTGGTGGTGGGTGTTGGCGGCAGGTAGGGGGTCAGCCTCAGTGACAGTTGCAGTGGCAGTTGCGATTGCAGCTGTGGGGACAGTGTCACCAGTCAATCTCCAGGGGTCAGCAGCAGTATCGGCTTCAGTTGAATCTGGGGCAGAAGTGTCTTCTGTGGCAGCAGCACCCAGAAAGACCTCCAGGAGGTCTCAGGTTGGCAGCAGTGGAATCAGAGGCAGCAGCAATGGCAGATGCAAAGCAGGCAGCAGTTGGTTGATTCAGCCTGTATTTCTTTTTCCATTCGCTGGTGTATTGTTTTTCTGAGTCACCAGAAGAGTATTTGTCCAAGAAAGATAAAATGGGTAGATTTTAATTTAATTTTTTAAAAAAAATTTGAAATATTCTTTTGGAAGATATATCCTGATTTAAGCTGATTCCTAAATATACCAGAACTTGTGTTTGAATTTATATTACAAAGTAGCTATAAATTTCAGCCTTAAACTCCATGGATTTTAATGATTTTCAAATTTATTCCCCTTTCTCTTAGCTGTCATGACTCAAGTTCAAGTAATTGCCCATATTGTCACCATGGTAACAATGGGCAGGTTGCTGAATCCAGAATGTCACTATGATAATGAAGAATGAGCTGCTGAATCCATAATGTCACCATGGTAACAATGGGTTACACTACTTAATCCAGAATGTCACCGTAGTAACAACAGGTTAACTACTGAATCCAGAATGTCACCATGGTAAACATGGATGAGGCTGCTGAATCCAGAATGTCACCTTGGTAATGATGGGTAAGCTGCTGAATCCAGATGCAGATATCCTTCACATTCTAGGTAAGCTTTGGAGATAAAGTACTTGAAAAATGTGAGCTTTGGGACTACCGTCTGGAAGATAAGTCTGTTGTTCCTACACAATTTTCCACTTTAAATTAAAACATTAACTCTTGCCATATGTTTGAGTTAGCTTTTTTGGCACTGTACCTAAAAGACTTGACAAGAACAATTTTAGAGGAGGAAAAGTTTACTTGGGGCTCATAGTTTCAGAGGTCTCAGTCCATAGACAGCCAATGGTACTGCCCTGGGGCTGAGGTGAGGCAGAACATCATGGCAGAAGAGCACAGTGAAGGAGAGCAGCTCAGAACACGGCACCAGGAAGCAGAGAGAGACTGCTTAGCTCAGCCAGGATGAAATATAAACCCCAAATTAAATGCCCCAGTGACCCCCTCCTTCAGTCACATCTTACCAGCTATAGTCACCACCCAGGAATCCAGTGGACTAAAGCAGGTTAGGCACCATTAACCCAATAATTTCACCTCCAAACTTTCGTGCATTGTCCCACATACCAGCTTTTGGAGACACCACACATCTACACCATAATATCATGACATCTTTTCTCCTCCTCCAAAGTGTTTTATGGAAGCTTGGTCTTATTCTCACCCTTATTAGAGAGAGGCTGTACTTGTGGTTTTTTGTTTTGTTTGTTTGTTTGTTTGTTTTTTAATTTCAAAAAGAACTCTCTTGGTTTGAGTGCTCAGTGTATGTCAGACTCTGCCCACTGGGTCTTGCATGGATGATCTTACTTAAAATGGGCAATTAAGAAAACCATTCTGTTGAATAAGATACAGAAACTGAAGTGCAGAGAGCTTCAGTAACCCGTTCAAGGTCACAGCTGCAACTGTGGTGGGATTTGAAGCAGGTGCCTGGTTAACACTGACAGTGCCCAGGTTCCTGACCACCCACCAGGCTGCCTCTGCTGTGGGAAGTGCAGGCCCCTGTTTGCACACATCTGTGGCTCACCTGAGATTCACTCATAACTCTGGCATCTTCTGTCAGGTGTTACAGTGTGACAGTGGCAACAGAATTTTGTTTAATGGATGAAGACATTTTCTGAAGAAGACAGCCCGGTAATGTGTGTGTTGTGTGTGAAGTAAGGGTCTCTCTACCAGGAATGTCTGCAGAAGAGTGACCAACTGGCTAGTGGCTTGAGGAGTTGGGCCACAGGCAGGGAGCAAAGCCTCTTGGGGGCATTAATGCCAGCTGTGCTGGGAACCCTGGTCTGACTCTTCTTCTCACATCCGATGAGGAAGAGAGGAGCACACTGCACTGCATTCTTGCAGAACAAATGCCGGGTCTCAGGAGGCCTGAGCCAGCTTCCCTGCTCTGCCACCCTCATGTCCACAGCCAAGGAAGAGTCATTATACTCCTTTGCTTTGCACCTCAACAAAATGGTGATGATGTTGGAGGTGTCTAAGCCCCTGGTATCACTCCCTCCCCTCACCATGAAGATTGTGTGGTGACTGTGCAGCACGCTAGATGCAGGAGATGAGCCCAGGCCTCCTTGCCAGCGTTGTTCCATCCTCAGGATCCCTTGCCTGGGGGGAACACTGCCTATTGATAGCATGTGAGTCTGCTTCCAAACACCCTGCCAGGCAGAGGCCAGAGAAGATGACTTGGGAGTGGGCCTGGGCCTCCATTTTGTGACTCCAGCTTGCTCCTTCCTCAGCCAGGCTGCCTTCTCCTGGCTGAACCACAAGGACATGACACAAGCCAAGAGCATTCCCTGGAAGGCAGCCTGGTGCTGGCCCATCTAAAAACTTATGGAGGTGTGAAAGACCCATCTTTGCAGCCTCCCCAGAAGAGTGAAGAGGATGTTCTGATGCTGACTGACTTTCTCACAGCTGGATGTGTAGCACCAGCCAAATGCAAAGGGGAAAATCCTTGAAGACCATTCACCTGGCTTCTTACCTCCAAGTCCCCTCAGAGTGTTCTACCTTCACTTTTCCTCCAACCCAAAACACAAATCAATTGTGTCCTTTTCGAAATTAAAAGTCTCAGTGGAGGTTTGGTTGTCTGTGGGTGGACTCAGCCTTGCAGGGCAGAACAGACCCAGCCTCACTTCCCATTTGGTCACACCCTGGGCTCCCTCTTTTATACCTAGGTTTCCACCTCTCTTGGAAACCTCAGTTGTTCTCACTTCTCCCCATGTTTCCTGCATTAGTTTTCTCATCTGTAAGAAGAGAATACAAAAGCCCTCTTTCACAGTGACCTTGAAATTAGTGGGAATATGATAGACTATTATTTTTTTTTTTGAGCTGAGCCTGGATATTTGAGCAGAGCATTATGGAGGTGGCTCATTAGAAGATGGCCTCTGGACACAACTCTAGTGGGTAGGAGTGTGGAGAGGACAAATTGCCCTATGAAGATTTGAGGAGTTGAGTATAAATAGTGCAGGCAGAAAAATGAGTCACAGGAGAGAAAGTCGTCAACATGAAGAAAGATCCACTAGGAACAAGGGTTTTCAGGCAAACCTCAGGAAGGCTGCAACAGGCTAATGACCCCAGCAGCACAGCAGAAAAGGAGGAGACACCCAGCTTGGAGCTGGCACTGTGGGCTTTACTGCTCTGCAGCTTCAAACTCCCCCATGCCTGAACCACCACAGAAGCCTGACACATGCACAACCCTGAGACAGTGGTGTGGGATGTGAAGGCTCAGGGATGGTGTCCACAGAGCAGACCATGGAAGAGGGATGGATAGGGTCATAGGCAATGACGTTGCTCACCATTGTGCAACTGTGATACAATAATGGAACTAGGTTATCATCAATGTTGCTCCCTGAGTGAAAGCTCAACAGGAAACTCCATTCCAGTCAGTGATGCTGACCACACCCAAACCCAGAGATTCATGTTAGCATCAGAAAACAGGCATCCAGATATCAGGAGTCTCCCCATGCGGTGCTGTCAGTGCTGCACAGACGTCTAGGAAGTAGTCCCCACCTTTCCATAAGATCAGCATCTGATCAGTCCTCATGATCTAGCAAGTTAACAGACCCACAGGGGCTTGCAGGCCAAGTCAGACAATCCACTGAGAAGCAGTGGGATTATAGAACTGGAAGGTAGAGAGCCTTCCAACTCACATCTAAAATACATGACTCAATTATCCAGTAAAAAATGTTAAAGAAAGGAGGAAGAGGTAATCACAAAATTGAGACAGACATGGAGACATTAAAAGTGAAGGCTGTGTGTGGACTTACATTCTTAACTGTCACTAATCAACTGTAAAAGAAAATTATAAGCATGGAAATTTGGAGAATTATTTGGTATTTGATGACATGAAAGATTTATGTTATTTTTAGATTTGGTAATGTTACCATGGTAATATTTTTTTTTTTTAAACTGGAGCTTGAACTCGGGGACACTGGAGCACTGAGCCATATCCCTAGCCCTATTTTGTATTTTATTTAGAGACAGGGTTTCACTGAGTTGCTTAGAACCTTGCTTTTGCTTTTGCTCAGGCTGGTTTTGTACTTGTAATCCTCCTGCCTCAGCCTCACGAGCTGCTGGGATTATAGGTATGTGCCACCATGCCAGGCTACTGCCAAGACAGATGTGGCCAAACTAGCATGTTCCTGTGAGGGACAGTGGGAGATTAGAAGAATAAAGACATATATATATATATATATATATATATATTTTAAAGATAACAGCAGCTCTCTGATGTAAAAGCAGGTCTAAAGAATGATACCAGCAATCTTTATTATATCTGTCTCATTAATCAGATTAAAGTCTATGTAATCATTATTCATCAAATTTACAGAGTTTGCAGCTTATTCCTCAGTTACATACTACAATTGCAATGTGCAATGTTGGGAGGCTTGTGTAGCTCTCAAGAAAGTCTAATGTTTAAAGTTACTGTTAGGGGAGAAGGTTCAGGAGCTGCAGAGCCAGTGAAACATTGTTGTTCTCTAGCAAAAGGGTTTCTTTATTCTCAGGAGCTGTGTGCCTGAGATCAAGGTTGAGGCTGATAAGACTCTAGCACAGAGCCTCCTCACGAAGGGAATTACCATAGCAACCAGCATCCTGCACCTTTGCACAGAAACTTTCCTAGGCACCAAGTATGCCACAGCCATGAAGTCATAAGGGACCCCAGTCTCAGGCACTGCTCTACCATACACTGTCACCACTCTCCACAGCTGATAATGGTAATGTTTTTAAAATCTTTATTGATACATATTATATTTATCAGTCAGGATTCAGGACAGAACCAATACTATATATTAAATAATAGAAGACTATCTAGCCATCTTTCTAGGATACTCTTGCTGACATGAGAGAAGAAGGTCACTGTGGTGTGAGTATCCCAATGAAAAGAACGGGTTGAGAGATGAAAGGGATTTATTAAGAGAATTGGCTTGTGTGATGATGGGGCTGAAAAGTCCCACAATGGGCCATCTGCCAGGTGGATACTCAGAGAAGCAGGGCAAATCTCATTTCACTACCACAGGCTGAGAACCAGGAAAGCCACTGGGGAAGCACTTGATCCAATACTGGAGGCCCAGGAACCCTGGGGTGGGGTTGGTGCTAGGGCTGAAGAGCTGATGTCCAGGAATGGAGAAGAGGGGCCCAGTTCCAGGAAAGAGGGTGATTCATTGTCCCACTACCTTTCTACCCTATCGGTCTATCTTTCTATCTACCAGCTAATTGAAGGTGCTCCCCCACATTAAGGGAAGATATTCTTACCCAGTCTGATGAATAATGAACGCACCAATATCCTCTGCAAAGCAGCATCATAGACATACCCCAAAACAAAGATTTGGTAACTATCTAGTTTCCTTTATCTGATCAAGTTGACACCTAAAATAAACAATAACTTGTACTATATTAGTCAACCAGTGCTGTGTAACAAACAGCCAACTTGGAGGCTGAGAAGAGCACCCATCTACAGTTTGTATTATAACATACAGCCAAGTTGGAGACTAAGAACAGCACCCACCTATAGTCTGCATTAGTAACACACAGTCAACCTGTAGGCTGAGAATATCACCCAGCTATGGTCTGCATTAGTAACACACAGCCAACCTGGAGGCTGAGGACAGCACCCATCTATGGTCTGCATCAGTAACACACAGCCAAGCTGGAGGCTGAGAACAGCACCCATCTATGATCTGCATTAGTAACACACAGTCAACCTGGAGGCTGAGAACAGCACCCATCTATGGTCTGCATTAGGTAACACACAGTCAACCTGGAGGCTGAGAACAGTACCCATCTATGGTCTGCATTAGGTAACACACAGCCAAGCTGGAGGCTGAGAACAGCACCCATCTATGATCTGCATTAGTAACACACAGTCAACCTGGAGGCTGAGAACAGCACCCATCTATGGTCTGCATTAGTAACACACAGTCAACCTGGAGGCTGAGAACAGAACCCATCTATGATCTGCATTAGTAACACACAGTCAACCTGGAGGCTGAGAACAGCACCCATCTATGGTCTGCATTAGTAACACACAGTCAACCTGGAGGCTGAGGACAGCACCCATCTATGGTCTGCATTAGTAACACACAGTCAACCTGGAGGCTGAGAACAGCACCCATCTATGGTCTGCATTAGTAACACACAGTCAACCTGGAGGCTGAGAACAGCACCCATCTATGATCTGCATTAGTAACACACAGTCAACCTGGAGGCTGAGAACAGCACCCATCTATGGTCTGCATTAGTAACACACAGTCAACCTGGAGGCTGAGAACAGCACCCATCTATGGTCTGCATTAGTAACACACAGCCAAGCTGGAGGCTGAGAACAGCACCCATCTATGGTCTGCATTAGTAACACACAGTCAACCTGGAGGCTGAGAACAGAACCCATCTATGATCTGCATTAGTAACACACAGTCAACCTGGAGGCTGAGGACAGCACCCATCTATGGTCTGCATTAGTAACACACAGTCAACCTGGAGGCTGAGGACAGCACCCATCTATGGTCTGCATTAGTAACACACAGTCAACCTGGAGGCTGAGAACAGAACCCATCTATGATCTGCATTAGTAACACACAGTCAACCTGGAGGCTGAGGACAGCACCCATCTATGGTCTGCATTAGTAACACACAGTCAACCTGGAGGCTGAGAACAGCACCCATCTATGGTCTGCATTAGTAACACACAGTCAACCTGGAGGCTGAGAACAGCACCATCTACTACTGTCTGTACATGTTTCAGCTGGGTCTGTCTGAGGCTGTGACAAGGGTGTCCCCAGGGCTGGGGCTCATCCCAGGCTACCTGAAGAAGTGTGCACTTCCATTTTTATGCTGTGGAGTGAGAATTTAGTTCTTGACCAGCTCCCGTGCTGTGCTTTGTTTGCTGGTAGCCAGCTGGAGGCTGCAAGCTCTGGATTCCATGCCATGTTGGGATACCTACATCATGACAGCCTGTTTTTCACAGCCTAGGGCTTTAGTCTACCATAAAGATGCTATGACAGTCTTACATTATTTAACAGATACATTCTGTCATGTTTGCTGTGTTGTGTTGGTTACAAGTAAGTCACATACCTTGCCCACAAGTAAGTCACACACCCTGCTCCTACTACACCAGGGTATGTGCACCAAGAAATGGAGACCATGGGGCACCTTTAGGATGGTGTGTGTAAATGTGTGTTAGTGCATGTGTGTGTATGTGAGTGTGAGTGTGCTTGTGTGTATGTGAGTATATGAGTATGTGAGTGCATGTGTATGTATATGAGTGCATGTGAGTGAATGTACATGAATGTGTGTGTATGCCAAGTGTGTGTTAGTGTGAGTGTACATGTCTGAGTGTGTATGTATTTATTAGTGTATGGTGTGTATATGTGATTGTGCATGAGAGTGTGAGCATGTGTGAGTGTGTTAGGGCGTTGTGAGTGGGTGTGTACATTTGAGTGCATAAGGTGTGTGTGTCTATATGTGAGTGCACTAGTGGGTGTGTGTGAGTGCATGAGTTTGTGCATTTGTGTGTGTTAGTGTTTGTGAGTGTATATTTGTTCATGTCCATGTGAGTGTGTGCTTGTGAGTGTGTGAGAGTGTAAAAGTGTTAGGATGTGTGAATGTGTGTATGTGAATGTGTACAAGTGTGTGAGAGTGTGAGTATGTGTGTTTGTGAGAGTATGCACAAGTGTGTCAGTATGTGAGTGTTAGTGTGTTTGTGGTTTTGCACGTGAGTGTCAGGGTTGTGTGTTTGTGAGATGTGTATGAGTGTGTGTGTGTGAGGATATGTGAAAGTGTGTGCATATGACTTTCGATTGAATCCAAAGATCCTCTCTCACAGAGCTACACTCCCAGACCTTATTAATATTTTATTCTGAGATAAGACCTCACTATGTTGCTGAGGCTGGCCAGGATATTGCTGTCCTCTGCCTCAGCCTCCTGAACAGCTGTCTTTACAGGTGTGCACCAGTGCACAGGGCTTGTCTGGGGCTTTTTGAAACCACCCAGTTTTGGTAAAAAGTGGGGATATTTATTGAAATATTACATTGTGAATTGGTAGTTGTTGAGGCTGATATGTGATTGATTATCTCTATTCATTTTTATCTGATTGCCAATTTTCATTATGAAATTCAAGATCATATCAAATAAATTTTTCAGAAGAAGAAACTCAGAGCCAAGAATGATTAGAAGAATTCTGAGCAGACTAAGAGTCCTTGGAGACCTGAGAAGCCCTCTGAGTTTCCTGACCTAAGGCCAACTTCCAAGGCAGCTTGTCTTAAACATTGAAAGAAAAGGTGGCCTCTGCAGTCTGGGGACTTAGGGGCCATCAGGAGCTGGCCTCAGTTTTATGGGGACTCTGGAAAGCACCCGGAGTCTGTAGATGATAGTGGCCTCTCTTGGGAGCAGACACTCTGTGAAGTGCCTCTGGAGGTGGGAGACTCATGTCTTCCTGCTGTGGCTGCTGCTCCTCCCTCTCCTTCTCTCTGATAGTGTCCTTGATATAGGTTGTTCTTAAGTCAGCCTCCACGTTTACATGGCACCCATTTATTAAAGCTTGATGGGATTCCATGTGGAAGCAATGGGAGTGGCCCTCTGCCTCACAAGTGGCCTTCAGTGCTGTCCACCTGGACTCTGGTTTTCTCCTGGACTCACTGAGACGCACAGTACCAGAGATGAAGCTGAGCCCACAGCCCTCCACCTCCCACCCAGCCTCAGCACGCTGCCCCAGTAGAGGGCTTAGCCAGCACTTTAAGTCGGATAGTGACATTTTGATTATAAAAGCATCCTGTGTCTGACTGGGACAGTTTTTCACAGAGAAAGAGAGGTGTGACCTGAACATGAGACCAGGGTCAAGACACCTAGATATTGCCGAGACTTGACTTCAACTGCTGTCTGAAATGCTGTGTATTACTCTCTGCCAGCCTTAACTTCCAAATTAGTGGAATTGATTACAGTCCAAAATGACCACATTCTCAAGTTCTTGTCATTAGAGAAAACTAGTAAAAACCAGTTTTGTGTATGTGTATGAGTGTGTCAGTGCATGTGAGTGAATGTATGGGAAGACAGCATGGGAACGTGGCTGTCTTAAATTGCAACTATGATACTTGGAAACCATCTCTTTCCAACATGAATCAGGCTCTTCATCTGGAAAGTAGGGGTTCGAATTGTTGGTCCCTGTTTTAGTCAACATTTTGCTGTGTGACTAAGGGTTCTGACCAGAATAATTTTAAAGGAGAAAAAGTTTATTTGAGGGCTCATGGTTTCAGAGGTCTTAATCCATATAAGGCTGGCTCTATTCCTTGGGCTGGAGGGGAGGCAGTACATCATGATGAAGAGTGTTGCAGACAGAAGCAGATTGCATAGTAATCAGGAAGCAGAGAGAAAGAGAAGTCTCCAGTTTCCAGATACAAATATATACCCAAAGCCTAATGACCTGTTACAGGTGTGATCATCAACTTCTGATGAGCCCTGTCAGAGCCAAGGGTGACACAGTGGATTGCTCCCCTACCTGGCACAGCAACAGGTGACCATGTCCTCAGCACTCAGACTCCTCATTTTCAGGTACATCATATTCTTGGTGAATTGGCCCTTCACAGAGTTGGCATAGTTTATTGTACCACCATTCTTGTTAATACCTCCAGCACACTCCAGCCCTTCCCTGGAAAATGGCAGACCAGTTCATCCAGTTGTCACTGAAGGTGAATCCAGAGGCTGCACAGGAGAGTCTCAGGGAACCCCCAGGCTGCACCAGGCCTCCCCCAGACTCCACCAGCTGCACCTCACACTGGACACCTGCAAATATACAGGCAGCCTGGTCAGGACACTGTTAACTATCCACTCTTTCTCTCACTCTGTTCACTCACACACTCAGGGTCTCTGGTTCTTTATTAATTTCCTCTGCCCTTTGGAGCCCTGGGTGTGGGATATGAATGTCACATAGCCTCATCATGAGGAATAGACATCTCATATACCCAACAATCACTCTGAACATACACATTTATGTGGAATTTAATAAGGTTTAGGGCCTCCTGTCAGCATTCCTCAGTTTGGTTTATGAACATTTGGGTCAATTATTTCCTTGCTGCAGGAGCTAGGCTGATAGCTGGAGGTTTAGCAGCCACAATGGTCTATGGACTATCACTTTCTTAACATGGGAGAAATAAAATGACTCCAGACATTGCCAAATGTCCCCATGGGTGGAATGGCCCTTCATTATATGAGTTCTAGAATGACAGTGTATGATGAACTGATCTATCATAGGAATCACAGTGAGTGGAATGGGAATGGGAGGGAGTCATTGGAAGGGGACAGGGACCAAATGAGCTTGAGTGGAGAAGATATGGCATCAGAAGTTCAGAAAATGTGCCCAGCCACGATGGAGCTCACGTACCCCAGGTACTCAGAAGGCTAAGGCAGGAGGACACCTAGTTCAAAGCCAGTCCCGGGTTTCTCAGGGAGAACCTGCCTCAAACTAAGACATAAACAGGGCTGGGTTGGAGGTCAGGGTTATCACATCTTGTGTTCCATCCCTGATACTGAGAAGACAAGTCTATAGCATTCATATAAATGTCACTATGTGGGAAATGTCGGAAAGTATTAATCAGAAAATATTGTTGAGTTGTCTACTCTGACAGTGGAAATTCAGACAAGCCTGACACCTACTGCTGTGCCAGAGACAAGGCCAGTAAGGGGACATTCAGCTCACAGGAAGCTCAGGGTCACATAGGAGCAGGTGTGGGGTGGGGTGAGGGCTGGTTTCCTAGATGTGGATCTCTCTCCATGAACTAGCTTCCCAGGGAGCCACCTGGACTATCTTTGGTCCCTCTGAAAATATGAATCCTGGTTTTTGTGATATATTTTGTTTATTTTTAATATTAGTACATCATAGTGATCCTTATTATTGAGATTCCATTAACTTAGACAGATACATTAATTCAATATAAAAGCTCCATTTCTGCCCCAGTAGCTCCTCTTTCCTTCCTCCCCATATCCTTTACTCCACTGATTTTCCTTCTGAGTTTTTATAGTTTTTTGGGGGGTTAACTTTGTATGTACACATTTATATATGAGAAACTTACTGTGGTACATTTCTACATGTGCAGGATTCATATGTGTGCAGAATTGGCCATTCACATCTGCTCAGTTCTCTCCCTGTCCTCCCTTTTCCTGTCTCTCCTCCCTCACCCTTGGTCACCTTTGACTTCTCCACTGATCTCTTCTATTATCTTGGGATTCCACCTGTCTTTATTTTCCTTATTTGTTCTAGCTTCCACGTATGACAGAAAACACTCATCTGCAACTCTCTGAGCCTTTCTTATTTTACTTGCCATGATGTCATCCAGTTCTGTCCATTCACCATAATTTCATTCTTCCTAATGCTTGAGTAGAGCTGCATTGTTGGTATATGATTCACATTTCAATTATTCATCCATTATTGATGAGCATGATGGCTGGTTGCATAACCTTTCTCTTGGGTAAGATAATACATGAACTGAGCTGAAATGAGTCAGGCAGAGAAAAACCATCACCATCACCACACCATCACTCATGTGGGGAAGTTGCTGCATCAATATCCTGGGAAGAGAGAGGACCATGGCCCCTGGAGATGGGAAGGTGCAGGGAGTGTGAGGGTAAGAATGAGTGTTGAGGACCATATGCAAAGGGGGGGCCTTGTCCTGGCCTTCAGTAGCTACTGGATGAGTTGGGTCAACCAGGCTCCAGGGAAGGGGCTGGAATAGATCTTATACATTAGCAATAGTAGAGGGATCATCAACTATGCACCTGGTAAAGGACCAACTCATCATCTCAAGACAACTCTGAGAACAGGTTCTACCTCTAAATGAGCCAGCTGAGGGCCAAGGACACAGCCATCTATCACTGTGCTAGAGACACATTGAGGGGACTTCAGTGTGAGCCAAGACACAAACCTCCCTACAGGTTACCCAGGGCCAGCAGGGGGCACTAAGCACACAGGGAGATCACTACCAGGACAGGAGCAGGTGCAGATGAGGGTTGGAGGTTGATTTCCTGCATCTGGGGGCCTCTCCATGTATCAGCTTCCCAGGGGAGATTTGTGGGTTTGCCTATACTAATTCTGGATATCTCTTAAGATAATTATTCTGTTTTTGTTATGTATTTCCCCTTTTAAAATAGTGCATCGTTGTTGTACTTATTTGGTATTTCAGCCAGCTTTTTTGACCTTGCCATTAAAGGATATAACCAAAACAATTTTAGGTAAATAAAAGTTTATTTGAGGGCCCTCTGTTTCAGGGGTCTAGATCTATAGAAGGCTGATTCCAGTCCTTAGGACTCAAGCTGAGGCAGAAAATCATGCAGAAGGGTGTGGCAAAAAGAAGCAGCTCACATGGGGATCAGAAGCAGAGAGAGGTCTCCACTTGCCAGATACAAATGTATACCCCAAACCACACCTCAGTGAACAACTGTCTCAGGCCACACACCACCTTCCTCCAGTTACCACCCAGTTAATCCCATCAGGGATTGATTCACTAATTAGGTTAAAGCTATAACCCAATAATTTCTCCTCCAAACCTTCTTGTATTGTCTCACACATGAGTTTTTTGGGGACACTTCACATTCAAACAATAACATTGGGATTCATTTTGATATGATTGTATAATTCATTGCATATAAACACTTTTTTCTGCCCTAGTGACTCCTCTTTCCTTCTCCTTAAATTCCCCAATTACTTTATTGATTTTTCTTCCATGTTTTATAAGTTTCTTTAAATAAACACTATGTATATGTTTACACACACCCACACTCACACACATGTCTCTCTCTCTCTCTCTCTCTCTCTCTCTCTATATATATATATATATATATATATATATATATATATATATATATATACACATGTATATATGAGAAATTCACTGTGGTACATTCCTACATATGCAAGATTCATAAACGTGCAGAACTGGCCATTCACATATGCTTAGTTCACTCCTGGTTCCTCCTATTTCCTGTCCATCCTTACTCGCCCTTAGTCACCTTCATCCTCTCCACTGATCTCTTGTATTTTCTTGGGATTCCACCTGCCTTTATTTTCCTTATTTGTTCTAGCTTCCAAATATGAGAGAAAACACTGTACCGTGACTTTCTTGCCCTAATGTTCTCCATATCCACTCTTTCATCATAATTTCATGCTTTCTAATGACTGAGCAGAGCTGCATTATTGGTATATAACCCACATTTCCTTTATGCATCCATTATTGATGGGCATGTGGGCTGGTTGCATACCTTGCTCTTGGGAATTGTACTGTGTAAACCCAGAAGTGGCTGTGTCACTGTAGTTTGCTGACTTTAGGTCTTTTGGATAAATACCAAGGAGCAGGAGAGCTGGGTCACAATGTGGCTTCATCCGTGCTATTTCGAGAGATCTTCACCCTGCTTCCCTCAGGGTAGCTCTCATCTGCAGTTCCACCAATGTGAGCGTGTACCTTTCCCCATGGTTTCTACAGCACATGATTTTATTTGTATTTGATAACTACCATTCTGATTGAAGTGAGAAGGAATCTTATTGTCATTCTCCTTGGCATTTCTCTGATTGCTAGAGATACAAATTTTTTAAAAAATACTTTTTAGTGTGTTGTATTTGTGCTTTTGAAAAGTGTCTGTTGTTTGCCCATAAGCTATTGAATTATTTGTTTTTGAAGGTTGAGGTTTTGAGTTCTTTATATATTCTGGGTACTAATCCCTCTCTGAGGAGTGGAGCAGAGGTGTTCACCCAATCTCTAGGCTCTCTCTCCATGCATATACATTTCTTCTGGGCCGTACAGAACCTTCTGATTGTCGCCATCCTGATTGACTGATCTTGATTTTTTTGCACTTTATAATGTTGTTGGTTGGTTTATTTTTAAGACTCTTACCCATGTGTTCACATCATTACCCAACATACATGGTTAGTTTCATCTTTTCTGACTTGGAAGATTTTCAACATTCTTACTGGCTTATCCCTTTGTCAGGGTCCCAGACTTTTGTGGAATAGGAAAGTTGAGGGGGGCTTTCTTGCCCTAGTTCAGTCTCAGGGGAAAGCCCTCATGGTCTCCCACTGAAGCAGGATTCACTTCACTGTTGTGTTCCTCCTGTGTAACTTTCATGTTGCTTTGATCTTAGAAAGTGCTGGTTTTCATCCAGTGATAGGTTCTGTGCTTGTGCAGATTCTCTCGTAATGTTGGCCTCTGTTGTGCTGAGGAAAGAATCACCATGAACTCCTCCCTTATCTGTGCAGGCATCCCAGGCCCACCTGACAGGTGTTGCTCACTTACTGTGCTCTGCCCTTCAGTGTGCAGCTTGCCAGGACTTTTCTGAAGAGTTCTAGCACTGAGTTTACCATGGCTGTTAAAATGGGTTTGGTTACTCTCCAGTCACATACCTAGAGATTGTAGTGCGGGCAGGCTGACTCCCCACCCTGACTAGGGTGAGAACACAGGAAAAATCAGACTGGACTTGTGGCTATCAACCTTACCATAATCATTGCACACACACAAAAATACTTTCTCTACCATGGAGCCTGTGATGCTGAGCAGGTGTGGAATTTGCCTAAAACCATCTCCATATTCACTGCATGTGAAAGGCTTTTCTCCAATGTTAACTCTTAGATGTGCAATGTGATTGGCATTTCTTCTAAAGGTTTTTGACTTTTACTACACCCCTGATATCTTGTTCCAGTGGGATCTATCTGGTGTATAAAAGGCTGGACTGATGGTGAATATCTTCTCACATTCACTCCATTCCTAGTTCCTTTTCCCCTATGAAAGGCCCCTGCACTCTCAGTGCTCCCTGGAGGCTGCCCTCTGGTGAGTCCCTGGTCCCTGAACTCACTTGAGCTGCTGAACGTCCTTCCCACCTCCTGCTCCCCAGGCCTCTCCCACAGGTGGTTCTGCAGCTGCTCAAGGCTGGGACCCCGTCCTCCTCTTTTAAGTGTTGCTCCCAGGGCACAGCATGGGGTGCTGAGGGTCCCACTTAGCTCTCCTCCTGTGGGTGCCTCTGTCCAGATGGAGCTCCACCCCTCTGCTCTGTGCCCACAGCCTTCACCATCCACAGGGGGTTCTGCAGCCTCAGGAGCCCAGGCCAGGTCCTGCCCACAGCTGATGACCTCAGACTCTCTCCCTGCTGGTGCTGTCACGGCTGCCACCACAGACATCTGGTCCCTGCATGGGAACAAAATCCTCTTCTGTGTTGCCCTCTTGTTCTGGTCACTCTTAGAATGTCTTTAAAATATATGAGTTTTCAACTCTACCCCTGACTAAACAAAGGAGGGCATTAAGTATCTCCTGTTGTGTTATGTGCTCTATAAGAAGAGGACAGACTGGAAGAGAGAAAGTAGGAGGTGACCCCAGGCCCAGAGTCCTCATGGTGGAGCAGCTGTGCAGGCACAGACACAGGAGGCCTCAGACTCCTCTGAGAACTTGGGAATCTCAGGCATCACAGGGGGGTGAGCAGGGGTTTAAGCAGGAGTGCTGCAGAATACAGTGACCTCACTGACCCTGGGGAACAAGGATGGGAGCTGACCCTTGACCATGCTGCCCTGGCACCTGCAAGAGCCCCACAGGCACACCACACCACTCATCCAGAACCTTTCTGTGTGGCTGCATCTCACCTCTGCGTGGCTGTGCACTCCTGCAGGAAACATCCCCTATTGGTGTGGTGCTAGCAATCCTGCACACTGGGCCTCCCCATTTCTGGATGGCTGGCAGGAGGAGGACCAGCAGGAAGAGGAAAGAACTCCCCAGCTTCACTCCCGGTGCCTCTGAGCAGCACAAGGCAAACACTCTTCCTGGGAAAGATGGTGGCACTGCCGTCTGCTCCCTGCTTGTACCCTAGGCCTCCCTCATGCAAAGCAGCTCCCAATCTCAAGCTGAAAGCCCAGCCTTGGCTGAGCAGCCCCCTCATTAGTTCTCCTTCTCATTAGTTCTTCATCGCAGCCTGGAGGTTCTGGTGCTGCTCCTCAGCCTGGTGGCACCTCACTTTGAGAATGTACAAGGATTTCATGAGAAGGAGTAGTTATGCAGGTACCAGTGAGATTAACAAGAGGTGATGTTCCTTGTACCCAGGTGTCATGTCCCAGGTGCAGCCCAGGAGTTGAGACCTGGCCTGGTGAAGCTCTTGCACACCCTGTCCCTCACCTGTGCTATCACTGGATTCTTACCTCCCACCTATGGTCTGAGTTGGATCTGCCAAGATCCTGGGAAGGGCCTGGAATATGCTAGAAGAACATATAGTGGTGGAAGCAGATACCATTACACACCTGTTCCTGAGCCCCCTGCTGGTCCTGAGGACTCCCTGATGGACCTGAGCATATGCTGGTTCTTTTCCCCAGATGTCCTTCCCAATTGCACCTGCAGGGGTTGAAGTCAATACTGTTGAGAGTCAACATCACCAGGGACATTTCCAAGAGCCAGGTATCATTAGAACTCAACAGCTTGAAACCTGAGGACATGGCTGTGTATTCCAGTGGGAGACACCCAGTGAGGGAACTCAGTGTGCGCCCAGTCACTCACCTGCCTGCAGGGGAAGCTCAAGACCACCATGGGAGCTGAGGACCACCAGGGGGAGCTGAGGACCAGCAGGGGGAGCTGAGGACCACCAGGGGGAGCTGAGGACCAGCAGGGGGAGCTGAGGACCACCAGGGGGAGCTGAGGACCAGCAGGGGGAGCTGAGGACCAGCAGGGGGAGCTGAGGACCAGCAGGGGGATCTGAGGACCAGCAGGGGGAGCTGAGGACCAGCAGGGGGAGCTGAGGACCTGCAGGGGGAGCTGAGGACCAGCAGGGGGAGTTGAGGACAAGCAGGGGGATCTGAGGACCAGCAGGGGGAGCTGAGGACCAGCAGGGGGAGCTGAGGACCAGCAGGGAGCTGAGGACCAGCAGGGGGATCTCAGAATCAGCAGGGGACTCAGGGACTCAGGGAGCTCAGGACAAGGAAGGGGAGATCAGGGCTATCAAGGGTAGCTCTGCCCCAGGACAAGGTAAAGAACTGTCCAGACGAGTGTTTGTATTAAGATATTTTGTCTAATTATACAAATCCCAATTTCTCTGTCTGATTGCAGTTCTTAAATGTTAAATGCTATTATCAGTAAGTAATATTCTGTTTTCCCACTCTGGGCCCATGTACTTGTGAGGTTCAACATATT
Source organism: Callospermophilus lateralis (assembly GCF_048772815.1). Taxonomy (NCBI): domain Eukaryota; kingdom Metazoa; phylum Chordata; class Mammalia; order Rodentia; family Sciuridae; genus Callospermophilus; species Callospermophilus lateralis. The sequence goes on from NC_135307.1 coordinate 1,763,120, forward strand.
CATGAATTTCAACATTAAATTCTCAGCCTTGATAACTATACCAATAAGTCTAAAGAATTTTAAATATTGTGTGATTCCTTCTTATTTGCTGTGCACACAGATAAAGAGGCACACCTGAGGATTTGAAGCAGCATCATAGGAACATGAGAACATGAGGCTTGCCTTGCTCCAGACTTTTTATTTTAGAGAGTGAGAAAGAGAGAGAGAGAGAAAGAGAATTTTTTTTCATATTTATTTTTTTATTTTTAGTTATCGGCGGACACAACATCTTTGTTTGTATGTGGTGCTGAGGATCGAACCTGGGCCACACGCATGCCAGGCGAGCGCTCTACTGCTTGAGCCACATCCCCAGCCCCTTGCTCTAGACTTCTAAAGCAAGAGTATTTCAGCTTTGGAGGCCAAGTCAGACTTGCTCGTCCCTAGGAGCCAGGTCAAACTCACATTGGAAGCTGTTGTAGTTTTGCAGTTTTCCATAACATGAACTGCCTGAGAAAGCATTTCCCACCCATACCCAAATCCCAGGAGGATCCTTCACTGTATCCTGTTTTACTGTCTTCTGTTAAGAACAACATTTCTTCTGACCACATTGGAGGGCCAATTCCCTGCCATGTCTGTGAATTTTGATTTGGTTATTTGCATTCATCATAAAGAATTTCCCAGGGGCAAGAAGGATGAAAAAAGCTGACAGAAAGCAAGTGAGTTACAGGAAATTTTTCTTCAGCTATAACCCACAGTGATCTTCGCAATGGATCCTGTCTTAATTAGTCAGCACTCTCAATGTTCACAAACTAGAGTAGAATCATCTGAGCTGAAAAGGAGGCCACTCAGAAAAGTTCCAGAGCAACATGAATCCTGGCTGCAGAACTCATGGAGGAGAATTGAGAGACAAGATATTGAATCCATGAACCTTGATCATAACAGAAATGCAGAGCTCAGCCTAAGTGAGACTGGATGGAAATGTCACCTCAAGCAGGGCCATAGGAAGCCCTGGCAGGATGGAGTCTACCGTCTCACGCCTGGCACAGGTGAAGGGGAATGAGAATCCTAAAGAAGAGTCCAGATTCCCCAGGTCAGGGCTAAGATCATCTGAGGATGTCTCCCCTTTGGTACGCCTGGAAGAATAGCTTTTTAAGTTAGAAGATTTTCTAGGACATGGAAACTTCACCAGATGGCACTCGTGAATTTAGGTGGAAAAATTATGGAGATGAGCAAGGTCTTACCTGAGCCACCCCAGGACCAGGGGTCAGTGTTTTCAGTGAATTTATGATTACCACCAGAGTGAGTAGGGAGAGGAGCCTATATGTCTTATTAATATGTTATGCTCACTCAGTTAGGAAGGAGGTCAATTCCTGAACCTCATCAGGAGGTCAGCAACTACACCTGCCCTCTCAGTGACCCCACCTCACTAAAGACAGTGTCCACTGTTCTCTCAAAATACTGAGCTGTGGGCAAGGCAGGTCTCACTGCAGTGATGCTGCACAGGGAAGGGAACCTGGGGCTCCCTCCCTCACCCCAGACTTCCCTGCATGCCGTCCTGTCTGATGCCAAGCTGTGCTGCTTGAGTGAACTCAGTGGTTCTCAGCCTCAAGCTACAGCTGAGAGCTGCCTCTGCTCCCAGGACTCTCACCTGGCCCAGCACCTCCCTCCTGTCCTCTCCTGGTGGAGACCAGAGGGCAGGACAGGTGAGGGGAAGAGCTCAGGGCAGATTCCCACCCACTGCTGTCCACAGGCATTGGCTGGACAGTCAGGAGGACAAGCAGGGTAGAGGGTGGGGCAGGGCAGTGGGCACACAGCAAGAAGACCCTGCCCTCCTAAGACCCTGCTCCCTCCTGTCCTGCTCAGTCTGCAGCCCCCAAATCTCACAGAGATGAAAGAGAAGAACTAGTCCTGAGAACAAAGGGGTGCTCTTCTCCTGGATGTGGGGAACCCCATCCTCAGCCCTGGGCTCTGTTCAGTCATCACTGAGGGCTTCTCCTTCAGGGCTGGGGGTGAACCTGGGCCTCTTGCAGGCTGGGCACGTTCCTGCCACTCTGAGACCCTCCCAGGTGCAGGAGGAAGGGCTTGGGGGAGGCAGGGCTGGGCTCAGGAGGGTGGGCTCCCCCTCTGACAGCCTTCCAGCTCCCTGAAACCACCTGCTCTCCTCTCACAGGTAAAGCTCCACCTGGGTTCCAGACAGGGACACATCTCAGGGCACAGAGGACCTGGGCAGCCTGACCTCAGCCTCTCCAGATATCAGAGGAGCCTCACCCACATGCAAATCCCTCCTCCTGCTCTGGGTTCAAAGGCCCTCTGGGCTGTGGGAGCTCCCAGCTCTCTGCTCAGACAGGGCTGAGGTCTCTGGGAAGGAGGTGTGGTCTAGAAGATGAGGCTGCTGGGTCTTGTCCTGTGCCTGGTCACAGCTCCCCAAGGTGAGTGTCCCCAGTGTCAGACCTGGGTCCATGGGGAGGTTGTGACTCAGGTGACTGACAGGGTGTGACTGTCCTTGTCCCCAGGTGTCCTGTGCCAGGTGCAGCTGCAGGAGTCAGGACCTGGCCTGGTGAAGCCCTCGCAGACCCTGTCCCTCACCTGTGCTGTCTCTGGTTACTCCATCACCAGTGGTTATGCCTGGAGCTGGATCCGTCAGCCCCCAGGGAAGGGGCTGGAGTGGATAGGGTACATAAGTTATAGTGGTAGCACTAACTACAGCCCATCCCTCAAGAGCCGAGTGTCCATCTCCAGAGACACGTCCAAGAACCAGTTCTCCCTGCAGCTGAGCTCCCTGACCACTGAGGACACAGCCACCTATTACTGTGCCAGAGCCACAGTGAGGGGACCTCAGTGTGAGCCCAGACACAAACCTCCTGCAGGGCGCCCAGGGCCAGCAGGGGGCGCTCAGCACACAGGAGTCAGCTCAGCCCAGAAGCAGCTGCAGATGTGAGTTCGGGCAGGTTTCCTCCATCTGGAGGCCTGTCCATGTATCAGCTTTCCAGGGGATCTCTGTGGCCTTGTAGTCTCTACTTATCTCTGATGTGTCTGAAGATAATGACTCTGTTTTTGTCATGTTCTTTTTCTTTTGAAATAGAGCATCTTACATATATTTATTATAGGTTTTCACTTTGACATAGTCACATATATTCATTGTCTATAAAACCTCTGTTGCTCTCACAGCACCTCCTTTTAAATTTTCCTCCTTCTCCCTATTATTAACTGACCTTTCTGCCACGACTTTCTGATTTTCATTAAATTTACACTCTGTGTGTGTGTGTGTGTGTGTGTGTGTGTGTGTGTGTGTGTGAAACTCACAGTGGTTCACTCCCACAGGTGCAGGACTCCCACGTGGGCAGAATTGACCAATAATATCTGCTCAGCTCACTCCTGGCCCCTCCCTTCTCCTTTCCCTCCTCCCTCACCCTTAGTCACTTCCTGATCCCCACTGACCTCTTCTGTGCTCTTGGGGTTCCCCTTCCTTTATCTCCCTTATTTGTGGCAGCTCCCACAGAGGACAACCCACACTCACCTGACTCCCTGAGCCTCTCTCATTCCCCTTCCCTAATGTCCTCCAGCTCCGTCCACTCACCATCATCTCACTCCTCCTATTGGCTGAGCAGAGCTGCAGTGTTGGTGCATGACCCACATTTCCTTTATCCATCCACTAGTGAAGGGCACCTGGGCTGTGGCATAACCTGGTCTTGGGAACTGCACTGTATAAACCCTGCAGTGGCCGTGTCCCTGCACTGTGCTGACTTGGGTCTTTGGGGTAAATACCAAGCAGCAGGAGAGCTGGGTCCCACTGTGGCTTCCTCCCTGTTGTCCTGAGGGGTCTCCACCTGCTCTCCTCAGGGTGGTTCTCATCTGCTGTCCCACCAACAAGGTGTGAGGTCCTCTCCCCAGGTTTTCTCCAGCACCTGTTATTACTTGTATTGCTGATCACTGTCATTCTGGTGAAGTGAGAAGGAACCTCATTGTCATTGTCATTGGCATTTCCCTAATTGTTAGAGATATGAGCTTTTATTCATATATTCATTGTTCGTTTGTTTTTCTTCTATTGAGAAGTGTCTGGTTAGTTCTTTGTCATCTAATATGTGGATCATCTGTTTGGGGAGGTGAAGGTTTTTGAGCTCTTTATATATTCTGGATACTACTCCCTGCCTGAGAAGTGGGGCAGAGGGCTCACCCAATCTCTAGGCTTTCTCCCTGCACTTACTTGTCTCCTGTGCTGTGCAGAACCTTCTGCAGGCCCTGCCTTCCCACTGATGTCCCTGATCTTTATCTGGTTGGTTTATTCCCTCATATTCTGACTCTGCATGTTCACATCATTCACCAACAGCCATGGGTAATCTCATCCTTCCTGACTTGGATGACATTCTCCAACATTCTTACTGGCTAAACCCCTGGCTAGGTTCCAGCCCTTTGTGGAAGAGGAAGGCTGAGGGTCCTTCCATGCCCAGGTCCAGGTCTCAGGGAAGAGCCCTCAGGGTCTCCCACAGAAGTGGATTTGCTCTGTGTTTTTCACAAATGACCCTCACTGTGCTGTTCTTCCTCTGAGTAACTTGCTGGTTCTTTTCATCATGGAAAGTGCTGGATTTCGCCCAGTGGTATACTCTAGTTAGTTGAGATGCTCTTGTGACATTGGCCTCTGCTGTGCTGAGGAGGGAACCACAGTGGGCTGCTCCTTTAGCTGTCCCTGCACCCCAGGCAGGTGGCCCCTGTCAAGGTGTGGCTCTCTCACTGTGCCCTGCCCTTCAGCCCCAGCCTGCCAGGACTTCTCTGCAGAGTCCCAGCCCCTAGTTCATCATGGCTGTTGGACTGCAGTTGGCCTCACTGTGGTCATCTGGGTTTTGGACCAGCCTGTGTCTGGCCTCCTCAGGTGGATTCCCACCTGTTCTCCTCTCATGTGTGGCAGGACCATCCTGAGGTCCCCTGCCCTGGCTCTGCTCCTTCACTCATTGTTAGTCACCATCAGTCCATCCTGCCATGTCTCTGTGCCTGCTGTTTACTTCTCCCAGGTGCAGTCTTGGAAGACCTGGTGGGACCTGGCCATCCCCCTGTCCTGTAGCTGGCTGTGACATCATGGCTGTGGGCAGAGGGGCAGAAGGGAAGCCGTGGGCAGGGTTAGCTCTCTGGGGAAGGCAGGTGAGGACGTGGACTGGACCTGAGTGGTGCTGGGCAGGCTGTCTGCATGGCCACCCTGACACACTCAGGGCAGGAGTGGGGGCTGGGCCTCAGGATTGTGTCCTCTGCAGCTCTCCTCTGACTGCAGCTGCCCAGCCAGGCCCTGTAGGGTGAGCCTCCTACATGGAGGGCATCTGTGGTCATGGGATGCCATGTGCACACAGAACCACCAGCTGATGCTCAGTCACAGACCTGGAGATTGTGGTGTGGCAGGTGGACACGTCACTCTGACTGGGATCAATAGTATGAAAAAGAGGAAGAAGAAGAAGAAAATGCCAGAACCACCTTTGAGATTCTAGGAGGTGTTTGGTGTCATAGGGAATCCCCTGCCCTGGGAGTGGGGCACAGAGAAACCTTGGGATAGATGAGGTGGTTTCTTTTACTTGGGGAATTTCTGGGTTAAATTGTGGCTATGAAGCCAGGCCATCTTCACAGGAGAAAGCTCATTTGCAACTAATAGTGGCCCTTTTAAGTCTTAAATCATGATTTTGGGGAAAGGCAGTGAAGGCCTGGTCACAGGCAGCAGCTCTTACGCTCTTTCTGCTTCCCAGGACTCCCTGGGCCTCTGGCAGCAGCTCAGATGGGGAGGACATGGGGAATGGAGTTTCCTAACAGCCTCCAGAACAGAGAAGGAGGACGGGGTGGGAGGGGAGAAGTGCACCCCTGGGGGCCATGGTCACAGAACAAGAGCCACCACCACACACTGGCTCCCCCTGAAGCTGGGCACCAGGCCTGGTCACTGCTCAACAGGCTTCACACCATCACCAGGTCTGAAGTGGGCTCAGGACTTCAGGTGGTTGAGAAGGACAGGGATGGTGAGCTTGTCCACCCCACAGGAAGTGACCCTCCATGACTCCTAGTGAAAGACCCCAGCCCAGAAATCCCAGGCCCCATTGTGAAACCATCAGGGCGTGTTGCTAACCCACGTAAAGAGAGGTCTATCTGTTAATCAGTTAAGGGTAGTCTATTGTGAGAGGACAGGATGGTTGAGGAAGAACAGAAAAGCAGATCCCAAGGCATGCCTGAACAAACAGGAACTGATAATGATAAGCAGGAACAGAAAAACCAGAGTGTTAATATGTAACTGTCATGAGGTTTATCCAGGAACATAAAGTGAAAAACAACTTTGCCCTTTAGGTAATCTATATGTTGGGTTCAAAATAACCAATAAGAAACCTGTCACTTCCCGCGCGCGTGAAACCTGCCCCATTATCCTATAAAAGACCTGTACCCCAAAGCCCGGTGTGCCAGTTCACCAAAGCTCCGGCTGAGGTTTTGCTGAGCACCCGCAGGCGTCTGTGTCTGAATAAACCTCTTGCGTTTGCAGCCAGTGCCTCGTGCGTCTTTCTTGGACAGGGAATCGGTGGGTCTTTCACTAGAAGCTGCCCACCTACTCCTGTGTGTCCTTTGAACTTTCCTCTTTCCTCCTCATGACAGGTCCAGGAGGTTCGGACTGGGCAGCAGGTCCTCAAATAACTACATAAACTTATGAAAAGATGACCTTGCCAGATGCTTCCTCCTCTGTGACACTTGATGAATCACCCTCATCCTGACCTGATTATAGGTAGCTCTGTAGCTCACTTATCATCTCAGAGTGGACTATACCTCCTGGTTCTTAAGAGCTGACCTGGACCTCAGGGACCACTGGAATCTGAGACCCCCAGCTCCCAGCAGCTGATGTTATGCTTGAATTCGGGACCCCCAAAGACCACCAGAGACCCAAGATTGATGCAAGCAGCAAAGAGGTGTTTATTCTGAGCTAGCTCGGTCCTCCGCATGCACACACAGCAACTGGTGACCCTGAGAGGCCCCGCACCCAGGGTTTGCAGCATTTTTATTCATTCTTTGGAGAGGGCAGGGACTTCACATACATCATAGCAAATCATCACACACCACGGGAAAATCAAATAACAACTCTAAAACATGATTAGCACATTCCCTGGCGGGAACAAGTTGTCTAGGGGTGATTGGTCAGTACAAAGGGGGTATTCGTTTGAACTGATTGGTTTAAGCCAAGAGGGGTGTACGTGCTGAACTACATGGTTTCCCAACACCATAAACTACTGGGAGGGTCATCTGGCATCCCAGGTGTTTCCCTGTCTCATGCTGATTGGTGGCTGCTAGGGGGCTGCTATGGGTCCCCACCCAGCCTGACTGAGTCGGAGACACCTGGTGCAGCAGATCTCTCCTGTAGATAAACAACTCAGCAGGGTGGGAATGTGCCTAGGAGTGCTCTGTGGGTTTTTCCAAGGACAAAGGTCATGTCCCTTCCTTGGACAGGCTTTGCTCTGAGATAGAGGCTGGTTTTTCACTGACAGACCCTGTCTAGAGGTGGTCAGAGGTAACTGCCAGGGTCAGCTAGAATTCAGGTCAGGACACCCAGAGGAGGTGCCTTCCACTTCCTAGAACCACGACCCTTTCCTGTCCTCCCTTCTCCACACCAGGTGAGGACACATCAGGAGAGGGCTTCTCAGCTGCAGTGTGACATGGTAGTGCCATCCCTTCTCCACAGAAAATCTTCATGAAGTTTCTCCAGAGACCTCCCCATGACTGTTCTTAGACCATCAGCAAGAACTTCTGCACAGAGCTTCCAGGCTGAGGTGAGGGGCAGAAGCAGGACGTGATCACAAAGTAACCCAGGGCCTTCACAGAGCCTTTGCATTTCCTTGGACACTAGTCAGGTCCTGTGGAGCCAGCAGGCTGGAGGGAAGGGAAGGGGACGCTCCCTGTCCTGGGCACTGATATTGCAGAGTGTCCTTGTCATGGACACTCATGGGGTGCCACCTTGTCACCTAAAGCCTCAACAATGCCCAACACTAGCTGTCATTTAGTCATTCACAAGAACTTTGGATTATGAGTAAAGTGTTCTCATACAAGAGGGCACCATTGCCAGCTGAAGGGTCTCCCTAAGGAGCTTCTACATAGTGAGATTGTGGCTCACAGATTTTACCATAAACCACTGAAGGCAAAGACGAATACATAGGATGTTAGACTAATGAAGGGCCTTAGAAAGTAAACTGCAGCCCCTTGTTGTACAGGTGAGGAAACCAACTTGAAAGGTATTTGCTCAGTGTTACTTGGTGGTCGGCAGAGCTGGGATGAGGACCCCTGGGTGCTAATTTATAATTTTGGAGGTCTTCTGGTGAGGGGTCTGAGTTTCTAGGTATGTGATCATGCCATTAGCAAACGCACAGAGGATGACTTCTTCTGCTATCTGTAACTCCTAGCTTATTTCTCTTGCGTATTGCTCTTGTTAGAATCTTGAGAACTACACTGCCTAGGAATGGTGAGAGTGGCGATTCTTGCCTTTTTCTTGATTCTAGAGGAAATGCTTCTGTCTTTCTGCATTCCCTGTGGGGTTGGCAATGTCATGTGAAGTATTCTGATATTTTGGTACTGAAGCCAGAATTAGACAGGCAGAGGGGCAAGGGTCCATCCAGAGAATGGGGGAATTGAAATGCTAATTCCTTCAGAGCCTTTCTTCCAGCCTGATCAGGAAAACCTGCCCTGCTCCACTGGGTGATAAGGCAACCTGTCCCAGGAATTGCCCCTCCCTACATGGAGTTGTGAAAGGTGTAAGTTAATGCATCTTGGGCCCCCTCCTTGCTGGATCCCTCCACCTTGGCCCTCTGGCCCATCTGCTAATCACCTTTTGGCCATCCCCCTTAGCTTCTCCTGGGCCTAGTCATGTATGCAGGAAGGAGAGAGATAGGGGAAGAGAGCAGGGGACAAAGGAAGCCTAGGACACATAAACATGCAAGAACTCTCCCTTCCTGAGACAGCAGGATACCAGCTGTGGCCCCTTCTCTGTCCCTGAAGAAGTCTATGTCACTCTGTTGTAAATAAACCCTGCTTTATGTGCTTCCTGGGTGTGCTTCTCTAGTGGTTCACCCTGTGGGGGTGGGAGAAGTGGTCAATGGTAACTGACAGTTTCACTAATGAGACTTTTCATAGAAAACAATTCATAGTGATAAATGCTGACATAACAAAAGAGAAAGATCCCAAAGAAACATTCTATTATTTTATCTCAGGATCCTGAAAAGAAGGAAAAAATGAATTTCCAAACCAATAGAAGAAAAGAAACAGTTAACATTAGAGAAATATTGGATGAAACAAGAAATGAAAATTTCAGTGATTCAATGTAACACAGGATTGGTTCTTTGAAAATATAGACAAGTTGATCACTCCTCAAACTAACCAGACTAGAAGAATGCAGACTGTAATAAATAAAACTAGAGAAGAAAAAGGGGGTATCCTCACAAATATCTCTGAAATCCAGATAATAATCCAGTTCATTCACAATTCTTATAGATGAGCATTACAGACTGGGCTTTGGGGACATTAACATGATAAACTCCCAGAAGCAGTTTCCCATCTCCCAGACTCAAATCATACTGTGTATTCTCCTTCAGACCCAATTTCCCTAGCTCCACTAATTATCTAACATTTAAATCTGGCTTCAGAGTTAACATAGATATGTGCATCATGGGATTTTGTGCATGTAAAAATGAATAAATTAATGGATGACTAGATCACAACAGAAGAAGCTCAATCTTCCTGTATGTTCTTCTGTCCACCATGCTTCCCCATAATACTCTCATCTGCCCTCAGAGCTGCTCTACCTGGGCCTCCACCCAGAGCTGCTATATAGCAGGAGGACATGCAAATAGGGCCTCCCTCTGCCCATGAAAACCAGCCCACCTGACCCTGCAGCTCTGCACAGGAGCCCAGCCCTGGACTCCCAGCTCAGCCCACTCAGTGATCAGGACTGAACACAGCTGCTCACCATGGAGAGTGTGCTCAGCTGGGTTTTCCTGGTGGCTGTTTTCAAAGGTAATGAATGGAGAACCAGAGATCCTGAGTGTGAGAGTGGACAGGAGTGAGAGGAAGAGTGGGTGAGTGACAGTGTCCTGACCAGGCTGCCTCTGTGTTTGCAGGTGTCCAGTGTGAGGTGCAGCTGGTGGAGTCTGGGGGAGGCCTGGTGCAGCCTGGGGGTTCCCTGCGACTCTCCTGTGCAGCCTCTGGATTCACCTTCAGTGATTACTACATGCACTGGGTCCGCCAGGCTCCAGGGAAGGGGCTGGAGTGGATCTCACGCATTAGTGATGATAGTAGTTACAAATACTATGCTGACTCTGTGAAGGGCCGATTCACCATCTCCAGAAACAACTCCAAGAACACCCTGTCCCTGCAAATGAGCAGTCTGAGAACCGAGGACACAGCCACCTATTACTGTGCTAGAGACACAGTGAGGGGACCTCAGTGTGAGCCCAGACACAAACCTCCTGCAGGGTTTCCAGGGCCAGCAGGGGGCGCTCAGCACACAGGAGCCAGGTCACCCAGGAGCAGGTGCAGAGGGAGGAGGGAGCAGCTCAGCTCAGGCCCTGAGGTCCCTGCCCACCCAGCACCCCTGACTCCACCTTGCCTGCAGATTCTCGAGGTCCCTCCTCTGCCAGACCCTCTGTGAGGTGGTTCTTCTCTAGGTCTTGCTTGTCTGGAATTCTCTCAGCACAGATCAGGCAATTTTGCAGATGGAGATTAATTCCAGGGACGTTTCCTGAGCAGCACCTTTAAAGTGAACTGAATGGATCTTTCTTTTCCTCGTTGGGGATTGAATCCAGGGTGCTCCACCTTGACTTCCATTCTAGGTTTTATGTGTCTTATTTGGAGACAGGTTCTCCCTAAGATGCCCAGGCTGACCTTGAAGTTATGATTCTCCTCCCTCAGCCCGCAGTGTCCCTGGGGTCTACAGGTGAGCTCCCCACACCTGTGAACTTTACACACTCCTGACGCCATGTCTCACTCCCTGCCTGTTTAGGTGATTCCCAGTCCCCTTCCCATGACTCCTTCCCTTTCCCCCTCCACCCAGTGACCTTCCTGTGCTGGATCAGGTCACAGCACACAGTTCTCCTGGGGCCCACCTACTGCCAGAACTTTCCACCCCTGGGGACCATGTGCAATGTCTGGAGGGAGTTGTTTTCACATGTGAAGGAGGGATTTTCCCGGCTTCTCATTTTTATTGACCAATGAGGTTACCACACCTCCAGCCATCACAGGATATCACCCACAGCGAGGAATTATCTGACATGAATATCTATGGAGTAAACAGGAAAAGGGTGACAGAAAACCTAAACTTTATTGAAATGCACAGAAATGTGTGTATTCTGAGTGAACCTTGGTGTGTGTGAGCTGTGTGTCCCTCATGATGAGGCTCTGTGACACCCACACCTCAAACCCAGGGCTTCAAATGGTGGACACACCCACTCCTCATGCAGCTGTGCATGGCCTGTGGACAGGGGTGACCTAAGCAAGGTCTTCAAGAGAAAGGGGCTCCCTGGGCAAGGACCCAGTAGGAAGGATGGTCAGCTATTCAGGTCAGCTCAGCCACTGGCCTCAGGCCCCAGAAGAAACACTGTGCCCAGAACCACACTGACCCCATCTCACTATGAGCTGACCCTGAGCCTGAGATGCCCCAGGACACCTGGCTGCTGGGGAGAGGCAGCGTGGAGCCTGCCTGGGTTTCCAGCCACTGTGGCTGCATTGCAGGGTCACAGACAGGGACACCTGGCTCTGTCCCTGCTCACGTCAGTGCCCACCCTGTCCTGAGGGTCTGCTCCAGTCTGGGTGAGGATGAGCAGAGGCAATGTTTACATCCCAGATGGTCCTAAGAACCCAGCAGCTGTGGGAAGACATGGAACCCCCAGTCCCCTTTGACTTCAGCACTCACACCTCCAGTCAGCACACTGTGTTTTACTTTCATTTTAATACACTTTTAGCTGTAGGTGGGCACAATGCCTTATTTACTGGTTTGTTTCCCAGGTGCTGAGGACCAGACCAGGCCTCCCACAAGGGCTCTGCCCTGGCCTCAACCCAGCCCCACACACTCCTACTGCTGTTGTGATACGTTGATTTTTCTTGACAGTCCCTGGGTCTCTTCCTGATGACTCCCAGGGCCCATGGTCACACAGGACAGTGGGGCTCCTCTGACATGGTCACAGCAGGTGGGACATGGTGGCTGCACTCTTTCCCCAGTGCTTCCTCCTTCCTCCACCCTCCCCCCCACCCTTCCTCTTCTCTCCTAGTTTTCTGGTATTTATTTATTTATCTTCTCTATTCAGTGCCACTCAGCTTCTGAGTTGGTCCACACACAGCTGGACCCCCTTGTCTGACCACCTGTCCTGGAGGGTGGGGAACTGTCTTTCTCCTTCTCAGTGGCTCTGCTGCACCAGGTGAGACTGTGGGTCTGCGAGGGCAACTGACCACCACCTGCACCTGTGTCCTGTGTAGAGATGTGGCTTGAACCCCCTCCTTCTGGTGGTCCCTGTCCCTGTGCTGTGCTTTGGGGCTGAGTGCTGGACATCACTCCCTCCAATCCTCCTGAGACCCAGCCCCAGCCCTGTCCATCACACTCTGTCTCCCACAGGGCAGTCTGTCCATTCAGATGAAGTGCCCGTTGATCTCATCCACACGTAGACCTCCAGCCAGGACCCAGTGCCTCTCCTACTCCCAGAAAGGGGCTGGGGCTGGGCTCCGAGGACCCAGTGAAGAGTGGACCTAAGTGGCTGTCCAGTCTGGACACTCAAAAGCACGTCCTCCTGTGCAGGAGAAATAATAGGAAGGGGAGAGTGGAGGGGATTCTGAAGTGAAGTGTGTGAGCAGAGGTGCCCTGGAGGGTGTCCACGCTGCCCACTGAGTCCCTTCAACTCCAGCCCCTCCCAGCTCTGGCAGCTCTGCTGGAAGGCCAAGTCCTGCATGGGGGATGCAGGCCCTCTCCAGCCAGGGCCCTGGGCTTTCCCTGGTCAGCACAGCCCAGCTCCCCTGAGGTCAGTGTCTGCTGGGCTGAGGTCTGTTACTGACCCTGCTTCTCCAGACCTGGTGGGAAGTGTCCCTCCTCCTCTGAGGGAGGGCTTGTCCTCCCCGTGGTCCATGACCCCAGACCAGCTGCAGCCTGTCTCCTGAGCCAACCTTCTTTACTCTGGGAGCCAGTGCTTTCAGCTTTCTCTGAACACCAGCTCACCGAGGTGCCACCTGCCTTTCCTGTGGCCCTGCCTCAGTTCTTGCTGCTCAACTGCTGAGCTCCTTCTCTCCTGGGACCTGCTGCAGCACCCTGGGGTCCCCTCAGCTGCCTCCCCATTCCTGCTACCTCATTTTCAAGTCCAACTTATTGTCTGGGGAAGACTTAGTTCCCTGTTCTCTGTGTTTGCATTTCACAGAGGAGCTGTGCATATGATTAACTGACCATGTTCTCATCAAGGGCTTCACCCTGAAACATGGTGATTGACACCTGCATAAGAAGGCCCTGGGATTTCCAAATTGTGTGCAGACCCTCCCTTTGCTTTATACGTGCAAGGATAGTCCACACCTCCATGGATTAGTGCAACTGTGCAAAGGTAACATGAAGTCTAAGTACCAGTTTCAGATTTCTAATGCAATAGTGCCCCACCCTGGGGGGAGTACTTCCTGATGCCACAGATTCGGGATTTGAAATTCCCATTCTGGCTCAGTGTGGTGAGGAGAAGGAAATACTGACTCCATAGCTCACATATGAATGGCGGGTGAACTTGCTGATGCTCTTGGCACGCACACCCTGGGGAGGCTTGAGGCCCAGAGTGTGCACAGCGAGCTGAGGTCACCCACTCCTCTCTCAGCCTTCTTCCTGCCCATCAGGGGCAATTTAGTGTAGGAATTTCACATTTTTTCTGCGTTGGCAAGTTGACATTCACATTAGATCCAGGGATGTTGGTACAGTGCCCTTTGTCCTTCCTCAGTGTTAGAAGGAGGGAAGATTCTAAGAGGGTAAGTATGTGAGTAGAAGTGATCCTCTGGTATTGCATGTTGGCCATGAGCTCAGGGTGAGTGAATCACAAATTTGATGTTACAGAAAGAGGCAGAGAAATCAGCTGATCTGAGCCTTGGGGTGCTCTGGGAACTGGTCACTGACCCTAACTGGGCATGTGACCCTGGTGACACGTGGACTGACTAGATTATTGGGTTCCCCCAGTGAAAATACAGAAGTGCCACCAACGGTGTCTCTTGGAGTTGAGGCTGAAGTGTGCACGGCCAGGCTGCTCAGGGTGAGGGGATGAGAAACCTTCCCTGGATGGAGCTGCTGGTCTCACACATGCCAGAAGGTGAGGCAGGTGCCAAGGCTGAGCCTGGGGGTCGAGCACCTTCTGGGGACAGGAAGAATGTGGCAGGATTTTCTCTAATTTCTTGCAAGTGCTGCATAGGAGGTGGTGCTGACGGAGCAGGTTGTGAGTTTACATGGAACTGACTGGTTTACAAGGACCCCTATGACCAAGGTGTGATTTCAGGGGATGAACGTGTGACCAGAGGCCAGCAGGAACCAGCCCTGTGTGTCCCTGGGAGCAGCAGGTTGTCATCCAGTAACTGAATGTCTGCAGTGGCCTTGAGAATTGGAAGTCCCCACAGAAGGGGGTGGACTGCACAGTGTTGTGGGTGTTACACTCACACAAGAGGCAGAAACCATCTCTGTCTTCCCTTCATTTCACCATGAAATACACACAGAAGTTGATGGATCTCTCTCAGAACTCATGTGTCCCCATCCTGCTGATGGGCAGCTCAGTGGTTTTCTGTGAAGGACACTTTCCTGGTGCCTGGGTGGACAGCTCAGGATGTGTCCTCTCCTGCACACATCTGTGGATGCACTAGTCAGGTGGACAGGCCACATCAGAGAGTGGAGGGAGGGGGGTGTGCACAGAGCAGGTAGCTCTTCCTCCTGAGGCCCCGACTCTCCTCTCTGCTGTGTCATCCCAGGGCTTGCTCTGACCCCGACTCTCAGCAAGGTGAGCACCTGAGCTGTGCTTGAGAAACCATCAGTACTCACTGGTCCAGGATGTGATGGACAAGGGCCTCAGCTCTGCCACCTGGTTCCATCATTGGGAGGAGCAATCTGGACCTCCACCCCATGCTGAGGGCACCACTCTTCACCACAGCAGCATACAGCACCCACCTGTGCCCTCAGCAGGAGCAGGGGAGCCTGAGTAATCATGGAATACTACTCAGACAGGAACAATGGAGGGCTCTCATTTGGGACAACTCAGGTGACCCGAGGACACTGCACTCATTGACATAAGCCAGGCACAGAAAGACAGGAACCATTGCCTCACTTACAGCTCTGATCTAAAGTTTCCCAGAGGTGCACAGAGGAGAAGGAGGCTAGCAGGGCCTGGGGCAGTAGCCCTGGGAGAGGCTGGTCAGAGTGGGTCACTTCTGATAAGCAGGAGGAGAACCTCCAGGACAGTGGCTCTGCAGGAGGCTCTGGTGAGTCCCACCTACTGTACACCTGCAGCAGTGCTGAGAGAGCTTTGATTTCTCACATGGAATGGTGGAAGTCAGAGCTGCAGCACCTGCTAATACCTGGATCAGCCTTCCCCCCACAGGTGCCCATCGGGAACCTTCATCCTAGGTGAAGGGTCTCCAGGGGCCCTGCTCTGCCCTCTGTGGGCTTGATTAGAATTACATTTAAATAGTGATGGCAGCAGACACTGAGACCCAGAGGTTCAGTGCCCTCCTTGTTTGCAGTGTTCTCTTTGGAGCATGGTGAATGCGTTACTCAGAGAACACGGCATGACCTCAGGTCAGAAGACTGAGCTTCATAAGATTGTGGAGTTGATAGTTGACAGAAGGAGGCACATGAGGTCCACCTGTCAAGTGGAGCACTGAAGTGTCCCTGCTGCCCTGGAGTCAGTGTGGGCACAGAGGGCCTGGGCTAAGGAGCTGTCCAGGCCACCCCTCCACAGGTCTCTGGCATGTCCCTTAAGGTCAGGACTCACAGAGTCCTAGTAATACGATCAGGAAGCACTGAGGTGGGACCTGGGTTGTGGGGCGCTGGGGGAACTGATGAGGGGAACAGACGCAGCCCCTCAGGGCCCTGGCGCAGTCTCTGCACTGAGCACATGAGGTCTGGTTTCCCTTGATGGACCCTGAGCTCACAGGGGAGCCAGCAGAGGGCCGCACCTGGGGCTCAGGAGAGGACAGGCCCCTGGTGGGTGCCCACCTGCAGGAGGACCCTCCTCAGGCAGCACACTGAGCTCTGCCCAGGAACGGGCTGGGCACCAGGAGCATGGCTCATGCTGCTCAGGAAAGGACCCCACAGGGACCATGGAGATGTGCAGAGATAAGGCAAGGACTGGGCACTGCGGCTGGTCAGACGTTCCCATACTCCAAAGAGCAGGGACTTCTCCTAAGCCCACTGCTGAGAGGGACCGTGGGTTTTGTTGGCAGCATTTTGACTGCTCAGCTGTGCACCCCATCTTCCCAGGGGCAGGAGTGTCCCCAACATTCCCCCCACCCTCCCTCCTGAGGATGATGGGGAATGGACACTGCTCCTGGGACCAGAGCAGGGCTGGCCCCCGGGTCTGCAGACACATTTCCAGGTGAGACGTGTGGGGAGGATGGGGCTGGAACCTGACAGGCAGGTGGTGTCACTGCTGAGGGTTCAGACAGCAGCATCCTGGGCCTGGGCTGCCCTACACTGCCACCCCCGTCCAGCACAGGCAGCTGAACTGAAGTCACTGTGTGAATTTGGGGTGACACACAGTACCACAGACACAGAATACCTTTTATAAGCTTCATGATGGCTTTCTCCATCTCCCGGCCTCAGGGTCCCCAAAAGGGGGACAAGAGAAGGTCAGAGAGGCTGACAGGAGAGAGGGGGCACATTCACAAGTGGGCATTAATTTTGGGTGATGCTGTTTCTTAGAATTTTCTATCTGAAAAAGGCAGAAGGGGCAGGATTACAAAGGAACAGGTGACTGTGACTGAACCCCAGCAGGTGACACCTACTCCTGGAGCCACACCCTGGTATCCCAGCTGGGGAGCCCCCAAGTTACTGGACCTGGCACTACCCTGCCCGACTGAATGCAGTAACTGTTCAGAACCTGGAGCATCAGGACTTAAGGGGGTTCATGGAGGGCGGCTTCCCTCACTAATGGCTCTCCTCACCTGGGACCTACGCTGAGCTGAGCCCTTGGAATCCAGGGAAACCTCTGCAGATGGAGAGGGAGCTGGGCATAGAGAGGAAGTCACATGTCAGTGCACAGCTCCTCTGGGGACAGCCACTTAGACAGTCTGTCTCCTCCTCTTCCCAAATGGTGTCCATCACAGGTTGCATCCAGTCTCCCTGCTGGTGCTGATGTGTCCTGGATTACAGGACATTAGAAGATGAGGAAGGCTGCACCTATGTCACCCAACCAACATGACAGTGTCACAAGTTCTCCAGGAACAGAAGGACCATTGCACAGTAGCAGACAGTGGGAGAGAAAGCAATGTGTGGGACTCAGAACTGAGCACTCAGTACCCAGAGCCTGAGAGGGTGTGAGGGGTGAGACTGGGCACTAGGAAGGGAGCAGGGTCCTGAGGAAGGGGCTGGGCTCAGGAGGGTGGGCTCCCCCTCTGACAGCCTTCCAGCACCCTGAAACACCTGCTCTCCTCTCACAGGTAAAGTTCCACCTGGGTTCCAGACAGGGACACATCTCAGGAGCACAGAGGACCTGGGCAGCCTGACCCCAGCCTCTCCAGATATCAGAAGAGCCTCACCCACATGCAAATCCCTCCTCCTGCCCTGGGTTCAAAGGCCCTCTGGGCTGTGGGAGCTCCCAGCTCTCTGCTCAGACAGGGCTGAGGTCTCTGGGAAGCAGGTGTGGTCTAGAAGATGAGGCTGCTGGGTCTTGTCCTGTGCCTGGTCACAGCTCCCCAAGGTGAGTGTCCCCAGTGTCAGACCTGGGTCCATGGGGAGGTTGTGACTGCAGGTGACTGACAGGGTGTGACTGTCCTTGTCCCCAGGTGTTCTGTGCCAGGTGCAGCTGCAGGAGTCAGGACCTGGCCTGGTGAAGCCCTCGCAGACCCTGTCCCTCTCCTGTGCTGTCTCTGGTTACTCCATCACCAGTGGTTACAACTACTGGAGCTGGATCCGTCAGCCCCCAGGGAAGGCGCTGGAGTACATAGGGTACATATATAGTAATGGTAACACTAACTACAACCCATCCCTCAAGAGCCGAGTGTCCATCTCCAGAGACACGTCCAAGAACCAGTTCTCCCTGCAGCTGAGCTCCCTGACCACCGAGGACACAGCCACCTATTACTGTGCCAGAGCCACAGTGAGGGGACCTCAGTGTGAGCCCAGACACAAACCTCCTGCAGGGCGCCCAGGGCCAGCAGGGGGCGCTCAGCACACAGGAGTCAGCTCAGCCCAGAAGCAGCTGCAGATGTGAGTTGGGGCAGGTTTCCTCCATCTGGAGGCCTGTCCATGTACCAGCTTCCCAGGGGATCTCTGTGGCCTTGTGGTCTCTACTTATCTCTGATGTGTCTGAAGATAATGATTCTCTTTTTGTCATGTTCTTTTTCTTTTGAAATAGAGCATCTTACATATATTTATGATAGGTTTTCACTTTGACATAGTCACATATATTCATTGTCTATAAAACCTCTGTTGCTCTCACAGCACCTCCTTTTAAATTTTCCTCCTTCTCCCCATTATTAACTGACCTTTCTGCCACAACTTTCTGATTTTCATTAAATTTACACTCTTTGTGTGTGTGTGTGTGTGTGTGTGTGTGTGTGTGTAGAAACTCACAGTGGTTCACTCCCACAGGTGCAGGACTCCCAGGTGGGCAGAATTGACCAATAATATCTGCTCAGCTCACTCCTGGCCCCTCCCTTCTCCTGTCCCTCCTCCCTCTCCCTTAGTCATTTCCTGATCCCCACTGACCTCTTCTGTGCTCTTGGGGTTCCCCTTCCTTTATCTCCCTTATTTGTGGCAGCTCCCACAGAGGACAGCCAACACTCACCTGACTCCTGAGCCTCTCTCATTCCCCTTCCCTAATGTCCTCCAGCTCCGTCCACTCACCATCATCTCACTCCTCCTACTGGCTAAGCAGAGCTGCAGTGTTGGTGCATGACCCACATTTCCTTTATCCATCCACTAGTGAAGGGCACCTGGGCTGGTGGCATAACCTGGTCTTGGGAACTGCACTGTATAAACCCTGCAGTGGCCATGTCCCTGCACTGTGCTGACTTGGGTCTTTGGGGTAAATACCAAGCAGCAGGAGAGCTGGGTCCCACTGTGGCTTCCTCCCTGTTGTTCTGAGGGGTCTCCACCTGCTCTCCTCAGGGTGGTTCTCATCTGCTGTCCTACCAACAAGGTGTGAGTGTCCTCTCCCCAGGTTTTCTCCAGCACCTGTTATTACTTGTATTGCTGATCACTGTCATTCTGTGGTCATGGGATGCCATAAGCTCACAGAACAACCAGGTCACCTTCCTGGAGAGTGTAATCTGGCCTGGTGGACTCAGCACCCTGACCAGGGCAGGGACACATGAGGAGATGGCAGACCTGGCTGGAAGGTGGGCCACAGAATAAAGCTTGAACATTGACCACAACGTGCAGAACACAACAGGCTTTTTCACCAAGATGCAAAGGAGCTCTCTGGAGCTCACCCCGACCTAAATACGTGATTTAGCAAATACCAGGGTGGACAGCCCTCTGCAGCCAGGAGAGTGACAAGCAGTTTCCACAGACTCTCCTTGACTGCACTCCCTTGATGGATCCTGCACTTAGGAACCTCCTTCTCGGGAGCTCCATAGAGAGGGAGCAGAGTAGCAAGAGGAGCAGAGTCCTGCCACACCCTCCATGGCAGGTGATGGAGAGGACGGGGCGAATCTCCTCAGTGAAGGGCATTCTAGAATGTCCCCTGATGAGCTGGGAATGAGGCTCCTGTGAAGTCCCTCCCACACCTCAGTCTCCCCATGAGGACAGCATCAGACAAACCCAGGAGGAGACTCGCTCAGCACAATGTCTGAAAACCCTCCTCCTCCTGGGGTCTCCAGAGGAGAGAGCAGAGGAGCCGTTCTGACATGGTGACGGCGCCCATCAGACCCCACAGGTGAGGCCTGTCTCCATCAGTCAGGGTGTCCCCTCCAGTGCCACCTGAGACCTCAGGCCACCCAGACATGCTCCAGGGCCCACACAAGAGGTCCCTTGTGCTGGGGAGCAGGATGACCTCAGCAGCCCAGCCTGGACACACTCGCTGTGCACTCCTGCAGGAGGGGCCCTCACATGGCCACACTTCACACCCACTGTGCAAGGTGGACCTGGCAAGTGGGCAGGGCAGCCAGAGGTGGACAAGTGGAGGACACAGGTCTTCTCCTTGTCCACAGAGCAAGCCCAGGAGCCCTGGACCTGCACCAGTGCAGTAGGTGGGCCCAGACCACCCAGCAGGGCTGGCAGGACCACAGAGACCTGAGCATCCCTCAGCATCCCCAGGTGCTGTCCAGTGTGGCCAGGGTCAAGTTTGGCTCTGGGTGTTCTTGTGCCTGCTCTGCTGGTTAAGGTTGGAGAGGCTCCCTGGGTTCCCAGCAGTCCTCATCTTCAACAGTGGCCATCACCTGCAGGGAGAGATTGTCCATGCTATGTCTCCTGTCCCCCTACCCAACCCCAGATGGGTTTTCTGCTTTACTTTAATTATCACCTAATTTTGCCTTAATCACTGATTTTCAGTCCTGATTACATTATAATTTCTTCATAGAAAATTTTTTACAGCAAATGAAATACTTATTTAGGGAAATCTTACATTCAATGTGAAGAGCAAGAGTCAGTCTTCCTTAACCATGACCACTGGGCTCCTGCCTGACTCCAGCTCCCTGGATGGAGATGTCCCTAGTGTGTCCCAGGACATGGGCTTCCCCTCCTGGAGCCCAGGCACAGGGCCCCCTTCTTGGGAGGAGGAGGGCAGCAGCAGGTCCTCCCTGTGGTCACTGTGCCATGTGCAGGACTGAGGTCCAGTCCTGGCTCTACCATGAAGGTGACTCTCAGAACTTGACAGTTGAGTCAGGTCCCACCCTGGGCCTCTCTGCAGCATGGACGTCCTGGTGTGGAACAGGTGGCCCCACTGGCTGAGGCCTCTGTCCACTCACTGCCCTCCCAGGGCCTGTTCAGGCTGAGACGTTTGTGCAGCTGAGTCAGAGCGGAGCAGTGGTTAGAGTCTTCTCCACACTCACTGCTCTCTCAATGCCTGTGAGCTCCCTCCTCTCCAGGTTGTGAAAAGGTGGTGGGTGTGGTGAAGGACTTCCCAGATATGAAGCATCTCTCATGTGGATTCTGCTGCTGGATGAAGGTCAGTGCTGGCTGAGGGACCTCAGCACATGCTGGACCTTGTTCCCACGTGTCCTGGGTCAATTGCAGATGCTAGTGTTGGGATCTTCACTGGGAGAGAGTCAACATCACCAGGTACACCTCCCAGGGCCAGGATTCATTAGCACTCAACAGGGTGAAACCTGAGGATATGGCTGCATATTCCAGGGGTGGGGGGACACAGAGTGAGGGAACTCAGTGTGAGCCCACTCACTCACCTGCTTGTAGGGGGCACTGAGGACCAGCAGGGGGCACTGAGGACCAGAAAGGAGCTGAGGACCAGCAGGGGAATCTCAGAATCAGCAGGACACTTGGGGAGTTCAGGACAAGAAGGGGGAGCTCAGGTCCAGCTGGAGGCTCAGGACCACTGGGGGGCTCCAGACCAGTAGAAACCTCAGGAGCAGCTGCCACCTCAGGGCCATCAAGGAGCGCTCTGGTCCAGAAGAAGGTCAAGAAACATCCAGAGAGTGTTTGTATTAAGAGGCTAATTTTACCAATAAGGTATTTCTTGTCTCTGATTGGGGTTCTTCATTGTTAAATGATACTATCAGGATATAATATTCTGTTTGTCTACTCTGAGTTCATGGTCTTGGGGGGTTTAATGTACATCTGAATTTCAAGGGTAAATTCTGAACCTGGATGACTATCCAATAAGATTGAGGATTTCTAAATACCGTGTGACTCCTTATTTGCTGTACACACAGAGGAGGAGCCACACCTGTGTATTTGAAGCAGCATCACAGGAACATGAAAAAGAAGGTGAGCTTGTCCTGCCCCTGACTTTCACAGCAAGTGACCCAGCTCTGGAGGCCACGTCACACCTCC
Source organism: Callospermophilus lateralis (assembly GCF_048772815.1). Lineage (NCBI taxonomy): Eukaryota > Metazoa > Chordata > Mammalia > Rodentia > Sciuridae > Callospermophilus > Callospermophilus lateralis. Next base: position 1,785,246 of record NC_135307.1, read on the forward strand.
TCAGCCCTGGGAGCCGGGTCAAAGTCAAGTTCAAAGCTGCTGTGTTTTCACAGTTGTTCATGGACATGAGCTGCCTGGGAAGGCATTTTCCCCCAGGGACCCATTCCCAGGAGGCTCCCTCCACCCACCCTCTTGTTCCTGTCTCATGCTGTGAACAAATGTCCTTCTGAGCAGCGATGGAGGCCAGGTTCCCTGCAATGTCTGTGCATTGTGATGGTGCTGTTTGCATTGGCTCCAAGAGTTCTGCTCCACTGCTCTCTGAGTTTCCAATGGAAAAATTGCAATAGGGCTTAGTAAGAAAGTGAGATATAGGGAATTTTCAATTGGAAATTACAGTAATCCTGGCCATGGCTCCACCATTTGTTGATCAGAAATGTCAATCATCCATGAACTAAAAAAGGATTCATCTGAACTGAGCAGAAAACCACTAAGGAAAGTTCCAAAGTAACAAGGGTCAAGGGATATGAAGTCCTGGAGGAGACTAGGAACCAAGGTGTTAATCCGTGAACTCTTGCTAATAGGAGTAATGCAGATCACAGCATCCAGTGAGGCTGATGGTCACTACAGTCAGTGGACATGTGACCTCGGGAAGGGCCATGTGAAGTCCTGACTCGTGGAGCCCAGTGACTGACAGCTGGAACAGGTGAGCTGGGGAAGTCAGTCACATAGAGGGCTCCAGGTTCCCCAGATCAGGAGGTGGGATCATCTGAAGATGTCTCCCTTTGGTCTGCCTGGAAGAAGAGCTTTCAAAACCTATGATTTTCAGGATGTGGAAACTTCACCCAGTGGCACACGTGTCATTGCAGGATGGTGAAAACATGGAGACCCACAGATCTTACCTGAGCCACCCCAGGACCAGGAGGTGGGTGCTGCAGGCTCAGTGTTTGCAGGGAGCTCATGGTCAACACCACAGGGAACAAGGAGAGGAGCCCACATGTCTTATTAGTGGGCTGTGCTCACTCAGTTAGGCAGGAGGTCAATTCCTGAACCTCATCAGGAGGTCAGCAACTACACCTGCCCTCTCAGTGACCCCAACTCACTAAAGACAGTGTCCACTGTTCTCTCCAAATGCTGGGCTGTGGGCAAGGCAGGTCTCACTGCAGTGAAGCTGCACAGGGAAGGGACCTGGGCCTCCTCCCTCACCCAGCCTGCCCTGCATGCCGTCCTGTCTGCTGTCAGCCTGGCTCTGCTGCTCTGGGGCACTCAGGGGCTCTCAGCCTCAGGCTGCAGCTGAGAGCTGCCTCTGCTCCCAGGACTCCCACCTGGCCCAGCACCTCCATCCTGTCCTCTCCTGGTGGAGACCAGAGGGCAGGACAGGTGAGGGGGAGAGCTCAGGGCAGATTCCCACCCACTGCTGTCCACAGGCATTGGCTGGACAGTCAGGAGGACAAGCAGGGCAGAGGGTGGGGAGGGCAGTGGGCACACAGCAGGAAGCCCCTGCCCTCCTGAGACCCTGCTCCCTCCTCTCCTGCTCAGTCTGCAGCCCCCAAATCTCACAGAGATGAAAGAGAAGAACTAGTCCTGAGAACAAAGGGGGGCTCTTCTCCTGGATGTGGGGAACCCCATCCCCAGCCCTGGGTTCTGTTCAGTCATCACTGAGGGCTTCTCCTTCAGGGCTGGGAGGTGAACCTGGGCCTCTTGCATGCTGGGCACGTTCCTGCCACTCTGAGACCCTCCCAGGTGCAGGAGGAAGGGCTTGGAGGAGGCAGGGCTGGGCTCAGGAGGGTGGGCTCCCCCTCTGACAGCCTTCCAGCCCCCTGAAACCACCTGCTCTCCTCTCACAGGTAAAGTTCCACCTGGGTTCCAGACAGGGACACATCTCAGGAGCACAGAGGACCTGGGCAGCCTGACCTCAGCCTCTCCAGATATCAGAAGAGCCTCACCCACATGCAAATCCCTCCTCCTGCTCTGGGTTCAAAGGCCCTCTGGGCTGTGGGAGCTCCCAGCTGTCTGCTCAGACAGGGCTGAGGTCTCTGGGAAGCAGGTGTGGTCTAGAAGATGAGGCTGCTGGGTCTTGTCCTGTGCCTGGTCACAGCTCTGCAAGGTGAGTGTCCCCTGTGTCAGACCTGGGTCCATGGGGAGGTTGTGGCTGCAGGTGACTAACAGGGTGTGACTGTCCTTGTCCCCACGTGTCCTGTGCCAGGTGCAGCTGCAGGAGTCAGGACCTGGCCTGGTGAAGCCCTCGCAGACCCTGTTCCTCACCTGTGCTGTCTCTGGATTCTCCATCACAACCAGTTACAGCTACTGGCACTGGATCCGTCAGCCCCCAGGGAAGGGGCTGGAGTGGATAGGGTACATAAGTTATGGTGGTGGTACAAACTACAGCCCATCCCTCAAGAGCCGAGTGTCCATCTCCAGAGACACGTCCAAGAACCAGTTCTCCCTGCAGCTGAGCTCCCTGAACACCCAGGACACAGCCACCTATTACTGTGCCAGAGACACAGTGAGGGGACCTCAGTGTGAGCCCAGACACACACCTCCTGCAGGGCGCCCAGGGCCAGCAGGGGGCGCTCAGCACACAGGAGCTCAGGTGCCCCCTTCAGAGCACAGAGGACAGTGGATGGTTTCTCTCCAGGTGATCAGTGTCTCCCTGGATCCCATCATGGAGAACCTGGAGGTCTCTTCTGCCTCAGATCATCCCATGCTCTTCTCTTATGGAGTCAGGAGTGTCTCTCTCCACCTGTCTCAGGTCAGGATGCACAGTACACGTGTATCTGTGTGTCCCTGTGTGTATATATATATGTGTGTATGTGTGTGTGCAGGAGTGTTATGTGTGTGTGTCTCTCTGTGACACTGTATGGGTGAGACCCCTGGAAGGCAGACTCTGCTACCTTGTCACATGGCTGTCTCTGAGCTCCAGGCCTGCCCCCTGCTCCAGCAGCCAGTCCCTGGGCAGCTGCAGAGGACTCACATGGGGAAGGCTCAGCAGGCTCTCAGACACCTCCACCCATCACAGCCATGACCCTGACCCTGCCAGGTGCTCTCTATACACTGACCTGGGTCACCCTCCCCAGGGCAGGCAGCTGTCAGCTCACACCAAGGCTGCAGCCTCCTCTTCCAGACCAGAGCAGGGGATCCCAGAGTCCTCAGCCCATGGGCACACACACACACACACATACACACACACACACTCACACACAGACACACACACTTTCACACATTAACACACACTCACATACACACACACACACTCACACTCACCACCCCCCCCACACACACACACACTCTCACACTACTCAGCCTACCACACAGTGTCCTTAGTTGTCATCATAGAAACGTCCTTTGACACAGTGGTTCTCCTGGTGACTGCACAGCTGCCCTCCACCCTTGGCCACATCTCCTCCTCATCTCTCCCTAGTGACCTCTCCACCCTGGTTCATGGGTTGCCTGAGCCTTTCCCTGGGCAGGTGGCGTCCTGCATGTGGATGTGGTGTCCACCTGCTGCTGCTGGGCTCCACCCCAAGGACCATGGAGTGTCTGGGGTCAGTCTGGGTGTCTGCAGGGCAGTGGGCCTCTCCTGGCCCTGGGTGTAGAGAGCTCCCTGCTGCCTCCCACCTCACAATCCCAAAGCCCAAATGCCAGCTCTGCCAGGCTCAGGAACCCTGTGCCCACCATCACCCTCATCTCAGTTCACCCCACAAAGTGACTTGGCTGTGACTCACTGACCTGGACACCCACAGCTCACCTGGTCTCAGTGTGCACAGAGGGCACTGGCTCCATGGACCTAGGAAGGAGCTGCGGTCAGAATTCCCCATGAAGCCCGACTCACACCTGTAAGACGTCTTCATCCTGCGTCCTCAGACTGCTCCACATTATTTCCTACAACCAGTTCTGAGGCCTTGGGGTCTCATGGAGAAGTTGGTCACAGACAGACCCTCCCTTGGTGCTAACTGCTGTGACAGTCATATTTCCCTCCCTGTGAGAACAGCCCTGGCAAGACCCGTGTAGAGGAGGTGAACGTTGTTTGGCTCCGGGTTGAACAAGTTCAGTCAATGGTTGGCCCACTCCATGGCTCTGGGCCTGAGGGGAGGCAGAGCATCATGGAGGAAGGACACCAATGGAAAGAAGGGGCTCACCTCATGGAGGCCACGACACACAGGGGAAATGACAGTTTACAGTGGAGAGGAAACTCCCCAGGACACACCCAGTGACTCCCCTCCTCCAGCCAAGCCCCACCTGCATGAAACCACCCCCATCTAGTCCATCAACTAGGGTGGATGCACATATCAGGTTAAGGTCTCATTATCCAATCATTCACCTCTGACTCCTCCTGCCCAAACACAGGAGCTTGGGGGACAGTCCACCTCCCACCTGCAGCAGAAAGGTGAGCAGAGTAGAGGAAGGAAACAGGAGGAGGGAGGGGAGGGACTGTGGAAGGGCTGGGGACTGAATTGGAACCAGTTACAGTCCAAGGTTGTATAATGACATCAAAACACACCACGCACAGTGGTGCACGTCTGTAATCAATGCAGCCAGGGAGACTGAGGCAGGAGGATCATGAGTTCACAGCCAGCCTCAGCAAAAGCAAGGCACTAAGCAACTCAGTGAGATCCTGTCTGTAAATAAAATACAAAATAGGTCTGGGGATGTAGCTCATGGTCAAAGGCCCCTCCCTGAGTTCAATCCCTAGTATCAAAATACAAAACAAATAAAATGCAATATTATGTGTATTTATGATGGATTAATAAATTTTTTTTTAAAAAAACTGCTTTATGTATTCAGGATCCTTTTCTATTTAAACTATATTGTAAAATACTTTTGCCAATTCTGTAACAAAGGCTATTTCATTTTAATAGGAAGTGCACTGAAACCATAGATCTATTTGGGAATTAAAACACATTCATGATTTTTGTATTTCTACTCCTGGGACACTGGGTTACCTTCAATTTCCTTCTTTTTTTCCTAGAATATTTCATGAATTTCAACATCTCTCTTTAAACAGATTAATTATATACCTATGTGCTTTGCACATTTGTATATTTTGATTCACAAATAATGTGGTTCTCTTGTTCTTTTTCATGCCACCACCTCATGCTGCTCCCTGATGGCAGGAAGGCCCTGGTCAGTGACAGGCTCCCCTGGTTCTGCAGGGGGGGGTCTGCTCTTCCCCTCCCTGTCCCCCAGCAGCCCTCCCGTCTTCTCAGGTCCTAACAGGATGGTGCACAGTCACGCTGTCCTTCTGTCTCATTCTGCTGCTTCTCATCCTACCACGTCCTGGAGGAAGGCAGCCTGATTGTTGTTTAAACCTCTCTGTAAATAGTGCTGGGCAGTGTTTGAGTCACCTTTTGCATTGCTGTCACCAATATGTGTGCCAAGGGCCATGTAAAGAGGAAACATTTATTCAGACTCACAGTTTCAGAGGTCTCAGTGCACAGTCAGCTGACTTCACAGCTCTGGTCCTAGGTGAGGGAGACCATCATGGCAGAAGGGTCATCAGCTCAGGATATGGTAACAAGGAAGCTAAGAGAGAGCTCTGCTCACCAGAGACACAATCACAACTCCAAAAGCACACCCCCAGTGACCTACCTCCACCAACACAGCCTTCCCACATTTGGTTGCCACCCAGGTGATCCACATCAGTGCATGAGTCCACTTACTAGGATCCAATGCTCAGGATCTAATCTTTCCACCTCTACAAATCATTGCACTGCCACACACGATCTCTTGGGGACACTCCATTTCTAAACCTTAGTGTTCTTCCCCAGGTCCCCAATGTTCAGGCCCATCTCACATTTCAAAATGCACTGAGCCAACCTTCAAGAGTCACCCCTGTCCTAACAGCCCCAGGGTGACCCAAAGTCCAGGTAGAGAATCTCTCCTGAGGCTCAAGGCAAACTCCTCACTGTGGGAGTAAAGTTCAAAACCAAGTTACAGGTGTCTGATATATAAAGGTGCAGAGTCTACATCTCCAATTTGAAGATAGAAATGAGGCATAGAATAAAGGGATGGAAGCAAAGTGAGACCAAAGTCCAGCTGAACAAGCAGGTCCTGTAGCTCCGTGTCCAGCACCTGGGGCACATGGCATCCTCTGCTTTACCCACAGGGCTGGTGCCACTCAGCTCCAGTGACCTTGCTGGGTGCAGCCTCATGGCCTGTCTCGGGGCTGGTCTCTGCAGGACTCATGCAGTTTCCTTGGCATAAGTTCCATGTTGCTGGCATCTCTTATTGGGGACTGTGCCCCTGGAGTTTCACTTTTCTCCTCACATCTCCATGAACTGTCCTCTCAGGGGCAGACCACAGGGACAGTGACCCTCCAATCTCTGGCCTTCCCCACCTTCCTTGGACTCTTGTTGGAAGACCTGTCCCTACGTCCACTGTCCAGCAATCCTGCAGAACCTACACCACGTGGTTGGCGCCCAGGTCTGCCACCATCTCCAGCAGTGACCTGGCCTCCTGGGACCATGGCCACAGTGACCTCTGCCTGCCTGGGTGGCTGAGAATGGTGAAATGACTTTCTACTCCCCCTGTTCAAGCAGGATGTCCTGTGGTCTCTTCTCACCTTGAGCCTGAGATGGGGTGGTCCTGCCAATGTCTGAGGTGCTGTAAAGCCATCTATTATCTTGTTTCCATGGAGAGTATTTAGCATTTCTCTAGTGACAGTGTTGTCATTAACAATTCCAGTTTCTGTAGCCTCAGTTACACTCACACATTTCTAACTGTACTGCAGGATTTCCACACCTTTCTGCTCTGCTCCTCCTCCTCATTATCACACTAATCTTGGCTAAAACCAGGCAGCCTTCTCCATGCCTCTGCCTGAAGGCTGTGCTGTCCTGAAAGTCCCTCTGCTATTTTAACAAGTCCATCCCTTTAAACCAGCTTCACAAGAGGAATCAGGTCATGGGGGAAAGTAGGCAATTCTGTGACAGAGTTATGGTCTCCTCAGCTCCCACCATAAGCCCCTCCCGCTATCGAACTCACACACAGTGGTCTGACACTTTTCCAGTGTGTGTTTGTATGTCTTTCTATGATCCTCCACAAACGCCAAAAAGCTCCAAAAGCTTCTGAACCACACAATCATGCAAAGTCACCTCTATGGATTCCTATTCCTATTTTAGTCAATATTTGCACTGCTGAGGTCAAAATACCTGTCAAGAACATGGTGTGGGACAAGGTTCAGTCCACCACCATCTGACTCCATTGTTCAGGACACAGTTAAGGCAGAACATCATGTCAGAGGTGTTAGGAGAAGGAAAGCTGCACAGGACAGTGTCATGAGGAATGAGAGAGAGAGAGAGAGAGAGAGAGAGAGAGAGAGAGAGAGAGAGGAAGCACTCCTCACATCAAAATAACACTCCACTCATCAAAAATAAGCCCCTAAATATAAACACCTCCAGGGACCTGTATCCTGCAGACACACCCTAACTGTCTACATTTACCAAACCCAGTTAATCCCTGTTGGTGCATTAATCCACTGATTTATCCCAACCTTCAGAATCTGACCCCATCAACTCTGCAAATTCTTCCAATGTCTCACACAAGAGGGTTTGGAGCACCTCAGATCTAAACTAAAGCTGATACTCAGCTTCCAACATGGCTCTTTGAAAGAAGAGTTAGGAAGGATCTTCAGAGAATCCTCCAGAAGATTCAGAGAAACCCTATTGTGTGCCCGTAAAATCAAAGATGGCTTTCATTCTCCCAAGTTTTATGGAGGCCTCTTGGTAGCCCCACCACACAGCCCAGCTGGACATAGCCCCCTGGCCTCCTGCTTAGTGAACCTGGCCTGCAGCTTCCTGAGCCAGTGCTGCTCACTGCTGGCTCCTCTGATCCTGGGGTCTCCTCAGCAGCCCTGGCCTCATCTCACAGCCCCATGCATCACCTACCAGGTCTCCAGCAGGGACTCTGACCCCTGACCCCCATCTGACCTCCCAGCCCTTCCTTTCAAGTATTCATGTAAGCCTCCCTGACCCTGTAGCTCTCACAGTCTGCCCCCTGCAAAGCCAGCATGGTGTGGCTGAGGACAAGGTCACCCTCAGCAGGGAGCAGGTCCTGGCCTCCCTTGAACCAGGGCTGGGAACCTCTGAGCCCCTTGCTGGCTGAACAGGGGAAACCATGCCCTGGGCAGTCCTGGGTCAGGAGCCCAGAGCTCTCTCCCACAGGCCCTGCCCTGGAGGGTCTTTCAGATCTTCATCTCTGCCTCTGAGCTGGGGAAGCTGGGCCTTGTTGATCCCTGGGGTCCTGAAACACCCTCCATCCTCTGGGTGCAAAGCCCTGGGCTGCTCCCAGTGGAGCTGCTGGCCTCCCCCTCCTGGCCACAGCTCCTGGGCAGCACCACAGTGTGCTGCTCTCCTGGCCAAAGTGCAAAGCCCCAGCTCTGCCTGCACTGCCCCTCTCTGAACCTCCCTGTCCTGCACATGGCCTGACATCAGTCAGGGGGTCACACGCCAGGGCCTCCCCTGTGCCCTTGAGATAGTCCAGCCACAGTCTGCTCCAGCCTGAGTGAGACCAGATCCCAGCAAATGTGGATCATCCACAAAAGAGTGCTCTGAGGTCACCAGGTGTGTCTGCCTGGGAGTTGGAGGAAGGTCTGTGGGGCAATGTCCAAGGTGAGAGCAAAGCACAAATACTCCTCTACTCTTGCCAGATACGTGCTGTTGGACACAGTGACCACCACTCATGCTGCTGTGTGTGATTTTACATTTGTACCATGGAGTTAATACTGTCCTGGATCATGATTTTGTACATGTGTAAAAGAAATTAATGGGTGGTAAATGCCAACAGAAAAATAGGCAAAAGTAATCATATTCTCTTAACCCTACTATCTACACCATTCTAACCCATGACACTCCCACCTGCTCTCAGAGCTGCTCTACCTGGGCCTCCACCCAGAGCTGCTATATAGCAGGAGGACATGCAAATAGGGCCTCCCTCTGCCCATGAAAACCAGCCCACCTGACCCTGCAGCTCTGCACAGGAGCCCAGCCCTGGACTCCCAGCTCAGCCCACTCAGTGACCAGGACTGAACACAGCTGCTCACCATGGAGAGTGTGCTCAGCTGGGTTTTCCTGGTGGCTGTTTTCAAAGGTAATGAATGGAGAACCAGAGGTCCTGAGTGTGTGAGGGGACAGGAGTGAGAGGGAGAGTGGGTGAGTGACAGTGTCCTGACCAGGCTGCCTCTGTGTTTGCAGGTGTCCAGTGTGAGGTGCAGCTGGTGGAGTCTGGGGGAGGCCTGGTGCAGCCTGGGGGTTCCCTGCGACTCTCCTGTGCAGCCTCTGGATTCACCTTCAGTGATTACTACATGCACTGGGTCCGCCAGGCTCCAGGGAAGGGGCTGGAGTGGGTTGGAGAAATTAACCCAAGTGGTGGTAGCACCTACTACCCAGATACCCTGAAGGGCCGATTCACCATCTCCAGAGACAACTCCAAGAACACCCTGTACCTGCAAATGAGCAATCTCAGGGCAGAGGACACGGCCACCTATTACTGTGCTAGAGACACAGTGAGGGGACCTCAGTGTGAGCCCAGACACAAACCTCCTGCAGGGTGCCCAGGGCCAGCAGGGGGCGCTCAGCACACAGGAGCTCAGGTCACCCAGGAGCAGGTGCAGAGGGAGGAGGGAGCAGCTCAGCTCAGGCCCTGAGGTCCCTGCCCACCCAGCACCCCTGACTCCACCTTGCCTGCAGATTCTCGAGGTCCCTCCTCTGCCAGACCCTCTGTGAGGTGATTCTTCTCTAGGTCTTGCTTGTCTGGAATTCTCTCAGCACAGAGCAGGCAATTTTGCAGATGGAGATGAATTTTCAGTGACATTTCCTGAACAGCACCTTTAAAGTGAACTGAATGGATCTTTCTTTTCCTCGTTGGGGATTGAATCCAGGGTGCTCCACCTTGACGTCCATTCTAGGTTTTATGTGTCTTATTTGGAGACAGGGTCTCCCAAAGATGCCCAGGCTGACCTTGAAGTTATGATTCTCCTCCCTCAGCCCTCAGTGTCCCTGGGGCTACAGGTGAGCCCCCCCACACCTGTGAACCTTACACACTCCTGACGCCATGTCTCACTCCCTGCCTGTTCAGGAGATTCCCAGTCCCCTTCCCATGACTCCTTCCCTTTCCCCCTCCACCCAGTGACCTTCCTGTGCTGGATCAGGGCACAGAACACAGTTCTCCTGGGGCCCACCTACTGCCAGGACTTTCCACCCCTGGGGACCATTTGCAAAGTCTGGAGGGAGTTGTTTTTACATGTGAAGTAGGGATTTTCCTGGCTTCTCATTTTTATTGACCAATGAGGCTGCCACACCTCCAACCATCACAGAACAGCACCCACAGAGAGGAATTATCTGACATGAATATCTATGGAGTAAACAGGAAAAGGGTGACAGAAAACCTAAACTTTATTGAAATGCACAGAAATGTGTGTATTCTGAGTGAACCTTGGTGTGTGTGAGCTGTCTGTCCCTCATGATGAGGCTCTGTGACACCCACACCTCAAACCCAGGGCTCCATATGGTGGACACACCCACTCCTCATGCAGCTGTGCATGGCCTGTGGACAGGGGTGACCTAAGCAAGGTCTTCAAGAGAAAGGGGCTCCCTGGGCAAGGACCCAGTAGGAAGGATGGTCTGCTATTCAGGTCAGCTCTGCCACTGGCCTCAGAACCCTGAAGACATGCTGTGCCCAGAACCACACTGACCCCATCTCACTATGAGCTGACCCTGAGCCTGAGATGCCCCAGGACAGCTGGCTGCTGGGGAGAGGCAGCGTGGAGCCTGCCTGGGTTTCCGGTCACTGAGGCTGCATTGCAGGGTCACAGACAGGATGCTCTGGGCTCTGTCCCTGCTCACATCAGTGCCCACCCTGTCCTGAGGGTCAGCTCCACTCTGGGTGAGGATGAGCAGTGGCAATGTCTACATCCCAGATGGTCCTAAGAACCCAGCAGCTGTGGGAAGACATGGAACCCCCAGTCCCCTTTGACTTCAGCACTGACACCACCAGTCAGCACACTGTGTTTTACTTTCATTTTAATACACTTTTAGCTGTAGGTGGGCACAATGCCTTATTTACTGGTGTGTTTCCCGGGTGCTGAGGACCAGACTAGGCCTCCCACAAGGGCTCTGCCCTGGCCTCAACCCAGCCCCACACACTCCTCCTGCTGTTGTGATGCATTGGTTTTTCTTGACAGTCCCTGGGTCTCTTCCTGATGACTCCCAGGGCCAATGGCCACACAGGACAGTGGGGCTCCTCTGACATGGTCACAGCAGGTGGGACATGGTGGCTGCACTCTTTCCCCAGTGCTTCCTCTTCCTCCACCCTCCCCCCAACCCCTCCCTTCTCTCCTAGTTTTCTGGTATTTTTTTATTTATCTTCTCTGTTTAGTGCCACTCAGCTTCTGAGTTGGTCCACACACAGCTGGACCCCCTTGTCTGACCACCTGTCCTGGAGGGTGGGGAACTGCCTTTCTCCTTCACAGTGGCTCTCTGCACCAGGTGAGACTGTGGGTCTGTGAGGACAACTGACCACCACCTGCACCTGTGTCCTGTGTAGAGATGTGGCTTGAACCCCCTCCTTCTGGGGGTCCCTGTCCCTGTGCTGTGCTTTGGGGCCGAGTGCTGGACATCACTCCCTCCAATCCTCCTGAGACCCAGCCCCAGCTCTGTCCATCACACTCTGTCTCCCACAGGGCAGTCTGTCCATTCACATGGAAGTGCCCGTTGATCTCATCCACACGTAGACCTCCAGCCAGGACCCAGTGCCTCTCCTACTCCCAGAAAGGGGCTGGGGCTGGGCTCCGAGGACCCAGTGAAGAGTGGGCCTAAGTGGCTGTCCAGTCTGGACACTCAAAAGCAGGTCCTCCTGTGCAGGAGAAATAATAGGAAGGGGAGAGTGGAGGGGATTCTGAAGTGAAGTGTGTGAGCAGAGGTGCCCTGGAGGGTGTCCACGCTGCCCACTGAGTCCCTTCAACTCCAGCCCCTCCCAGCTCTGGCACCTCTGCTGGAAGGCCAAGTCCTGCATGGGGGTTGCAGGCCCTCTCCAGCCAGGACCCTGGGCTTTCCCTGGTCAGCACAGCCCAGCTCCCCCGAGGTCAGTGTCTGCTGGGCTGAGGTCTGTTACTGACCCTGCTTCTCCAGGCCTGGTGGGAAGGTGCCCTCCTCCTCTGAGGGAGGGCTTGTCCTCCCCGTGGTCCATGACCCCAGACCAGCTGCAGTCTGTCTCCTGAGCCAACCTCTTTACTCTGGGAGCCAGTGCTTTCAGCTTTCTCTGAACACCAGCTCACCGAGGTGCCACCTGCCCTTCCTGTGGCCCTGCCTCAGTTCCTGCTGCTCAACTGCTGAGCTCCTTCTCTCCTGGGACCTGCTGCAGCACCCTGGGGTCCCCTCAGCTGCCTTCTCCATTCCTGCTACCTCATTTTCAAGTCCAACTTATTGTCTGGGGAAGACTTAGTTCTCTGTTTTCTGTGACAGAAAACACCACAGACACAGAATACCTTTTATAAGCTTCATGATGGCTTTCTGCATCTCCCGGCCTCAGGGTCCCCAAAGGGGGGACAAGAGAAGGTCAGAGGGCTGACAGGAGAGAGGGGGCACGTTCAGAAGAAGGCTTTTATTTTGGGTGATGCTGTTTCTTAGAATTTTCTATCTGAAAAAGGCAGAAGGGGCAGGATTACAAAGGAACAGGTGACTGTGACTGAACCCCAGCAAGTGACGCCTACTCCTGGAGCCACACCCTGGTATCCCAGCTGGGGAGCGCCCAAGTTACTGGACCTGGCACTACCCTGCCCGACTGAGTGCAGTAACTGTTCAGAACCTGGAGCATCAGGACTCAAGGGGGTTCATGGAGGGCGGCTTCCCTCACTAATGGCTCTCCTCACCTGGGACCTACGCTGAGCTGAGCCCTTGGAATCCAGGGAAACCTCTGCAGATGGAGAGGGAGCTGGGCATAGAGAGGAAGTCACATGTCAGTGCACAGCTCCTCTGGGGACAGCCACTTAGACAGTCTGTCTCCTCCTCTTCCCAAATGGTGTCCATCTCATGTTGCATCCAGTCTCCCTGCTGGTGCTGATGTGTCCTGGATTACAGGACATTAGAAGATGAGGAAGGCTGCACCTATGTCACACAACCTACATGACAGTGTCACAAGTTCTCCAGGAACAAGTAGCAGTCAGTTGGAGAGAAAGCAGTGAGCTGGACTCAGAACTGAGCACTCAGCACCCAGAGCTTGAGTGGGTGTGGGGAGTGAGAATCCCACCAGGAAGGGAGCAGGGTCCTGAGGAAGGGGCTGAGCTCAGGAGGGTGGGCTCCCCCTCTGACAGCCCTCCAGCTCCCTGAAACCACCTGCTCTCCTCTCACAGGTAAAGCTCCACCTGGGTTCAAGACAGGGACACATCTCAGGGCACAGAGGACCTGGGCAGCCTGACCCCAGCCTCTCCAGATATCAGAAGAGCCTCACCCACATGCAAATCCCTCCTCCTGATCTGGGTTCAAAGGCCCTCTGGGCTGTGGGAGCTCCCAGCTCTCTGCTCAGACAGGGCTGAGGTCTCTGGGAAGCAGGTGTGGTCTAGAAGATGAGGCTGCTGGGTCTTGTCCTGTGCCTGGCCACAGCTCCCCAAGGTGAGTGTCCCCAGTGTCAGACCTGGGTCCATGGGGAGGTTGTGACTGCAGGTGACTAACATGGTGTGACTGTCCTTGTCCCCAGGTGTCCTGTGCCAGGTGCAGCTGCAGGAGTCAGGACCTGGCCTGGTGAAGCCCTCACATACCCTGTCCCTCACCTGTGCTGTCTCTGGATTCTCCATCACGACTGGTAGTTATGGCTGGAATTGGATCCGTCTGCCCCCAGGGAAGGGGCTTGAGTGGATAGGGCACATATGGAGTGATGGTGATACTATCTACAACCCATCCCTCAAGAGCCGAGTGTCCATCTCCAGAGACACGTCCAAGAACCAGTTCTCCCTGCAGCTGAGCTCCCTGACCACTGAGGACATGGCCACCTATTACTGTGCCAGAGACACAGTGAGGGGACCTCAGTTTGAGCCCAGACACAAACCTCCTGCAGGGCGCCCAGGGCCAGCAGGGGGCGCTCAGCACACAGGAGCTCAGGTCAGCCAGGAGCCGGTGCAGAGGGAGGAGGGAGCAGCTCAGCTCAGGCCCTGAGGTCCCTGCCCACCCAGCACCCCTGACTCCACCTTGCCTGCAGATTCTCCAGGTCCCTCCTCTGCCAGACCCTCTGAAGCTCTTCCTTCTCTGGGCCAGGGTTGTCTGAATTTCTCACTCTGAGCACAGACTTCTCATCCATATTTCCTTGTGAAGCTAATTGTTTTACAATGGCATTTCCCACATAGTGATTTTATGTGAACTTTATGAACTTTTCTTTCTAGTACTGTGGATTGAACACAAGGTGCACTAACCCTGAGCTCTTCCCAGCCCTGTTCGTGTCTTAGTTTGAGTCATGTTCCCCTAGATGCCCAGACAGCCCTGAAATAGCTGTCCTCCTGCCTTGGCCTCCTGAGCACCTGGGTGACAGGGGAGCTCCACCGTGTCCAGGTCAGTTTTCTGAACCTCTGCTGCCATGCTGTATCCTCTCATGCCCAGGTGGGTCCCTGTCCCCTTCCCATGGCTCCTTCCCATTCCAAGTCCACTCTGTCTTCCTGTGATAGATCAGGTCATCATATACATGCCACCCTGAAACCCAAACAGTGGGAGAAACTTTCACCCTGGGACCTTGGCAATGGTAGGAACAGGGTTGTTCAAGTAGAACAGTTGTTAGAGGTCACTGAGGCTGCCACCCCTCCCGCCATCAGAGCACAGCATGGCAGCCAGGGATTCTCTGACCCAAGTGCCCATGGACTGAGCTGAGGAATACTGACAGAAAGCCTTAAACCTTGTTAAACCCACAGAAATGTCTATGTTCACAGTGAACTTTGGTGGATGTGAGCCGTCTCTCTCAGGATGAGGCTCTGTGACACTCACACCCACATCCAGGCCCAAAGGCAGAGCTGCCCACCTGTCATGCAGCTCAGTGTGGCCTGTGGACAGGGGTGACCTGAGCAAGGTGCTGAAGAGAAAGGGGCTTCCTTGGCAAAGACCCAGGTGTGAGGATGGTCAGCTCAGCATGGACTGTGGAAACCGCAGGTCAGCTCTGCCACGGCCTCAGGACCCTGAAGTCATGCTGTGCCCAGGTCCACTCTGACCTCATCTTGCTGAGAGGTGACCCTGAGCCTGAGAAGCCCCAGGACACCTGGCCACTGGGGGGAGGCAGCTTGGAGCCTGCCTGTGTTTCCAGCCACTGTGGCTGGACTGCAGGTCACAGACAGGATGCCCTGGGCTCTGTTCCTGCTCAGGTCAGCGCCCACCCTGTCCTGAGAGTGCATCTTCAGTCTGGGTGAGGAGCAGTGGCCATTTTTATATCCCAAGGAATTCTAAGTTAATCCAGATTCACTCCAGAAAATGAAAACTTTTGTGTATTTTCAGTATATGTTTTTAGAGCTTTAGTATTGGTTTTGTATTATACATTTGTAAGTTGCCAAGTTAGAGTGCTGTGTTTTATAACCCCTTGTGCTCCTTATATTTATGCCAATAAAACTACCAACATCTTCTTTATTTCAATATTTTATTGTGAGTATAATTGTACAAAATGCGTGGTTCATTTTGATATATTCATGGATACATTAGCAAATTTTATAGCAGAGACGTTGCTTCCTGCCTTTATTCCTACCTGGTATCATCTCTTTGAATTATTATGTATTTTTCTTCCTTTAAATATAAAAACAATGATGTTCATTTGTTGTATGCCTCTGTGGCCTGAGAAATACTAGAATAATAATTTAGTGAAAAATATTAGATATTGCATCTACATATAGACAGAATTGTCCCAATGTCTGTTTTCCCCTGTGGTCTAGACTGTCTCCTTTGCCTCAGTGAAACCCCAGGTCTTCCATTGGGGGCCTTGCTCAGCTCCCTCCAGAGGCCTGAGGAGTGCTTTGGTCACTTCCCTTTAATATAAAACCCCTCCCTTGTACAGACTCTGTGTCTGATTGCTTAAGACCACTTTTCTCATTTTAACATTTGTACAGAGTTAAGAAAATAACATTTAGGGATTTACATTTGAATATGATTTGAAAAACCTGAATATGAATTGATGTGTTGTATTTTGTTGTCTTTCTCATGTGAGGGTGTCTCATCACTAAGAATGTCAGCATCTCTCCATCAGACAACAGCTGGCCATTCCAGCTGTATCTTCACACTTACACTGAAACCTAACTCTAGTGAGGCAGAGGACAGCACCCTGACACAGAGGTGACAGGCGCCATGATGGGTCCCAGGCTGTGCACACCCAGCTGTCCATCACCTGTCCCTCCTTGGTGTGGGGAGCCCACCAGCTGCTCTGCCCCAGTCACTGTGAAGCACAGCCTGGCTTGGGCCACAGGTGCCCTGTGAGCTGCAGAGCCCCAGGACAAGGCCCTCTCTGCACGTGGCCCTCACCACCCCCCTCACCCTCGCCCTCCCTGCACCTTCCCATCTCCAGGGGCCACTGTCCTCTCTCTTTCCAGGACCTGATGCAGGAGCTTCCCCACATGAGGGATGGTGTGGTGATGTCTCCCTCTGCCTGACCCATTGCAGCTAGGTCCATGTGCTCCAGGGCCATGCCCAGGGCCAGCAGGGACAGGATGCCATTCTTGTTGGCTGAATGGCATTCCTCCTCTGTGGATAGTATATTTTCCCCTTATTAATTAAGAGACAATGTGAGGATCAGGAAAAGTGCTTTAACACTCATGGAGTTAAGGAGTTAAGGACAGGCCTCTTGGACTGCACATCCCACCTCCTGGGAACCCTGGGCAGAGGTCCTTCCCTCCCCTCCCCCCAAAGACTCAGGATGTCCCACCCATGTATCTGCTGGCCTCTGACCAGGCTGCACACGGTGAACTCTTCTGCCCACTGCTGTCCAAGCTGGTCCTGCAGCTAGTACACATACAGTGTGGGGGTCTTAGGAGGACTTGCTCCCAGGATCCTCTAGTCGTGGCATTAGGACCACTCTGTGTAGGGGTCACATCTGGGACAAAGCTCTGCCTGAGCAAACTTCCATCCGGGACATTCTATGAAATGCAGGTGGAGAAAGGCCCACCTCTACACTCTAGCACCCTGTAGGCCTGCAGAGTCGCCCCATGGTGCTGCCAGGTTTTCTGCTCGGTGACTGTTCTAGCACACACATCAGAGTTGGCACAGACCAACCCGTTACCCAGTCCACGGCTGTGTCCACCTCTTTAGATGCTCACTATGACCACCTCAGGCCCAGCACCAGTGTGGCTGAGTCCAGTCTGTGCTGCTCTGAGCAGCTCCTGAGGCTGAGGGTTCACAAGGAGAGAGCTGTGCTGCAGCAGGTTCTGGAGACCAGGGTGCAAACACCCAGGTGCTGCTCCTGACCAGGGCCCTGAGGCTGCAGCACCACATGGCAGGAGGCAGGAGGCAAAGAGAGGCAGATGGGGCTGGACCCCTGGGTGGTGCTGGGGTCCCCTGGGGCTCAGGGTGCCAGGAAGGCTCTACCAGCCCTAGGGAGTCTCCCATTGAAGTGTCATTGATCCACACCTGGGGCACCACCAGTGAACCCCTTCATCTCCTAGATTCCTATTTATCTGCATTGACAATGTCATCAAATTTCACAGTTCAACTGTGGCCTCCATGAGACACATCAATAGTTAAAGGGAACTAAAAGCTCCTGGTGGTGGGACTCTCCTCTGCTGGGTCTGAGAGAGCAGGACATCACAGCTTTGTGACCTTAGTGTCCAGCTGTGCTGCACCTCCCACAGTGACCTCTGTGACATGCCAGGGCATCTCCACCATGACCATGAAGTCACACAGGGCTGCCTCCACAAGGTGACCTTCCTGCTCCTGTGACTGCCTGAGCTGAAGGAGACCCACTGCACATCTGTGGTCACACAGAGCCACCCTGGAGCTGACCCACCAGTGACAGGGACTCACTTGATTAATCCTCCTTAATCCCAGGACCTTGAGAGGTGGACCTGTCCTCTCCTGGTTGACCCACTGTGACCCATGACTTCTCCTGCTCTAGCTCTGCCCCCAGATCCACAGGCCAAGGAGCCCAATGTCTGATCACACTTGAGGTCCTGCCCAGGGGATCAGAGACCAAGGGTCTGGCTGACCCTGAGTAACAGCAGCAGTGACTCTGGGAAGAGCAGCCTGGGTTCCACTTCTTCTGCTCCAGTCAGATGTCCCCAGAGGCAGAGAGGCCCAGAGACCAGGGAAGGCAGGACAGGAGCTCACAGGTGGGCTGGGGATGGCTGCACAGTGTCCAGCACTTTGTTCCAGGATGAGGGAGAAGCTCAAATCCAGGTGCACTGCAGGGATGCTCCTGGCATCTGGGACGCTGTAGCTGCTGCAGACAGTGGGGACCTGCTGCCTGGGGCCACAGCACATGGGTCTGCAGAGCAGAGGGGAGAGGTGGACGAGCTGATCCCTCCACATCTGTGGTCCCAGCTGAAGGACTTTCCTCATCTGCACCATCACGGACTGAGGCTGAGAGGACAAGGGACCAGGAACCTGTGCTCCACCCTGCACTCACTGCTGCCCTGGTGGGGATGATGGCACAGCTGTGCTCACACCCTTATGTATCAGTACAGCTGCTTCAAGTGAGCCAAAGGTGCAGAGGGGAGTGGGAAGCCAGAGGCAGACCCATTGAGCTGACAGGGGCCCAGAATTCTGAAGATGGACTGTCATCACCAGGACCTTCATGGTCCTTAGATGAAGCCTAGGTGCAGCAAACCCAACCCTGTACTTCATCCAAGAAGGGGCTCCAAGACATCTCCTCAGAAAATTGAAGTGTCCAAAAGAGAATCATGGCACTAAAAGTAGATGACAATATTGTTTTCCTAAGGTCCCTGCTATAGAGATCACACACAGAGTTCCTGCTACAATCCCCAATGTGTGCCTTTCCAGCCTAGAGGTCACATGTGCAGTCCACCTCCTCAGGGTCTCATGGTGAGGAGGCTGGGCTGGGCTCTGTGTGCCACACCACTCTCAGGAGATCTCACCAGAGTTCAGGACTCAGTGACACATGGTCATAAAGGGCTAGTTACAGAATGTTGTTTACAGAGACCTGAGTCTGGGCACAGGTAGCCCCTCGGCCACATGAGCTTAAAGGGACAATTTACAGAGACCTGCTATGACACTAGTAGCCTCCTGGGTCCAGGTGAGCTTGTTCCTTCTGAGAAGCTTTGGCTGTGCAGATGGACTGAGCCACCAGGAAGGTCCTCTCTCCAACATGGTGGGGACACTGCAGTGAAGGAGAAAGACAGAGACAGAGAACAAGGTCTGCCCCTTCTGGAGAGCTGGGAGGGCTCCTGCAGGACACTGAGCCCACTTCCCTGAGCTGAGGGTCTCTCACCAGAGGCCTCTGCTTCCCTCCTGAGAAGACCCTGGCTCCTCAATGCTCTCCACCAAGGGCAGAATCCACAGGACCAGCTGCCCCTGCAGGACCTCGTCTCTCCACAGGAAAAGACAAGAACCAGGCCTGAGTGCTCTGCCCACAGTGCTAGGAGTGGACCCAGGTGAGCAGGGTCTACACCCCACTGAATCACAGTGTGTGCAGCTTGTTGAGCACCTACCCTCCCAGGGACGTCCTTGTCACCACACAGTCCAGAGCAAGGTCCCTGGAGAAATGTGGAGCTCAGTCATGAGTCACCCAAAGTCCTCCAGCACCTGATGAGCTTTGGGTCTGAGGGAATCTGCTCTGAATGACATAGATTGCAACATGCAGATGTTCCATCAAACTCTGGAACCCCAAAGCTGAACAGGAGCTTATGGTGACTGCACATGTATTAGAATCATAATTCTGTAACTTAGGGTGAGATATAGGTGTGTATAGCCTGCACTTCTGTGATCTGTTCACACACACACACACACACACACACACACACAAACAGCCATTAGCCTGGACTGGACTTAGGGCAGCATCCAAGATCTTCAGCACTAGAAGGCCTTGCTCAGGGGAGCAGCAGCATCCCTCTTCTTAGCTCTCCTCTGCTGGACTTGTGGAGTTTTCTCTTGGAATTTGTTCAGGTAAGCCCCTGGGACATGGTAACTGACTGATTCTTGGTGGCTGAGTGGAAGCTGCTCAGGACCTGCTCCCTGTCCTGGTGCACCTGATACTCACTGTGCCCCTCTGGTGCTTCCCTGCACTGCATTTCTGTTGACTTCTGTCTCTCAGTTTCCATCTCCAGCTTCTGCTAACTTCCTGATTCTGAGATCTGGGGACATTTTCCTTACAGATCTCAACATCATAATCAAATGACTTTATGAACTTTGTGATCCCCTGTGGATCCCAGGGCCCTGTGCAAGGTGGAGCCTGCTCTACCTGTGGCCACAACCCAGGGCTGTCATTTGAGTTTGTGAAAACTGGCTGCACATCCTGGGGAGGCAGGAGCAGAGGTCCAGGTGCCCGAACATGGCCTGTTGGTAGGCTCAGGACTCGTGGTCCACCCATCACCCCACACTGTCCCTCCTGGGAGGAGAGCCCTCCTGATCCCTCCTGCTGGCTCTGCTGGTCTGCAGGGTGAGCGTGCTGCCCACAGCCACCCTCTGGGTGAGGACAGACAAGTGCTCCTGGGTCAGCCATGGCCATGTGCCTCTTGTCTCAACCCCTCCCTCTCCTGACCTTGCTCACCACCACAGCCCCTGTCCAGCTCTGCCCTGTGAGGCCACCTTCTTACATGGACAGGAGACTGAGGCCAGGAAGAGGCTGTCCTTCAGGCCTGGCCTTTTCTCCTAGCACTGTAACCTAAATTGGGCTCCTCAGCTGTGCATCCCTGTGGCAAGTGCCTGAGGCCATCAGCACATGAAGAGGGGCTTTCCTTTGGCTCCTGACTTCCAGTGCTCTAGTCCATGAAGAGAGGAGTCCACTGTATTCACACCTTTCCTGGGTGTGCCTGGGCAATGCAGAGAGCCCACTGTGGGACTGCCACTCACCTAGTTTGAAGGACTCCAAAGGGAGGGAAAAGAGATGGGGTCTGACAGTCCCCTGCAGGGCCTGTCCACAGTGATTGACATAAATTCCATGGTGTCCCCAGATCCTAATGTATCTACTACTTCCCCACAGCCCAAGCATCTACAGAACCATCTTAGAACATGGAATTTTGAAGCACAATTATGCACACTAATCATTCTACCTCTGGATACAAAGCTTTGACATCCATCTCATAATGCAGACTCATTGAGTCCTCATTCTTGAGTTTTTAAAGGCACAAATACTTTAGCTTAACCCAGAAGTCCAGTGCAAAGACTTTAAACATCCATGGAAATCCTACTGTGTGCCTGAAAACCAAAGAGGGCTTCCATACTTTCATGTTTTATGGAGGGCTCTTGGCAGCAGGGACTCTGACCTCTGACCCCCATCTGACCTCCCATCCCTTCCTTTCAAGTATCCATGTAAGCCTCCCTGACCCTGTAGCTCTCACAGTCTGCCCCCTGCAAAGCCAGCAGGGTGTGGCTGAGGACAAGGTCACCCTCAGCAGGGAGCAGGTCCTGGCCTCCCTTGAACCAGGGCTGGGAACCTCTGAGCCCCTTGCTGGCTGAACAGGGAAACCATGCCCTGGGCAGTCCTGGGTCAGGAGCCCAGAGCTCTCTCCCACAGGCCCTGCCCTGGAGGGTCTTTCAGATCTTCATCTCTGCCTCTGAGCTGGGGAAGCTGGGCCTTGTTGAACCCTGGGGTCCTGAACCACCCTCCATCCTCTGGGTGCAAAGCCTGGGCTGCTCTCAGTGGAGCTGCTGGCCTCCCCCTCCTGGCCACAGCTCCTGGGCAGCACCACAAGTGTGCTGCTCTCCTGGCCAAAGTGCAAAGCCCCAGCTCTGCCTGCACTGCCCCTCTCTGCCCCTCCCTGTCCTGCACATGGCCTGACATCAGTCAGGGGGTCACACGCCAGGGCCTCCCCTGTGCCCTTGAGATAGTCCAGCCACAGTCTGCTCCAGCCTGAGTGAGCCCAGCTCCCAGCAAGTGTGGGATCATCCACAAAATGGGGCTCTGAGGTCACCAGGTGTATCTGCCTGGGAGTTGGAGGAAGGTCTGTGGGGCAGTCATGTCCAAGGTGAGAGCAAAGCACAAATACTCCTCTACTCTTGCCAGATACGTGCTTTTGGACACAGTGACCACCACTCATGCTGCTGTGTGTGATTTTACATTTGCACCATGGAGTTAACACTGTCCTGGATCATAATTTTGTACATGTGTAAAATAAATTAATGGGTGATAAACGCCAAGCAGAAAAATAGGCAAAAGTAATTGTATTCTCTTAACCCTACTATCTACACCATCCTAACCCATGACACTGCCACCTGCTCTCATAGCTGCTCTACCTGGGCCTCCACCCAGAGCTGCTATATAGCAGGAGCACATGCAAATAGGGCCTCCCCCTGCTCATGAAAACCAGTCCACCTGACCCTGCATCTCTGCACAGGAGCCCAGCCCTGGACTCCCAGCTCAGCCCACTCAGTGATCAGGACTGAACACAGCTGCTCACCATGGAGAGTGTGCTCAGCTGGGTTTTCCTGGTGGCTGTTTTCAAAGGTAATGAATGGAGAACCAGAGATCCTGAGTGTGTGAGGGACAGGAGTGAGAGGAAGAGTGGGTGAGTGACAGTGTCCTGACCAGGCTGCCTCTGTGTTTGCAGGTGTCCAGTGTGAGGTGCAGCTGGTGGAGTCTGGGGGAGGCCTGGTGCAGCCTGGAGGTTCCCTACGACTCTCCTGTGCAGCCTCTGGATTCACCTTCAGTGACTACTGGATGCACTGGGTCCGCCAGGCTCCAGGGAAGGGGCTGGAATGGGTTGGCCAAATTTACCCAGGTGGTGGTAGCACCTACTACCCAGACTCTGTGAAGGGCCGATTCACCATCTCCACTGACAACTCCAAGAACACAATGAACCTGCAAATGAGCAGTCTGAGAGTCGAGGACACAGCCACCTATTTCTGTGCCAGAGACACAGTGAAGGGACCTCAGTGTGAGCCCAGACACAAACCTCCTGCAGGGTGCCCAGGGCCAGCAGGGGGCGCTCAGCACACAGGAGCTCAGGTCATCCAGGAGCAGGTGCAGAGGGGGTGGGGCTGGATTCCTGCTTCTGGGGCCTCTCATGAACCAGCTTCCCAATCCAGGGGAGCTCTATGTACATATTTTCTGTACTGATGTGTGACTTCTAGGAAAGTAATACTTTGGATTTTTAATTAATACTTCCATTTTTATTAGCTCATTAATAAGTAATACTGCATTTCAATTTGACATAATTTAATAATTGTGCAATAAAATTTCTTTCCCTTCACAACCTAATATTTCCTTTCCCTCCCCTCCTCTTCACCCTCCCTCTTTACCCTTTTCCTCTTCCTTTCCTTAGCACATCTTTTTAGTGATCTGTTTACGTTAGTGCTTCCTAGAGCACATAAGGAAAAATCCTCTGTGGTGTCCTCATGCAGGTGCACAGGCGGTTGGTCAATTTCCTTCCACCTCCCCTCCCATCTCTGTCCCTCTCTCCTCTCCCTTTATCCTCTTCCTCTCCTCCCTCCTCCCTCTTTTGTTTCCTTGGGATTCCTCCTAGTACTTTTTTCTCTTTTTTGCATTTCAAAGTAAACAGTTGACATTTCACTCTCTGAATCTGGTTAAAAAACATGATATTCTCCATTTCCATCCACTGACCAGAAAATGCCCTAATTCCCCTATTCCTGTGGCTGAGTGAGACCCTATTCTGTGTATTCACCTCCTTCTCTTTATCCATTCATCTGTGATGGGCATCTGGGACATTACGTATATAGCTGTTTTCAGACCCTCTGGTATAAGCACTGATGTGGCTGAACAGCTGAGCTGTGCTGGATTTAGTTCTTTGGGACAAACACTGAGGAGGGGAGAGCTGGGTCACATCATGGCTCCATTCCTGATCTTTCCTGAAACGTCCATTCTGATTTCTAGAATGGCAGCACCAATTAAAAATCCCACCAATATTAAACCCATGGATCTCTTTCCCACATCTTTGCCAACATTTGCTATTATTTGTGTTCTTGATGATTGCCTTCTAATTGGTGAGAGATGGATTTTAAATGTAATTTGATTTGCACTTCCTGATTGCTAAGATTATTGAGCATGATTTCCTATATTTGTTGGCTACTATTATGTCCAATTCTGAGTAGTCCATTCAGTTCTGTTTCATTTTTTATTGGGTTATTTGTGTCTCATCATAAAGTGCCCTGGGTTCTTTATATATGCTGCATATTAGTGCCCTAACTGGGGAGCAGGTGGCAAACATCTCCCATTCTGAAAGCCCTCTCTCACACTCCTGTTCCCATTGCTGTGCTGAAGGTTTTAACTTGATGCTGTTCCACTTACTGATTCTTGATTTTGATTCTTGCACTTTAGTAACCAATTTACCAATTTAACACTTTGGTAAAGGAAGTTGGTGCCTGTGTCATACAGAGGAGGGTTGGTGCAATATTGGATTCTAGATCTTGCAGACTTTCTAGTCTAATTCTTTGGTTTCTTATCAACTTTGAGTTAAGTTTTGTAGGGTGAGAGACAGGGACCTATTACATTCTTTCACAAATTGTTATTCAGTTTTCCCAGCTCTATCTGTGGAAAATTCTAAACACATGTGACATACACAAATTGAAGCAGAAATTGAAAAAATTGTCAAGTGTCAAAAAAAAACTGCATTTATGTTGATTTGTCTCTGTATTTTCTCCTCTATCCCACTGGTCTTCATGTCTGCTTTGGTGACAATACCATCCTGGATTTAATACAATTGGTCTGTCAAGTAATGTGAGGTCAGATGTTGTCATATCCACGTTCACTCTTCCTTCTTAAGATCGTTTTGGCTGTTGTAATTTCTCCACCCAAATATTAGGACTCTCTTTTCTATTCCTTTTAAGAATGTATTTGGTATTATTTGGAGATGTCAGTGAATCTGTGTGACACTTGGTTAGTTTGGCCACTTGATAATGTTCACTCTGACTGTACAGGAACATGGTGGGCCTTCCCATATCAAAGTTCTACAGTGTCTCCCTGTGGTGTTTGCTGTTTCCATTGCAGGGATTTTTCACCTCCTTGGTTGTACATTTTAAGGTTATTTAGAAGGGATCATTTTCTTGCTTTCTTTATTAGCAGACATATTTTATTTTATTTTAAGTTGTAGGTGGACACAATTCCTTTACTTTACTTACTTATTTTTAGGTGGTGCTGAGAATTGAACCTAGGGCCTCATGCATGCTAGGCAAGTGCTCAACCACCCGGCTACAACTCCAGCCCCAGTAGACCTATTTTAGTAGAATAAGAAAGTGGTTTGGTTGAGGATGGGGCTCAAGCGATAATGTGCTTGCCTGGCACGCACGGGGCACGTGTTTGATCCTCAGCACCACATACAGATAAAATAATGATGTTGTGTCCACCAAAAACTAAATAATGAATATTAAAAAATTCTCTATCTCTCTTTAAAAAAAGAAAGTGGTTTATTTATGTATGTATGATGTATTCACCTACATTGCTAAAGTTGTTTAAAAGATCTGGAAGCATTTTGATGGAGACATTGATTCTTCTAGATAGTGGATCACATCACCAGCAAGCACCATATTCAAATTCTGTCATTCTTTCTTCTTTAACCCTTTAATTGTATTCTCTTGCTTAATTACTCCAGTTAAGAGTTTTTAGAAACCATGTTCACAATACAATGAAATAAACAAAGAGTTGATTCCTAGAAAACATGGAGAAGATTGAAAAACCCTTGACGGACTAAGGAAAATAAAAAATAGAAGATCCAAATAAACAAAACTAGTGATAAAACAAAACACATTGCTACTCTAAAATCCAGAAGATTATTTGGAACTATTTTGAAAAATATCCTCCAGTAATCTAGAAAAACTTGAAGAAATGGAGGAAAATTCTAAACACATGTGGTACACACAAATTGAAGCCCAAAAATATGAAAATCTAAGACAGAAAAAAATATCAAGCAATAAAGTTGAAAAGCCATTGAAGTCCTTCCACGAGAGAAAAGCCCAGTAGGTCTATCAAGTAATTTGAGGTCAGATGTTGTCACTCTTCCTTCTTAAATTCGCCCCTAAACAGGTTGATTTTCAGCTGATTCAAAGAGACCTTTAAAGAAAAGATAAGAACAACCTCCTCCTATTATTCCATGAAATTGAAAAGGAGAAAACATTGAAACAAATTTTTCTAAAAAGCCAGTAACACACTGGTACCAAAACGTAACACAGACACATCCAGGAAAGAAGGCTTCAGATTCATATCACTTGGGACCACTATAAATGCAAGATTCCTTAATAAAACATTGGCACACTGCATTCAAGGGCAGGTAAGAAGGTAGTGCACCATGATCAAGTGGGTTTCCTCACAGGGTTGGCAGACAAATAATGTAATTTTCATATGTGACTCACCACATAAATAGAGTTGAGGACAAGGATCACACCATCCACCAAAGGATGCAGAAAAGGCATTGGACAAAGTCCAGTGCTGGATCATGTGTAAGGACTGGAGAATCCAGGGGCATGGGAACCTGACCTAAACCTCATATAGACTACAAGTGACAAACCCCAGGCCACCACCATCCTGAATGGAGATGACAGTTCCTCTCAGCTCAGGACAGAACAACACTGTCCACTCTCCCACTCTGATTCCCCGGGGTCCCTGCACTGCACACTGTGACACAGGAGCATTTTCACATGAACAACATGCACAGCAGCTTTACTGAGGCTGGAGTGACTTCCCTGTGGTCACCAGGGACAGAGGCTGAGGAAGCTCAGAAGACCCTGGTGAGTCTTTTCCATCATCTCAGGGGATGGTCTACAGTGGGATTCCCTGATTAGGGTCATCCTTGAAATTCTCTGTATAGCAAAGGGAGTCAGTCTGAGTTGCTGCCCTGGACACCTGATGAACCTCAGGCCCATGGTTCTCCTGGATCCCAAGGAGTCCCTGAGACTCAGCACTGGTCTCTGGCACTTTTGCTCCTTGTTAATGGAAAGTGTGGGGCTTAGGATCAGGTGATGTTCCTGAGGGGGAAAGGCAGCCAGGCTGGGTCACCACAGTAGCTGAGCACTAGTGAGTGGCAGGGGACCTCTGACCAGCCTGATCACTAGTCCCTGTCCTAACCAAGGTCTGCCCACTCCAGACCTGTCACCTGAGAACAGGAGCCTGACTGCCCAAGTCCTGCCTGAGACTGCAGGTGGTCCTGCACCTGAATTGTCCACAGCAGCCTTCTGTGGGGCAGGGAGGAGGCCTCATGACATCCAGGGAGGGAGTGTGATGAGACTGTGCCAGGAGCTGCTGAGAGGGTGACTCAGATGTCCTCCATCGCTGCCCTGCTGGACTCTGGGCTAGAGAACAGCCCCCACCATGACCAGCCCAGCCAAGAGCTCTCTGCTGTGGAAGCCCTCACCTGGGCAGTCAGGGCACAGTCTAGGGGACTCCAGACCCCAGGGGCCATTAAAGGCAGAGTCAAGTTCTCTATTTGGTGCTGTGGCCATAGTCTCTCTCCTCATCAATAATCCTGAATGAATTTGCTGTTGTTATTTCTAAAACTGCCAGGGAAGTGAACAGGACCTACCTGCTTCCACAATCAAGTGGAGGGCTAGATGTAGGGGACACACTCATATGGATATATGAATACATCAGAATGACAGAGGGTAATAGGTCCCCAAGGCAGAGCCAGTAGGGACTCCCATCACTTGTCCATGTTGGGAAGCATCTACCTCCTTCCTGGGTCATCCTGGGCACTAGGAAGTGACCCAAGGCCCTCACCCGTGACCTCTTTCTCTTGGGTGCAGGAGCGCGCCTGCTGGCCCACAGCTGTGGCTGTGTCCTCCAGAGGTTCTTCTGTAATGCTCATCATTTTTACTGCTTTAGAGTTAATCATAACATGAGGGTTTGTGTTCACATAATTATTAAATCTGGAATATAACGGGCTCCTTTTCAGTCCAGCACTCCTTCCACAGACCCAGAGGACGTCAGGGACACTTAGAGTCCCCCACAGGGACTCCCAGGGAGAGTGGGCTGGGTGCAGCTGTACTCATCTCATTGGGGGCAGCAGGAGAGAGAGCTGACCCCAGAGAGAATGTGAAGCTTGTCTGCTCCAGACTTCAATGGCAAGAGTGTCCAGCTCTGGAGGCCAGGTCACACCTCCTCAGCCCTGGGAGCCAGGACAAACTCACATTCAAAGCTGTTGTATTTTTGCAGTTGTCCATGGACATGAGCTGCCTGGGAAGGAAATTCTCTCCCAGGGCCCCATTCCCAGGAGGTCCCTTTCAGTTGTCGGGAGCAGTGTTGGCGGCACTAGGCTATAACCAGGTGGGTTTCATGTACAGTTATAGTGAACACACCCTGAACACACAGAGAACACTACTCTGTGGATTCTACCCAGCCAGCACGTCCCTCAGACATTACAGACACTGCTCTGCTGATAGTGTGGTGTCTCTGGGCCCACAAGGTGGTCTCTGGATGGTCTCTGATAGTGTGGTGTCTCTGGCCCACAAGGTGGTCTCTGGATGGTCTCTTATAGTGTGGTGTCTCTGGGCTCACAAGGTGGTCTCTGGATGGTCTCTTATAGTGTGGTGTCTCTGGGCTCACAAGGTGGTCTCTGGATGGTCTCTTATAGTGTGGTGTCTCTGGGCCCACAAGGTGGTATCTGGATGGTCTCTGATAGTGTGGTGTCTCTGGCCCACAAGGTGGTCTCTGGATGGTCTCTGATAGTGTGGTGTCTCTGGGCTCACAAGGTGGTCTCTGGATGGTCTCTGATAGTGTGGTGTCTCTGGGCCCACAAGGTGGTGTCTGGATGGTCTCTTATAGTGTGGTGTCTCCGGCCCACAGGGTGGTCTCTGGATGGTCTCTGATAGTGTGGTGTCTCTGGGCCCACAAGGTGGTCTCTGGATGGTCTCTGTAAGTGTGGTGTCTCTGGGCCCACAAGGTGGTCTCTGGATGGTCTCTGATAGTGTGGAGTCTCTGGGCCCACAAGGTGGTCTCTGGATGATCTCTGTAAGTGTGGTGTCTCTGGGCCCACAAGGTGGTCTCTGGATGGTCTCTGATAGTGTGGTGTCTCTGGGCCCACAAGGTGGTCTCTGGATGGTCTCTGATAGTGTGGTGTCTCTGGGCCCACAAGGTGGTCTCTGGATGATCTCTGTAAGTGTGGTGTCTCTGGGCCCACAAGGTGGTCTCTGGATGGTCTCTGATAGTGTGGTGTCTCTGGGCCCACAAGGTGGTCTCTGGATGATCTCTGTAAGTGTGGTGTCTCTGGGCCCACAAGGTGGTCTCTGGATGGTCTCTGATAGTGTGGAGTCTCTGGGCCCACAAGGTGGTCTCTGGATGGTCTCTGTAAGTGTGGTGTCTCTGGCCCACAAGGTGGTCTCTGGATGGTCTCTGTAAGTGTGGAGTCTCTGGGCCCACAAGGTGGTCTCTGGATGATCTCTGTAAGTGTGGTGTCTCTGGGCCCACAAGGTGGTCTCTGGATGGTCTCTGATAGTGTGGTGTCTCTGGGCCCACAAGGTGGTCCCTGGATGGTCTCTGATAGTGTGGTGTCTCTGGCCCACAAGGTGGTCCCTGGATGGTCTCTGATAGTGTGGTGTCTCTAGACCTACAAGGTGGTCCCTGGATGGTCTCTGATAGTGTGGTGTCTCTGGCCCACAGGGTGGTCTCTGGATGGTCTCTGATAGTGTGGTGTCTCTAGACCTACAAGGTGGTCCCTGGATGGTCTCTGATAGTGTGGTGTCTCTGGCCCACAAGGTGGTCTCTGGATGGTCTCTGATAGTGTGGTGTCTCTAGACCTACAAGGTGGTCCCTGGATGGTCTCTGATAGTGTGGTGTCTCTGGCCCACAAGGTGGTCTCTGGATGGTCTCTGATAGTGTGGTGTCTCTGGCCCACAGGGTAGTCCCTGGATGGTCTCTGATAGTGTGGTGCCTCTGGGCCACAAGTTGGTCCCTGGATGGTCTCTGATAGTGTGGTGTCTCTGGCCCACAAGGTGGTCCCTGGATGGTCTCTGATAGTGTGGTGTCTCTGGCCCACAGGGTAGTCCCTGGATGGTCTCTGATAGTGTGGTGCCTCTGGGCCCACAAGGTGGTCTCTGGATGGTCTGATGCAGGTAGCTAAACCAGAGTGGTGATGGGTTTGGCAATAACAGGGAGGAGCATGGATGCTTGTTGCTGGGAGAGTGTGTCTGTGTTGGCCTCCCTGAGTGCTCCCTCCCTTCTGATGGCTTATGTGGACAGTGTCAGGAGAGGCCTCTGTTACTAGGCCGGCTGCCTGGGCAGCACCACTCGGGGAGAGTGCTCCTGTGATGGCAGCAGGCCTCAGGGAGACTCTGGGTGTGTGTCTCCCTGAGTGTCTCTCTCTGGGGAGCTGTGCTTCTCTGTGGGCTTATATAGGCACCTCTCAGTCTGCATGACCTCACTGTCACCTTTATCACCAGCTACAGAAGGAAAAGGCAGCAAGTTGGTCCTCCCATGTCCAAGTGAACTGTCAGCTCCTGCTGTCAGGTGCTTGCTCTTAAAGTGCTCCTTAACCAGTCCTCTTTCTTCTGTCTCATGCTGTGAACTGTTGAGAGCCACAGCCAAAGGGGCCCCACCAAACTTTCAGACTGCCAGCTGATGATTGGCTCACAGCCGCCCCAACAACATCTAGCTGATTGGCTCCTCTGTGGAGATGCTCATTGAGCTGTTTCCCTGCCCTTTCAGACTACCAGCTGATGATTGGCTCACAGCGGCCCCAGCAACATCTAGCAACATCTAGCTGATTGGCTCCTCTGCGGTGATGCTCATTGGGCTGTTTCCCTGCACTTTCAGACCACGGAGCTGCTCATTGGGGGACTTTTTTGGCTCCGCCCATGCAACCCAGCCAATCAGGCTCAAGAGCAGGAGGATTGTGGGAGGAAGAGGCTGGGTTGGGGAGTGTGGCTTGTGGGAACCCGGTGGTGGCAGTTGGGCTCTGAGGGTTTTTTCCTGAAGAGCTGTTTTGTTTGGCGTGTGTGGTTCTAAAAATAAAGTTAGTTTCTTTTGACAAGTGGTTCCTGAATTGTGCCCAGCCAGACTGTGGCATTTGGTGGCTCCCACTGGGAGCGACTGAGGGTAAGTAAACTGCTCGCCCCTGAGGGCAGGGCGAGAGGATGGGTAGCCATTTTAAGATTCTTCTTTTGTTTTTCTTCACTTTTGTTTTAAGTTGCCTGTCCCTGGAGATGTGTAAGATGGAAGAAAAACCACTCACATCTGAGGAACAGATAGGGAGAAAGGATGGATGGACATTTCAGGAGGATACAAAGGCTATAATGATTTTCTGTTGTTCCAATTTTGTTTCACTCTGTTTCAGTTTTTTTTTTGGCATTATCTTCTTGGGTTGTATTATAGTTATAGTAGAAATATTCAAGTAAAAGAGAAGGTCTCTCTAGCTAGTCAGACAGAGAAAAAAAGTTTAGAGCAGAAAAAGCCATCAGGGGGAAAGTTACAAAAGGAGACTGCTACTAACACCTTTCTATCACCAGAGGGCTTAAGTGTCCAACCAACAGCACCACCTCTACAGGAGACTGCTACTAACACCTTTTTATCACCAGAGGACATAAATGTCCAACTGACAAGGCCACCTCCATATGCTAGGAGGCCCCCAACCCCCGCAGTTGATAGTTCCAATCTTGAGACAGGATCTCAAATATTAACATGCCCTGTATTTGAGCAGGCAGGAGGGCAGCGAATTCACCATGCTTTAAATTTCAAAAAAGTGAAGCAGCTAAAAGAGGCTGTAACAACCTATGGTTCTCAAGCACCCTTCACTGTAAGCTTGGTCGAATCCATTACCAACTTGAACATGACGCCAGCAGATTGGGCTAATATGTTTAAAGCTATGCTAAATGGAGGACAATACCTGTTATGGAAGGTTGCCATTGAGGAATTTTGCAAGGAGACGGCTAGGCGAAATGCAGCAGCCGGTTATCATTAGAGAAATCTAGATATGTTGTTAGAAAAGGAACCTTATGAGGATCAGCAGCAACAAATTGCATATGATCCTGGTGTATATTTACAAATTGCTGTATATGCAGTTAAGGCATGGAAGACTTTACAAGGACATGGAGGTTTACAAGGTCAACTATCTAAGATAATACAAGGAGCTAATGAATCTTACGCTGAATTTATAGATAGGCTTATTCAAACAGCTACCAGAGTTTTTGGGAATACAGAACAAGCAATGCCATTAATAAAACAACTGGCTTATGACCAAGCGAATCGTTGGTGCAGAGATATCATTAGACCATGGAAACATGAAGATTTAAACACATATATTAAATTATGTAGAGACATTAATGAACAAGAGCAAGTCATGGCAACTGCAGTAAAACAGGCTTTAGATGTCAGAGACATTAATAAACTAGGGCAAATTGTGGCAGCTGCAGTAAAACAGGTTTTAGATGCCAGGCCAAGAACATGCTACAATTGTGAACAAACAGGACATTTTAAAAGGAATTGTCCCATAGGAGGAGGGTTTAACAAAACTAGGTATCAAAGGAGTAAAATACCAGGTATTTGCCCACGATGCCATAGAGGGAGACATTGGGCTAATGAATGCCGTTCTCAAACCACCATAGAGGGTACTCCATTATCAAAAAATGAACAAGGACCAACTGTTTATCCATGATATTGTGGAGAAAGGCATCGGGCTCCATTGCCAAAAAATGGACAGGGGGGCCCAATGCTCAGGGGCCCAAAACCACAAATATACGGAGCACTAGAGGAACCCAGCAACCCCATCAGGGTAGTGCCCAGGACACATTGTCCATCAGATCCCTCATCAGACAAACCAGAGGGAGCGCAGGGTTGGACATCTGTGCCTCCGCCAGATCAGTACTAACTCCAGAGATGGGAGTTCAAATCATTCCCACAGGGGTGAAAGAACCTCTTCCCAAAGGAACAGTAGGCTTATTATTGGGACGCAGCTCTTCTACTCTAAAAGAACTTATGGTAAGTCCTGGGGTAATTGATCTCGATTATGAAGGTGAAATAAAAATTATAGCCAGTTCTCCAAATGGTATATCAGTATTTTCAACAATAATAATACCAAGCCTACATGATAAATTTTCCAGTCGTGCTGTAGAAAGAGGTTCCAAGGGATTAGGCTCCACAGGTGTAGATTGGGCTATGCTGTCTTTAAATTTAGATTCTCGCCCCATGCTAAAACTAAATATTCAAGGACATGAATTTAATGGGCTACTGGATACAGGTGCTGACCTTAGCATCATCTCTCATCAAGAATGGCCAAAACGAGGGAAGATGGCCGCGAAGGGAGTGCAGTAACTCCGTGTACTGCGTCACTGTGAGGGAAAATGACGAGTTAGAACGGCTAAAAGCTATCTTGTTAGGAATTTCCAGCAAAATTGGGGTGCTCCAAAACCTAGTGGAAGGATTTTCATCGCACGAGGATCAGCTTCAGGGGCTCAAACGCGAGCTCTGTCCGTACGGAGCGCTGCTTGTTTGGCAGATCGCCCCGTGGCTGGAGTCTGCGGAGCGCACTGGGAAACGACGGGCTGGTGGCGCAGAGATACAGCGATGCTGATTCTGCGGGCTCCTGCCAGCTAGGCATTTGCTGAGCTCGGAGCTGAATTCTGGGTTGGAGACGGGGGAAGGAAACGGTCCAGTTCGGTTCTCCACACCGGTCAGACCACGGAGGAAGCCAGCGCCCACCATCTTGGAGAGCTGACGTCACCATCCCTGTTTTCGACTGATTGCAGCTCTTTCAGCTATAGAACAGGTAATTTCAGGCTGACAATTGTCTGCATCTCGCAGACAAATTGCTCAGACTTAGTGCTAAATAACACGCGGAAACTGCTTCTTGGAGCCTGCTCCTATCAGAACACGCACCGAGCCCGGAGCGGCGGAGCTCCGGCTCCCGGAGCTGCTCTGGCCCAGGGCTATAGAACCCGCGGAAACTGCTTCTTGGAGCCTGCTCCTGTCGGAGCATGCACCAAGTCCGGAGAGGCCGAATTCTGGCTCCCGGAACTGCTCTGGCCCAGAGATAAAGAACCCGCGGAAACTGTTTCTCAGTCCGGGTCCTGCTGAATACTGTGGAGGCCAGAGGGGCGGAGCAGAGCCGCCGCCGGAGCCTGGAACAGGTCCAGCGACCTGCCGGCGTGGTTGTCAAGAAACCCCAATTGGAGTAGGGGGAAAGCAGATCCTCCAACCGCGTCCGCAAGGTAGGCAGGCCTGTGACAGACTGGCAGAACAGCCCCAGCGGCCTGCCGGCGTGGTAGACACGTCACACCACTTGGGGGAGGGGCAGAGCAGAGTCGCTCCCCGAGCCCGCATCAGGCCCAGCGGCCCACCGGCGTGGCAGCCACATCACCCCATTTGGAATAGGGGCAGAGCAGAGCTGCCGCCCGAGCCTGCAAGGTAGACAGACTTGCGACTGACCGGCGGAACAGGCCCAGCGGTCTACTGGTGTGGTAGACACGTCACACCAATTGGAGGAGGGGCAGAGCAGAGCCACCTCCTGAGCCCGCATGGTAGGCAGACCTGCGACCTACCGGCGGATCAGGCCCAAAAGCCTGCTGGTGTGGTAGACACGCCACCCGTCATCCCAATTGGAGTAGGGGCAGAGCAGAGCCTTCGCCCGCGGTCGGAGCAGGCCCAGCGGCCCGACAGCGTCGTAGTCACGTCAACCCAATTGGAGCAGGGACAGAGCAGAGCCGCCACCCGCGCCCAGAACAGGTCCAGCGACCTGCCGGCGTAGTAGTCACGACACCTCAATTGGAGTAGGGGCAGAGCAGATCCTCCACCCGAGCCCGCATGATAGGCAGGCCTGTGACAGACTGGTGGAACAGGCCCAGCGGCCTACCGGCGTGGTAGACACGTCACACCACTTGGGGGAGGGGCAGAGCAGACCCGCAGCCCGCGCCCAGAACAGGCCCAGCGACCTGCCGGCGTGGTAGTCACGACAACCCAATTGGAGAAGGGGCAGAGCAGAGCCGCCGCCCGCGCCTGCAAGGTAGTCAGATCAGCGACTAACTGGCAGAACAGGCCCAGGGGTTCACGGACGTGGTAGACACGTCACACCAATTGGAGGAAGGGCAGAGCAGAGTCGCTGCCCGCGCCTCCAAGGTAGGCAGACCTGCGACCGACCCGCAGAACAGTCCCAGCGGCCCACCAGCGTGGTAGACAGATCACCCCATTTGGAGGAGGAGCAGAGCTGCCGCCCGCCCCTGCAAGGGAGACTTTTCAACAATACAAGAGCAATATAAACATATAGGGGGAAAATTTCAAAAACACAACAGTTTCACTAAGCAGAAAGAAACACGAGCAATATGAAAAGACAAGGAAAGAAAGGACCACAAGCAATGCAGGTCAACTCAACTTTAGAAGAGGTAATAGCTGCAGCAGATGGAATGTCAGATAAAGAATTCAGGATATACATGGTGCAGATGATCTGGAGTCTCAAGGAAGACATTAGACAGCAAAATAAGACAATGAAAGATCACTTCGACCACTTTGACAATGTATTACATAAACAAATCCAAGAAGCAAAAGAGTCTAATAGACCAACATACAATAATCATGGGAGACTTCAACACACTTCTCTCACCACTAGACAGATCTTCCAAACAAAAGTTGAATAAGGAAACTATAGAACTCAATAACACAATTAATAACCTAGACTTAATTGATATATATAGAATATACCACCCAACATCAAGCAGTTACCCTTTTTTCTCAGCAGCACATGGATCTTCTCAAAAATAGATCATATATTATGTCACAGGGCAACTCTTAGACAATATAAAGGAGTGGAGATAATACCATGCATCTTATCTGATCATAATGGAATGAAACTGAAAATCAATGATAAAAGAAGGAAGGAAAAAACATGCATCACTTGGAGAATGAACAATTGGTTACTAAATGATCAATGGGTTATAGAAGACATCAAGGAGGAAATTAAAAAATTCTTAGAGATAAATGAAAGCACAGACACAACATATCGGAATCTATGGGACACATTAAAAGCAATTCTAAGAGGAAAATTCATTGCTTGGAGTTCATTCCTTAAAAAAAGAAAAAACCAACAAATAAATGATCTCATACTCCATCTCAAAATCCTAGAAAAAGAAGAGCAAAACAACAGCAAAAGAAGTTGAAGGCAAGAAATTATTAAAATCAGAGCTGAAATTAATGAAATCGAAACAAAAGAAACAATTGAAAAGATTGACAAAACTAAAAGTTGGTTCTTTGAAAAAATAAATAAAATCGACAGACCCTTAGCCATGCTAACGAAGAGAAGAAGAGAGAGAAATCAAATTACTAGCATACGGGATGAAAAAGGCAAAATCACAACAGACACTTCAGAAATACAGAAGATAATCAGAAACTATTTTGAATCCTTATACTCCAATAAAATAGAAGATAGTGAAGGCATCGATAAATTTCTTAAGTCATATGACCTGCCCAGATTAAGGCAGGAGGATATAGACAACCTAAACAGACCAATATCAATTGAGGAAATAGAAGAAACCATCAAAAGACTACCAACTAAGAAAAGCCCAGGACCGGATGGGTATACAGCAGAGTTTTACAAAACCTTTAAAGAGGAACTAATACCAATACTTTTCAAGCTATTTCAGGAAATAGAAAAAGAGGGAGAACTTCCAAATTCATTCTATGAGGCCAACATCACCCTGATTCCTAAACCAGACAAAGACACTTCAAAGAAAGAAAACTACAGACCAATATCTCTAATGAACCTAGATGCAAAAATCCTCAATAAAATTCTGGCAAATCGGATTCAAAAACATATCAAAAAAATTGTGCACCATGATCAAGTAGGATTCATCCCTGGGATGCAAGGCTGGTTCAATATACGGAAATCAATTAATGTTATTCACCACATCAATAGACTTAAAAATAAGAACCATATGATCATCTCGATAGATGCAGAAAAAGCATTCGACAAAGTACAGCATCCCTTTATGTTCAAAACACTAGAAAAACTAGGGATAACAGGAACTTACCTCAACATTGTAAAAGCAATCTATGCTAAGCCTCAGGCTAGCATCATTCTGAATGGAGAAAAATTGAAGGCATTCCCTCTAAAATCTGGAACAAGACAGGGATGCCCTCTCTCACCACTTCCGTTCAACATAGTTCTCGAAACACTGGCCAGAGCAATTAGACAGATGAAAGAAATTAAAGGCATAAAAATAGGAAAAGAAGAACTTAAATTATCACTATTTGCAGATGACATGATTCTATACCTAGCAGACCCAAAAGGGTCTACAAAGAAACTATTAGAGCTAATAAATGAATTCAGCAAAGTGGCAGGATATAAAATCAACACGTATAAATCAAAGGCATTCCTGTATATCAGCGACAAATCCTCTGAAATGGAAATGAGGACAACCACTCCATTCACAATATCCCCCCAAAAAATAAAATACTTAGGAATCAACTTAACAAAAGAGGTGAAAGACTTATACAATGAAAACTACAGAACCCTAAAGAGAGAAATAGAAGAAGATCTTAGAAGATGGAAAAATATACCCTGTTCATGGATAGGCAGAACTAACATCATCAAAATGACGATATTACCAAAAGTTCTCTATAGGTTTAATGCAATGCCAATCAAAATCCCAATGGCATTTCTTATAGAAATAGAGAAAGCAATCATGAAATTCATATGGAAAAATAAAAGACCCAGAATAGCAAAAACAAGGCTAAGCAGGAAGGGTAAATCAGGCGGTATAGCGATACCAGACTTCAAACTATACTACAGAGCAATAGTAACAAAAACAGCATGGTACTGGTACCAAAACAGGCGGGTGGACCAATGGTACAGAATAGAGGACACAGAAACCAATCCACAAAACTACAACTATCTTATATTTGATAAAGGGGCTAAAAGCATGCAATGGAGGAAGGATAGCATCTTCAACAAATGGTGCTGGGAAAACTGGAAATCCATATGCAACAAAATGAAACTGAATCCCTTTCTCTCGCCATGCACAAAAGTTAACTCAAAATGGATCAAGTAGCTTGATATCAAATCAGAGACACGGCGTCTGATAGAAGAAAAAGTCGGCTATGATCTACATACTGTGGGGTTGGGCTCCAAATTCCTCAATAGGACACCCATAGCACAACAGTTAATAACTAGAATCAACAAATGGGACTTACTCAAACTAAAAAGTTTTTTCTCAGCAAAAGAAACAATAAGAGAGGTAAATACGGAGCCTACATCCTGGGAACAAATCTTTACTCCTCACACTTCAGATAGAGCCCTAATATCCAGAGTATACAAAGAACTCAAAAACTTAGACAACAAGATAACAAATAACCCAATCAACAAATGGGCCAAAGACATGAACAGACACTTCTCAGAGGAGGACATACAATCAATCAACAAGTACATGAAAAAATGCTCACCATCGCTATCAGTCAGAGAAATGCAAATCAAAACCACCCTAAGATACCATCTCACTCCAGTAAGATTGGCAGCCATTACGAAGTCCAACAACAACAAGTGCTGGCGAGGATCTGGGGAAAAGGGTACACTTGTTCATTGTTGGTGGGACTGCAAATTGGTGCAGCCAATCTGGAAAGCAGTATGGAGATTTCTTGGAAAGCTGGGAATGGAACCACCATTTGACCCAGCTATTCCCCTTCTCAGTCTATTCCCTAAAGACCTAAATAGAGCATGCTACAGGGACACTGTTACATCGATGTTCATAGCAGCACAATTCACAATAGCAAGACTGTGGAACCAACCTAGATGCCCTTCAATAGACGAATGGATAAAAAAAATGTGGCATTTATACACAATGGAGTATTACTCTGCATTAAGAAATGACAAAATCATAGAATTTGGAGGGAATTGGATGGCATTAGAGCAGATTATGCTAAGTGAAGCCAGCCAATCCCTAAAAAACAAATGCCAAATGTCTTCTTTGATATAAGGAGAGTAACAAAGAACAGAGTAGGGACGAAGAGCATGAGAAGAAGATTAACATTAAACAGGGACGAGAGGTGGGAGGGAAAGGGAGGGAGAAGGGAAATTGCATGGAAATGGAAGGAGACCCTCAGGGTTATACAAAATTACATACAAGAGGTAGCAAGGGGAAAGGGAAAAATAATACAAGGGGGAGATATGAACTGCAGTAGAGTGGGTAGAGAGAGAAGAGGAGAGGGGAGGGGAGGGGAGGGGGATAGTAAAGGATAGGAAAGGCAGCAGAATACAACAGACCCTAGTATGGCAATATATAAATCAATGGAAGTGTAACTGATGTGATTCTGCAATTTGTATATGGGGTAAAAATGGGAGTTCATAACCCACTTGAATCAAAGTGTGAAATATGATATATCAAGAACTATGTAATGTTTTGAACAACCAACAATAAAAAAAAAATAAAAAAAAATAAAAAAAAGAGAGGAAAAAAAAAAAAAGAATGGCCAAAACATTGGACATTACAACAAGCCACTCAAATGCTTCCAGGCCTAGGAGTGCCGACTAATCCCCATAGAAGTGCAATGGTATTAGATTGGAAGGATCCTGAAGGATGTGAAGGAACTATACAGCCATATGTATTGGATCATCTTCCTATAAATTTATGGGGACGAGATGTCCTAGATCAATTAGGTTTGACATTAACAAATAACATCAACCAAAATGCACCCACTATTATGACTATACAAGGTTTTAGGAAAGGAAAAAGATTAGAAAAACAAGAACAAGGTATAGCAGCACCAATACAAATAGATCAAGGAACAGACAGACATGGGTTGGATTTTCAGAAAGGGCCACTGAGACAATAAAAGTTACTTGGAAATCAGAAAGACCAGTATGGGTTCCTCAGTGGCCCCTGACTAAAGAAAAGATACAAGCAGCCCATGATCTGGTCAAGCAACAATTAGCGGAAGGACATATACAACCTTCCATATCTCCCCATAATACTCCCATTTTTGTCATCAAAAAGAAATCTGGTAAATGGAGATTATTGCAATATTTAAGAGCCATTAATAATGAGATGGTTATTATGGGACCTGCTCAATCGGGGATTCCTCAATTGTCTGCTTTGCCAAAAACCTAGTATGTTTTAGCTATAGATATTAAAGATTGTTTTTTTTTTTCAATTCCAATTCATCCTGAGGATAGTCCACGTTTTGCATTTACTATCCCTGCACTGAATCATGAAGGTCCTGATCAGAGATATGAATGGAAAGTACTCCCTCAAGGGATGGCTAACAGCCCAACTATGTGTCAAATTTATGTTAACAAAGCAATCCAGCCACTTAGAAATCAAAATCCTGAACTACAAATATTTCACTATACGGATGATGTATTATTAGCACACAAAGCTAAAAACACATTGCTAGAATGTTATGCCACACTTACAAACTTATTAAAAAATTATAATCTAGAGATAACAATAGATAAAGTACAATTAAATTTTCCAATTAATTATTTAGGAGTTCTATTATCCTCAATCATGGTCCATCCACCAAAAATTCAAATATGAGTAGATCAACTCAAATCACTTAATGACTTTCAAAAGTTATTAGGAGACATAAATTGGATAAGGCCTTATCTAGGTATACCAACAGGAGAGTTGGGACCTTTATTTGATATCCTAAAAGGTCCATCAGATCCAAATTCACCCCGAATGTTAACGCCTGAAGCAAGAAAGGCATTAAAAATCATTGAAACATATATGGAAAATATACATTTGGATAGAATTGATATAAGTTTGCCTTTATTATTTATTGTACTACCAACAATAATATTCCTACAGGAGTATTTTGGCAAGACGGTCCATTATTGTGGCTACATTTATCTTATTCTCCTAACACTATTCTTACTAGGTATCCTGAGGCTGTAGGACAATTAATACTCAAAGGAATAAAAGCAGCGAAGGGACTGTTTCTCCCAATAAAATTATTACTCCATATACTATGGATCAAATTGATGAGTTAGCTAATGAGTTAAATACTTGGGCAATAATCGTGTGCAAATCTAATGTTTCATTTGATAACCACTTACCATCTAATACTTTATTGTCTTTTTGGTCATCGCATCCTGTAATTTTTCCAAAAATGACAAGAATAACACCTATTGGCAATGCTCCAAATATATTCACTGATGGATCAAATAATGGTACAGCAGCAATAGTTACACCTGATCAAACTTTTACATTTTTAGTACCCAAACAATCAGCTCAAAAGGTAGAGCTTAAGGCAGTATTACAGGCTTTTGTGATGTTTAAAGATTCTGTATTTAATTTATTTTCCAATAGTCAGTATATAGTTAATGCTATAGTATCCCTTGAAGATGCTAGTAGGATTTCCCCTTCCTCTACTGTTTTATTTTTGCTTTCCACTATACAAAGTCTAATCTGGGACAGAAAAGATCCATTCTTTATAGGACATATCAGGGCACATACAGGATTGCCTGGAGCCCTTAGTTTGGGCAATGATTTAGCAAATAAAACTACACATGACATACATATTTTCTCTACACTAGAAGAAGCTATAAATTTTCATAAAAAGTTCCATGTCAATGCTAATACTTTACAAAGTGTTTTAAAATAACTAAGGAACAAGCTAGACAAATAATAAAACAATGTCAAAATTGTGTGACTTTTTACCACGAGTTAATCTTGGAATCAATCCTAGAGGATTGATACCTAACCATATTTGGCAGATGGACGTCACACACTTTCCAGAATTTGAAAAATTAAAATATTTACATGTTACAGTTGATACTTCTTCTGGATTTTTGATGGATCCCTTCATGCCGGAGAAAAAACTAAAGATGTTATAGCTCATTTCTTACAAAATTTTGCCACTGTGGGCGTTCCAAAACAGTTAAAAACAGATAATGCCCCTGGTTATACTTCTACCTCTTTTAAACAATTTTGCTCATCATTTGGCATTACTCATATAACAGGAATCCCATACAATCCACAGGGACAAGGCATAGTTGAAAGAGCTCATCAAACTATTAAAATGTACTTTTTAAAGCAAAAAGAAGGAATTAGGAAGGGGTATATATCCCCCAAGGATAAACTTAAAATAACCCTTTTTACTCTAAACTTTTTAAATTTGGATTCATCAGGGCTTAGTGCTGCAGAAAGGCATATGTGTCCAAAAAATGTACATAAGCCCAAGGTACTTTGGAAGGATATTCTAACAGGACAATGGAAAGGTCCTGACCCAGTAATTGTCTGGAGTCGGGGGTCTGTTTGTGTGTTTCCACAGGGAGAACAGCAGCCGATTTGGATTCCAGAGAGATTAACTAAGGTCCTGACCCAGTGATTGCCTGGAGTCAGGGGTCTGTTTGTGTGTTTCCACAGGGAGAACAGCAGCCGATTTGGGTTCCAGAGAGATTAACTAAGGTTCTGACCCAGTGATTGCCTGGAGTCGGGGGTCTGTTTATGTGTTTCCACAGGGAGAACAGCAGCTGATTTGGATTCCAGAGAGATTAACTAAAGCGATTTCTACAGACCAAAAAGAAGATGATTTAGCTCAAATCCATAACAGCTGATATCTAGAACTCCAGTTTTGTTATTCTTACATCTGCGACAGAACCAGAATGCTTTTTTCAATATCTATTTTATTATTGCCCTTTCCTATATCATGAAGTTTTATTTTGTTTTTTTTTGTTTGTTTGTTTTTGAGCTCATACAGACCTAGGTTAATGTTTTGCTGATCAGTTCTATTTTTTGACTATAGAGTTTTTAAACATTGCAATGGAGATTTCACCTGTAAATAGTTATAAGGCCTTTACTATTATGCTATGTGTAGTATGTATTATGTGTGTACACTGGTGTTTTGTGTTATATGTTTGAATGTACATATGTCCATATGTCATATATGATGAGCGCTCATAAAAAAATGGATCCAAATAACCTTTTTTTATTTATTCACGTGATTTAAATGGTTTAATTTAAATTAGGTAAACAACTGTTGAGGATTGTTTTAATATGTGAACAAAAAAGGAGGTTAACAGATCTGTTTGTTTACTTTCACCTTTCCTTTTCATTATATTTAATAATTCTCTTAAAGATAATGTAAATTATTAAGAAAATTGTTTTCTTTAAATGCCTTATGGAATGTTACATAATTTTTTCTTTAGCCATTATTGCCAGAATTCCTATCTTCATCCCAGTGCATGAAGACAAAGATAAAACCAATCTACAGCTTCTGCAATAGCCATCACTGAACTGCTTACAGAACTTGCCTGGACTATGTGTCACTTGTGTGCATTGTGAACTCACCTGTATGCATTGTGATCTATCTCTTAGTGCAGCGACTTGTGGTAGTGTTGGGGTATTTTTGCTGATGATGTCATCGGTGGTACAATTTTTCCAAAAGGAGCCGTCAATTGGCTTGGTGTATCTTCCTCCCTTCTGCTTGTCATGATCGTTCAGCTAAAATTTGGGGGCCAACAGAGGTGAGGCAAAGAACCTCACCCCCCCGCTGGTATGAAGACCTCTACACAGGTGTGGCTGTATACTGGACCGGTAGTCAGTGACGGGTAAGATCCAATTACAATGGTACCAACCTAAGATAACGGGTAAGGACCATATGTACTATTGGACAACCTAAGGCAGGCATGGTCCCTAAGCCACATGCTTGTTGATTAAACAGAGAGGAGGAGATGTTGAGAGCCACAGCCGAAGGGGCCCCACCAAACTTTCAGACTGTCAGCTGATGATTGGCTCACAGCGGCCCCAGCAACATCTAGCAAC
Organism: Callospermophilus lateralis; assembly: GCF_048772815.1. Classification (NCBI taxonomy): domain Eukaryota; kingdom Metazoa; phylum Chordata; class Mammalia; order Rodentia; family Sciuridae; genus Callospermophilus; species Callospermophilus lateralis. Next base: position 1,828,919 of record NC_135307.1, read on the forward strand.
ATCTAACTGATTGGCTCCTCTGCGGTGATGCTCATTGGGCTGTTTCCCTGCACTTTCAGACCACGGAGCTGCTCATTGGGGGACTTTTTGGCTCCGCCCATGTGACCCAGCCAATCAGGCTCAAGAGCAGGAGGATTGTGGGAGGAAGAGGCTGGGTTGGGGAGTGTGGCTTGTGGGAACCCGGTGGTGGCAGTTGGGCTCTGAGGGTTTTTTCCTGAAGAGCTGTTTTGTTTGGCGTGTCTGGTTCTAAAAATAAAGTTAGTTTCTTTTGACAAGTGGTTCCTGAATTGTGCCCAGCCAGACTGCGGCAGTGAACAAATGTCCTTTTGACCAGCATGTGCCCTGCAAGGCCTGTGCATTGTGACTGTGCTGTTTGCATTGGTCCCAAGAGTTGTACAGACTGCTCTCTGGGTTTCCCATGTGGAAGTCAGGAACAGGCCTTAGGGAGAAAGCAGATGAGTTAAGGATTTTTTTTTTTAAATGGAACTCACAGCAATCTTGGCCATGGCTCCAGTGTTAGTTGGTCAGAAATGTCAATCTTCCATGAATTCCAGGAGGAGTCATCTGAACCAAGCATGAGACACTGAGGAAAGTTCCACAGCAACATGGGTCACTGGAGAGGAAGTCATGGAGGAGACTGGGGAGACCAAGATGTGGGATCCATGAAACCAGGCTCACACCTGGCACAGGTGACGTGAGGACGATTGTCACATAGAGGGCTCCAGCTCTCTGAACACTGATCCTCTCTGCCATTCAGTTTTCTGCACATGGCATGAAATCAGAATTCCACACACCAGGGCATCCCCTGTGCCCTTGAGATTGTCCCAAGCCACCGTCTGCTCCAGCATGAGAAAGCTCAGTTCATCCAAGTGTCAGGCCATAGACAAAATGGAGCTCTGAGGACCCTGAAGCCAGAATTAAACAGACAGCCTGTATAAATCAAGTCAGGTGGGATCAGGAGGCCAATTTAAGTGAGTCTGGGAAGTTAGAGATGCTCCCTGAGGGACTGAAATACCTGCAGAGGCCTTTCTCCTCCCTATCAAGATACCCTGCCCCTCCCTGCAGGGAGTTACAGAGTGATTAAGTGTGTATCCTGGGCTGCTCCATGTGGCCTTCTCCACCCATGGCTTTTCTCCTTTTGGCCATCTCACCCAGCATCCTCCTGGCCTAATCACATAAGTAGGAAGGAGAGAAATAAGGGAAACAGGGCAGGAGAACAAGGGAGGCCTAGTGTTGAACCACGACACAAAGAAAAGACCACCTACTCCAATTTTAAACCAAATTAAAGCAAGTTTATATCATGCACACAAAAGAGCCAATCAGCAACTACCTGTCCCAAAAAACAGGACAGAGGACAGTACCTGAAATAAGGGCAGGGAGGTTTTTAAAGTACAAAAAGTTACAAAGGTGGGTGTCTTGGAACTTACATCTAATGTCAGGTCCATGAAGGTAACTGAGGAACAAAGCAGCAAGCAGCCCGGAAGTGGGAAAGAAACACTGATCAGGCACTGATGGAACCGCTTGTCAATCAGCAGGGTCTCCTGGACAATCCTGGATCTTAGTCAGCTACCCACGACTAACCCCAGTAGGACTAGGGACTCTAAAAACTCCTTTTCCTGTCCCAAACCCTCCCTTCCTGGTTTTGGGCCACTCTGCCTGCTACCATGTCTCCCACCTAAAAAGTTGCCTGTTCCAAATATCCTATCCTGGACTTCCACCACATTGGGCCCACCAAACTCAAGATTTCTCATCAACTCTCTTCTTCTTTTACTAAATCCTTTTATTCCAACCTGTAGATGGCACTTCTACATCCAAGCAAAATGGCAGCAGGATGGCACCACTTGCTCTCAGCTTATGGAATCTTGAGGTTTTGCCAAGCACCCCTCAGCCTCTATTAGAATATGGAAAACTTAAATACAAGTGTTTCCTCAAGTTCACATAACCATCCAGGACCAAGAGAAAGAACTCAACACCAACTGGATGCAGTTACACTTCCTAAACCTCACCCTTTCTCATGGATGGCCCTAATATATCAGGGCCTTCAGCTTCTCAATTTATCCAAAGTTAATAACATTTCAGACTGTTCCCTCTGTGCAGGTTTTGAGTGTACTCCATTAACTGTGATTCCCATTGATCTATCTTTCAGTACCTCAACTATACCCCAAGGCACCCCTCTCCAGCCTTTGTGGAAGTATCTCTTTTTTATAACTCATCAGGAAAATGTCCGTAGCTGCTACACTTCCTCTGGTTCAGCACCCTGTGACCAGGTCATTTGAATAACTTCCCCAACCTTTGCTTTGCTGGGGTTCTTTTTCTGGTGCAATAGTATCCTAACAAAAAATCGAAGCCTCAACATGCCCTTTGCTTTTTGTGTTCCCTCCACCTTGGTCCCTCAATTAACTGTACAGTGAGGCTGACTTAACATGGCTTGTGACTCCTCCCTTTCCAGGACAAGATGGGCCATCCTCCTACCAGTAGCAGTTGGACTCTCTCTGGCCTCCTCACTTGCTGCCTCTGGACTGGGGGCAGGAGGACTTGGATATGCAGTAACCACTACTTAGAAGCTTTACAACAACTTCAGGAAGTGGTAGAGGCTTCAGCCTCCTCTCTCATTTCCCTACAAAGGCAAATAACATTTATTTCCCAAGTTTTATTACAGAACCATGGAGCCCTAGATCTCCTGATGGCAGACAAAGGAGGAATCTGTGTATTCCTGAAAGAAGAATTCTGCTACTGTATCAATGAAATTGAATTGGTCAAAAAGAATGTTGACATCCTCTTTTTTTTTGGGTGAAAAACTTAAAAAGCAACAATAAAATGACCCCTGGCCAGGCTGGCTAAACTCAACCCTCATTATGTGGCCAACTCCCATTCTCACTCCTATATTAGTAATAGCATTTCTATTAATGATTGCTCCATGTCTCCTCAGGTTCACGCAAAAGTGCATGGGTAAAATCACCAGAGTGACATACAACCAGATGCTCCTATACCTCTACAGTTGCCTTCCCAATGAACCTACACCCAAGCCACACCCTTGTCTCCAGAGCCCCTACCCAGCAGGAAGTAGGCAGGTAATATCCACACACCCCATATCACCAAAAGGCCTGGATGTCAGGTCAGTGAAGGTGACTGAGGAACAAAACACCAAGCAGACTGTGTGCACTAAGGAAACATTGATCAGCACTGATGGAACCACCTGTCAATCAGTGGGTCTCATGGCCAATCCTGGAACTTAGCCAGGTACCCCTGACCAACCCCAGTAGGACAAGGGACTCTAAAAGCCCTTTTCCTTTTCCAAGCCCTCCATTCCTGCCCTAAGCCCAGTAAAAATTCCAGTCCTGTCAACACCCCTCCCCCCACCCTCACTCTTCTCCTCAGACCCTATTCTTACCCACTCTGTTGTTCTAGGGTTCCTCCTGGGAGCAAAATTTCAATAAAGCCTCATTCATCAGCCTTTTAAATCTGCCTCATTTTGGTCACCACTGGCTGACCTTACAGCTAACAGGGATCTGACCAGAGTAATACTAGGGCAGATAGCAGGTTAGTGATCTACATAGGTTAATATTTCAAGGTAGGGAGCAAATTCAGACTCCAACATCAGAATTTCTGAGATGCCACTGAGGTTTCAGGGAGGGTTGTCATCTGGTCAAGGAGAGCCAGGCACGGTTGAGTTCAGAGCATGGTCAGGAATTCCAAACTAGTTTACACACCATAGTAAAGCCAGCATTAGACAGTCAGTGTAGACAGGTAAATCAAGTCAGGTTGGATCAAAGAGGCAGATTTGAGTGAGTCTGAGAAGTGGAGCATGTCCTCTGAGTGTCCTCTGAGGGACTGAAATGTTAATTTCTTCAGAGCCCTTCCTCCACCCTTATCAGGAACCTGCCCCTGCTGCAAACTGTTGCAAGGTAACCTGTCCCAGGAATTGCCCCTTGATATAGGTTGTTAATGTGTCCTCGGCTACACCACCCTGCCCTTCCCCCTTCAGCCCACCTGTTTCCCACCTTTGGGCTCTCCCCCCCACATTCCTGGGCCTAGTCCTGGGCCTAGTCAGGTACCCAGGAAGGAGAAGATAAGGGGAAAGACAAGAGAACAAAGGAAACCAAGGACTTATAACAAGGGCAGAACACCTTGCTTTTTGAGATACCAGGACACCAGCTATGGCCCCTTCTCCCTCCCAGGAGAAGTCTAGGTCACCCCTTTCTAAATAAACCCTGCTTTATAAGCTTGCCTCAGCGTGTTTCTCTAATGTTCAAACCTCAGCATGTGGGGAAGCAGGACTCCTCACCAATAATCAGCAGAATCATATTTGGAGGTTACACCGGATCTACAGTGAGTTAAGCTCCTCTCCATGCACCCCACATCTGTTTGAGGTGCAGCTTCATGTCTCTTTCATTTTGGAGGATGATGGGCACTTTTTGGCTATTTAAATGCTGTTAATGCAGCCACTACTCTTCAAGACTCAGGTGAAAGTTTTTCCGGCCTAGGAAGCTCTCAATCACCTGTTCAATACAGAGCAGGCATGTTGGGTTCTGCTGAAGCTGATTCCTACTCTTCTATCCAGGCCCAGAGAGCAATTGGCGTGAGTACACATTGTCCCTTGTCCTGATCCACCCTGGATGCATGAAGGTGGAGGAAGGAGTATGGAACAACTGTGGAATTTCTGGCTTGAACTACACTCAGGCAAAAATCCTAAGGTTTCTTCTCTTGAACCTCCTCTTAACCACCCTAAGGGGTACCTAGGGTGATCAGTAGATGAATGGCACTGAGGGAGAGCCCCAATTACATTTGCCTATGTGTGGGCCACACAGCACTCCCAACCCAGCATCTACTCCCTCCTGGATGCTCCCTTCCTTCGCCAGTCAGAAACACTAGCAATTCGGGTTGTAGGACTGAGAGAGAGACATGGGAAGATTAGTAAGAAGATGGCCATGTTCCCATCATGCACATAGGTAACTTTCACTAGTCTGTCTGTTTTAAAATTTCCCCATTACCATTCCTATGCTTAAAATGTGCTGTGATCTCTTTAAGCTGCTAGAGGGAGACATTCTTTTAACCAACCCCTCTTGTAAACTCAGGAAAAGTGTGTTTGTTTAACAACCAATAGATGTTCCCTTTACCCCAGGAGATGCCTTTAGTCTACAGGACAGCAGTTAGGCACAAGAGGTTAACACACATACAGTTTTCCTCTTTTTTTATGATCAGGAGTTATAGTGGCAGGGAGGAAAGCAGTAATGCCCTGAAGTTGAATCCTCCCAGGGCCTCTGACACGGGGGAAACTGGGACCCTAGTACTTTGTCAAAGGAGGCCCCAGAAATAACTTTGGCAAAGCCAGGTGATGAGAGATGGGTTTTCAGGACCGTAATGAATCTCAAGTTTAGGGATATGTCCCTATGTACTGGATAAGAAGTTTTCTCTGATGAGGGAGACAACTGAAAATTTCCATCACTCAGGTGAGAGCTTCTCTCTTAAGTCACTGTGTAGATTGACCACTAGTCGACATCCTGGGAAATTACAAATGATCAGGAAACTGCCACATTTTCATGTGTTGTCAGCCTAACCTCAATGTCTCCCAGGAGAGAAGGCTCAAGGAATCACCTACTGAGGAAGAGAAATCAAGGGGATGACACACTCCCCCCCCCCCATTAAACCAAATAAGAACAAATTCAGGGTGATTTTCAGAGGATCTAAATAAATACATTGGGATGTTTCAAAACTTATGCCAGGTGCTCGAACTCACTTGGAAAGGTCCAGGTGCCTGAGCATGGCCTGTTGGTCAGCTCAGGACACCTGGTCCACCCATCACGCAGTACTCTCCCTCCTGGGAGGAGAGCCCTCCTGATCCCTCCTGCTGGCTCTGCTGGGTCTGCAGGGTGAGCGTGCTGCCCACAGCCACCCTCTGGGTAAGGACAGACAAGTGCTCCTGGGTCAGTCATGGCCATGTGCCTCTTGTCTCAGCCCCTCCCTCTCCTGACCTTGCTCACCACCACAGCCACTGTCCAGCTCTGCCCCTGTGAGGCCAGCTTCTTACATTGACAGGAGAATGAGGCCAGGAAGAGGCTGTCCTTCAGGCCTGGCCTTTACTCCTAGCACTGTAACCTAAATTGGGCTCCTCAGCTGTGCACCCCTGTGGCAACTGCCTGAGGCCATCAACACATGAAGAGGGGCTTTCCTTTGGCTCATGACTTCCAGTGCTCTAGTCCATGAAGAGAGGAGTCCACTGCATTCACACCTTTTCTGGGTGTGCCAGGGCAATGCAAAGAGCCCACTGTGGGGCTGCCACTCACCCTGTTTCTAGGACTCCAAAGGGAGGGAAGAAGAGATAGGGTCTTACAGTCCCCTGATAGGGCTTGTCCACTGTGATTTACAGATATCCCATGAGTCCCCAAGTCCTAAGGGGTCCTCATTCACTAAGAGCCCAAGGGGCTGCAGAACAACCTTAGCACATGGATTTTGCAGGACAATTATGAACACTAATCATTCTATCCCTAGAAATAAAGCTCTCACGTCCATCTCATTATGCAGACACATTCAGTCATCATCCTCAAATTCCTAAAGGCACAAATACTTTAGCAGAACCCAGGAGTCCAGTGCAAAGACTCTAAAAGATTCAGAAAAACCCTACAGTGGGCCCTAAGATTAAAGAGGGCTTTCATTCTCCCAAGTTTTATGGGAGGGCTCTTGGCAAACCCAACAAATAACATAGCTGGACATACCCTCTGTACTCCCTCTTAGTGAGCTTGGCCTGCAGCTTCCTGGGCAAGAGCTGCTCACTGCTGCCTCCTCTGCTCCTGGGGTCTCCTCAGCAGCCCTGGCCTCATCTCACAGCCCCATGCATCACCTACCAGGGCTGCCAGCAGGGATTCTGACCTCTGACCCCACATCTGACCTCCCATCCCTTCCTTTCAATATTCATGTAACCCTCCCTGACCCTGTAGCTCTCACAGTCTGCCACCTGCAAAGCCAGCATGGTGTGGCTGAGGACAAGGTCACCCTCAGCAGGGAGCAGGTCCTGGCCTCCTTTGAACCAGGGCTGGGAACCTCTGAGCCCCTTGTTGGCTGAACAGGGGAAACCATGCCCTGGGCAGTCCTGGGTCAGGAGCCCAGAGCTCTCTCCCACAGGCCCTGCCCTGGAGGGTCTTTCAGATCCTCATCTCTGCCTCTGAGCTGGGGAAGCTGGGCCTTGTTGATCCCTGGGGTCCTGAAACCACCCTCCATCCTCTGGGTGCAAAGCCCTGGGCTGCTCCCAGTGGAGCTGCTGGCCTCCCCCTCCTGGCCACAGCTCCTGGGCAGCACCACAAGTGTGCTGCTCTCCTGGCCAAAGTGCAAAGCCCCAGCTCTGCCTGCACTGCCCCTCTCTGCCCCTCCCTGTCCTGCACATGGGCTGACATCAGTCAGAGGGTCACATGCCAGGGCCTCACCTGTGCCCTTGAGATTGCCCAGCCCACAGTCTGCTCCAGCCTGAGTGAGCCCAGCTCTCACCAAGTGTGAGGTCACCCACAAAACGGGGCTCTGAGGACCTCACCAGATGTATCTAACAGGTGTTGGGAGAGGGTCAGAGGAGCAGTTGTGTCCATGGTGAGACAAAGCCCAAATATTCAACTCACTTTTGCCAGATATGATCTGCTGGACACACTGAACCTCCACACCTGATTCTGTCTGTGATTTTACATTTGGACCATTGAATTAACACTGATCCTTCCATTATATTTTTGCATATATTAAATAAATTAAGACAATGGAAAATAAGAGTAAATAGAAGAAATTCTCCCTTCCTGAATGCTCTCCTGTCCACCATGCTGCCCCATGAGACTCCCATCTGCTCTCAGAGCTGCTCTACCTGGGCCTCCACCCAGAGCTGATATATAGCAGGAGCACATGCAAATAGGGCCTTCCTCTGCTCATTAAAACCAGCCCACCTGACCCTGCAGCTCTGCACAGGAGCCAAGCCCTGGACTCCCAGCTCAGCCCACTCAGTGATCAGGACTGAACACAGCTGCTCACCATGGAGAGTGTGCTCAGCTGGGTTTTCCTGGTGGCTGTTTTCAAAGGTAATAAATGGAGAATCAGAGATCCTGAGTGTGTGAGTGGACAGGAGTGAGAGGAAGAGTGGATGAGTGCCAGTGTCCTGACCAGGCTGCCTCTGTGTTTGCAGGTGTCCAGTGTGAGGTGCAGCTGGTGGAGTCTGGGGGAGGCCTGGTGCAGCCTGGGAGTTCCCTGCGACTCTCCTGTGCAGCCTCTGGATTCACCTTCAGTAGCTATGGCAGGAGCTGGGTCCGCCAGGCTCCAGGGAAGGGGCTGGAGTGGGTCTCATCCATTAGTAGTGGTAGCAGTTACATCTACTATGCTGATTCTGTGAAGGACCGATTCACTATCTCCAGGGACAACTCCAAGAACACACTGTACCTGCAAATGGGCAGTCTGAGAGCCGAGGACACGGCCAACTATTACTGTGCTAGAGACACAGTGAAGGGACCTCACTGTGAGCCCAGACACAAACCTCCTGCAGGGTGCTCATGGCCAGCAGGGGGTCTCTCCTCTGCCAGACCCTCTGTGAGGTGATTCTTCTCTAGGTCTTTCTTGTCTGGAATTCTCTCAGCACAGACCAGGCAATTTTGCAGATGGAGGTTACTTTTCAGTGATATTTCCTGAACAGAGCCTTTCAAGTGAAGTTTACAGACTTTTCTTTTTAGGACTGGGGATTGAATCCAGAGTGTTCCACACCTAAGCTCCATTCCTGGCTTATTTTGTCTTATTTTGTTCTCCCTAAGATGCTCAGGCTGACCTTGAAGTTATGATTCTCCTGCCTCAGCCCTCAGTGTCCCTGGGACTCCAGGTGAGCTCCCCCACACCTGCTGAACTTTACACACTCCTGATGCCATGTCTTACTCCCTGTCTGTTCAGATGGATCCTCTGTCCCCTTCCCATGACTCCTTCCCATTCCAACTTCACCTACTGTCCTTCCTTTGATGGATCAGATCACAGTGCACACATTATTGGAGCACACTTGGTGCCCATACTTTCTATCCCTGGGGACAATTGGTAATGTCTGGAGGGAGTTGTTTTTACATGTTAAGGATGAGTTGTCCTGGCTTCTAGTTTTTAGAGACCACAGAAGGAATTATCTGACACAAATATCCATGGACTGAGCTGGAAATGTTGACAGAAAACCTTAAAACTTATTAAAGTGCATAGAAATGTGCATATTCAGAGTGAACCTTGATGTGCCGGAGCTGTCTGTCCCTCATGATGAGCCTCTATGACACCCACACCTCACACCTAGGGCTCCAAAGTATGGAGACTCCCACTCATCATGAAGCTGTGCATGCCCTGTAGACAAGGTTGACCTGAACAAAGTCTTGGAGACACAGAATTTCCATTTGCAAATACCCAGGAGAGAGGGTGGTCAGCTGTGCATGGACTGTGGGAGCTCTGCCTGGGGCCTGAGGACTCTCAAGAAATGCTGTGCCCAGGACCACTCTGACCCCATTTTTCTGTGAGTTGACCCTGAGCCTGAGAAACCTCAGGACACCTGGCTGCTGGGGAGAGACAGCTTGGATCCTCCCTGGGTTTCTAGCCACTGTGGCTGCATTGCAGGGTCACAGACAGGGACACCTGGGCTCTGTCCCTGCTCACATCAGTGCCCACCCTGTCCTGAGAGTCCAGCTACAGTCTGGGTGAGGATGAGCAGTGGCAATATTTATATCCCAGATTGTCCTAAGCTAGTCTTTGTTCACTCCACAGAATTAATCATTTGTGTATTTTCAAAATATGTGTTTAGAGCTTTAGAATTGATTTTGCATAATAAATTTGTAAGTTGCCAAATTAGAGTGTTATGTTTTATAATGATTTGTGCCACTTATATTTCTGTCAATGATGCTTCCAAGTTTCTCTATATTTTAATATTTTATTTTGGATATAATTGTGCAAAACGTGTGGTTCATTTTGACAAATTTATAGATATATAAGCAAAATTTTATAGCAGAGTAGTTGCTTCCTGCCCATATTTCCTACCTGAAGTTTTCCTGCCTGATATCATCTCTGCAATTATCTGTATATTTTCTTCATATTAAATACAAATACACTAATGTTCCTTTTTTGTATACCTTTGGTGACCTGTGACAAACCTGAACAATAGTTTAACCTTGTACAATTTATTGTAATTTAGTAAACAAAAAGGGACATTTCATCTGAACAAAGACAGAACCAATACCTATCTTCCACATTGGTCTATTTTCTGTCTGCTTTGTCTCATTGAAACCTCAGGACTTGCTCTGGGGGCCTCTCTCAGCTCATGCCTGAGCCTGGTGGATGCAGCGATTATCTCCTCTAAACACTGTGCCCCTGACTTGCAGAGACTTTGTGTTTGATTGCTTAAGCTCACACTTCTGACTATAACAATTGTACTCATGTATGTAAATTAGATTTAGGAATTGACAGTTGAATATATTTTTAAAAACCTGATTATAAAATTTATATGTTGTATTTTGTATTCTTTTACATGTGATGGTGTTTCATTGTTAACATGATTGAGAATGTCAGCATCTCTCTCCATCAGACAACAGCTGGCCATTCCAGCTGTATCTTCACACTTACACTGAAACCTAGCTCTAGTGAGGCAGAGGACAGCACCCTGACACAGGGGTGCCAGGTGCCATGGTGGATCCCAGGCTGTGCACACCCAGCTGTCCATCACCTGTCCCTCCTGGGTGTGGGGAGCCCCCCATTGCTCTGCCCCAATCACTATGAAGCACAGCCTGGCTGTGGGAGCAGGTGCCCTGTGAGCTGCAGAGCTCCAGGACAAAGCGTGAGGAGTGGTAACAGTTACTGGGAGACCAGGGTCTGATGTTGGGGTTCCTGATGACTTCACGGCTGTGGCATACTTGGTGACTGGGAAAGTTTCTGGGAAAAGGCATAGAATGCCTGGTTGCTATGGAAATGTCCTCCATGCTAGAGTCTTATCAGCCCTGACCTCTTCCTCAGGCCCAGCAGCTCCTGGGAATGAAGGAACTTCCTTGCTAAATAACCACAATGTTTCACCAGTTCTGTAGGCATAACATCCTACACCTCACCTCCAGTTCTTTGTCCATCATCACAACCTGTAAGTCCTTGTGCAAACTGATTACAATATAATATATATTATAAATAATAATAGAATTGTAAATAATATAGAATTATATTGTAAATTAAAAGGCCAGGGAAGAAAGTAACCCAAACAAATCGAGATATGGCATTATTAGAATCCATGGCCAGAACCACAGAAGAATCACAGTGAGGGAGTTTAGGATGCACATAATTAAAATGTTCTGTGGATTAATGGATAATATAAGAGAGAGACTACAGGCACCATAAGATCATTTTGATTCAGAATTATATAAGCAAATACAGGAAGAAAATATTACTTCAATGGGGAGATAGAGGTTCCAAGAAATTAGCAAACAGAAATCCTTGAAATGAAAGAGACAATAAACCAAATTAAACCTCCAATTGAAAGCATCACCAACAGGTTAGACCATGTGAAAGACAGGATGTCAGACAATGAACACAAAATATATAATCTTGTAAAGAATGTAGACCACACAGTGAAAATGGTAAGAAATTATGAGCAGAACATTCAAGAAATATGGATAGCATAAATAGTCTGAATTTAAAAGTTATTGGGATAGAGGAAGGCATAGAGTTCCAAAACAAAGGAATGAACAATTTCAATAAAATAATAAGAGAAAAATTTCCAAACATGAAGAATGAATTGGAAAACCAAATACAAGAGACTTACAGAATGCCAAATGTACAAAACCAGAACAAATCCATGCAAGACACATTATAATAAAAATGCCTCGTGTAAAGAATGAGAAGAGAATTTTAAAAGCTACAAAAGAAAGGAATTAGAGAAATAACATACAGAGAAAAATCAATTAGGTTATGTACAGATTTTTCAACCCTGACCCTGAAAGCTAGAAGATCCTGAAAAAAAATACATCAAGCTCTGAAAGAAAATGGATGTGAGCCAAAAATCTTGTATCCAGAAAAATTAATCTTTAGAACTGATGATGAAATAAAAATCTTTCGTAATAAACAAAAGTTAAAAGAACTTCCAGCTAGAAACCCTTCATTACAAAACATACTTGGCAAAATATTCCATGCAGAGAAAATGAAAAACAACCAAGGAAAATCAATATGGGGTATATTGCACCAAAGGAAAAACCAATCAAAGGAAAAACCAAGTCAAGTTAAATACCAAAAATAAACAAAATGCCTGAGAATAGAAATAATATCTCAATAATAACCATGAATGTTAATGGTTTAACTCACCAATCAGAAGACATGGGCTAGCAGATTGGATAAAAAAAAGACCCAATAATTTGCTGCCTTCAGAGAGTTATCTCAGAGGATGAGATATACATACACTAAAGGTGAAATACTGGGAAAAATCATACCACTCACCTGGACTGTGGAAGCAAGCAGGGGTTTCCATCCTCATCAAATAAAGTAAACTTCAGGCCTAAGGCAATCAAAAGGGATAAAGAAGGACATTTCATACTGCTTAAGGGAACCAGTCATCAACAAGACATAATGATTATAAATATATATGCCCTCCAAAATGCAGAATCTACATTTATCATGAAAACTCCTCTCAAGTTCAGGAGTCAAATAGACCACAACACAATAATTCTGAGTGGCTTTAAAACACCTCTGTCAACACTGGATACATCTTCCAAACAAAAGCTGAACAAAGAAACTATAGAACTCAGTAATACAATCAATAACTTAGACTCAACGTATATATATATATATATATATATATATATATATATATATATATATATGAGAGAGAGAGAGAGAGAGAGAGAGAATATTTGATCCATCAATGAATGAATACACTTTCTTCTCAGCAGCACATGTATTCTTCTCTAAAATAGAACATATATTATACCACAAGGAACTCTTAGCAAATATAAAAATGTAGAGATACTACCCTGCATTCTATCAGATCATAAATAAATAAAATTAGAAATCAACAATAAAATTAAAAAAAAACACAACTCCAACACCTGGAGACTAAATAATATGCTACTAAATGAACAATGTGTTGCAAAAGATACCAAGAAAAAGATTTAAAAATTCTTAGAGGTAAATGAGAACACTGATAAACATATCAAAATCTCTGAAACATTATTAAGACAGTTCTAAGAGAAAAGCTCATTGCATGGAATTTATTTCTTAAAAGAAGAAAAAGTCAACAAATAAGTGACCCAACTTTACATCTCAAAGCCCTAGAAAAAAAAGAATAAACACCAAAAGCAGTAGAAGACAGAAATAATTAAAAATCAAAGCTGAAATCAATGAAATTGAAACAAAAGAAACAATTGAAAGATTGACAAAACAAAAAGTTGGTTCTTTGAGAAAATTAATAAAATTGACAGACCCCTAGCCACATTAATCAAAAAAAGGAGAGAAAAAACTCAAGTTACTAACATACATGATGCAAAAGGAAATATCACCACAGACACTCCAGAAATAAAGGTTTTTAAAATTATTTTGAAAACTTGTACGCCAATAAAATAGAAATTATCAAAGGCGCTGACAAATTTCTAGAGTCATATGATTTGCCCAAATTGAATCAGGATGCTCTACACAGTTTAAACAGATCAATTTCAAGTGATGAAAGATAAGATGTCATCAGAATCCATCCAAGCAAGAAAAGACCAGAACCAGAAAGATACAGAACTGAGTTCTACAAGACCTTTAAAAAGAACTTATATCAACACTCTTCAAATTATTTCACAAATTAGAAAAAGAGGAGGACTTCCAAACTTTGCTATGAGGCCAATATCACCCTGATTCCAAAGCCAGACAAAGACACATCAAAGAAAGGAAATTTCAGACCAATATCTCTAATGAACATACATGCAAAAACTCTCAATAAAATTCTGGCAGATTAAATACAAAAACATATCAAAAAGATAATACACTACAACCAAGTGGGGTGCATCCCAAGAATGCAAGGATGGTTCAATATACAGAAATCAATATATGTAATTCATCACATCATAGACTTAAAGATAAGAATCATTTAATCATCTCAATAGATGCAGAAAAATCATTTGACAAAATACAGCACCCCTTCATGTTCAAAACATTAGAAAAACTGGGGATAACAGGAACATTTCTCAACATCACAGAAGCTATCTATGGTAACCCCAAGCCAACATCATTCTAAATGGAGAAAAATTGAAAGCATTCCCTCTAAAAACTGGAACAAGACAGAGATGACGTCTTTCATCACTTCCATAAAACATAGTTATTGAAACACTGGCCAGAGCAATTAGACAGAAAGGAAATTAAAGGAACACGGATAGGAAAAGAAGAACTCAAAGTAGCCCTTTTTGCTGGTGATATAATTCTATACATAGAAGACTCAATAAATTCCAATAGAAAACTTCTAGAACTAGCGCATCAATTCAGCAAAGTAGCAGAATATAGAATCAACACACATAAGTCAGAGGCATTTTGGTATATTAGTAACAAATCCTCTGAAAGAGAAACATGGAAAACTAACTCCATTTACAACAGCCTCAAAAAATAAAAAATAAAAACACTTGTGTATCAGCTGAATGAAAGAGGTGAAAGACCTCTACAACAGAAACCACAGAATGCTAAAGAACAAAATTAAAGAGGACCTTAGAAGATGGAAAGATCTCCCTTGTTTATGGATAGGCAGAATTAATATTGTCAAAATGACCATAATACCAAAAGCACTATACAGATTTAAAGCAATTCCAATTAAAATCCCAATGACATTCCTCATAGAAATAGAAAATGCACACATGAAATTCACCTAGAAAAATGTAAGATCCAGATTAGCTAAAGCAATCCTTAGCAAGAAGAGTGAAGCAGGTGACAGCACTACACCAGACCTTAAACTCTACTGCAGAGCAATAGTAACACAAACAGCATGGCATTGTTACAAAGATGGACCTGCAGATCAATGGTACAGAGTAGATGTTGTGATGTTGTGATGTAACACAATTACAGTTATCTAATACTAGACAAATGCACAGAAACATACATTGGAGAAAAGACAGTGTCTTCAACAAATGGTGCTGGGAAAACTGGAAAACACTATGCAACAAAATGAAATGAAACCCCCTTACTCTCACTATTCACACCTCTCAAAGTGTATCAAGGACCTAGGAATTAAACCAGAGACATTGCATCTAATAAAAGAAAAAGCAGGCCCAAATCTCCCAAATCTCCATCATGTCTGATTAGGCCTCAACTTCCTTAATAAGACTCCTATAGAGCAAGAATTAAAATAAAGAATCAATAAATGGGGTGGATTCAAACTAAAAATCTCCTTCCTACCAAAAGAAACAATCAGTGCAGGGAATAGAGAGCCTACATTTTGGGAGCAAATTTTTACCACACACACAGAGATAGAGCACTAATCTCTAGGATATATGAAGAACCCAAAGATATGAACACCAAAGAAACAAATAACCCAATCAATAAAGGGGCTCAGGAACTGAACAGACATTTCTCAGGAGAGGATCTACAATCAATCAACAAACATGGAAAAATGTTCCACATCTCTAGCTAGTAGAGAAATGCAAATCAAAACTACTCTAAGATTTCATCTCACTCCAGTCAGAATGGCAGTTATCAAGAATACCAACAACAATAAGTGTTGGAGAGCATGTGGGGAAAAGGCACACTCATACATTGCTGGTGGGACTGCAAATTGGTGCAGCCAATATGGAAAGCATAATGGAGATTTCTTGGAAATCTGGGAATGGAACCACCATTTGACCCAGCTATCCCTCTCCTTGGACTATACCCAAAGGATTTAAAAATGACATACTACAGAGACACAGCCACATCATTGTTTATAGCAGCACAATTCACAATAGCTAAATGGTGGAATCAACCTAGATACCCTTCAGTAGATAAATGGAAAAAGAAAATTATATATATATATATATATATATATATATATATATATATATATATATATATATACATACATACATACACACACACACAATGGAATATTATTTAGCATTAAAAAGAATAAAATCATAGCATTTGCAAGTAAATGGATGGAATTGGAGAATACAATGTTACATGAAGTTAGTCTATACCAAAATTTCAAAAGTTGAATGTTTTCTATGATATAATGATGCTGATTCTTAATTGCATTGGGGGGAGTGGAGCATGGGAGAGACTGTAGATAGGACAAATGGGTGGGAGGGGAAGTGAGGGGTATGGGGGTAGAAAAGACAGTGGAATGAGATAGATATCATTATCCTAATTACATGTATAAAGACATGAATGGTGTGACTATACTTTGGGTACAACCAGAGATATGAAAAACTTGTGTTCTCTATCTGTAATATAAATTGTAATGCATTTCACTGTCATATATAGCAAATTAGAAGGAAAACAAATAAATAAATGGTTTTCAACTGTCAAATCCCTGAATTTAATTCATATAACTAAAGTCCAAATATTATATACATAGAAGTAGGCATACACAGGGTGCAATGGAACACACCTGAACTCCCAGTGGCTCGGGAGGCTGAGACAGGAGGATTGTAAATTCAAAGCCAGCCTCAGAAAAGGCAAGGCAATAAGAAACTCAATAAGTTTCTATATCTAAATAACATACAAAACAGTGGGGGATGTGGCTTTAGTGCTCGGGAACCCCTGAAACCCACCCCTAGAAATAAAGCAGGCCTAAGCAATCACATACAGACTGTGTGCAATTGAGGGATCATGTTTAGGGAAAGAGATTCCAGTATCCACCTGGGCTCTGGAAGGAGCTGAGTGAGGCCCCCAGAGCAAGTCCTGAGGTTTCAGTGAAGCACAGGAGATAGAAACAAATTCATTGGGAAAGTAAACAATTGGGAAAATTCTGTTTATCAGTTGCAATATCATGTTTGTTCACTTATGAAAAGGTATTGTACAAAATATGATTATTAATTAGATATATAATGATATTAGAGACATAAGGCATAGGAAAATTACTGTATTTGTATTTGGTATGAAGAACAGGTAATAATTTGAGAAGGTTATGACAGAGAAATTTCATGTAGAAAATATAGGCAGGAAGAAATGACTCTTATAACATTTTGTTTATGCATTTTTTATTTTTAATATGCCAAATAATTATATGTAATTGAGCTGATCAAATAAAATATTAAAAATATAGAAGTATTGTTGACATAAAGTGGACATAAATGAAAGAGAGAATAAAACCAACAGTACAAAATATCAATGGAAAAAAGTTCTGTCATTTTAAAGATCAATAAAATGGACAAATCTTTGGTGAGACTGATCAAGAAAACACACAGGTAAGAGGAAAAAGGTGGGGTGGCAATCTACCTCAAAGCAAGCACCCACAGTAGGCACAGGAAAGGGGCGAGAATCTAATTCACACCAGCAACCCCACAGCTGCAGGAGGGAGAGAGGCAGGAAATGGTGCTGCTGGCCTTCATGTGCAGGAAGAGGTGGCCACAAATGTGCAGGTGCACCTTCTACTGACAGGCCAAGGTTATATCCTTCCCTGAGTCCATGGCAACCGCCTACTTATGAGGCAATGCCCAAGTCAGCAAGGGACTATGGCAGCTTAGAAATGACCAGGCCACCAGGCAGGCCCAAGCCATGGTCTCCCAGAAACCCTTCCAGGAGGCAGAGCTCCTTTTGAAGAGCAATAATTTGGCCCACAAAAGCATTGTGACCAGGTGGGCTCTGTGCTCTGAGAGCCTGGAGGAAGTTACCAGCTGGGGCAGGTACTGTCCCTATACATGGCTTAGGGCAGAGAGCCAGGGAGGACTTGTAAGTTTACGGAGAGAGTAAACAAGGTGTAGAAGGGAAGGAGTCTCATGAAGGACCTAGGGCAGCACTACCAAGGAGCTGATCTGGGGTGGACTAAAGAAGGAACACAGAGCAGGAGTGGCACCAGCACGCAATGGCACACTGGATGACTGGATTTTGGCCACCCATGATACAGGGAAACAAGCAACTCAAGCCTCTCTGCTGGCCTCAGCCATGGCAGTTACATGAAAGCAGGAATAAGGAGGCTTGCAGATAGCTAGTCAGAGACTGCAAGAAATGTGCACCTTTCTCCCCATTGGCCCTTTACAACCTGCTGTAGTGAATCCCTGAGGGTTAACATGTAGTGCTTTATGGTAAATGGATGTCTCTCATATGCACCTTTGAAAATTTAAAATACATTTGTATAATCATTGATAGCTATTCAGGCTGTGTAATGGCCACAGTCCCCACAGGAGAAACCAAAAAAAGGGGACATCACGAACATACTTCAATGTTTTGGAATCACGAATGTTCCCATTTCTCTTAGAGCTGACAATGGGCCAGCCTGTACTAGCAAGGCATTTCAGGCAGTTTGCAGTGATTGGCATATACAGCACTTAACTGGGATCCCCTACAACCCTTAGGCTCAAGGCATCATACAAAGAACACACAAGGAGTTAAAGACCATGCTACAAAACAGAGGGGGAAGCTATACCAAGTCCCCACATGATGCCTTGAAAAGAATCTTACTTGCTTCAAATTTTCTTTCAATGTCAAAATGTTCTACAGACACAGCAGCCTATAAACATGGGGTCCCCTTACTGGGCCCTCCCTCTACCTATGGTCTCATGGAGGGATCCCATAACAAGTGCATGGGATGGTCTGGGGTCCCTCCTAACCACAGGTGGAGGGTTTGCATATGTTAAAAGAAGCCTCACCCCAGCTGGTGCCTGCTGAAAGTCAAGCCCTGGACCCCCAGAACCACCAACCAAGGAGATGAAGGAACTAACTCTGGAGGAAAACCCTCACAGGCAAAGACCTCAACAACACAAGCAGACCTCACGTAAAGTAACTGGGGTGATGTTAAAGGTCCTGTTGACCAAGCCACCAGATTGGCCCCTTTGCCTGGTGGCAACCCCGTCCCTGGGCCTATGATGGTGGTCCTACTGTGTGCAATGCTCACTGCTAACAGTGAAGCCTCCATCAGGTAAATTGGGCCCTGACCACTACACCACCCTTTCTGGCTATTGCTAATTGGGACAGGCTTTCCCCAAGCTCTTTTCCAATAATTCCAACCTTATTGATCCTGATTTATCCATCCAGGAGGTAACTGTCCCCTACAATATCAGCATTTCTAGACCCACTGTGCCTATTCGTTTCTCTGTAGTATATAATGAAGCCTATAATCCAGAGTCCCCTCTGTTTTGGTCTTATCAGTGAAACTATTGTAGATAACTATAATAAGTCATATGTTGGGCTGTCTCTCACTGACCTTAGAGGTATATTTAATACTACCTATAGCCACAGACTCCCCCATGGTAATGCAAGAAACCCTTGCTGCCAACATGCCCAACAATGCTTTTTAGAAAGCCCCCTTCAGATAATGACATCATCCCATGGAGTAATGTGTCTTGCCATATCTTATCTCCTTGATAAGAGGAATTTCTCTGGGGAAGAATAACACCTATGTGCCTAGGTGGGCACAGCTCCCCGGAATGTTACTGACGTGCCCCAAAACCACATGGTGCTCTGCACTACCTGATACACAGGACAAGCCATTACCAACTGGTATGCAGGAAGTCAGTATGGATGATGGATATCACACCAATATTTCTGGTGGCTAGGCCCACAAATGGGAAGCAGCTGGCTGGATGAATGGGTCTATATTGAGTCAAGACCCTGACCATGGATTTGCCCTTGTTCCAAATTATGCCCATACCCACTAGGCACAAGCTTGTGTAATGCCACCCTTTGCCATGCTCATAATCAATGATACTGATGGCATAAGTAGCACTCATACAGAGGTCCCTTGTGCAGTCACCACATCCTGCTGGCTCACAAATTGTCTAACCCCTGATATGGAAGCTAAATGTATTTTTTACCCTTAAACTGCCCCCAGCAATCTGGCTTCCAGTGAACTTGTCCAGAGAGTGGAAGAGACCTTGGGACAGGAATATGAAGAGTCTTCTGAATGAGATCCTGCACCAGACAAGGTGTGCAATTAGCCTCATCATTGCTGGAATTATCGACCTGGTAGCCACCATCACCACCACAGCCACTGCCACTGCTTCACTCACTAAGAGTATCCAGACTGCTCAGACTGTGACAATGTGTCTACTGCCACAGCAGAAGCCTTTGTATTTCAAAATGACTTAAATAAAATGTCCTGAGATTCTATTTTAGTCATTCAGCAAGAAACAGACCTCCACCAGGAACAACTAGATATTCTGTTTATGTGCAAGGCTCACTGTGACCCTGAGTTTCATAGTATTTGTGTCACCCAATATGCTGTATCTTAAAATGTAACCTTACACTTCTCCAGTTTTTCTCAGTATATTAAGGACACTTGGGATGATACTGTGTTATTGCTATGCAAAATCTTACTAAGACATTGTCAAAATCAGTGAGACTAAGGTGTCTATTTTCACCACCTCTTCTTTCTTCCAGGGATTTACTGAACATTGGAAAACCTAGTAGCCAAATTAAATGATCCTTATAATGCTATTACCCTGGCCCTACTGTTTATATTAGTGATACTTTTTTTGTGTGTTTTGAGATGTTTATATAACCATGTAAGGTCAACCAAATGAAAAACATCAATGCTGGCTGAGGTCCTTGTGGCACAGTCAGAGGGGGGAGATGTGGGGCCAGGTGCATGGAGTACTGCATACATGGTATATGTTAAGGGTGTCTGATTGGCAGGCCACTCCCCTTGTGCTAGGCATGTGGGTGGCAGGCTGCTTACCCCATAGGCAGAGCCCTGGACTTGAGACCATGTGTGCAGTCCCTGTGCTTGCTCCATGGCCCACTCCTCGATTGGTCACTGCAAGGACACTTAGCAGAAACGGCATTGGTGGCTGCCTGTAACCTGCAGAGGTACTGTCTGAGTATATATACACAGTAACTGCACAATAAAATCAGACCTGCTTCCTGCTTGGTGTCCTGAGGTTTTAATTAGCGATTCTGCAAACACACTGTCCTCTACCATGGTCCTTGGACCTCCTGGCTGGAGAAAGAAAGCCCACACAATCAGACACACAGTTGGCCATTCCAACTGTACTTCCATACTTTCAGTGAAACATAGATGTTCTGCGGCAGAGGACAGCACCCTGATTCAGGGGTGCCAGGCCCCATGGTGGGTCCCAGGCTGTGCACACCCAGCTGTCCATCATCTGTCCCTCCTGGGTGTGGGGAGCCCACCAGCTGCTCTGCCCCAGTCACTGTGAAGCACAGCCTGGCTGTGGACCACAGCTGACCTGTGACCTGCAGAGCCTCAGGACAAGGCCCTTTCTGTACGTGGCCCTCACCACCCACCCTCACCCTCACCCTCCCTGTACCTTCCCATCTCCAGGGGACACTGTCCTCTCTCTTTCCAGGACCTGATGCAGTAGCTTCCCCACATGAGGGATGGTGTGGTGATGGTCTCCCTCTGCCTGACCCATTTTAGCTAGGTCCATGTGCTCCAGGGCCTCGCCCAGGGCCAGCTAGGTGTTGCTGGGGCCGCTGTGAGCCAATCATCAGCTGGCAGTCTGAAAGTTTGCTGGAGCCCCTTCAGCTGTGGCTCTCAACAATAGTGAGATTGTGGCTCACAGATTTTACCATAAACCACTGAAGGCAAAGACAAATCCATAGGATGTTAGACTAATGAAGGGCCTTAGAAAGTAAACTGCAGCCCCTTGTTGTACAGGTGAGGAAACCAACTTGAAAGTTGTTTGCTCAGAGTTACTTGGTGGCCGGCAGAGCTGGGATGAGGACCCCTGGATACAAATTTTTAATTTTGGAGATTTTCTAGTGAGGGGTGTGGGTATTCTAGGTATGTGGTCAGGCCATTAGCAAATGCACAGAGGTTGACTTCTTCTGCTATCTATAACTCCTAGCTTATTTCTCTTGCGTATTGCTCTTGTTAGACTCTTGAGAACTACACTGCCTAGGAAAATGGTGACAGTGGCTATTCTTGCCTTTTTCTTGATTCTAAAGAAAATGCTTCTGTCTTTCTCCATTCCCTGTGGGGTTGGCCTTGTCATGTGAAGTATTCTGATATTATAATACTGAAGCCAGAATTAGACAGGCAGACAGGCAAGGGTCCATCCAGAGAATGGGGGAATTGAAATGCTAATTCCTTTAGAGCCTTTCTTCCACCCTTGTCAGGGTAACCTGCCCTGCTCCACTGGGTGATAAGGCAACCTGTCCCAGGAATTGTCGCTCCCTACAGTGAGTTGTGAAAGGTCTTAATTAATGCATCCTGGGCCCCCTCCTTGCTGGATCCCTCCACCTTGGCCCTATGGCCCATCTGCTAATCACCTTTTGGCCATCCCCTGAGCTTCTCCTGGGCCTAGTCATGTATGCAGGAAGGAGAGAGATAGGAAAGAGAGCAGGGGACAAAGGAAGCCTAGGACACATAAACATGCAAGAACTCTCCCTTCCTGAGACAGCAGGATACCAGCTGTGGCCCCTTCTCTGTCCCTGAAGAAGTCGATGTCATCCTGTTGTAAATAAACCCTGCTTTATGTGCTTCCTGGGTGTGCTTCTCTAGTGGTTCACCCTGTGGGGGTGGGAGAAGTGGTCAAAGTTAACTGACAGTTTCACTAATGAGACTTTTCATAGAAAACAATTCATAGTGATGAATGCCGACATAACAAAAGAGAAAGATCCCAAAGAAACATTCTATTATTTTATCTCAGGATCGTGCAAGGCAGGAAAAAATCAAATTTCCAAACCAGTAGAAGAAAAGAAACAGTTAACATCAGAGAAATATTGGATGAAATAAGAAATGAAAATTTCATTGATTCAATGTAATAAAGGATTGGTTCTTCAAAAATATAGACAAGGTTGATCACTCCTCAAACTAACCAAACTAGAAGAATGCAGACTGTAATAAATAAAACTAGAGAAGAAAAAGGAGGTATCTTCGCAAACATCTCTGAAATACAGACAAAAATCCAGTTGATACAATTCTTTTAGATGAGCATTACAGACTGGGCTTTGGGGACATTAACATGGTAAACACCCAGAAGCAGTTTCCCATCTCCCAGTCTCAAATCATACTGTGTATTGTCCATCATCCCAATTTACCTAGCTCCACTAATTATCTATCCTTAAATCTGGCTTCAGAATTAACATAGATATGTGTATCATGTGATTTTGTGCATGTATAAAATGAATAAAGTTAATGGATAATTAGATCAAAAGAGAAGAAGTTCTATCTTCCTAAATGCTCCTCTGTCCACCATGCTGCCTGTGACACTCCCATCTGCTCTCAGAGCTGCTCTACCTGGGCCTCCACCCAGAGCTGCTATATAGCAGGAGCACATGCAAATAGGGCCTCCCTCTGCTCATGAAAACCAGCCCACCTGACCCTGCAGCTCTGCACAGAAGCCCAGCCCTGGACGCCCAGCTCAGCCCACTTAGTGACCAGGACTGCACACAGCTGCTCACCATGGAGAGTGTGCTCAGCTGGGTTTTCCTGGTGGCTGTTTTCAAAGGTAATGAATGGAGAACCAGAGATCCTGAGTGTGTGAGTGGACAGGAGTGAGAGGAAGAGTGGATGAGTGACAGTGTCCTGACCAGGCTGCCTCTGTGTTTGCAGGTGTCCAGTGTGAGGTGCAGCTGGTGGAGTCTGGGGGAGACCTGGTGCAGCCTGGGGGTTCCCTGAGACTCTCCCGTGCAGCCTCTGGATTCACCTTCAGTGACAACTGGATGTATTGGTTCCGCCAGGCTCCAGGGAAGGGGCTGGAGTGGGTTGCTCTTATAAGAAACAAAGCTAATAGTTACACCACAGAATACGCTGCGTCTGTAAAAGACCGATTCACCATCTCCAGAGAGGACGCCAAGAACACCCTGTATGTGCAAATGAGCAGTCTGAGAGCAGAGGACACAGCCACCTATTGCTGTGCTGGTGAGACAATGAGGGGACCTCAGTGTGAGCCCAGACACAAACCTCCCTACAGGATGCTCATGGCCAGCAGGGGGCGCTCAGCACACAGGAGCTCAGGGTCAGCCAGGAGCAGGTGCAGAGGGGGTGGGGCAGATTTCCTTCCTCTGGGGGCCACTCCTCTTCATGTACCAGCTTTCTAGGAGAGCTCTCTGGACATATTTTTCCTACTAATCTCTTATGTCTCTGAAGGGAACGATTTGGGTTTTGTTGCACCATAATTATAAATAATTGTTGCACCATAATTATAAATAATACTGCATTTCAATTGGACACAGCTACACAATCATGGGATATAATATCTCCACTTCTGTCCCCTGCCTTCTCCCTTTCCCTACCTCCTCTCTACCCCTCCTCCTGATCCTTTTTCCCTTTCTTTTCTCGACAGGTCTTTTCTATATTTTGGTTCATTGGTGCCTCTTAGAGCACATAAAGGGGACACCCACTGTGCCATCCTCACACAGGACACAGGAGTGCTTCCTCAGTGTCATTCCACTGCTTGTCCCATTTCTGTCCCCTACCTCACCCTTGATCCCCTTCCTCTCCTCCTGCTCCCTCTTCTGTTTCCAGGGGACTCCTCCCAGGACTTTCCCTTTTGTGATCTGAAATTTGCATTTGAGATTAAACACTTGTCATTTCTCCCTCTGAATCTGGCTTAATAAAGTTGATATTCTCCAGTTCCATCCATTGACCAGGAAAAGGCATATTTTCCCTCTTCCCTGTGGCTGAGTGAAACACTGTCCAGTGTATACACCACCTTCCCTTTATCCACTCATCTGTTGATGGACGTCTGGGAAAGTTGTGTAATATGGCTGTTTTCAGGCTCACTGGTGTAAACACTGATGTGGCTAGATAGCTGTGCTGGGCTGATTTGGGGTCTTTTGGATAAATACCGAGGAGTGGTAGCTGGGTCACATCGTGGCTCCATTCCTGGTCTTCATGAAATGTCCATTCTGCTTTCTAGAATGGCAGCGCTAATTTGAAGTCCCAGCAATAACACATCCGTACACCTCTTTCCCACATCTTTCTGATGTTATGGTTGAATTCGGGACCCCCAAAGACCACCAGTGACCCAAGATCAATGTAAGCAGCAAAGAGATGTTTATTGTGAGCTAGCTCGGTTCTCCACGTGCACACACAGCAACTGGTGACGCTGAGAGGCCCCGAGCCCAGGGTTTGCAGCAGTTTTATACACTTTTTGGAGAGGGCAGGGACTTCACAAACATCATAGCATCCCTTAGCAAATCATCACACACCACAGGAAAATCAAATAACAACTCTAAAACTTGACTAGCACATTCACTGGTGGGAACAAGTTGGGTAGGGGTGATTGGTCCCTACAAAAGGGGTATTCCTTTGAACTGATTGGTTTGAGCCTAGAGGGGTGTACGTGCTGAACTACAGGGTTTCCTAACTTGTTATCAACCACCATAAACCACTGGCATCCCAGGTATTTCCCTGTCTCATGCTGATTGGTGGCTGCTAGGGGGCTACTATGGATCCCCACCCAGCCTGACTGAGTCAGGGACACCTGGTGCAGCAGATCTCTCCTGTTATTTGTAGATAAACAACTCAACAGGATGGGAAGTGCTTAGGAGTGCTCTGTGGATCTTTTCAAGGACTAAGGTCATGTTCCTTCCTTGGACAGGCTTTGCTCTGAGATAGAGGCTGGTTTTTCACTGACATTTGTTATTATCTATGTTCTTGATGGTCGCCTTCTGATTGGACTGAGATGAATTCTCAATGCAGTTTTAATTTGCAATTCCTGATTTCTAGGACTATTGAGAATGTTTTCCCATATTTGTTGGCCACTTAGATTTCCTCTCTTGAAGAATGTCCCTTTAGGTCTTTCCCATTTATTTATTGGGCTATTTGGTCTGGTCATTAAGTGATTTGGGTTCTTCATATTAGTACCCTATCTGGGGAGCAGGTGACAATGAGGTCCCAAGGCTCTCTCCTCACACTGTGGCTGGATCCCATTGCTGTGCTGAAGGCTTTAATTTGATACTGTCCCACTTACTAATTCCTGTTTTTGACCCTTGCACTTTAGTGACCTGGTTGAGGAAGTCGGTGTCTGTGTCAGTACAGAGGAGGTTGGTGCAATACTTGATTCTAGCCCTTGCAAAGTGCCTAGTCTAATTCTTCAATTTCTGATCAACTTTGAGTTGACTTTTGTAGGGTGAAAGATAGTGATCTATTGTATCCTTTTTCATACTGAGATATTCAATTTTCTCAGCTCTGTTGGTTGAAAACACTGTCATGTCTCCCACAGGATTTTGGAAACTCTGTCAAGTGCCAAATAACTGCACTTGTGTTGGCTCTTCTCTGTACCTTCTATTCCGTTGGTCTTCATGTCTGCTTTGGGGTCAGTGCCTGCTGGTTTTGTTACTGCAGCTCTGTCAAATCATTTGAGGTCAGATATTTTCACAACTTCAGGTTCAATCTTCCCGCTTAGAGTTACTTTGGATATTTCGTGTTTTTAATTTCTCCACACAAATATCAGGATTATTTTTTTCTGGTTGTTTGAAGAATGTCTTTGGTATTTGTTGGAGATTTCATTGAATCTCTGTGACATTTTGGTAGTTTGGCCATTTGATAATAATCATTCTGACAATAGCGGAAATCGGCAGTTCCTTCCATTTCTAAGGTCTTCAGTTTTGTTTCCATTGTAGAGATTTTTCACCTCCTTGGTTAATTTCTTTCCAACTACTTTTTAAGTTATTTAGAATGGGAACATTTTCTTGATTTCTTTCTCAGCTGACCTGATTTAGAAGTATTTGAAAGTAGTTTATTTATGGATGCATGATGTATTTACCTACATTGCTAAAGTTATTTTTTATCAGATCTAGAAGCGATCCAGGGTGGGTGACCAGGACACCAGGACACCTGATGAACCTCAGGCTCATGATCCTCCTGGATCCCAAGGAGTCCCCGAGACTCAGCACTGGTCCTCTGGCATTTTTGCTGTTTGTAACTGGAAGATGAGTGGCTGAGGATCAGGTGAGTTTCCTGCAGGGGGACAGGCAGCCAGGCTGGGTCACTACAGCAGCTGAGCACTAGTGAGTGGGAGGGGGCTCTCTGACCAGCCCACTCAGTAAGCCCTGTCCTCACCAAGGTCTGCCCACCCCAGACCTGGCACCTGAGAACAGGAGCCTGACTGCCCAGGTTCTGCCTGAGACTGCAGGTGACCCTGCACATGCATTTCCCACAGCAGTCCTAGGAGGGGCAGAGGTTGACTTGATGGTCATCCAGGGAGGGAATTTGATGACCCTTGTGCCTGGAGCTGCTGAGAGGGGGACTCAGATGTCCTCCATTGCTGCCCTGCTGGACTCTGGCCCAGAAAACAGCCCCACCATGACCAGCCCAGCCAAGAGCTCTCTGCTGTGGAAGCCCTCACCAGGACAATCAGGGCACAGTCTAGGGGGCTCCAGACCCCAGGGCCACTAGGGCCAGTCAGGTCCTCTCCTTGGTCCTGTGGCCACAGTCTCCCTCCTAATCAATCCTCCTGAACCAATTTGCTGTTTCTATTTGTACAACTGCCAGGGAAGGGAACAGGACCTACCTGCTTCCACACTCAAGTGGAGGCCAGACGTAGGGCACACATGGCCCCCTCCATGTCAATACATCAGAAGGACAGAGGGTAACAGGTCCCCCAAGCTGAGCCAGCAGGGACCCCATCACTTATCCATGTTGACAAGGGTCATCCTCCTTCCTGGTCACCCTCCTTCCTGGTCATCCTCTTTCCTGGTCATCCTCCTTCCTGGTCACCCTCCTTCCTGGTCATCCTCCTTCCTGGTCATCCTCCTTACTGGTCACCCTCCTTCCTGGTCACCCTCCTTCCTGGTCATCCTCCTTCCTGGTCATCCTCCTTCCTGGTCACCCTCCTTCCTGGTCACCCTCCTTCCTGGTCATCCTCCTTCCTGGTCATCCTCAGCACTTGGAAAAGGCCCAGGCCCTCACCATGACCTCTGGCCCATGAAGCAGGAGCAGGGCTGCTGGCCCACAGCTGTGGCTGTGTCCTCTGACTCTCCCTGTGGTATTTATAACTGTGGGTGCATTGTAGGAAACAGAGCACTGGAGTTGGTTTCCCACAGTGATTCAGACCTGGATCAGGACCCCATTTCTGTGGGCAGCCTTCCCCTTCCTGCCCTTCTCCCTCCCTGCTCCCCTCCTGGGCTCTGTGGTCTTTCTTCTATGTGTCACACATGTCTGAGTTGGAGGTTCATGGATGTTCATGAAGGTGGAGTTCACTGTGCTCCTTCACATCAGCTCACAGCACAGATGGTGAGTTCCCTTCTGCTCTTCTCCCTTCACCCCTCTGCCCACCCGCAGGCCCTTCCTGGACCCACTGATCTCCTTCTCTGTCCACATCACCCTCCTCTCCTCTCCCTCTTCTCCAGCTTCCTCAATTGGGAGAGAAGATGGGCCCTTGGCTTCTGCGTCTGGCCTCCTTCATCAGCTTGATGGTCCCAGTTCCACCTGTTTCCCAGAAAATGCTGTCACTCCATTGTCTTCCTGGCTGAAGACCCACTGTGTGAAGACTCCAAGCTTTCTTCATCTACACCAGCCCCTGTAGGGTGCAGCCTGTCAGAGATTCTGCTGGAAAGTTGACCATTTCGTCTTCTTCATGAAGAGCCAGTGTTGCTTCTCTCCTGGAAAATCCTTCAGGACCTTGTTTTCCCATGAAATTAACGGCCCAGGAGATGCCAGCCCTGGAAGATGCCCACAGACCTTCCCAGGACAAGGGCATCACCACCTGGGCACTGCTAGGATGGTTCAGGGGATTCCTAGAAAACTGCCTAATCCCTGTATGAAAAGTTACTCCATCCCCATGTTGAACCTGTCCCCAGGGGATAATATCTGCCCTCTTGCTTCAACACATGCCCTGTCAGCAGTGGACAATATCTCACAAAAGCCTGTATGCCATGTGTTCCATGTCCCCAGGAGCCACAATTCAACATGTTACCCCACCCCCATACTTACTCCATCCCCAATGGATAATATCTAATATGTTGTTACATCTACATGCTAATCCTGCCCACAGGGGATGATATCTGATCTCTCATCCCATCCCAACACTGGCCTGTCCATATGGGATAATATCAGACATGTCACCACATCCCCATCCTCACTGTCTCCAGTGGACAACATGTGACCTGTTCTTCCATCCTATTATTGTCCCTGACCCTGAGGATAATATCTGACCTGTTACTCCATTCTGATGGGTGACTGTCCCCTGTGGATAATATAAGAACAATTACTCCATCCCATGGTGGTCAGTCCACAGCAGGTAATATATGACCTGTAGCCAGTAGATATTGTCGGAGATATTACTCCATGCCCACTCTAACTACCTGCCGTAGGGCTTGTACCCTTGGTCCTGCCCACAGGCAATGCTTTTCTCCAGTACTAAACTTCAGGACTTGGCGATATTCTTGTCCAAACTCGGATGTTTACCTCAAAGAGCAGTATGGCTGGGCACAGTGTTCATGGCACTGACCACCATCCAGGGGAGACCATCACCTACCACAAGACCTAAAAGTGGCTTTTTCTTGTCACAGATGCAGTCCCAGAAGATGTGGCTCAGTGTGTCCAGGAGCATTGTGGGCCTCAATGGCTTCCCCTCCAGAGGGCCAGTGCATGCATACTGATAGTGTCCCTGTGCTGCTCACAGTGACAGGCACAGAGTCCAAGACCCATGGGGCATGGCAGCATGACGGAGTCCTCCAAGGAAACCCAGAAATCTCCAAGCACAGGTCAAGCAGTCCTGCAGAGGGGAGTCCCTGCAGGAGGCCTGCATGAGGTCATGCTCATTGAACAACAGGGGACATGAGCCTCTGCCCACTCTGGGGGTTTGTGCTACAGGCACGAGAGGACTGAGACTCTGACCTGTGACCACACATCCAGATCCTGGTGCTTCAGGACTCTGGTGTCTGCTCATGCCCTGAGTCAGCTTTAGGTCACTGTCATGGAAAGACCTGACAGAAAAACTTGAGCACAAACCCTTCTGTGCTTCTCCATCCTTTTGCTGGAGGCTCCCAGATGTGAGGTCTCAGGGACTCAGGGGGGAAGACCTGGGGCAGCTGCATCTGAGCTCAAGACTCACTCTGCTTCTCTGTCCCCAGGGTTCTCTCCAGGTGCAGCTGAAAGAGTCAGGGCCTGGGTGATGGAGCACCTGCCCCAGTCTCCCTGGAGGAAGCTGGCCCTGGGCTGGAGACCCACCATGACCACAGGCTGACCTGCTCCTTCTCTGGGTCCTCACTGGGCTCTACTAACAGGGACTGGGCTGGGTGTGTCACCCAGGGAAGGCCCTACAGTGGCTGGCCAGTGTTTGGTCCACCCAGCCCTGAAGAGCTGGCTCACAAACTCCTAGGACCCCTGCAACAACCAGGAGGTATTCACCATGACCAGCCTGGACCCTGAGGATGCAGCCCCCATGACAGTGACCACCCTGGACCCTGCAGATGCAGCCCCCATGACTGTGACCAGCCTGGACCCTGCAGACGCAGCCCCCATGACAGTGACCACCCTGGACCCTGAAGATGCAGCCCCCATGACTGTGACCAACCTGGACCCTGCAGACGCAGCCCCTATGACTGTGCTCAGGTGCAAAGGCACAGCCTGGGGCTTCCTGCACAGGGCTCAGGTGGCCTGAGCTCTGACCTGTCCCTCTGCCTATGGGGACAGTGTGGAGAAAGTGCCTTCCTGCCAGCCTCCGTAGCTCCCTCTCCACCCAGAGCCTCAGAGCCCTGGAAACCTGTTCCTCCTCTAATTCTCTGTCCACGTCCCTTGGACTGCACAAGCAGGTGTCCTGTTGTGCTCTGTTTCATGAAGGCAGCATGCAGGGTGCCTGGCCCCTGGTCACACAGTTGCACAGGCCACCTGCTACAGGGGCTCCAATCCCAGGCAGTGGCAGAACACCACTGAGCACCAGCTGTGCCTTCATTAACTGCTGTGTAGGAGCTGCACTGGCATTGGGGGTCAGAGCCCATGCAAGAAGGCAGGACAGACACCACTTCCTGCAGTAAAGAAGAGACACGTGTGTCCCTAGGGGCACTGAGGACATAACCCATGAGGTGGTGGCAGATCCAAGGTCTCCCCACTGTGCAGGTCTCCACACTGTGCAAACCCAACTCCAGGGATCCCCAGGATCTGCTCCTGATGGGGCTCATGGCCAGGAGAGAAGTGGGTGCTCAGAGAAGGGGACAACTGAGAGCTGAAGCAGAATGTGTGTGCTCCATGTCAGACGCACATCTAACCAGCTGCATTAGCAAGTTATAAACAACTTAATAAAACAGAAACTGAAACACTGGCTAATTGTCAAAAAGTTACTAAAGCAGAAATGTGGAAACATGTTTATGAGAATCTCCAGGTTGAGATTTAAGTATGAAAACAGAATTGCCCACGACTTTAGGAGAACCTTCCTGCCATTCCACAGTGGGCTGGGTTCAGAGAGTGACCAGGTCAGCATGAGGAGGGACCAGGTAAATCAAGGTGTGTATGTGGATTGTGATACCAGGAAATTATTACCAGGAGGCAGAGGTCATCCTAAGGGACCTTCTGGTCAGGAGAAGAGAGGATCCCTGTGGTCCACCAAGTTGGAAACCACCTCACCCCACGTGCTGTGAAGAAGTCCGACTCTGGAAACGTCTGCATCACACACCAGCAGCCTGTGCAGGGCAGGGGTAGGGCCTCCCTACTGAGCAGCAGAAGAGGTCCACACCTGCACATGCTGGGGAGAGTGCCCGAGAGCACACTGCAGCTCTGAGCAGAAGCTCTCCTTCATCTGCCCCCAGGACAGTCCAAATCCACAGCCATGAGATTCCTCCCAGGGTGGGATTGCTCAGAGCACCAGGAAACCTGACAGAGAGGTGCTGGTGGGGCAGGGCCTGGAGCTGGGGGGGCTGGGGGAGGGCAGAGGGGACTGCACCTCTCCTCCAAGGGTGACCTTCACTCAGGCCTGGGAGCTGCCCTCCTGGGCACTTGCTGGGGGGGGGGGAGGGAGACCCCAGGCTCACAGGACATCCTGCAGGTGGCAGCCACCTGTGTGTCCTAAGAAGAAGCAGCCCACTGCCCTCCACTGTGGAAAGGACAGGGGACTTGGAAATCCCATGGAGGAGCACATGTCAGCAAGAAAACCCACCAGGACACCTGACTGTAGGACCCCAGGGCCCTGGGAGTCCCCAGCTCCATGCCACAGGCCCTCACCTGGGCCCCACACTCACTCTGGTGACAGGACCTGAACTGGCCTGGCTCTCCAGACAGGCCCAGGTGAGAAGCTCCACAACATAGAGACAGAAGGTCCTCTGCTCAGCAGTGCTCTCCTGAGGGACCTGGGCCAGGCTGGACCCCAGGGGAAGCTCACTGAGGGGGCCTGACACCTGTCACCACCTGCAGTTTGTCCTTCAGGCCCAGCCTCTTCTCCTAACCTAGGACCTAAAACTCTGTCCTCAGCTTTGCATCCCTGAAGCAGGTGCCTGAGACCATCAGCACATAAACAGGATCTTTATTGTGGATGAAGACATTAAGGCTCCAGTCCATGCTCAGCTGAGTCCTCTGCATTTACACCTTTCCTGGATGTTCCAGGGGCAATGCAGAGAGCTCCCTGTGGGGAATCACTCTCCATGTGGCTAGGAATCAAAAGGGAGGGAGGAAGAGAGGGGGTCTGCCAATCCCCTTGCGTGGAATGTCCTAGTGATTGACATAAATTCCCCTAGTCCACATGTCCTAAGGGATCCCCCACTGCCCAAGGAGCTCAGAACATCCTTAGCACATGGAATTTTGTGAGGACAATGATGCACATTAATCATTCTATCCCTGGACACAAAGTTTTCACGTCCATCTCATAATGCAGAACACATTCAGTCCTCATTCTTGAGACCCTAAAGGCATAAATGCTACAGCAGAGCTCAGAAGTACAGTGCAAAGACTCCTAAAGATTCAGGGAAAACTCGACTCTGTGCCTTAAAATCAAAGGCACACACTTCTATGTTCTATGGCAGGAGTGAACATTCTCATTTCAAAAGGAAAAAGACACAGATATGATGAGGGGGACTAAAACCCAGCAGGACTGACATTAAACCCACTGCTCCAATTCTGTCCTCAGGGTCACTGTAGGGGGAGAGAGGTGAGGGATCTGGGCAGGCCCACCACACAGCCCAGCTGGATGCAGTCCCCTGGCCTCCCTCTTAGTGAGCTTGGCCTGCAGCCTTCAGCCTCCTGGACAACTTCTGCTCACTGCTGGCTCCTCTGATCCAGGGGTCTCCTCAGCAGCCCTGACTTCACCTCACAGCCCCATGCATCACCTGCCAGGGCTGCCAGCAGGGACTCTGACCCCTGACCCCCATCTGACCTCCCAGCCCTTCCTTTCAAGTATCCATGTAAGCCTCCCTGACCCTGCAGCTCTCACAGTCTGCCCCCTGCAAAGCCAGCAGGGTGTGGCTGAGGACAAGGTCACCCTCAGCAGGGAGCAGGTCCTGGCCTCCCTTGAACCAGGGCTGGGAACCTCTGAGCCCCTTGCTGGCTGAACAGGGGAAACCATGCCCTGGGCAGTCCTGGGTCAGGAGCCCAGAGCTCTCTCCCACAGGCCCTGCCCTGGAGGGTCTTTCAGATCTTCCTCTCTGCCTCTGAGCTGGGGAAGCTGGGCCTTGTTGATCCCTGGGGTCCTGAAACACCCTCCATCCTCTGGGTGCAAAGCCCTGGGCTGCTCCCAGTGGAGCTGCTGGCCTCACCCTCCTGGACACAGCTCCTGGGCAGCACCACAGTGTGCTGCTCTCCCGGCCAAAGTGCAAAGCCCCAGCTCTGGCTGCACTGCCCCTCTCTGCCCCTCCCTGTCCTGCACATGGCCTGACATCAGTCAGAGGGTCACACACCAGGGCCTCCCCTGTGCCCTTGAGATTGTCCAGCCACAGTCTGCTCCAGCCTGAGTGAGTCCAGCTCCCACCAAGTGTGGATCATCCACAAATCAGGTTCTGAGGATGTCACTAAGAGTTTCCACCTGTGAGTTGTAGGAGGTTCAGGGGACCACACCTGTCCAGGGTAAGAGCAGAAGCCTAAATACGCAACTCCCTCTTGCCAGATATGAGCTGTTGGGCACAGTGCATCACCACTCAGGCTTCTGTGTGATTTCAGAACTGCATCATGGAATTGACCCTGATCCCTCTGTCATGATTATGTAGATGTGGAAAACACATTAATGGATGATGTAGGCAGAACAGAAAAATACACAAAAGCAGTTTTACTTTCTTGAATGCTGCTGTGTGCTCCTAACTGCACCTGATGTTCACCTCTACCCTAAATACTCCTCTAGGAGGCCTCCACGCAGAGCTGCTATATAGCAGGAGGACATGCAAATAGGGCCTCCCTCTTCCCTTGAAAACCAGCCCACCTGACCCTGTAGCTCTGCACAGGAGCCAGTCCTGGACTCCCAGCTCAGCCCACTCAGTGATCAGGACTGAACACAGCTGCTCACCATGGAGACTGTGCTCAGCTGGGTTTTCCTGGTGGCTGTTTTCAAAGGTAATGAATGGAGAACCAGAGATCCTGAGTGTGTGAGTGGACAGGAGTGAGAGGGAGAGTGGATGAGTGCCAGTGTCCTGACCAGGCTGCCTCTGTGTTTGCAGGTGTCCAGTGTGAGGTGCAGCTGGTGGAGTCTGGGGGAGGCCTGGTGCAGCCTGGGGGTTCCCTGCGACTCTCCTGTGCAGCCTCTGGATTCACCTTTAGTAGTTATAATATGTACTGGGTCCGCCAGGCTCCAGGGAAAGGGCTGGAGTGGATCTCATACATTAGTTATAACAGTGGTACTATTAAGTATGCTGACTCTGTGAAGGGCCGATTCACCATCTCCAGAGACAACTCCAAGAACACCCTGTACCTGCAAATGAGCAGTCTGAGAGCTGAGGACACGGCCACCTATTACTGTGCTAGAGACACAGTGAGGGGACCTCAGTGTGAGCCCAGACACAAACCTCCTGCAGGGTGCCCACGGCCAGCAGGGGGCGCTCAGCACAAAGTGAGCTCAGGTCACCCAGGAGCAGGAGCAGAGCAGGGTCAAGGGCTGGATTCCTACACCTGGGGGCCTCTCATGATCCAGTTTCCCCAGGGTCTCTGTGGAGTTGTGGTCTGTACTAATCCGTGTTGTCTCTGAAGATAGAAATTCTTTTTTCAGGGTGTATTTTCCTGTTTTCATTCCTCCTGGTACTTACACATAATATTGTGGTTCATTTTGACATAATCCACAATCACACAGTGTAATTTTCTCCACTTTGTCTGCAGTACTTCCCCTTGCCCTTCCCTCTCCCTCCATGTGTTCCTTCCTCTATTAGCTGATCTTCCTTCTATTTGTTTGCACTTTTTCTTTTCATTAGTGACAGGTATTTACATGGAATTTGCTCTGGTGTGTTTATTTGTGCAAATGGGCATTTTGTTCAATTTCTATCCATCTTTTTTCCCCTCTCTCCTCCTTCACCCTCCATTCCCTTCCTCTACTCACCTGCTCTCCATTCTATTTAGATGTTACTCTGTCCCCTTAGTTTGCTGTTCCTTCCACATCTGAGAGAAAACCTCAGCCCTTGATTTTCTGAGCCTGACTTATTTCACTTCCTATGATGTTCTCTGCATGGCCTTTCTCTCGTCCAATGAAGAGGTCCACAGAACAGGGTAGAGGAGAGTGTGGCTGCGGAGTTGCTAATCACCACCCCCAAAGACCAAGGAGAAATCAGGTCTGATTTTATTGCACAGTTACCATGTATATATACTCAGGCAGCAGCTAAGCAGAGTACAAGCAGCCACCAATACAATTTCTGGTCAACTGTCCCTGCAGTGTCCAATTGAAGAGTGGGCCATGGAGCTAGTGCAGGGACTGCAACACTCAGCCTCACGCCCAGGGCTGTGCCTACAGGGTAAGCAGTTTGCCACTTTCATGCCTAGCATGGGGGAGGGGTTTGCCACTCAGATGTCCTTAACTTATGCCATGTATGCAGTACTCTATGCACTTGTCCCCACAATTCTCCAATTCCACCAATTTACCAGAAACACTCTCATTTAATTCCTCTTTATGGTGAGTAACACCCCACTCTGTACACACCCCACATTTTCTTTACCCATCCATCTGGTGACAGGCATCTAGCTGGGTCCACCCCTTGGGTGCTGTGAGTTTCTGCTATAAACACTTGTGTGGCTGTGTCACTACAGAATGCTCAGTTTACATCCTTAGGACTGTAACAAAACGTGGAATACCTGGTCATTGGTGGTGTCCTAGTCAGCTTTTTTGCCGCTATGACTGAAAGGTCTAACCATAACAACTTAGAGGAGGAAAGGTTGATTCGAGGGCTCACAGGGTCAGAGGTCTCAGTCCATGGACAGCAGGCTCCATTCCTCAGATCTCAAGGTGAGGATGAACATCATGGTGGAAGACTGTGAGGAGGGGAGCTGCTCCCATGATGATCAGGAAGCAGAGAGAGACCCTCACCAGATACAAATATATACCCCAAGGCAACCCCCATGCCCCACCTCCCCCAGCCTCACCTGCCCACCTTCAGTCACCACCCAGTTAATCCATTACAGGGAATTAATTCACTGATGAGTTAACGTTCTCTTAAACCAATCATTTCAACTCTGAACAAAATCAACAAAATGAGACATAAAATAGAAGGAATTGTGAGAGACACTTCTGAAGTTGAGAAGATTATTGGAAATTATTTTGAAAATGTATCCTCCAGTAAACTAGAAAAATTTCCAAATAGAGACAAAATTCTAAACTCTTGTGACCTACAGAAATGGACACACAAGAGTATACAAATCTAAACCAGAAAAATATCAAAGAATGGAGACCAGCCATTAAAGTCATTTGAAGACAGAAAAGCCCAGGAACAGTGAATTATGAGAGAAATTGAAAAAATCTAAGGCTAAACTCCTCATATTACTATATAAGAATGAAAAAGAGAAAACACTGAAAACACATTCTATAAAGCTAGTATCCACTTGATGTCCAATCAAGCACAGGCACATCCAGGAAAGCCAGCAAACCTAACCCTAACCTTAACCCTAATCCTAACCCTAACACTAGTAGAACCATAAAATCTTGATCAGAATAGTAATGCAGGCACAGCCTCAGTGAGGGAGGAGCTGGACATACATCAGGTAGGGCCATATGAAGCACAGACTCGCTGGAGCTCACTGGCTCACACCCAGCACAGGTCAAGTAAGAAAGAATCATATGAAAGGCCCAAGGTCCCCGGGTGAAGAGCTGAGATAATTAAAAATGTCTCTACTTTCACCTATCTGGAAGAACAGCAATATAAATCAGATGATTTGCCAGGACTCGGAAAGTTCACCCAGTGGCACACACAGCTTTACAGGTGGTGAAAACATGGAGACCAGCAGTCTTACCTGAGCCACCCCAGGACCAGGAAGAGGGTGCTGCAGGCTCAGTGTTTGCAGGGAGTTCATGGTCAACTGCCGCAGTCTCTGGCTGGGCACAAATCACGAGTCTCACACAGCTTGTAGATTCAAACAGCAATTCTTTATTCCCGAACTCACACCGGCCGTCTACAAACACATTCTTGGGGAATCCATGTTCTCTGCCCAAATCCACACTCTGCCCAAATCCACTACTCCTGGGCTTCTGTCTCCCAAAATATACTGTCTGACCCTAAGAACTCAAGAGGAACTCAGCAGCAGGATATGCCCTATTCTAAAGGGGGAACACCCTAATCTCCTATTATGCTAAACCGGGGACACCCTAAACACGGATCCGCCCTGGTCCTTGAGCAAGGTCACCTTTCAAGAGTCCTTCCACTAGACAGCATGGGAGTAGCTGGCAAGGAAATTGTCATACCTACTTGGCTGATGGCTCCCAGCAGTCAACTCCACAGGGAACAAGGAGAGGAGCCCACATGTCTTATTAGTGGGCTGTGCTCACTCAGTCAGGCAGGAGGTCAATTCCTGAACCTCATCAGGAGGTCAGCAACTACACCTGCCCTCTCAGTGACCCCATCTCACTAAAGACAGTGTCCACTGTTCTATCCAAACGCTGGGCTGTGGGCAAGGCAGGTCTCACTGTAGTGATGCTGCACAGGGAAGGGACCTGGCCTCCTCCCTCACCCAGCCTGCCCTGCATGCCGTCCTGTCTGCTGTCAGCCTGGCTCTGCTGCTCTGGGGCACTCAGGGGCTCTCAGCCTCAGGCTGCAGCTGAGAGCTGCCTCTGCTCCCAGGACTCCCACCTGGACCAGCACCTCCATCCTGTCCTCTCCTGGTGGAAACCAGAGGGCAGGACAGGTGAGGGGAAGAGCTCAGGGCAGATTCCCACCCACTGCTGTCCACAGGCATTGGCTGGACAGTCAGGAGGACAAGCAGGACAGAGGGTGGGGAGGGCAGTGGGCACACAGCAGGAAGCCCCTGCCCTCCTGAGACCCTGCTCCCTCCTCTCCTGCTCAGTCTGTAGCCCCCAAATCTCACAGAGATGAAAGAGAAGAACTCGTCCTGAGAACAAAGGGGGGCTCTTCTCCTGGATGTGGGGAACCCCATCCTCAGCCCTGGGCTCTGTTCAGTCATCACTGAGGGCTTCTCCTTCAGGGCTGGGAGGTGAACCTGGGCCTCTTGCATGCTGGGCACGTTCCTGCCACTCTGAGACCCTCCCAGGTGCAGGAGGAAGGGCTTGGAGGAGGCAGGGCTGGGCTCAGGAGGGTGGGCTCCCCCTCTGACAGTCTCCAGCTCCCCTGAAACCACCTGCTCTCCTCTCACAGGTAAAGCTCCACCTGGGTTCCAGACAGGGACACATCTCAGGGGCACAGAGGACCTGGGCAGCCTGACCCCAGCCTCTCCAGATATCAGAGGAGCCTCACCCACATGCAAATCCCTCCTCCTGCTCTGGGTTCAAAGGCCCTCTGGGCTGTGGGAGCTCCCAGCTCTCTGCTCAGACAGGGCTGAGGTCTCTGGGAAGGAGGTGTGGTCTAGAAGATGAGGCTGCTGGGTCTTGTCCTGTGCCTGGTCACAGCTCCCCAAGGTGAGTGTCCCCAGTGTCAGACCTGGGTCCATGGGGAGGTTGTGACTGCAGGTGACTGACAGAGTGTGACTGTTCTTGTCCCCAGGTGTCCTGTGCCAGGTGCAGCTGCAGGAGTCAGGACCTGGCCTGGTGAAGCCCTCGCAGACCCTGCCCCTCACCTGTGCTGTCTCTGGATTCTCCATCACCAGTGGTTATGGCTGGAGCTGGATCCGTCAGCCCCCAGGGAAAGGGCTGGAATGGATAGCGGAAATTGATTATGATGGTGATACTTATTACAACCCATCCCTCAAGAGCCGAGTGTCCATCTCCAGAGACACGTCCAAGAACCAGTTCTCCCTGCAGCTGAGCTCCCTGACCACCCAGGACACAGCCATCTATTACTGTGCCAGAGACACAGTGAGGGGACCTCAGTGTGAGCCCAGACACAAACCTCCTGCAGGGCACCCAGGGCCAGCAGGGGGCGCTCAGCACACAGGAGCTCAGGTCAGCCAGGAGCAGGTGCAGAGGGAGGTGGGGTCCCTTCACCTCAGTCACATATTCTCTCCAGGCAGCTCCTTCTGGGGCGCGACCATCCATAGTCTTCTGGAGATGCCCGTGTCTCAGGACACCACAAACTTTTAAGTTCTTCCATCAAGTTTTCCATAAAGAAGAAAGGCTCAAATATAAGTTTTCTGAAGAGGACGTTGGTTACCAGAGTGTCTGCAACCTGGTGCCATTTATGCAAATCTGTGGCATTTCATTTCCCCTCTACATCACATGGATCTCCAGGGTCTCCCTTCCAACAGCTGACTTCCATTATTATATCATATTGTCCCCATTATTGTATCATTTTTTCATTTTATTTCTATTTGTCCTTTTTTATTTGTAACTTCTGCATTCTTTTTGACAAAGTGATAGAAGCATGAAACATAAGTTGTCTGATTCAGGTCTCAATATGTCCCTTTATCCCCCCTCTCCCCTCCTCTTGTCACCTCCCCTCAACTCTACTGATCTTTCTGCAATTTAATGATAGATTTTTTTATTAGTGTTTTCTGGATTTACTGATGGGGGTCATCACTTACCTGTACTAATATGTAAATAAGGAAGACTGCTAGGATTCATTCCACTGCTCTTCCCCTATGCTCTCCCTCCTCCCTTTCCCAAAATGAAAAACAAAAAGTGCTGGAAACATGGTTCTGGACTCTGTATTAGTCCGCAGTAAAAGTCAAACAAGAGGAGGACTCATGCTCCTTGGTTTTATGTCAATAAACTAGGTTCTCAGTAGAGCAAGTGCTTCCTGCAGAGGTACATTTGGGACCTCACTGGGTGGTGTTACTTGCTGCTCAATCTACTACCCATTTTCCTTCCTGTGACATAAATATGACTCTTCTCCATCGTCTCAGCTCTCCATCACACCCACAATTATCATCTGTTAATTCCCTGATTATTTCTGCTACTTGGGATTGAATCCAGGAGCACTTCACAATGAGCTGCATCCCAAGGTCCCTCACAAGGGACTCTGCATTTGAAACATGGTCTTGCTAAGAAGCCCAGCTGGCCTCACACCTGCAATCCTCCTGCCTCAAATCCTGAGGAGCTGTGATCAGAGGGGTGCCTGATCACGCCTGGAAAACAATTACATTATTAATAACTACAAGGTTCTTAACCTATAATCAACACAATGATATCCCACCTGAAAACTGAGGATTTCACCTGATGCTTTAAGTCTTGTCTCCTTTGCCTCATTGATATCTTGGTACTTGCTCTGAGGGCCTTGCTCAGGTCCTGCCTCTGCCTTGGTGGATGCTGGCATCACTTTCCATAAACAGGACACCTGCCATTTGCACACACTCTGTATTTGACTGCTTAAGCATGCTTTGTGATTATTAAATTTACACTTAGTTATGTAAGTTAGATTTTGGGGATCCACATATGAATATGTTTTAACGGACATGAATACACAATGAATTGTTGTGTGTCCTTGTCTTTCACAACTGTTGGTGTTTGATGATCAACTAATAGCGTTAGCATCTCTCTCCATCAGACAACAGCTGGCCATTCCAGCTGTATTTTCACACTTACCCTGAGACCTAGCTCCCTGACACAGGGGTGCCAGGCACCATGATGGATCCCAGGCTGTGCACACGCAGCTGTCCATCACCTGTCCCTCCTGGGTGTGGGGAGCCCACCAGCTGCTCTGCCCCAGTCACTGTGAAGCACAGCCTGGCTGTGGGCCACAGGTGCCCTGTGAGCTGCAGAGCCTCAGGACAAGGCCCTTTCTGTACGTGGCCCTCACCACTCCCCTCACCCTCACCCTCCCTGCGCCTTCCCATCTCCAGGGGCCACTGTCCTCTCTCTTTCCAGGACCTGATGCAACCAAACAAAAACATGAGTGATGGTGTGGTGATGGTCTCCCTCTGACTGACCCATTTCAGCTAGGTCCATGTGCTCCAGGGCCATGCCCAGGGCCAGCAGGGACAGGTTAAATTACCTTCTTCTCTGTGCACAGCATATTTTACACATATACACATATACAAGGGACAAAATGGTGATAATGAAAAGTACTTCAACAACCGTGTTAATGAGTTAATGACAGGATGCTTAGACTCCATGTCCCAACTGCTGTGCACAATGAAGAGAGGTCCTGTGCCCAAGCCTCAGGCTGTCCCACCCCATGTCTTGCTGGTCTCAGGACATGCTACACAGAGTGAGCTCTCTTGCCTGTTTCCCTCCAAGCTGGCCCTGTAGCTAGTAGAACTAGAGTACTGGAACCTTAGGGGACTTTCTCCAGTACTCTAGTTCTGCCTGTGCCCCAGGACTACCCAGTGAATCTTCTGGAATCAGGGTAGGGAAGACCAACCTCCACACTCGGGCACCCTGTGTGCCTGCAGAGTTAGCCCCATGGGAGCTGCCAGGTTGGCAGTTGGGTGTTGATCTCCAGACCAGAGCTGGCTCAGACCCACACTTACTCATCCCCAGGGCTGGATCCCCATCCTTGGAAGTTGTGTGTCCACCTCAGGCCCCAGCCCTGTGTGTGCTGAGTCCAGTCTGTGCTGCCTGAGCAGCTCCTCCTCAGCTCTCCTCTGCTGGACTTGTGGGGTTTCCTCTTGGAATTTGTTCTGGTAACTCCCTGGGACATGGTCACTGACTGATTCTTGGTGGCTGAGTGGAAACTGCTCGGGACCTGCTCCCTGTCCTGGTGCACCTGATACTCACTGTGCCCCTCTGGTGCTTCCCTGTGCTGCATTTCTGTTGGCTTCTGTCTCTCAGTTTCCACCTCCAGCCTCTGCTAACTTCCTGATCCTGGGATCTGGAGAAATTTTCCTTGCAGATCTCAACATCATAATCAAATGACTTTATGATCTTTGTGGTACCAGGTGGACCCCAGGGCCCTGTGCAAGGTGGAGCCTGTTCTACCTGTGGCCACACTCCAGGGCTGTCATTTTAGTTTGTGAAAAACAGCTGCACATCTTGGAGAGGCAGGAGCAGAGGTCCAGGTGCCTGAGCATGGCCTGTTGGTCAGCTCAGGACACATGGTCCACCCATCACCCCACACTGTCCCTCCTGGGAGGAGAGCCCTCCTGGTCCCTCCTGCTGGCTCTGCTGGGTCTGCAGGGTGAGCGTGCTGCCCACAGCCACCCTCTGGGTGAGGACAGACAAGTGCTCCTGGGTCAGCCTGGCCATGTGCCTCTTGTCTCAGCCCCTCCCTCTCCTGACCTTGCTCACCACCCCAGCCCCTGTCCAGCTCTGCCCCTGTGAGGCCAACTTCTTACATGGACAGGAGACTGAGGCCAGGAAGAGGCTGTCCTTCAGGCCTGGCCTTTCTCCTAGCACTGTAACCTAAATTGGGCTCCTCAGCTGTGCACCCCTGTGGCAAGTGCCTGAGGCCATCAGCGCATGAAGAGGAGGTTTCCTTTGGCTCCTGACTTCCAATGTGCTCTAGTCCATGAAGAGAGGAGTCCACTGCATTCACACCTTTCCTGGGTGTGCCAGGGAAATGCAGGGAGTCCACTGTGGGGACAGCCACTCACCTAGTGTGAAGGACTCCAAAGGGAGGGAAGCAGACATGGGGTCTGAGAGTCCCCTGATAGGGCATGTCCACAGTGATTGACAGAATTCCATGAGTCACCATGTCCTAAGGGATCCCGACTCCCTCACAGTACAAGGGGCTGAAGAACATCCTTAGCACATGGAATTTTGAAGGACAATGATGCACACTAATGATTCTATCCCTGGACACAAAGCTCTCATGTCCATCTCATAATGCAGGACACATTCAGTCCTCATCCTTGAGTCCCTAAAGGCACAAATACTTCATCTTAGCTCAGAAGTCCAGTGCAAAGACTCCAAAAGATTCAGGGAAACCCTACTGTGTGCCTGAAAACCAAAGAGGGCTTCCATACTCCCATGTTTTATGGAGGGCTCTTGGCAGCAGGGACTCTGACCCCTGACCCCCATCTGACCTCCCAGCCCTTCCTTTCAAGTATCCATGTAAGCCTCCCTGACCCTGTAGCTCTCACAGTCTGCCCCCTGCAAAGCCAGCATGGTGTGGCTGAGGACAAGGTCACCCTCAGCAGGGAGCAGGTCCTGGCCTCCCTTGAACCAGGGCTGGGAACCTCTGAGCCCCTTGCTGGATGAACAGGGAAACCATGCCCTGGGCAGTCCTGGGTCAGGAGCCCAGAGCTCTCTCCCACAGGCCCTGCCCTGGAGGGTCTTTCAGATCCTCATCTCTGCCTCTGAGCTGGGGAAGCTGGGCCTTGTTGATCCCTGGGGTCCTGAACCACCCTCCATCCTCTGGGTGCAAAGCCCTGGGCTGACTGAACACAGCTGCTCACCATGGAGAGTGTGCTCAGCTGGGTTTTCCTGGTGGCTGTTTTCAAAGGTAATGAATGGAGAACCAGAGATCCTGAGTGTGTGAGGGGACAGGAGTGAGAGGAAGAGTGGGTGAGTGCCAGTGTCCTGACCAGGCTGCCTCTGTGTTTGCAGGTGTCCAGTGTGAGGTGCAGCTGGTGGAGTCTGGGGGAGGCGTGGTGCAGCCTGGGGGTCCCTGGAGTCTCCCTTCAGCTTTTATATTGACCTTTAGTGACTACTGGATGCACTGGGTCACCAGCTCTAGGAAGGGGCTGGAGAGAATTTCAAATGTTACTAGTGTTAGTGGTGATAGCCCTATTACCCTGATACCAAAAAGGGCAGATTCATAATCTCCAGAGACAATGCCATTTGCTGTACCTGCAAAGGAGCAGTCTGAGAGCAGAGGACACGGCCACCTCTTTTTTTTTTTTAATATTTTTTGGTTGTAGTTGAACACAATATCTTTATTTCTTTATTTATTTTTATGTGGTGCTGAGGATCGAACCTGGGCTGCGCACATGCTAGGCGAGTGCTCTACTGCTGAACCACAACCTCAGCCCGTGGCCACATCTTAATGAGCCAGAGACCTTTGGGGAGACCTCAATGTGAGCAAGACACAAACCTCTCTGAAAAGGCGCCATGAGCCAGCAGGGGGCGCCCAGCACACAGCGAGCTCTGGGTCAGCCAGGAGCAGGTGCAGAGGGACCTTGAGGGCTGCTCCCCTGTTGGTTGTGGAGGTTCCTCTCTATCCCAGGGTCCCAGGCAGCAAATTTCTCTAGTTCATGGTTCAGTTTTATATCTGAAGATTCTGAAGAAGATTTCACTTTGTTATTTTGCAAAGTGACAGGACAAAGGGCTGTCAGAGCCCCAAATTACAGGCTTCATTTAAAAGCTGGTTCCGTCCACACTGTTGGAGCTTTGTCTTCACCCATAGATCCCCAGGGATCCTTTCCAGATAGAGATTCCTGGTCCTCTGCTACACTTTTAAATTGGTATAACCACTGCAACAGAGCAGA
Organism: Callospermophilus lateralis; assembly: GCF_048772815.1. Lineage (NCBI taxonomy): Eukaryota > Metazoa > Chordata > Mammalia > Rodentia > Sciuridae > Callospermophilus > Callospermophilus lateralis. The sequence goes on from NC_135307.1 coordinate 1,873,734, forward strand.
GATTCACCCTGTACAAGCTCAGGGTGAGGCCACACCTGCTCCTGTGAGTGATGTCACAGGAAGCCACATGGTCTCCTGAGCCCTCTTCAGAGTTGAGGACAACACCTGCTGGGACACACCATCAGTTCCAGAGTGACTTGCTTCTCTGGACTCATTGTCAGACTAAATGGACAGTGGGTTGGGACACAGCTTACTCTAGGACACAGAAGGTTCACAGTCCAGGTACATCACCAATGGCCACCAAGGGAGGGACTTATTCCATATTCTGTGCCTGAGGCCAACCAGTAATCAGAATTTCTTCCACCATCAGGTCACAGAGACTCAGGAGGGCTCCACAGTCCAGCACAGGGCAGTGTGGCCCCCATCACAAGTGTGCACAGGCAGAGCTCATGGAGCCTGATCCCTCCAAACAGAAGAGCCCTTTAGCAGAAAGAGCAAGAGGAGAAGGTCCCCAGAGGTATGGGGGCTCATGTGCCTTGTCCTGTCCTAAGCCCTGTGTTAAGACCTTCCTGCAGAATCAGGAGGGACTTCTCATGACATTCCACTGTGACGTCCAGTCTGTGGACCATCCACAGACACACAAAATATAAGGGACACTTTGAGTCCCCCACAGTGATGTGCACGGAGATGTGGGTGGGTACCGCAGAAGTCAGCTGACCTGGGGAGCAGGGGAGAGAGCTGAGTCAGTGTCGGGCTCTGCAGGGAAAGCTCCACCTGGATGCTCAACATTAGCCAGCACCAGAGGAAGAGGCACCCAGGGCTTCCTCAGCCCTGTGCTAAGAAGTGGGCCGAGGAGGTGAGCCAGGGGTGTGGGCTCAGCAGCATGTTCCGGGTCATGAATGCCCAGGTGATGATGGCCGAATAAAACCAATCCAAGCTAACTAGTGAATGTGGCATTGGCTGTCCTCCAATGATTGGTACAGTCTTCCTGTGCAGCATCTGAACTTGGCCTTGTCTTTCCTGGGATTTGACACATCATGTGACCTGTGTGTCTGTCCCTGCTCTGATCAGGCTGCCTGCCGCTCCTAGGCTCAGCTGGGCAGGGGGCACACTTCTGGAAATGCATGCATCTGCCCCTGCATGTCCCCCTGTGACCAGGGAAATACATACAGGTGGCCTCATGACCACTTGTATTCCTAAGGCTTCAGAAAGACCTGGTTGAGCAGGTGTTATATCTTTCATTCTCCCCCCTCTCTGTCACCCATAACATAAATAATTCTTTCCTAAATGGAGGCTGAAGAGTCCCACAAGCTCCTTGCTCTTTCCACCTCAGGAGTGCATTCACTGCACCTTGGTCAGGTGTTCCTGGAGCAGCTGGGCCTCCCAGTCCTGGGGGCTGCATGGTGCTGGGGCCACTCTGGCAGCCTGGACAGCTGAGGGGCTGCTGGCAGAGCAGCAGAGGTGCAGTCCATCTGTCCCCAAGGGCTGCCTGGGGTGGGCCTCCAGCAGGCCCAGGTCAGCAGTGCAGCAGGCCCCATGAGTGGAGAGGTGGCTGTCAGATTAGAGGACAGCACAGGGCAGGCAGCACCTGGGGACAAGGGCAAGATGCTCTCAGCACTCCAGGATCTTCTTTTCACTCCCACAAGGACTCAGCAATGGCTGCTCAGGGCCTGCTCAGCTGCCCTGGGGACCTTGTTAGGGGTTATATGTTTCTGCAATGCCACCTGGGGTCCTGGGAAAGGTGTGTGGCACTTACAGCTGGCCCTGCTCTCAGCATGTCCTGCCACTCAGGGAGGGCCCAAGGCTCTTCCCCCCTTTGTACAAGTGTGGACTGTACAAGTGTACTCCTTTGTACAAGTGTACTCCTTTGTACAAGTGTGGACGCCAGCTGCGTCCTGTGTCTGCAGGTGGATGGACAGTTCCTCCCTGACCAGCACACAGCTGGGTAGGGAGCTGAAGGGAGCAGCCATCCAGCTGCTTCCCAGGACCCTGGTGGGTCCCTGCATGGCTCTGTGCAGTGGAGCCTGGTGTGGAGCCCAGGCTGGCTCTGCTCTGTCCCCACCACTGCTGGGGCCTGTTTCCCAGAAGGTCCCAAGCTGTGCTGAGGGCTGGGGCTCAGTGGCTCCAGCAGCACAGGTGCCCCCTGTCAGGGGTGAAGGATGATTGACAGCTCCCTGTGTGGCAGGGGCAGAGGCAGCACCTGCACAAGGGGCCAAACTGAGGGTGGCTTCAGAGAGGTCCAGCCTGTCACCCATGTGCTCTGTGTGGTGGGGGCAGGATGAGCCCTCCCTCCCTCCACAGAGCTCTGTCCTGCACCAGTGGCCATAGACTGACCCAGGCCTATGGGCAGGGAGAAGAGCAGGGGCCTCTGCAGCTCCCTCATCCACTAAGGCAGCCTCCAGGCACCTGGCCGTGTAAACTAAAGTGCAAATTTCACATGTGCTAAGTGTGTGGACGTTTTTGGTTCAAGAACATGCAAACACACAGAAAGCATCCTTTGTAAACATCTAGAAAGTAACTGGATTACAGGTTTACATTTGAAGCACAAGTCCACAGCTTTTCAGATAAAAACAATAAATAAATTTTTGATGGTTCAGTCTGACAGCGAACTTTCAGATGTATGTCAAGATACAGAGGATGGGTCCCTGAAATTAATGTCTAACCTGCAGGAACTTGGGCCACTCAGAGGCAAGGGAGAACGTGGATGCCCTGGTTCTCCCAGTGGGCACTGGGCGCTCAGGTCATGGCCTGTCCAGCTCTGTGCTTCATAGCACCTAGGTGAGCCCAGCCAGTGTGCCTGCTCCCCTGCCATAGGGCTTGTCCCCTTGGTCCTGGCCACAGGCACGGCTTCTCCTGCAGTCCTGAGCTTAGGACTTGGAGAGGCTCTTCTGCAGACTCGGATGTTCACCTCACAGGGCAGTATGACTGGACACAGTGTGCATGACAGCAACCACTGCCATGGGAGACCCTCACCTACCACAGGACCATAGTGCTGGCTCTTACTTGCCACAGAGGAGTAGTTTATTATGTAGTCACAGCAGCTGTGGCTCAGTGTGTCCAGGGGCAGTGTGGCCTCTGTGGCTGCCCCTACAGAGGTCCAGTGCATGCATAGAGATGGTGTCCATGTGCTTCTCACAGTGACAGGGACAGAGTCCAAGATCTGTGGGGCATGGCAGCATGACACAGTCCTCAGAAAACACAGAAACCCCAAGGACAGGAAAGGAGCCCTGCAGGAGGGAGTCCCTGCAGAGGCCTCCACAAGGTCATCCTCAAAGGACTGAGGCCCTAGGGACACTGCAGTGCCCCCAAGGAGGAGTGCAGAATGCAGCCAAGGACATGGCCAACTCATACTGTGCAGAGCCACTCAGGGGACCTCAGTGTGAGCCAGACACAAACCTCCCTCAGGAGGCACCTGTGGCCAGCAGGGGGCGCTCAGGAGCAAGGAGTTGCTGATTGACTAGTGGATTTTTTCCAGTTGTGGTTCTCATTTTCCTGTAAAGTGACACACTTCCTGAGAAAGGCCCCCACAGTTATGCCTCTGGGCCTTCAATAGATGTTCATCAATTTAAAAAATAATGATTAACTGGTTGATGGTGTAACCTTGAATTCCTTGGTCCTCAAAGGAGTGTTCAGAGAGCAATATCTTCATGTCTCATGTACATAAATTCTAAATTTATAAAGGTCCCTGAACATACAATATACGTCCTCAAAGAGTAATTTGAAATCATTAAAGTTGCAATTATTGCCTTTTACAGCTGGAGATTAATTGATGGCCCAGAACACCTGGGCCACTTTGCACAACCACACAGAGACTCACAGTTTCATGTGCAAGCTCCCAGTCTCAGGCTACCTGTTCCTGGGTAATTCTTCTCCCACCTGACACATCAACATGGTCCTCCCTGTGACATCTTCCCATCCTCTGTACCCTGCGTCTGTGTGGAAACAGGAGGTGCATTCTGCACGCTCCACATGCAGACCACAGGCTTGGCAGACATGGTGCTGGTGCTGGACAGCAACAGCCTGGACACGCCTCGCCCCTACCTGCACATGAGCGTCTCACACAGTCGGTTATTTCCCTGGGATCTTTATGTCAATATGAAATGAGGAGATTAAATCCCCTGGAAACTGACCAGGTGGAGGGATTACCAGGACCAGACATTTTCTGTCATTGTTCACATATGAGGTGGCCCACAAGCTCACGTGTGAGACAAAGGAGAGAGGACTAGATTACCAGAGCTCACCTAAAGTGGATTAATCCACTAACATGGATTGTGTTGCAGCCACTGTAGGCAGGAGAGGTGGGCTGGAATACTTGGATCACTGAGGTTTGCCTCTGGGGGACACTCTGTGGAGCTCACCTGCTTCCTGGTGGCCATGTCCTGAGCTGGTTTCCTCCTCCACGCCCTTCTGCCATGGAGTTCTCCCTCCCTGGCCAGAGCCAAGGACTTGCCTCCATGCACTCCAACCTCCTAAGTCATGACCCAAAAGAAGCTTGTCCTCCTCTGTGTTCTCAGAATTTTGGTCAGGTGACAAAACAATGTATAAACATTGATATATTTTTAGGAGGTTTTCTTAAGGCCACATCATACATCCACTAAGTTTCTCTGATTTTCATGAACACTTTGTGCTGAATGGTGAAAGCAAACTGAAGCCCTGGAACAGGTGAGGTGGGGAAGACCTCACACCTGGCACAGGTGAGGTGGGGAAGTCTGTCACATGGAGGGCTCCAGGATCCCCAGGTCAGGAGGTGGGGTCATCTTAGGAAGCCTCCTAATTAGATACCTGGAAGAACAGATTTCTAATCAGATGATTTTCTAGGACTTGGAAACTTCACCCAGGGGCACAACTGGATTTGCAGGTGGTGAAAACATGGAGACCAGCATGTGGGGGGCCGTGACACTGAATGCCTAGCATTGTTCTTCCCATAATTAGAAGAGGCTCTGTCGGTCACTTTCGTAGTGGCCTGGACACTGCCCAGATCCTCAAGTAGCAGAATGTGTCTTCATGCATAGACATGCCTTCCCCCAGCCCCAGGGGTCGAACTACCTAACCTGTCCTTGTAACCCTTGACCTTTTTTGGATGGAACATTTTAAAGAATGAGCCCCCCCCCCCCAGTAAAAGCTCATTTTCAAATGTGCTAGGTCTCCCTCGCCAGCCCCTTGGGACTGTCCTCACTCTCTCATTTGGGGAGCTTGAGGCCAAGAGCAAAGGAGCCATCCTGAAGTTTCATATGAACGTAAAGTGTGTGTCTGTGCTTTATTTGATATCACAGGAAATTCCCATGAGTGACCATAAGTTTACTTGCCCCCTGCTGGTCAGGTGTGGCACCAGCAGGGTCTTACCTGAGCCACCCCAGGACCAGGAGGTGGGAGCTGCAGGCTCAGTGTTTGCAGGGAGCTCATGGTCAACACCACAGGGAACAAGGAGAGGAGCCCACATGTCTTATTAGTGGGCTGTGCTCACTCAGTTAGGCAGGAGGTCAATTCCTGAACCTCATCAGGAGGTCAGCAACTACACCTGCCCTCTCAGTGACCCCACCTCACTAAAGACAGTGTCCACTGTTCTCTCCAAATGCTGGGCTGTGGGCAAGGCAGGTCTCACTGCAGTGATGCTGCACAGGGAAGGGACCTGGCCTCCTCCCTCACCCAGCCTGCCCTGCATGCCGTCCTGTCTGCTGTCAGCCTGGCTCTGCTGCTCTGGGGGACTCAGGGGCTCTCAGCCTCAGGCTGCAGCTGAGAGCTGCCTCTGCCCCCAGGACTCCCACCTGGACCAGCACCTCCATCCTGTCCTCTCCTGATGGAGACCAGAGGACAGGACAGGTGAGGGGAAGAGCTCAGGGCAGATTCCCACCCACTGCTGTCCACAGGCATTGGCTGGACAGTCAGGAGGACAAGCAGGGCAGAGGGTGGGGGAGGGCAGTGGGCACACAGCAGGAATCCCCTGCCCTCCTGAGACCCTGCTCCCTCCTCTCCTGCTCAGTCTGTAGCCCCCAAATCTCACAGAGATGAAAGAGAAGAACTAGTCCTGAGAACAAAGTGGGGCTCTTCTCCTGGATGTGGGGAACCCCATCCCCAGCCCTGGGCTCTGTTCAGTCATCACTGAGGGCTTCTCCTTCAGGGCTGGGAGGTGAACTGGGCCTCTTGCATGCTGGGCACGTTCCTGCCACTCTGAGACCCTCCCAGGTGCAGGAGGAAGGGCTTGGAGGAGGCAGGGCTGGGCTCAGGAGGGTGGGCTCCCCCTCTGACAGCCTTCCAGCTCCCTGAAACCACCTGCTCTCCTCTCACAGGTAATGATCCACTTGGGTTCAAGACAGGGACACATCTCAGGAGCACAGAGGACCTGGGCAGCCTGACCTCAGCCTCTCCAGATATCAGAACAGCCTCCCCCACATGCAAATCCCTCCTCCTGCTCTGGGTTCAAAGGCCCTCTGGGCTGTGGGAGCTCCCAGCTCTCTGCTCAGACAGGGCTAAGGTCTCTGGGAAGCAGGTGTGGTCTAGAAGATGAGGCTGCTGGGTCTTGTCCTGTGCCTGGTCACAGCTCCCCAAGGTGAGTGTCCCCAGTGTCAGACCTGGGTCCATGGGAGGTTGTGACTCAGGTGACTAACAGGGTGTGACTGTCCTTGTACCCAGGTGTCCTGTGCCAGGTGCAGCTGCAGGAGTCAGGACCTGGCCTGGTGAAGCCCTCACAGACCCTGTCCCTCACCTGTGCGGTCTCTGGATTCTCCATCACAACCAGTGGTTATGCCTGGAGCTGGATCCGTCAGCCCCCAGGGAAGGGGCTGGAGTACATAGGGCTCATATATAGTGACGGTAGCACTAACTACAGCCCATCCCTCAAGAGCCGAGTGTCCATCTCCAGAGACACGTCCAAGAACCAGTTCTCCCTGCAGCTGAGCTCCCTGACCACTGAGGACACAGCCACCTATTACTGTGCCAGAGACACAGTGAGGGGACCTCAGTGTGAGCCCAGACACAAACCTTCTGCAGGGCACCCAGGGCCAGCAGGGGGCGCTCAGCACACAGGAGTCAGGTGCCACCTTCAGAGCACAGAGGAGAGTGGATGCTTTCTCTCCAGGTGATCAGCGTCTCCCTGGATCCCATCATGGAGAACCTGGAGGTCTCTTCTGCCTCAGATCATCCCATGCTCTTTTCTTATGGAGTCAGGAGTGTCTCTCTCCACCTATCTCAGGTAAGAATTTTGAAACCTTTCCTGACTTCCTTCCTGATGAGGTCTTGTCATCAGAGGTGACAAGAGTTAAGGGAACTGAGACAAAGGCTGGGGACTTATTTTTCCCTGAAGGAACTTCCTCAATAGGCAGCTCCATGGTTCCCCTAAGAAGAGTCCCCGCAGGTTGGGGTCCCATTCTAAACTGCTTTTTCTGGTCTCTTTATAGGGGCCACAAAAATCTTAGCCTGGCATTTTGAAACACATTAAGCGCCTGGACTGTCACAGTTAAAAACTCTTTTAGGTTACCTCTAGTATTTGGAAGTGGTTCTGTAAACCCTTTAAGTTTTGGGAGGTTTTGTTGTTACTGTGAGTATCTGGGGCTGAGAGACAAAAGCCAAGTTTTCTAGACAAAAGGATACTTTACATATCTTAGAAATGATGATCCTAAAAACTCTCTAGTTCTAAGCTGTCCTCTGTAGGAACTGACTGTCTACTCTGCTAGCCACCTGCCCACTTCCTAAATGAAGGCAATCTCCACATGCTTTATGACCTTTGGCTTTTACTTTTAACATCTGTTGGCAGCCCTTTCAATGCAAGCTTTGGTCAGCCCAGTTGGAAACCTTTTTAACCATTGTTTTTTAGGTAGGTGTCAGGCCAGGTGGGATTAGGTTTCCCATAAGGAGGCTAACAGCCAAAACAATGGGCAGAAAGAAAAGGAAGGTGAGAGACAAGAATTTATCCAGGCAGGGAGTGTGACTGAGTCCAAAGGTGGGGGGTCACCAGTCCCTGTCTTGTCTCACTAAGTTGGGGAAAAAAGTTACAAGCAAACTGAAATGGAGACTAACCTAAACAGACAACAGGGGAACACACTGTAATAGCACCAACAAATAGGACAGGACAAAAACACAAGTCAGTCACTCTCCTCCACATAATCCCAGCCTCCAGACCCTCCTCCAGACCCTCCTCAGGATCCACTCTGGGAGCTCTGCTGGGTCTGGACCAAGGCCTCCTCAGGCTCAAGGTCTCTTTACACACCTTTGGGCTTTACAATCAAGCACCTGAAACACTTGGAAAGGTTTGCAATCAAGTGCTGATGCACCCCCAGAGGAGCCCCTGACACACTTCAAAAGATTTACTATCAGGCACTTGGAACCTCTAAGGGTTTACAGTTAAGTCACAGATAGAGCCAATGAGGGACCTCCCAACACATGCACTTCTGTTGAAGTCAGAATTAGGCAGTCAGTGTAGACAGGTAAATCAAGTCAGGTCCGTCAAGGAGGCCAATTTGAGGGAGTCTGGGAAGTTGGAGACTGTCCCCTGAGGGATTTTAGGTAGAACCTGCCCTGCTCCAACCTGTTGCCAGGGTAACCTGCCCCAGGAATTGCCCTCCCTCCAGGGAGCTCCAGGGTTGTTAAAGTGTCCTTGTCTCCTCCACCTGCCCTTCCCCCTTCAGCCCACCTGGTCCCACCTGCTGGCCCTCCCACCCAGCACTCCTGGGCCTAGTCATGTCCATGGGAAGGAGAAAGATAAGGGGGAAAGACGGAGAACAAAGGAATCCTGGGACATAAAAGTGCAGAACACCTCATTTCTTGGGATACCAGGACACCAGCTAGGGCCCCTTCTCCCCAGCGGGAGAAGTCTAGGTCACCCTGTCTAACCCAGCCCTGCTTCACCTGCTGGTCTCCCTGTGCTTCTCTAACGTCCACACTTCACCCTGGGGGAGCAGACTCCTCACCCATAACCTGCAGTATCACTATCCTCCTTCAAAGCCTCTGCATTTACAGATGTGCATCACACCAGAGCTTTCAAAGGAAGACTCAAATCAGTCACCACAAAATGTCCAGCACCTCACAGAGAGCTCCAAAACTAGATGTGGGGCCACCTCTCTCTACTTCAGAGGGTCCAGGATTCCCATGTGCCTCAGAGCCACATCTTGACTCCAGGGTTCATCTCACTGGGGCCTTCAAAATGTTCAAGTCAGATTGCAATAAATCTCCATGTTGATCTTAAAGCAGGAGGTGGAACATTTGTTCACCAGTTGGAGGTTCATATCCACCAGCTGGTGGGACAAGGGGTAGGCTGCAAGTCCACACCCTTCAACCCCATCCTGGGATTTGAGTACACCTTTTATAGTCCAAAACCACATTAAAGCATAAGGGGTTGCTGCTGTATTTCAAAACCATAAATAAACATCATGAGATCTAAAATTATAGGCAGAAAAGAGAGTGGGCCAACACGTCCCCAGTTGGGCACAAGTTAAAGATTGTTACCAATGTCTACACAATCAGTCTCTGACAGGGCACATGTCCAAGGAAAACAGCAACCAAAGGAAGAACACTTTTATTATATAAGACTTGCCACTGTGTGTTGCCAAACATGCTAAGCAACTGTTGATGGGGACAGAGGAGGGGCTTTCCTGGGAGAAGCATGTGTTACATGATGTGGGGTCTCAGGGCAAAGTGGAGTCGGCTTGGTCATTGCCCATATAGCCTGGCCATAACAATACAATGTACAATTTTTTGTGTCTTAGGGAACAAAATCATATTTCCAGACTGTTGCCACAGATCCTTTGACTAATCCAAACCATTCCTAAAGGGAAACCTAAACTGCTTGCCCACATCGTCCCCTGTCGCCCAGAATCAGCCAAGGCTGTCACCCATTTCCCCTTACAGCAGTCAGGGTTCCATTTTCAGAGGGGGACTGATGTCAGGTGGGGGTGGCACAGGTCCTTCAGTGTAGGTGACAGTGACTGGGTCAGCAAGATGGGGGCTGACTCTGCAGGAGACAAAATGCTAACACCTCCAGGGCACCTCCCCCTCCAAGCTGCCGCCAAGGTTCCCTGCCTCCAGGGACCTGCTCCTCCTGCTAGGATTGCTAGTGAGTAGCCCTGGGGCTCCCTTCCTGCTGCACCCCTGGGGCGCTCCTTTCCCACCCTGGATCCCTCCACCTTTTGTGTCACAGGGTCAGGTTGGGAGGAGGAGGGGGTGAGACTAAAGGAAATCTAAACTCTATGTAAGGGGCAGGACCCCCACTCCCTCAGGCACCAACTTGGACCCCTCCTCTGCAGAGGACCCTCTGTCCCTCTCTCTCTGTTCTATTTTTTAAATAAAATGTTTTGCTCTTGCAAAAGAGTATATACTGCATCTGCATTCACAGGGCATTTTCTGAGTGCTTCAATTTCCACAATGTTCTACTTCCTGTGTCCTCTGCCTCACTGAAACCTCAGGACTGGCTCAGGGGGATCAGTCAGCAGTTTCCTGAGCCCTGGTGGATACTGGGGTCACTCTCTCTAAACATGACCTCCTTCATCAGCAGAGAGTCTGTTTAAGACAGACTTAAGAGTTTAAGCCTGCTTTTCTGAGTATAATATTTGAATGTATTTATGTAAATTAGACTTCAGGAATTTGTAAGTTGAAAAGGTTTTTTTCTTTCATATCTAATTAATTTTATCTAAACAAATTAATTATTCCTCTTTTAAGTTCCAAATATAAACATAAATATAAAACATATAGGCTCATATATAATTCAATAAATACATTTTCTTTAAAAATTTTAAATAAATCCTGAAAGGATATCAACAGTTTTAAATTGAAAGACCCCAGCCCAGAAACCCCAGGCCCCATTGTGAAACCATCAGGGCGTGTTGCTAACCCACTAAACAAGGGAGAGGTCTATCTGTTAATCAGTTAAGGGTAGTCTATTGTGAAAGGACAGGATGGTTGGAAAAGAACAAAAAAAAAAAAAAACCAGGTCCCAGGGCATTCTTAGGCAAATAGGAACTGATAACATAAAGTGAAGAACAACTTTGCCCTTTAGGTAATCTATATGCTGGGTTCAAAATAACCAATAAGAAACCTGTTGCTTACCGCGCGCGCGCGAAACCTGCCCCATTATCCTATAAAAGACCTGTACCCCAAAGCCCGGTGTGCCAGTTTACCAAAGCTCCGGCTGAGGTTTTGCTGAGCACCCACAGGCATCTGTGTCTGAATAAACCTCTTGCGTTTGCAGCCAGTGCCTCGTGCGTCTTTCTTGGACAGGGAATCGGTGGGTCTTTCATTTGGCGAGCCAGCCAGGAGAACTCCTGTAACCCCGTCCGGATCCCTGCCCGAGGAACACCCGGCAACCACTGGGAGGTAAGCTGGCCAGCTCGTGTCATTTTGTGTCTCTTTTGTTCTATGTTTGCAGTCTTCGGTCGTTATCTGTCTGTGCGTGGCGTCTGTACGATTACGCGTAATCGCTCTGTTTTCTGGGCAGCTCGAGAAGGAGTTGACGAACTCGGACTTCTCTCCTGCCACCCTGGGAGATGTCCCAGGGATTCCTGCCACCCTGGGAGACGTCCCTGGGTTCTGAGTGGATTGCCTGTAGTAAAGTATTTTGTGAAGTATTTGGTAAAGTATTTTGTAGCTGACGGATCCATCTGAGCCTTTAGTTTCTGGGTAGCAATCCACGACGTGCTGCGAATTTTGTGGCCGCGCTGCGAATTTTGTGTTATGTTTCTGTTGTCCTGTCTGTCCCCAGCCCAAAACCCTGGCAAGAGAACTAATCTCCCAATCTGGGGTTGTCAGACCCAATCTGAGGGGGATGCTCCCCCAATCTGAAGGGAAGGCCCCAGTTGGCTTGGGGCCAGCACCCACTTTCATTTTTTTGACAATCTGAAAAGGGAATCTATGTCTTTGTGTGTCTCTGTGTGTCTTTTTATGTCTCTGTTTAGTGTGATGGCATTGTTTTACTTTGAACCGATGCAGAGTCCCAAATTCCAATCTGCCTTAGAGGTGTGGAGATAACTTTAGCTAAATTTTAACCTAAATTGTAAGCGAGATTAGGGAAGCAGTGTTTTCTTTTCTTCCCGTAGTTGGCTTGCGTGCACCCACTGTGGTTAAGAAATGCCTGCTGGGGATCTAAAAACTTTGATATCTCGCTTTAACTTTTCTCAAAACCCTGTCCTCATTATTAAATTGGCATTAATTGGCTTTGGGAATGGGAGCCGAACTTTCAGTCATAAATTCTGTCCCAGACTGAGATTCTACACCGAGGTAAGTGCACGCACCCCATGTCTGTTTGAGGTGCACCTTTCTCTCTCTTTCTCTCTGGAGGGTAAGGTGGGCACCCGACGGCTACTTAAACGCAACTAGTGCAGCCGCCACTCTTCAAGACTCGGGTGAGAGGTTTCTCGGCCTAGGCAGCTCTTAATCACCTGTTCAATACAGAGCAGGCATGTTGGGTTCTGCCAAAGCCGCTTCCAACTTTTCTGTCTGGGCCCGGAGAGCAATTGGCGTGAGTACACAGTGTCTGGAATCCCGACCTGCTTTGGATGCGTGGAGGTGGAGGAAGGAGTTTGGAACAACTGCGGAATTCTGGTCTGGGCTACTCTCAGACGATTCTTAAGGTTCCTTTCTCTTGAGCCCCCTCCCGACAGCCCTAAGGGGTATCTAGGGTGATCGGTAGATGAATGGCACTGAGGGAAAGCCCCAATCACATTTGCCTCCGTATGGGCTACGCAACACTCCCACAACCTCGCATCCATTCCTCCTGGATGCTCCCCTTCCTTCGCAGGTCAGAAATGTTAGAAAATCAGGTTGCAGGACTAAGAAAGGCACGGGATAATTAGCAAAATCTGCCCAGGTTCCCTAAGGTGCATAGGTAACTTTCAATAGTCTGTTTTACCATCCCAATGTTTAAAATGAGCTGTGTTCTTTAAGCTGCTAGAGAGACATTTTTAGAATCAACTCCTCCGGTAATCTGCTACCTTACAACCAGTAGATATCCCTTAACACTTAGGCGGCTCCTTTAGTCTACAGTTCTGCCATGAGAAAAAGAGTCAAGAAAAAAACTTGAGCCGATCAAAGTACATTCCCTCTTCCCCCTTCAAGACCTAAGGCAGATAAAAACTGACTCTACTGGAAAGTTAGGAGATATGCCAGATTGCCTGGGATTGGGTCTATCCAAAGAAGTTAATCCTGTAAGTAAAGGGGAGACTGAGAAACTCCCAGCAGCTGCCAGAGCCACCTTTGCTCTGGGGAATTTCCTCATTCTTTCCCTGCACTGTAAGGATTACTCCACCTGAATGCAGTAAAGTCAGTCACACCGAGACCCTTAATTTTACACCTATAGTTGCCCCTATGTGAAAACATCTGGTCCACTCATGGGGAAATCTACGGTGCCACTGATAGGAGTCATAATTAAATGGAAGTTCAAAACCTGGAGAGATATTTTCTTATCTAGTTGTCTGATTGTTTCTTGGGGATAATCTAGGCTAAATGTGTGTCTAAAAAATGATGTTTCATTGTAACATCTGGTATCTAAATGAGTTTGAAGCATTGCACAATCTTGCAGTTAAAAGTTAGGGTTAGATAATTGTTTAGTTTGTGATTTCAATAATTCAGCCAGAGAACTTAAATACTTAGGATAAAGAAAATTAAAAGAACTCTACTTCCAAGTTGGCAAGTGACTCCCAATCATTCAGTGTTATTTTTTCATCAATTTTGAACTGGGTAGCCTGAAAAGATTTCACTAGGTGTACCAGTGCATTAATTTGTGCAAGGATAGTAAATTATGATTTGGTATCTGTTCCCCTTAGTGTATAAGATTCAGGAAAAAAAAAAATGTTGGATTGGGACGTTGGTCTGGCTTATTGAAATAACATTGAATAGCAACAGTCTTGGAAATTTTTTAAAAGCTTAATTTTGGATATACATGGTAGTGTGTAGTTCTCTTTTAAGATTTTCTCCAGGTGATTTAATGAAACTTAATACTACTTTAGGAACTTCAGAACAAAGAAAGTGACTTAATGATCCTAAATAAATTTCTTCTGATGGTAGAGATCCTATTTTCAGTTTTGTGTGAGCAAGTTTTTCTAGTGTAGGAAAATGTAAAAGGTATGAAATTTTATAAATTGCATCTTAAACTTGTATCATAATTTTCAACATCCAAACCTGGAAATTGTGACTTATGGTTAAAATGCCTTAGGCATGAGGTTTGTGCTCAGAATTCCAGTTTTCCCAGACCTCAGCCAGGACTTAAGCTGATATGCAAATAGAAGAAGCCTGGAGCACTCAGTAGGAGACAGATCTGAGGCCCAAGGAAAAGAAAAAAAAAGAGTAAAAGTGTCTTTTTATGGGAACTCAAACTAGATTAAACCAAAGAGTAATTACAGGCCGGTCAATTTTTTCTAGGACTTTTGCTTTTTTCTTAGATTCTGTATTTTTTTTTTGAGCTCATGATTTTGATCCTACAGACAAGTTAATGTTTTTCTGATAAGTTCTATTTTTGATCAACTATGGAGTTTTTAAACATTGCAATGAGATATCACCTGAGAAAGCAACAAGGCCTTTACTATTGTGTTGTGTTATACTCGTGTTATGTGTTGTATGTCAGTATGTCTGTGTGTTTGTCCCTATATCATGCAGTGATATGCCAATTGACAGATGAGGAGTGCTCATGAAAAATTTTAAAAATGGATCCAAATATCTTTGATTCACGTGATTCAAATGGCTCAATTTAAATTAGGTAAACAGATGAAAGTAAAGATGTCTTTAAAATTAAGCTTATTATAAGTTTTTCTAGGTGTTCAAAAATAAAACCTAACAAAATGTTGATGTGTATAAAATAATCTGATTAAATTCAAAATTTACAAGTATTGTTTCAAAATGTGAACAGAAGGAGGTTAACAGATAAAAAAGAGAAACTAGAAGGTTCTAGGTATGGATTTCATAGAGGGAAAATGTGGTTCTGGATAAGAGTCTATATGATTAAGTAATTAAGAGGGTTTAAGTAAATGATATAAAGAAGGTCTGTGTAAGTTGCTTATAAGTGTAAGTTTTTGAGCAAGTAATCTTAAAGAAATTAAACAGCTGGTTAAACAAGTGCTATTGTTTTAGAGAATTGTGCTATGTTATCTCTTTAAAAGCTAAACTTGGTTAATATAAAAACATCAATGTAATTGGTGCTATTAATGTGTTCACATCTTCCAGGTATACAAGTCTGTTAGGTAGAAGCTTCAAAAGAGCATTATATCAAGCTGTGTTCTAAAGTTGTATGATAATTTTAGGCTTAAAAGAAAGATATGTTGGAGATATAATTAAATCATTTGTGTTCTATAATGGGCTTGTTATCAATAAGATATGTACAGTTCTATGTTACTTTTTACACTGAGATACAACTTAAGTGTATTTTTAAGTTAATGAGGGCTTAATCTGTGTAAAGGTTTTATTGTAAAACACAAAAGTACTTTACTACTTTTCTACAAAAGGTTAGAAGCTTTCAGCCTTTCTTTAATTCATGTTTTAGATGTGATATTATGTTATGTTTGCTCAAGTTCACAACAATTTATGTAGGCTTTGTAAAGATCAGTCTCAGAACTGCAGTACTTAAGATTTATGAAGAACCCCGCCTTACTTGAGATAAAGCTCTATGTCCCATCCCACTATATGTGAAAGTAACTATAAAAAATAGGCTAGATTTCAGTACATTTAAAGTTGTTTCCAAAAGTTAGTTTTTGTTAAGATTACTAAGATCTCAAACAGGGAATTATAATGTATAACTCTGCCAAAATTCAAGGTAGCTATTATATGAACTAAATATGTTTTTACTCTTTGATAATTTTATCTTGTAGTTTTCAAAATGGCTTAAAGATTGCCTGTTAATGTTTTGCAGAGGTACTGATTTAAGAACTCACAACCTGGGTTAATGTAAGATAAAGAGTTATCACCTACAGGATAGAGAGATAGACATTAAAGCCCAGTGCGCTTAATATAAGGCTGTTAACTTATTTGCTAGATGTTTAAGATCAAGTTTTAAAATTAAAAGTTTGGCTTTTGCCCTCTGAGTCAGTCTGAGTCAAGGGATAGGGGACTTTTCCTAAGGGCTCTGCAACTCTAGGCCACATAACCTCCTGAACAGGGAGATTAATGAGACCAGTGGAGGACAGAAAGCCAATCAGTGCATTTGCTGTGAAGAGGAGGGTCATCAGAAAAGGGAGACATCCCTGATGCTTCTGAGGGAAGCCACATGGTCAAGCAAGGCCTGGACCCATCCTAGCGCAAATGGCACTAGCAGATCTGAAAAGCTGCTGTAAAGTTCCCGAGGACTCCCAAGGAAACTCAGCTGACTGTTAACAATAGATAGAAACAAAAGTCAGTTTGACTTGCTTCATCTTAAACACTTAGCAAAGACAGTCAAAGCCAAAACACAGCTATTCCTGGGCATTTTTAAATAAAATAGTTAAATGTAACTTCCATAAATAAGTAAACTGGAGGCTTCAAAAGAGATTCTCAGACAGGAATGCCTGATAACTATCAAAAGGAACTGCCAGAGTAGTTTTTAGTTCAAGGCTTTTATTTCTAACCTACACAGGTAGGCATGGTGTTTGCTTGTATGGTTATCCAGCCCTGAGTAACAGAATTAAAGATTTCTCTATTAGACACAGAGGTCAAACTAGTAAAAGGATTTTGCAAGATCAGATGACATTAAATTGTTAAACTGTGTCTTAAGGGAAAGGACATCTGTAACCCTAAAAGTTAAATGTTATGTTTACAGTCCTGGTAACTGAGGATGTTAAAGCCTGATGAGGGAACTTATGTATAGTGACATGTTCCAGCTTTTGCAACACTTATTCAGTACTCATGGTTTTTGTTTCTCTCATAGAAACACCCATCCCCAGATGACAACCTGTTTTTCCCCAACCAGATCTCAAATGGAACTGACTTCTAAATGGGAACTCACGTCCCCCAAGTCGCCCCCCACGTCTTCAAGCCCCCTCATGTTCGACACCCCTTTTTCAGCTCTGAAGCAGCCAGAACGAGTCATCACCCCTTCTCCACACAGCAATAAAGTTTCTAAAATTAGGGGGGAACAAAGCCAAAAATGGAAAGGCAGTGTAGATAGGTAAATCGAGTCAGGTTGGATCTAGGAGGCCAATTTTAAGTAAGTCTGGAAAGTTAAAGACTGTCTCCTGAGGATTACTGTTTACCAAGATGTAGAGTCTGCCTAAATAGGCCCCCAACTGAGGGAACCATGATTGGTTCCCAAGTTTCCAGACAAAGGGGGGAATGAAAGACCCCAGCCCAGAAACCCCAGGCCCCATTGTGAAACCATCAGGGCGTGTTGCTAACCCACTAAACAAGGGAGAGGTCTATCTGTTTATCAGTTAAGGGTAGTCTATTGTGAAAGGACAGGATGGTTGGAAAAGAACAAAAAAAAAAACCAGGTCCCAGGGCATTCTTAGGCAAATAGGAACTGATAACATAAAGTGAAGAACAACTTTGCCCTTTAGGTAATCTATATGCTGGGTTCAAAATAACCAATAAGAAACCTGTTGCTTACCGCGCGCGCGCGAAACCTGCCCCATTATCCTATAAAAGACCTGTACCCCAAAGCCCGGTGTGCCAGTTTACCAAAGCTCCGGCTGAGGTTTTGCTGAGCACCCGCAGGCGTCTGTGTCTGAATAAACCTCTTGCGTTTGCAGCCAGTGCCTCGTGCATCTTTCTTGGACAGGGAATCGGTGGGTCTTTCAAAATATCTCAACATTTGGGATTAAAGAAAGAAGCTGCTAGTAGATAGACTACTCATAAATATTTTGCCAGTAAACGCAGTTTAATTTACTATAAATTTTAAGCAAATTTCCATAGTAAATAAGTAGTTGATAGTTGCAAATTTCCTAAAATCTCACGACAAACAAAATTGAACAATTTAATAATTAGAAATCAATGAGATTTTTTTTAATTTTTTATAAAATGAAGAATTTTTAAAAATATGAACACATTAGTTGATATGTAAATGATTTTCTTTACATTCAGGTAATTATGACGACTTAGGAAAAGAAATTGAAGATAAGACAAATGTGGTGAGATGTTTTTAAAGCTTTAGCTTCTCTGAGTTGCATAATCATTATATACAAATTCAAGCTGAGATAAACCTGCTGTGGTTCTTGTCAATTAGTTGCTCAGCTACCTTGTCGCTGTGGTGGGGTGTAGTGGGGGGTGGGAGGTAGTGGAGGTGTGGGAGGGTAGGGGGGTAGAGATGTGGAATGAACTCACAGACTCCAGGAGCTGGTGAGAGAATTTGCTGGAGACCCACCTCAGTTTGTCCTCCAGTAGCTCAGTTTATTTTTGTAATGCATACAATTGTTATAGGGTTTGAGTAGGGCGTGCCCATCAATCATACACAAACAAGATAGTATCCATAAGCCAATCATCTTATGCCTAATGTAACCACACTAGGAGGATGCTCTAAATATTGCTATCATCAGGAAGGGTCTTGTCCGTAGGGGAGGGGGTTTCTATGTTAAGTGTTCCATGTTGAAGCTCCTAGTGATAGACCGAACCTGATTTTCTCTTAAATTTGGGAGCCATCTCACCACAAAGCCAGGAAAAGCTAATTTCATCTTCATTATAAATTACTGCAAAGTCTGAACCTGCTTGGAATGCCTGCCCGTGCCTTGAACTCACCTATGCCTGGCTCTCTGACCAGACAGCAGCCCTCTCTGAAACTTAGTGATGCCTCATAAATATTGGCCTTCCCTGGCCAGATAACGACCCTCTCTGAGGCGCTAATGACCTCCATAAATTCCAATGCCTGGGCCAGTAAAAATGTTATGCTCATCAAAGTTTTGTTATCTGTAACCCCCCTTTTGGTAACTTTCTGGGCTATAAAGCTGTGCTGCAAGAAAGCTGTGGGGCTGTCTTGTTCCTGCTGTTTTGGGTGGGAGAGGCAGCCTGGCTGGTTGAAATAATAAGCTTGCTTTAATTTGATTTTAATTGGAGTCAATGGTCTTTTCTTGTGTCCTGGTCTAACACTAGCTATCAGTTTCCTTGCCTGGCAGCTTGGCAACACTAACCACAAAGCTAAGGATGTGGTTTCACTGATGGCTCGGCTCGCTAGAGCAGAGCATCCCATCCTACAGGCCTAAACGAGTGCAGATTCTTCAAGCACTCTGAGCTGCTCATAGCTGCTAGCTGCTAGCTGTAAATGGAAAGTTATTCCAACATAAACCAATTGGTTACTTACATGGTCAAATAATGGATTTGACAAATTTTGCCTTGGACTAGGCTACAGATTAGTTCACAGCCATGCATGGAATAATAGTCCATTTCATTTATTTTTATTTTATGCCATGTTGATCTTATCAATAGTTTAGTGGATTCAATTACCCCAATTTGTCCTTTCCACTATTAAATATAAACCCCTGGCATTCAGTGCTTCTCTATCTCGAAACCTAAAGCCATGGAAATAATGAAAAATGCCTTCTTCAGCTATCTCCAAGGGCAGAATGAGCAATTATATATTTTTCTGTTGTTCACATGTAATGATATCTCATCATCCACATCATTAAGAATGTCAGCATCTCTCTCCATCAGACACACAACTGGTGATTACAGCTGAATTTACACACTTACACTGAAACCTATCTCTAGTGAGGCAGAGGACAGCACCCTGACATAGGGGTGCCAGGCGCCATGGTGGATCCCAGGCTGTGCACACGCAGCTGTCCATCACCTGTCCCTCCTGGGTGTGGGGAGCCCACCACCTGCTCTGCCCCAGTCACTGTGAAGCACAGCCTGGCTGTGGGCCACAGGTGCCCTGTGAGGTGCAGAGCCCCAGGACTAGGCCCTCTCGGCACATGGCCCTCACCACCCACCCTCACCCTCGCCCTCCCTGCACCTTCCCATCTCCAGGGGCCACTGTCCTCTATTTTTCCAGGACCTTTTGCAGTAGCCTTCCCACATAAGGGATGGTGTGGTGATGGTCTCCCTCTGCCTGACCCATCTCAGCTAGGTCCATGTGCTCCTGGCCATGCCAGGAGGGACAGAATGCCATTCTTGTGTGCTAAATTGCAATCTTCCTGTATTAGAATGCGTATTTTCTACAAATGCATTAAGGGCCAATATGTGATCAAGAATAAGGCTCCAACAGCCCTGGGTGAGGAGTAAGGATACATCTTGTGGACTGCACATCCCACCTGCTGAGCTCACTGAATAGAGGTCCTGTCCAGCATCACTCCCTGCTACTCGAGGCCTCTCCTGAGGCTGAGGGTTCACAAGGAGAGAGCTGTGCTGCAGCAGGTTCTGGAGACCAGGGTGCAAACACCCAGGTGCTGCTCCTGACCAGGGCTCCTGAGGCTGCAGCACCACATGGCAGGAGGCAGGAGGCAAAGAGAGGCAGACAAGGCTGGACTCCTGAGTGGTGCTGGGGTCCCACTGGGGCTCAGGGTGCCAGGAAGGCTCTACCAGCCCTATGGAGTCTCCCATTAAAGTGCCATTGATCCACACTTGGGGCACCACCAGTGAACCCCTTCATCTACTAGATTTCTAATTATCTGCATTGATAATGTCATCAAATTTTACAAGAGACACAGTTCAACTGTGGCCCCCATGACACACATCAATAGTTAAAGGGAACTAAAAGCTCCTGGTGATGGGATGTTCATCTGCTGAGCTGAGAGAGCAGGAGATCACAGCTCTGTGTCCTTAGTGTCCAGCTGTGCTGCTGCTCCTCCCACAGTGACCTCTGTGACATGCCAGGGCATCTCCACCATGACCATGAAGGACACACAGGGCTGCCTCCACCAGGTGACCTCCCTTCTCCTGTGACTGCCTGAGCTGAAGGAGACCCACTGCACATCTGTGGTCAATCAGAGCCACCCTGGAGCTGACCCACCAGTGACAGGGACTCACTTGATTAACCCTCTTCAATCCCAGGACCTTGAGAGGTGGACCTGTCCTCTCCTGGTTGACCCAGTGTGACCCATGGCTTCTCCTGCACTAGCTCTGCCCCCAGAACCACAGGCCAAGGAGCCCAATGTCTGATCACACTTGAGATCCTGCCCAGGGGATCAGAGACCAAGGTGTCTGGTTGACCCTGAGGGACAGCAGCAGTGACTCTGGGAAGAACAGCCTGGGTTCCACTTGCTCTGCCCCAGTCAGACGTCCCCAGAGGCAGAGAGGCCCAGAGACCAGGGAGGGCAGGACAGGAGCTCACAGGTGGGCTGGAAGGGCTGCACAGTGTCCAGCACTTTGTTCCAGGATGAAAGAGAAGCCCAAATCCAGGTGCACTGCAGGGATGCTCCTGGCATCTGGGACACTGTAGCTGCTGCAGACAGTGGGGACCTGCTGCCTGGGACACAGCACATGGGTCTGCAGAGCAGAGGGGAGAGGTGGATGAGCTGAGCCCTCCACATCTGTGGTCCCAGCTGAAGGACTTTCCTCATCTGCACCATCACGGACTGAGGCTGAGAGGACGAGGGTCCAGGGACCTGTGCTCCACCCTGCACTCACTGCTGCCCTGGTGGGGACGATGGCACAGCTGTGCTCACACCCTTATGTATCAGTACAGCTGCTTCAAGTCAGCCAAGGTGCAGAGGGGAGTGGGAAGCCAGAGGCAGACCCAGTGAGCTGACAGGGGCCCAGAATTCTGAAGATGGACTGTCATCCACCAGGACCTTCATGGTCCTTAGATGAACCCTAGGTGCAGCAAACCCAATCCTGTTCTTCATCCAAGAAGGGGCTCCAGTGATCCCACAGGCCCTGTCCTATTCTGTCCATGAGCTGCTTCATGGAGCAGAGAGAATGAGGAGAGAAGCACAAGCCTGGACCCTGGGCTATTCCTGTCACATCTTCCTGGACAGCTTGAACAATACATTTAATATTATGAGTTAATCTTTCATGAATAAAATGTCACCAACGATCTCTAACATGTTCAAGTTTGCTCTGAGCACAGATATCTCTAAGACGTCCACCCAGAGCTGCTATATAGCAGGAGGGCATGCAAATAGGGCTTCCCTCTGCTCATGAAAACCAGCCCACCTGACCTTGCAACTCTGCACAGGAGCCTAGCCCTGGACGCCCAGCTCAGCCCACTCAGTGATCAGGACTGAACACAGTTGCTCACCATGGAGAGTGTGCTCAGCTGCGTTTTCCTGGTGGCTGTTTTCAAAGGTAATGAATGGAGAACCAGAGATCCTGAGTGTGTGAGGGGACAGGAGTGAGAGGGAGAGTGGATGAGTGCCAGTGTCCTGACCAGGCTGCCTCTGTGTTTGCAGGTGTCCAGTGTGAGGTGCAGCTGGTAGAGTCTGGGGAGGCCTGGTGCAGCCTGGGGCTTCCCTGCAGCTCACCTGTGCAGCCTCTGGATTCACCTTCAGTAGCAATGGTGTTGTACGGAAAAATAAGGCAAGGCAACAAAGAGAGCAGGAAACAGTTTTATTTGGCTGCAGCCAGGTTCAGAGGGCTCAGCTTTTGCTGTAATCAATTAATCTCCTGAACCCCAAGTTCAGGAAATTTCAGAGTTTTATACCCAGCGTGTAAGGGGAGGGGCTCAGAAGTTCACAGTCTGCAGAAGTTCACATAAAAGCAGGTTTTTCTCTCACTGTTCTGGGCAAGTTAACCCTTCAAGGACTACACCCGAGAAGGGGAGAGCTTTTTCTCCCCTTTCTTTCCTCCGCTGCCAGCTGTTACCATGATTTGTAACTTATCTTAAAAAGGTAGAAATCTCTGTGAAGCCCAGCTCAAGGCCAGAGGCCTTGTTTGCACATTTCTACAAAGTACTATACTGGATGTTTGTGAAAAACTACTAAGGGGGTGTCCAGCACCTGGAGTGCTGGTATCTTCTCGGCCAGTGACCAAGTAAACAGGGAAACATGAAAATAGGAAGTTTATCTACATTAGACCCTTTCGCAGAGACTCTTTTGATGACAGTCCTAATATCAGCCATGGTGACGAGGGCTTTTCTGTGGAGAAAGGGGGTGCCACTTCAATGGGATGCACTGGGTCCTCCAGGCCCCAGGGTAGGGGCTGGAGTGGATCACAGTTATAGGGTATGATGCAAGTCAGAAATACCATGTGAACTCTGTGAAGGGCCGATTCACCATCTCCAGAGACAACTCCAAGAACACGCTGTACCTGAAAGTGGGCAGTCTGAGATCCGAGGATACGGCCACCTATTACTGTGCCAAAGACACAGTGCGGGGACCTCAGTGTGAGCCCAGACACAAACCTCCTGCAGGGCACCTAGGTCCAGCAGGAGGTGCTCAGCACACAGGAAGCCCAGAGTCAGCTCAGGTGCAGGTGCAGAAGGAGGTTAGGAGCTGGTTTCCTGCATCTGGATACCTTGCCCAGGGAGCCATCTGGACTTGTCTGTTCTAAACATTGGTTTCTCTGAAAATATGAATCCTGTTTTTTGTGATGTATTTTCCTTGTTAATATTAGTGCATCATAGTTATCCTTATTATTGCTTTTCCATTAACCTAGGGATAGACGTCCACTGAGTATCAAAGCAGGTCCTCCCTGTGGTCACTGTGCCCTGTGCAGGACTGAGGTCCAGTCCTGACTCCACCATGAAGGTGACTCTAGAACTTGGCAGTTAGTCAGGTCCCATCTCAGGCCTCTCTGCAGCATGGACATGCTGGTATGGAACAGGGGGCCCCACTGGCTGAGGCCTCTGTCCACTCACTGCCCTCCCAGGGCCTGTGCAGGCTGTGACGTTTGTGCAGCTGTCAGAGCAGAGCAGTGGTTAGAGTCTTCTCCACACTCACTGCTCTCTCAATGCCTGTGAGCTCCCTCCTCTCCAGGTTGTGAAAAGGTGGTGGGTGTGGTGAAGGACTTCCCAGATATGAAGCATCTGGACGTTTCTCTCATGTGGACTCTGCTGCTGGATGAAGGTCAGTGCTGGCTGAGGGTTTCCACATCACTGCACTCACAGGCCTCTCTCCACCATGGAGCCTGTGGTGCTGGGCAGGTGTGGGATTTGCTGAAACCCTCCCACATTCACTGCATGGGAAAGGCTGGTCTCCAGGGTGACCCTTAGGTGTGCAATGTGATTGGCATTTCTGCTGAAGACCTTCCACATTCACTACACCTGGGTGTCCTGTCCAGTGGGATCTATCTGGAGTGTTAAAGGCTGGACTGATGGTGAGCAGCTGCCCACATGCTCTCCATTCCTGGGGCCTTTCCCTGTGAGAGGCCCTGCACTCTCAGTGCTCCCTGGAGGCTGCCCTCTGGTGAGTCCCTGGTCCCTGAACTCACTTGAGCTGCTGAACGTCCTTCCCACCTCCTGCTCCCCAGGCCTCTCCCGCAGGTGGTTCTGCAGCTGCTCAAGGCTGGGACCCCGTCCTCCTCTTTTAAGTGTTGCTCCCAGGGCACAGCATGGGGTGCTGAGGTTCCCACTTAGCTCCCCTCCTGTGGTGCCTCTGCCCAGATGGAGCTCCACCCCTCTGCTCTGTGCCCACAGCCTTCACCAACCACAGGGGGTTCTGCAGCCTCAGGAGCCCAGGCCAGGTCCTGCCCACAGCTGATGACCTCAGACTCTCTCCCTGCTGGTGCTGTCACGGCTGCCACCACAGACATCTGGTCTCTGTGTGGACACAAAGTCCTGCTCAGTGCTGCCCTCCTGCCCTGGCCACCTCAGCAGAGCCAGCTCCTCCCTGGCCACTCTTAGAAGAGTCTAAAATCCCTGATTTCCACCCTACCCCTGACTGACCAGATGAGGACATTAAGTAACTCGTGTTGTGTTAAGTGCTCTGGGGGAGAGAGGGAGAGACTGGGGGAGAGAGGGAGAGAGACTGAGGGAGAGAAATTAGAAGGTGACCCCAGGCCCAGAGTCCCCGTGGAGCAGCTGTGCAGGCACAGACACAGGAGGTCTCAGACATCCTCTGAGAAACTGAGACTCTCAGGGATCCCAGGGGTGTGAGCAGCTTCATCACGAGGGGTTTAAGCAGGAGTGTTGCAGAATACAGTGACCCCACTGACCCTGGGGAACAAGGATGGGAGCTGTCCCTTGACCATGCTGCCCTGGCACCTGCAAGAGCCCCACGGGCACACCACACCACCCATCCAGAACCTTCCTGTGGCTGACAGAGCAGAGCAAAGGCCCTCAGGAGGCCACCCCCTGTGTCCTCCCTCTGCATGGCCGTGCACCCCTGCAGGGAACACCCCTCTGTGTGGTGCTGCTGCCCCTGACCACTGGGCCTCCCCATTCCTGGATGGCTGGCAGGAGGAGGACCAGCAGGAAGCAGGAAGGAGTCCCTTAGGGTCCTACCCAGTCTTCTTAGCATCACAAGGCAGACATTCTCTCTAGGATGGATAGGAGGCCACCCCCCTGTGTGAATGTCCAGGAGTTTCAGAAGAGCAATGTGGATATGCAGTTTCTGTTGTGATTGACACAAGGTGATGCTCCTTGTCCCCAGGTGTCCTGTCCCAGATGGAAGTCCTAGAGCCAGGACCTGGATGAGTAAAGGCATTGCACACGTGTCCCTCCCTGTGCTGTCTCTGGATCCTCATTACACATCTATGTGTGAGCTGGACCTGCCAGTATCCAGGGAATGGCCTGGAGTGGGTTAGACGGATGGATGTTGGCTGAAGCAGACACCATTACCCTGGCCTTGAGTCCCTTACTGGTCATCAGTGCTCCCTGATGGTCCTGAGCTTATGCTGACAGAGCAGAGCAAAGGCCCTGAGGAGGCCATCCCTGTGTCCTCCCTGTGCATGGCTGTGCACCCCTGCAGGGAACACCCCTCTGTGTGGTGCTTTTCTTAGGTGTCTTTGCCAATTGCAGCTGCTGGGGTTGGGAACTGCACTGGTATACAGTCAGTCTCACCAGGGACACTTCCAAGAGCCAGCTTTCATTAGAACACAATAAGATGAAACCTGAGGATGTGGCTCTATATTCCAGGGGGAGACACCCAGTGAGGGATCTTAGTGTGAGCTCAGTCACTAACCTGCCTGCAGGGGGTGCTGAGGACCAGCAGGGGGCAATGAGGACCAGCAGGGAGCTGAGGACCTACAGGAAGCTGAGGACCAGCAGGGGGTGCTGAGGACCAGCAGGGGGTGCTGACGACCTGCAGGGGGTGCTGAGGACCAGCAGGTGGTGCTGAGGATCAGCAGGGGGAGCTGAGGACCAGCAGGGGGTGCTGAGGACCAGCAGGGGGCAATGAGGACCTGTAGGGAGCTGAGGACCAGCAGGTGGTGCTGAGGACCAGCAGGTGGTGCTGAGGACCAGCAGGTGGTACTGAGGACCAGCAGGTGGTGCTGAGGACCAGCAGGGGGAGCTGAGGACCAGCAGGGGGTGCTGAGGACCTGCAGGGACCTGAAGACCATCAGGGGAATCTCAGAATCAGCAGGACACGTGGGGAGTTCAGGACAAGGAGGGGAAGCTCAGGTCCAGCTGGAGGCTCAGGACCACCAGGGGGCTCCAGAAACCTCAGGAGCAGTCACCTCAGGGCCATCAAGGGGCGCTCTGGTCCAGGAGAAGGTCAAGAAACATCCAGAGGAGTGTTTGTATTAAGAGTCTAATCCTGTCATTTTAGATCATAAAAACCAGCTGCACACCCTGGGGAGGCAGGAGCAGAGGTCCAGGTGCCTGAGCATGGCCTGTGGTCAGCTCAGGACACGTGGTCCACCCATCACCCAACACTCTCCCTCCTGGGAGGAGAGCCCTCCTGGTCCCTCCTGCTGGCTCTGCTGGTCTGCAGGGTGAGCGAGCTGCCCACAGCCACCCTCTGGGTGAGGACAGACAAGTGCTCCTGGGTCAGCCATGGCCATGTGCCTCTTGTCTCAGCCCCTCCCTCTCCTGACCTTGCTCACCAGCACAGCCACTGTCCAGCTCTGCCCTGTGAAGCCAGCTTCTTACATGGACAGGAGACTGAGGCCAGGAAGAGGCTGTCCTTCAGGCCTGGCCTTTTCTCCTAGCACTGTAACCTAAATTGGGCTCCTCGGAAGTGCACCCCTGTGGCAAGTGCCTGAGGCCATCAGCACATGAAGAGGGGCTTTCCTTTGGCTCCTGACTTCCAGTGCTCTAGTCCATGGAGAGAGGAGTCCACTGCATTCACACCTTTCCTGGGTGTGCCAGGGGCAATGCAGAGAGCCCACTGTGGGGACAGCCACTCACCTGGTTTGAAGGACCCAAAGAGTGGGAAGAAGTTGTGGGGTCTGACAGTCCCCTTGCAGGGCATGCCCACAGTGATTGGCATAAATTCTTTGAGTCCCAAAGTTCTAAGGGGTCCTCGCTCCCCCAGAGACTAAGGGGCTGCAGAACAATCTTATCACGTGGAGTTTTGCAGGACAATAATGCACACCTAATCATTCTATCCCTGGAAATAAAGCTCTCATGTCCTTCTCATATGCAGACACATTCAGTCCTCATCCTCAAATTCCTCAAGGGACAAATACTTCAGCAGAACCCAGAAGTCCAGTGCAAAGACTCAAAAAGATTCAGGAAAACCCTACAGTGGGCCTTAAGATCAAAGAGGGCTTTCATTCTCCCATGTTTTATGGAGGGCTCTCAGCAATCCTATCACACAGCCCAGCTGGACATACCCCCTGGACTCCCTCTTAGTGAGCCTGGCCTGCAGCTTCCTGGGCAAGTGCTGCTCACTGCTGGCTCCTCTGCTCCTGGGGTCTCCTCAGCAGCCCTGGCCTCATCTCACAGCCCCATGCATCACCTGCCAGGGCTGCCAGCAGGGACTATGACCCCTGAACCCTGACCCCCAATCTGACCTCCCAGCCCTTCCTTTCAAGTATCCATGTAAGCCTCCCTGACCCTGCAGCTCTCACAGTCTGCCCCCTGCAAAGCCAGCATGGTGTGGCTGAGGACAAGGTCACCCTCAGCAGGGAGCAGGTCCTGGCCTCCCTTGAACCAGGGCTGGGAACCTCTGAGCCCCTTGCTGGCTGAACAGGGAAACCATGCCCTGGGCAGTCCTGGGTCAGGAGCCCAGAGCTCTCTCCCACAGGCCCTGCCCTGGAGGGTCTTTCAGATCTTCATCTCTGCCTCTGAGCTGGGGAAGCTGGGCCTTGTTGAACCCTGGGGTCCTGAACCACCCTCCATCCTCTGGGTGCAAAGCCTGGGCTGCTCTCAGTGGAGCTGCTGGCCTCCCCCTCCTGGCCACAGCTCCTGGGCAGCACCACAGTGTGCTGCTCTCCTGGCCAAAGTGCAAAGCCCCAGCTCTGGCTGCACTGCCCCTCTCTGCCCCTCCCTGTCCTGCACATGGCCTGACATCAGTCAGGGGGTCACACACCAGGGCCTCCCCTGTGCCCTTGAGATTGTCCAGCCCCCAGTCTGCTCCAGCCTGAGTGAGCCCAGCTCCCACCAAGTGTGGATCATCCACAAATCAGGTTCTGAGGATGTCAATAAGTGTGTCCACCTGTGAGTTGTAGGAGGTTCAGGGGACCATACCTGTCCAGGGTAAGAGCAGAAGCCTAAATACGCAACTCCCTCTTGCCAGATATGAGCTGATGGGCACAGTGCATCACCACTCAAGCTTCTGTGTGATTTCAGAACTGCATCATGGAATTGACCCTGATCCCTCTGTCATGATTATGTAGATGTGGAAAACGTTAATGGATGATGTAGGCAAAACAGAAAGATACACAAAAGCAGATTTACTTTCCAAAATGCTACTGTGTGCTCCTAACTGCACCTGATGTTCACCTCTACCCTAAATACTCCTCTAGGAGGCCTCCACCCAGAGCTGCTATATAGCAGGATGACATGCAAATAGGACCTCCCTCTTCCCTTGAAAACCAGCCCATCTGATCCTGCAGCTCTGCACAGGAGCCCAGCCCTGGACTCCCAGCTCAGCCCACTCAGTGACCAGGACTGAACACAGCTGCTCACCATGGAGAGTGTGCTCAGCTGGGTTTTCCTGGTGGCTGTTTTCAAAGGTGATTAATGGAGAACCAGAGATCCTGAGTGTGTAAGGGGACAGGAGTGAGAGGGAGAGTGGGTGAGTGACAGTGTCCTGACCAGGCTGCCTCTGTGTTTGCAGGTGTCCAGTGTGAGGTGCAGCTGGTGGAGTCTGGGGGAGGTCTGGTGCAGCCTGGGGCTTCCCTGCAGCTCACCTGTGCAGCCTCTGGATTCACCTTCAGTAGCTATGGGATGCACTGGGTCCGCCAGGCTCCAGGGAAGGGGCTGGAGTGGATTGCAGTTATATGGTATGATGCAAGTCAGAAATACTATGCTGACTCTGTGAAGGGCCGATTCACCATCTCCAGAGACAACTCCAAGAACATGTTGTACCTGCAAATGAGCAGTCTGAGAGCAGAGGACACGGCCACCTATTACTGTGCTAGAGACACAGTGAGGGGACCTCAGTGTGAGCCCACACAAAAACCTCCTGCAGGGTGCTGAGGGCCAGCAGAGGGCGCTCAGCACACAAGTAGCTAAGGGTCAGCCAGGAGCAGGAGCGGAGCAGGGGCAAGGGCTGGATTCCTGCACCTGGGGGCCTCTCATGATCCAGTTTCCCCAGGGATCTCTGTGGAGTTGTGGTCTGTGCTAATCCATGATGTCTCTGAAGATACAAATTCTTTTTTCATGGTGTATTTTCCTTTCTCATTCCTCCTGGTTCTTACACTAATATTGTGGTTCATTTTGACATAATCCACAATCACACAGTGTAATTTTCTCCACTTTGTCTGCAGTACTTCCCCTTGCCCTTCCCTCTCCCTCCATGTGTTCCTTCCTCTATTAGCTGATCTTCCTTCTATTTGTTTACACTTTTCATTACTTTAGTGAAAGGCATTTACATGGAATTTACTCTGGTGTGTTCATATCTGCAAATGGGGCCTTTGGTCAATTTCCCTCCACCTTCCTCCTTTCCCTCCCTCCTCCTTCACCCTCCATTCCCTTCCTCCCCTACTGTACTATACATTCTACTTTGATGTCCCTCTGTCCCCTTATTTTACTGTACCTTCCACTTCTGAGAGAAAGCCTCAGCCCTTGACTCTCTGGGCCTGAGTCATTTCACTTCCCATGATGTTCTCCAATTCCACCAATTTACCAGAAACACTCTCATTTAATTCCTCTTTATGGTGAGTAACACCCCACTCTGTACACACCCCACATTTTCTTTACCCATCCATCTGGTGACAGGCATCTAGCTGGGTCCACCCCTTGGGTGCTGTGAGTTTCTGCTATAAACACTTGTGCGGCTGTGTCACTACAGAATGCTCAGTTTACATCCTTAGGACTATAACAAAACGTGGAATACCTGGTCATGTGGTGATGTCCTCGTCAGCTTTTTTGCTGCTGTGACTGAAAGGTCTGACCAGAACCACTTAGAGGAGGAAAGGCTGATTTGAGGGCTCACAGGGTCAGAGGTCTCAGTGCATGGACAGCAGGCTCCATTCCTCAGATCTCAAGGTGAGGATGAACATCATGGTGGAAGACTGTGAGGAGGGGAGCTGCTCCCATGATGATCAGGAAGCAGAGAGAGACCCTCACCAGATACAAATATATACCCCAAGGCAACCCCCATGCCCCACCTCCTCCAGCCTCACCTGCCCACCTTCAGTCTCCACCCAGTTAATAATCCCTTACAGGGGGTTAATTCACTGATGGGTTAAGTTCTCTGACCCAATCATTTCCACTCCAACCCTTGTTGCATTCATACATGGGCTTTTGGGGGGACACCTCACATCCAAACCATAACACTCCACCCTTGAACCCCAGAAGCTCATGACCACCTCACAATTCAAAATACATTTAGTCCATTTCCAAGATCCCCCATAGTCTCAATAGTTCAAGCCCTGCCCCAAAGTTCAGGTCCAAAGTCTCCTCTGAGCCTCGAGGCAAACCAGCATTGTGAGCTCTAAAGATGAAAGCCATTTACAAGTATCCACTATATAGAGGTTCAGAGTACACATCTCCATTCAGAAAATAGGGGCACAGAAGGAAGGACTGGGGCCAACACAAGACTGAAATCCAGCTGGGCAGCAAGCCCTGAGCTCCATGTCCAGGATCTGGGCAGAAGGCATGGTGACGTTCTCTCCAAAGTGCTGCTGAAAGCCCAGTCCTTGTCCCAGATGACAATCCAATAAGAGGACATGGATTTGAGAAAAAGGAAAAAGAGGGTTTATTGCTTTTCAGAAAAAAATAGGGCACTTGGGCTGGGATGTGGCTCAAGCAGTAGCATGCTCGCCTGGCATGTGTTCGGCCTGGGTTTGATCCTCAGGACCACATACAAACAAAGATGTTGTGCCTGCCGATAACTAAAAATAAATATTAAAATTCTCTCTCTCTATACCTCTCTCTACTCTCTCTCTCTCTTAAAAAATTCTCTCTCTCTCTCTTCCTCCTCCTCCTCCTCCTCCTCCTCCTCCTCCCTCCTCCTCCTCCTCCTCCTCCTCTCTCTTTAAAAAACAAAAAAACAAAAAAAACAGGGCACTCTTGTCCCAAAGGTGTGATTCTGCCTGAAAGGACACCTGTAGAGTCCACACAAAGTCCAAGGACCAGGCCACACACCACAAGGTCACACAGAGATTTATGGTCAGTAACAGGAGACAATAGCAACAAGGCTGTCCCTCCAGGAGAGCAGCAGCCTGTGGCACTTAGCAGATTTATAGCCCTCAAGAGGGATCTCATGAGCTGTTTAGGAGTTTAAGCTGGGATGGGGGGATCTTAGGGTACTTAGGAGTTTAGATGGGGTGGGGGTGATCTTAGGGTACTTAGGAGTTTAAGCTGGGTGGGGGGATCTTAGGGTACTTAGGAGTTTAGATGGGGTGGGGGTGATCTTAGGGTACTTAGGAGTTTAAGCTGGGTGGGGGTGATCTCAGGGTACTTAGGAGTTTATGCTGGGTGAGGGTTATCTCAGGGTACTTAGGAGTTTAAGCTGGGGTGGGGGGTGATCTTAGGGCACTTAGGAGTTTAAGCTGGGGTGGGGTGATCTTAGGGTACTTAGGAGTTTAAGCTGGGGTGGGGGTGATCTCAGGGTACTTAGGAGTTTAAGCTGGGGTGGGGGTGGTCTCAGGGTACTTAGGAGTTTAAGCTGGGGTGGGGGTGATCTCAGGGTACTTAGGAGATTAAGCTGGGGTGGGGGGATCTCAGGGTACTTAGGAGTTTAAGCTGGGGTGTGGGTGATCTCAGGGTACTTAGGAGTTTAAGCTGGGGTGGGGGTGGTCTCAGGGTACTTAGGAGTTTAAGCTGGGGTGGGGTGATCTCAGGGTACTAGGAGTTTAAGCTGGGGTGGGGGTGGTCTCAGGGTACTTCGGAGTTTAAGCTGGGGTGTGGGTGATCTCAGGGTACTTAGGAGTTTAAGCTGGGGTGGGGGTGGTCTCAGGGTACTTAGGAGTTTAAGCTGGGGTGGGGGTGATCTCAGGGTACTTAGGAGTTTAAGCTGGGGTGGGGGTGGTCTCAGGGTACTTAGGAGTTTAAGCTGGGGTGGGGGTGATCTCAGGGTACTTAGGAGTTTAAGCTGGGGTGGGGGTATCTCAGGGTACTTAGGAGTTTAAGCTGGGGTGTGGGTGATCTCAGGGTACTTAGGAGTTTAAGCTGGGGTGGGGGTAGTCTCAGGGTACTTAGGAGTTTAAGCTGGGGTGGGGGTGATCTCAGGGTACTTAGGAGTTTAAGCTGGGGTGGGGGTGGTCTCAGGGTACTTAGGAGTTTAAGCTGGGGTGGGGGTGATCTCAGGGTACTTAGGAGATTAAGCTGGGGTGGGGGTGATCTCAGGGTACTTAGGAGATTAAGCTGGGGTGGGGTGATCTCAGGGTACTTAGGAGATTAAGCTGGGGTGGGGTGGTCTCAGGGTACTTAGGAGTTTAAGCTGGGTGTGGGTGATTCCTTTTTTTAGCAGACACATATTCTTAGGGAGACTGTGAGGAGCCACTTTGAATCATTTTTGCTTTTCTTCCTGGAGCAGAGAGGCTTTGACAAGTTACTGTATCTCTTAGTCACCTGGACATTGCCCAGGTCCAAGAAGTTGTTTGAGGGCATGTCTTCAGACTTAGGCGTGTCACCCCATGGATTGAGTTACATTCACCTGTTCCTTTGTGACATTACCCCTGTGCCCTGTTGGGGCTGGAATGTTCCATGGTATCTCCCTTTGTGTGTCCCCTGCTCTTGCTCTGTCTCTGGGTGTGGCCCTCCTAGATGTCAGTCAACCTGCTGACAGCAGACATCAGGAAGCTGCACTCAACCCCCCTCACCTGACCCCTTGCCTCATTTGAATGCCTTGTCCTCAATAAAAGGGCTCAGCACGTGTTCTCTCTCTCTCTCTCTCTCTCTCTCTCTCTCTCTCTCTCTCTCTCTCTCTCTCTCTCTCTCTCTCTCTCCCCTTAAGGTCAGAGGAGCCATCACAGGACCCCCCAGAAAAGGTATCTCTGTCTCTTTTGAGATTTTTTCTTGCAGGCCAGTTCACCTGGAGTGACCCTGAGTGTTTTAGTCGTGGGGAACATGACGGGAAAGTTAAGCAGCGTTGCCTCAGAGTGGAAACTTTGGAACTGCTAGATAAACAGACATGTAGACCAGTGGAACAGAATAGAAGGCACAGAGACAAACCCACACAGTGCAGTTATCTCCTACTAGACAAGGTGACACATAGGTTCACTGGAGAAAAGAACCTCTTCAACAAATGGTGCTGGGAAAGTGGAAATCCACATATAACAAAATAAAATTAAACCCTATCTCACCTGCATGATACCCAAAGTGGATCAAAGACTTAGGCACAGAGATCCTGCACCTACTGGAAGAAAAATAGGCCCACATCTTCACCATGTTTGCCTAGGATCTGGCTTCCTCAACAAGACCTCCAAAGCACAAGAAGTAAGTCAAGAATCAATGAATGGGATGGATTTAAACTAAAAAGCTTCATTTCAGCAAAGAAACAATCAATAATGTGAAGAGAGAGTCTACAGATTGGGAGAAAATGTTACCACATGCACCTCCGAGACAGCATTAATATCTAGAATATATAAATCATTCAAAAACCTTAACACCAAAATACAAAAATCCAATCAATGAATGGGTTACAGAAATATACAGCCTCTTTACAGTAGAAGAAATATATAATTGATCAACCAGGATATGAGAAAATGTTCAATATCTCTAGCAATTAGAGAAGTGGAAATCAAAACTACTCTAAGATTTCATCTCACCCAGTCAGAATGGAAATCACCAAGCACACAGGCAACAATAAGTGTTGGCAAGGATGTGGGGAAAGGGTCACCTGGTGCTTCCATCCCTAGTGTTTTTAGGAATCTCCATACTGCTTTCCAGAGGGATTGCACCAATTTGCAGTCCCACCAGCAATGTTGAGTGCGCACATCACCTGAGGAGTGTTTGTGCCACTAGAGGAGTGTGCACATCACTACAGGAGTATGCACATCACTAGAGGAGTGTGCACATCACTTCAGGAGTGTGCATGTCACTAGAGGATTCTGCACATCACTAGAGGAGTCTGCACATCACTAGAGGATTCTGCACATCACCAGATGAGTGTGCACATCACTAGAGGAGTGTGCACATCACTAGAGGATTCTGCACATCACTAGAGGAGTGTGCCCATCACTAGAGGAGTGTGCACATCACTAGAGGATTCTGCACATCACTAGAGGAGTCTGCACATCACTAGAGGATTCTGCACATCACTAGAGGATTCTGCACATCACTAGAGGAGTGTGCACATCACTAGAGGATTCTGCACATCACTAGAGGAGTGTGCACATCATTAGAGGAGTCTGCACATCACTAGAGAAGTGTGCATGTCACTAGAGGAGTGTGCACATCACTAGAGGATTCTGCACATCACTAGAGGATTCTGCACATCACTAGAGGAGTGTGCACATCACTAGAGGATTCTGCACATCACTAGAGGATTCTGCACATCACTAGAAGAGTGTGCACATCACTAGAGGAGTGTGCACATCATTAGAGGAGTCTGCACATCACTAGAGGATTCTGCACATCACTAGAGGATTCTGCACATCACTAGAGGAGTGTGCACATCACTAGAGGATTCTGCACATCACTAGAGGAGTGTGCACATCACTAGAGGAGTGTGCACATCACTAGAAGATTCTGCACATCACTAGAGGAGTGTGCACATCACTAGTGGAGTGTACACATTAACAGAGGGTTGTGCTCACTGGTTCTGGGGTCCAACAGCCTCTGCAGGGTGGGGAGAACCAGAGGTCACTCCCATCACATGCAAACACGGCTACCTCAGCAAGGACAAGGTGATCAACCCTGGCTGCAACATAGGTCAGGCCTGGTTGAAATGCAGCCTGCACTTCTTGTTCACGAGCTCCTTTTCTGACTAGTTCACCCTCTAAACAGAGAAGATGCAGCTGGATTCTAATCTGATGTGGCACCAGTGCTGCCCACAGGGCTGAATGCAGGATGAGGCCTTCCTGGCTCGTCCTTGGTGCAGGCTGGTCAGCCTCTTTGGCCTGAGCAGATGTGCTCCTGTGTGGAGGCAGTGGGTAACTCTGAGGCCAGGTGGTGTTCCTCTCCCTCCCAGGACCTGGTGGCCCACTGCTGGTTCTTGAGGACTGCACTGGCTGGCCTTGTCCCCAGGGAGTCCTGGCCAGGCAGCGTCTGCTCCTGCAGGACCAATGGCTCACCGAGGACGCCCCAGTGTCCTGCATGGGAGGTGGGTTGAAGTCCAGGTTATAGACCCTTCCCAAGGAGGGCGAGTCTGACCTCTGCTGAGAAGGTCTGTAGGTGTTGCCCATGGATAGTTCAAGGTGACCACTAGATGGGGGTCTCAGGCTTGGTGACCATGAGACACGTGTGCTGTTTAGACTGTCCACTCTTTCCTCCAGCATTTACTCAGGATGGAAACATTCCTTCTCTCATCTTTCTGGAAGTAAAATCGACAAAGACAAACTACACACATTTTGGCTTCCTGTGTGTTTTCCTGTGTGCACGTGGTGCGTCAGCTGCTGGGGGAGGCTGGCCCCCCACACCTTGGTGGCCATCTTCATTCCAGGAGTGAGACCCCCTTAACACCTGTCAGAAATGCAGACGTGAAACTTTCCATGGTCGTCTGTGGTGCTCAGGGGCACATGGCGTCTCCAGAGCCGGATCTCCACTGCGGGGACGGTCCTCCCTCCATGTGAAGCAAGTGCAGACCCACCAGGCTTGGTGGAGGCTCCTGCCCATGGGCATGGGGAGGGCAGCTGTGGGATGCCCACTCGGGGCCTGGCACTGCACGTCCAGCTCAGGACCCTGCAAAGGGGAGGCACACACACTGCAGAGGGAGAGGGGCTCTGAGAGCTGGGCAGGAGGACCAGGGTCTGCCCATGGACACTAGCTTCCACACCCAGCCAATGTCTTGAGATGATGTGAGACAGGGACAGAACCAGCGCAGGACGTCCTGTGCTCAGGTACCCAGGACCCAGCACAATGCTGTCCTTGACAGAGTCAGCACCTGGTGGAGGGGAACCCAGGACAGCACCATTCAGGACACTGGACATTTCCTCAATATGATTTTCCCAGTCCCTGGCCACAGGTGCCTGTCCTCAGGTTTGTGTGTTTGGAATCGTTTCTACCTTTCTGGTTCCTGGGGGTGTCTGAGGGGTGGGCATGCAGCCTTCCTGCAGCACCTGGCAGAACATGGCGGTGAGGCCAATGGCCCTTGCACAGGCACCAGCAGACACTTTGATACCAGGTCTCCTTGCTCACAGGGGATCCCGTCAGTGTTTCCAAACATTCATTGGTAAGTTTTCAGGGCCTTCTGTGTCCATCATCAGACTTTCCAGATCACTGGCAGATATGTCAGATGACCCCTCGTGACCCTGTATTTCTGTGCATGGGTTACAATGTCTCCCTTTACATCTCCCTTTTTCTCTGATTTTACTTATTTGCATTTTCTGTCCTTTTTTCTTGATTAGTGTCACCAAAGATGTGTCCGTTTTATCTATCTTTAAAATTGAAAGCTCTTTTCATTGATAATCTATGGATTTTATTCTGTTTCATTTATGTCCACTTTGGCTTTGCTTTTCCTTCCCTCCTGGTAACTGTAGCTTGGTTCCTTCTTGCCTTCTAGCTGGGTGAGCTGGGGCAGCTGTCTGTCCTGAGTCTCTGTGTCCAGAGTGGAGGCCCTGACCTCTCTGACCTTCCTGGTGCTCTTTCCTCTTTCCTGCAGGTGTTTCTAGGCTGAGCTTCCACTTTGGTCTGCTCCAAGCACCTTCACAGTTCTTGCTCTTTCCTCATTATGGCTTGGGTGTCCCAGTTATGTGCACACTCCCACTACAGAGGTGCACACTCTCCTACAGAGGTGCACAACCCCTACAGAGGTGCACTCTCCCATACAGAGGTGCACACCCCCTACAGAGGCGCACACTCCCCCACATAATCGCACACTCCCCTACAGAGGTGCACACTCCTCTACTGAAGTGCACACTCCCCTACAGAGGTGCACACTCCCCT
The DNA here is from genome assembly GCF_048772815.1 of Callospermophilus lateralis. Classification (NCBI taxonomy): domain Eukaryota; kingdom Metazoa; phylum Chordata; class Mammalia; order Rodentia; family Sciuridae; genus Callospermophilus; species Callospermophilus lateralis. The sequence goes on from NC_135307.1 coordinate 1,910,968, forward strand.
ACAGAGGTGCACACTCCCATACAAAGGTGCACACTCCCCTACAGAGGTGCACACTCCCTACAGAGGTGCAAATCCCCTACAGAGGTGCACACTTCCCTACAGAGGTGCACACTCCCCGACAGAGGTGCACACTGCCCTACAGAGGTGCACACTCCCCTACTGAGGCGCACACTGTCCTACAGAGGTGCACACTCCGCTACAGAGGCGCACACTGCCCTACTGAGGTGCACACTCCCTACAGAGGTTTACACTGCCCTACAGAGGCGAACACTTCCCTACAGAGGTGCACACTTCCCTACAGAGGTGCACACTCCCCGACAGAGGTGCACACTGCCCTACAGAGGTGCACACTCCCCTACTGAGGCGCACACTGTCCTACAGAGGTGCACACTCCGCTACAGAGGCGAACACTTCCCTACAGAGGTGCACACTCCCTACAGAGGCACATACTCCCCTATAGAGGTACACACTCCCCTACTGAGGTGCACACTCCCTACAGAGGTGCACACTCCCCTACAGAGGTGCACACTCTTCTACTGAAGTGCACACTCATACAGAGGTGCACACTCCCTACAGAGATGCAACTCCCCTACAGAGGTGCCCTACAGAGGTGCACACTCCCTACAGAGTTGCACACTCCCTACAGAGGTGCAACTCCCCTACAGAGGTGCACACTTCCCTACAGAGGTGCACACTCCCCTACTGAGGCGCACACTGCCCTATGGAGGTGCACACTCCGCTACACAGGCGCACGCACACTGCCCTACTGAGATGCACACTCCCTACAGAGGTGCACACTCCCCTACAGAGGTGCACACTCCCTACAGAGGTGCACACTCCCCTACTGAGGCACACACTCCCCTACAAAGGTGCACACGCCCCTACAGAGGTGCACACTCCCTACAGAGGTGCACACCCCCCTACTGAGGAACACATGCCCTGAAGAGGTGCACACTCCCTACAGAGGTGCACACTCCCATACAGAGGTGCACACTCCCCTACTGAGGTGCACACTGCCCTACAGAGGTGCACACTCCCTACAGAGGTGCACACTCCCATACAGAGGTTCACACTCCCCTTCTGAGGCGCAAACTCTCCTACAGAGGTACACAGTCCCTACAGAGGTGCACACTTCCTACAGAAGTGCACACTGCCCTACTGAGGTGCACACTCCCTACACAGGTGCACACTGCCCTACAGAGGTTCACACTCCCCTACAGAGGTGCACACTTCGCTACTGAGACACACACTGCCCTTGGAGGTGCACACTCCCCTACTGAGGTGCACACTCCCCTACAGAGGTGCACACTCTCCTACAGAGGTGCACACTCCCTACAGAGGTGCACACTCCCCTACAGAGGTGCACACTCTCCTACAGAGGTGCACACTCCCTACAGAGGTGCACACTCCCCTACAGAGGTGCACACTCCCTACAGAGGTGCACACTCCCCTACAGAGGTGCACACTCCCTACAGAGGTGCACACTCCCCTACAGAGGTGTACACTCCCCTACAGAGGTGCACACTCCCATACAGAGGTGCACACTCCCCTACTGAGGTGCACACTGCCCTACAGAGGTGCATACTCCCCTACAGAGGTGCACACTCCCCTACAGAGGTGCACACTCCTCTACAGAGGTGCACACTCCCCTACAGAGGTGCAAACTCCCCTACAGAGGTGCACACTCCTCTACAGAGGTGCACACTCTTCTACAGAGGTGCACACTCCCCTACAGAGGTGTACACTCCCCTACAGAGGTGCACACACCCCTGCAGAGGTGCACACTCTCCTACAGAGGTGCACACTCCCTACAGAGGTGCACACTCCCCTACAGAGGTGTACACTCCCCTACAGAGGTGCACACTCCCCTACAGAGGTGCACACTCCCCTACAGAGGTGTACACTCCCCTACAGAGGTGCACACTCCCCTACAGAGGTGCACACTCTCCTACAGAGGTTCACACTCCCTACAGAGGTGCACACTCCCCTACAGAGGTGCACACTCCCCTACAGAGGTGTACACTCCCCTACAGAGGTGCACACTCCCATACAGAGGTGCACACTGCCCTACAGAGGTGCACACTCCCTATAGTGGTGGACACTCCCCTACTGAGGCACACACTGCCCTACAGAGGTGCACACTCCCCTACAGAGGTACACACTCCCCTACAGAGGTGCACACTCCCTACAGTGTTGCACACTCCCCCACAGAAGGTGCACACTCCCCTACAGAGGTGCACACTCCCCTACTGATGTGCACCCCCCTCTACTGAAGTGCACACTCCCCTACTGAGGTGCATCCTGTAGACCCCTCCTGGTTTTGTATACAATTCACAGTTTCCAACCCAAATGTCCAAAACCTATCTCAGAAACTCTGAAGGAAAGCCCAAACCTGCTCATAATGTAGATCAATATATTAATTAGAGTGCACTTTGGTGTATGTGATCTCTCTGTCCCTCACAGTGAGGGTCTGTGACACACACACCCCACACCCAGGTCCCCTAAAACCAGAGATGTCCCCTCCTCATGCAGCTGTGTGGCCTGTGGATAGGGGTGGCCTGAGCAAGATCTCAGAGAAAATGGGGCTCCCTTGGCAATAACCCAGGAGGGAGGGTGGTCAGCCCTGCACTGATGGTGGGAGGTTCAGGTCAGCTCTACCCCTGGCCTCAAGTCCATGACAACACCCAGTGCCCAGGACCACTCTGACCCCATCGTGATGTGAGGTGACCCAAGCCTGAGAAGCCCCAGGACACCTGGTTGCTTGGGGGAAGCAGCGTGGAGCCTGCCTGGGTTTCCAGCCACTGTGGCTGCATTGCAGGGTCACAGACAGGGACACCCTCGGATCTGTCTCTGCTCATGGCAGTGCCCACCCTGTCCTGAGAGTCCAGCCCCAGTCTGGGTGAGGATGAGCAGTGGCAACGTTTATATCCAGATAGTCTTAGATATGCTGGTTCATTCCAGAAAGTTAAATCCTGATTTGTCTTTACAAAAGATGTTCATTGGTGGTTAAAACACTGATTTTTGTATATGAAACTTATAAGTCCCTCATTCAGTCTTTTATATTTTATATCAATGCAAGACATTTCTGCACCAATCAACAGTAGTTTTATATTTTAAATATTTTATTTGAGCAGTGTAATTATATGTAATTATGTGGTTTACATTGGCATATCCAAAATTCAAAATGCATACACAACATTTGGTAGAAGAGTCATTTTTTCCTGCCTGTGTTTTCTCTCTGAAATTCCTCTACCTGTCATCATCTTCTCAAATCATTATCTATTTTTCTTTATACCAAATACATATATAATAACTTTTCTTTACCTTATGTTTCTAATATCTTTATATGTCTGATTAATAATCATATTTTGTACAATACTTTTTTCATTAGTGAACACAAATGATATTGGTTCTGATAAACACAATTTTCCCAACTACTTATTTCCCAGTGGATTAGTTTCTGTCTCCTGTGCCTCACTGAATCCTCTGGACTTGCTCTGGGAGCCTCATTCAGCTCCTTCCTGGCCCAGGTGGATACTGGGATCACTTTCCCTAAACAAGACACCCCTCATTGCACACAGTCTGTATTTGATTGATTAATCTGCTCAGTATTGGAAAGTGGGCACCAAGGACTGAATTCAGGGGGACCTTGACCACTGAGCCACATCCCCCACTGTTCTGTATTTTATTTATAGATGGGGACTTACTGAGTTTTTAGTGCCTAACTGTTGCTGAGGCAGGCTTTTAATTTGAGATCCTCCTGCCTCAGCCTCCCAAGCCACTGGGAGTACAGGTGTGCACCACTGCACCCAGCTTATGTCTGGTTTTATAAGTATAAAATTAGGACTTAGATTCATAAATTAGATTTAGATATTTGACACTTTAATACATTTTGAAGGATATGGGTGAGAAATGAGGTGTTCTATGCTGTTGTCTTTCTCATGTGAGGGCGTTTCATCATCCACATCACTAAGAATGTCAGCATCTCTCTCCATCAGACAGCAGCTGGCCATTCCAGCTGTATTTTCACACTTACACTGAAACCTTGCTCTAGTGAGGCAGAGGACAGCACCCTGACACAGGGGTGCCAGGCGCTATGATGGGTCCCAGGCTGTGCACACCCAGCTGTCCATCACCTGTCCCTCCTGGGTGTGGGGAGCCCACCAGCTGCTCTGCCCCAGTCACTGAGAAGCACAGCCTGGCTGTGGTCACAGGTGCCCTGTGAGCTGCAGAGCCCCAGGACAAGGCCCTGTCTGCACATGGCCCTCACCACCCCCCTCACCCTCGCCCTCCCTGCACCTTCCCATCTCCAGGGGCCAGTGTCCTCTCTCTTTCCAGGACCTGCTGCAGTAGCTTCCCCACATGAGGGATGGTGTGGTGATGGTCTCCCTCTGCCTGACCCATTCCAGCTAGGTCCATGTGCTCCAGGGCCATGCCCAGGGCCAGCAGGGACAGGATGCCATTCTTGTTGGCGAATTACCTTCTTCCTCTGTGGACAGCATATTATCCACATCTCCATTAGGGGACACATGGTGATCATGAAAAGTGCTTCGACACTCATGGGACTGGAGCTGTGGACAGGCCTCTTGGACACAGTCCCACCTGATGTGCACACTGGGCAGAGGTCCTCTCCTTAAGCCATAGACTGTCCCACCCAATGTCCCTGCTGACCTCAGGTGGGGTCTCCTGTCAGGTGCTGGGGCTTCGTGGTCATGCTCCCAGGGCCCACTACCCATGGCATGAGGACACTCTGTAGGGCCACATTCTGACCATGTGCTGCCTGAGCTGAGGCCTACCCAGGGAATCCTCTGTAATGCATCCTCTAGAGGAAGGCCACCCCACACTCTGCACCCTGTGTGCCTGCAGAGCTAACACCATGGTGCTGCCAGTTCAGCTCTGGGTGACTCTTCCAGCTCCTGGATCAGAGCTGGCACAGAAACCCCCTTTACCCAGTCCCAGAGCTGTGTCCACCTCTTTAGATGCTACTATGACCACCTCAGGCCCAGCACCAGTGTGGCTGAGTCCAGTCTGTGCTGCTCTGAGCAGCTCCTGAGGCTGAGGGTGCACAAGGAGAGAGCTGTGCTGCAGCAGGTTCTGGAGACCAGGGTGCAAACACCAGGTGCTGCTCCTGACCAGGGCCCTGAGGCTGCAGCACCACATGAAGGAGGCCAAGAGAGGCAGATGGGCTGGACCCCTGAGTGGTGCTGGGGTCATCCTGAGGGCTCAGCCTGCCATGAATGGCCTCTACCTGCCCTTGGAGAATCCAGGTGGACAGGCCCAGGGTGTCAGTTGTTCTGTCCATTCTGGGGTCATGTGGGCATGGAAAGAGCGACAGGGCAGCAGCATTCAGGGCATATGGCTGTGCTTCAGGAGGACCCAGACACTGCTCCAGACAGAGGCCCTTCTTCCCCCAGGTCTGACTGCACACAGGAGGACGGGAGGCCTAGATCACAGGTGGTAGACAGATAGATAGATAGATAGATAGATGATAGATAGATAGATAGATAGATGATAGAGAGAGAGAGAGAGATAGGGAGAGAGATAGATAGGGAGAGAGATAGATAGATAGATAGATGATAGAGAGATAGATAGAGAGAGATAGATAGATAGGTAGATAGATAGATGATAGATAGATAGATGATAGATAGATAGATGATAGATAGATAGATGATAGATAGATAGATGATAGATAGATAGATAGATGATAGAGAGAGAGAGAGAGATAGGGAGAGAGATAGATAGGGAGAGAGATAGATAGATAGATAGATGATAGAGAGATAGATAGAGAGAGATAGATAGATAGGTAGATAGATAGATGATAGATAGATAGATGATAGATAGATAGATGATAGATAGATAGATGATAGATAGATAGATGATAGATAGATAGATAGATGATAGATAGATGATAGATAGATAGATGATAGATAGATGATAGATAGATGATAGATAGATAGATGATAGATAGATAGATGATAGATAGATAGATGATAGATAGATAGATGATAGATAGATAGATAGATGATAGATAGATGATAGATAGATAGATGATAGATAGATGATAGATAGATGATAGATAGATAGATGATAGATAGATAGATAGATAGATAGATAGATGATAGATAGATAGATGATAGATAGATAGATAGATAGATGATAGATAGATAGATGATAGATGATAGATAGATAGATGATAGATAGATAGATGATAGATAGATAGATGATAGATAGATAGATGATAGATAGATAGATAGATGATAGATAGATGATAGATAGATAGATGATAGATAGATGATAGATAGATGATAGATAGATAGATGATAGATAGATAGATAGATAGATGATAGATAGATAGATGATAGATAGATAGATAGATAGATGATAGATAGATAGATGATAGATGATAGATAGATAGATGATAGATAGATAGATAGATAGATAGATAGATGATAGAGAGATAGATAGATAGATAGATAGATGATAGATAGATGATAGATAGATAGATAGATAGATAGATAGATGATAGATAGATGATAGAGAGATAGATAGAGAGATAGATAGATAGATAGATGATAGATAGATAGATGATAGATAGATGATAGATAGATGATAGATAGATAGATAGATAGATGATAGATAGATAGATGATAGATAGATAGATGATAGATAGATAGATAGATAGATAGATAGATAGATAGATAGAAACACACATAAATACTGAAATAGAATAAACTAATCCTGACCCTCAACACAACAACAAATCCATGAAGGCATTGGCTGCTCCTCTCCCAGGCCCCTCACAAGATGGGGCTACTCCTGGCCCTGTGGACTCAGCCCATGACAACTGAAAGTGAGGAGAGCCTGGGTTTCTCCCTGCCCACAATAGGGCCCTGTGCCCACCACAGATGGCAGCAGCAGGTGCACCTGAGGGCTCTGTGCCAACTGGATGCTCCTGAGCTGAAGGAGGCCCTCACAGGGAGGCACAGCCTTCCCCCTGCAGGGAGCCTCTGAGGCCCTCAGCTGGACGCCTCCCTGGAGAGCAGGTGGCCGCAGAGGGGAGAAGACACACAGCACATTTCCAATGCAGGACGGTTCCGAGCACCTCACTAGTGTGTGCACCTGGGAGCTGGGGGAGGGTCAGGGCAGCAGTCATGTCCAGGGTGAGAGCAAAGACCAGGTAACCAGTCACTCTTGCCACACATGAGCAGTTGGACAGTGAACCAGCACTCAGGCTTCTGGGTGATTTTACGTCTGCACCAGGGAGTTAACACAGCCACCTCCACCATATAATTTATTTGTATTATAAAAAAATTAAAATAATAGACAATAAAATCAAAATAAAAGAAATGCTTTCCTCCTGAATGCTCCTCTGTCCACCATGCTGCCCATGACACTCCCATCTGCTCTCAGAGCTGCTCTACCTGGGCCTCCACCCAGAACTGCTATATAGCAGGAGCACATGCAAATAGGGCCTCCCTCTGCTCATGAAAACCAGCCCACCTGACCCTGCAGCTCTGCACAGGAGCCCACCCTGGACTCCCAGCTCAGCCCACTCAGTGACCAGGACTGAACACAGCTGCTCACCATGGAGAGTGTGCTCAGCTGGGTTTTCCTGGTGGCTGTTTTCAAAGGTAATGAATGGAGAACCAGAGATCCTGAGTGTGTGAGTGGACAGGAGTGAGAGGAAGAGTGGGTGAGTGCCAGTGTCCTGACCAGGCTGCCTCTGTGTTTGCAGGTGTCCAGAGTGAGGTGCAGCTGGTGGAGTCTGGGGGAGGCCTGATGCAGCCTGGGGGTTCCCTGCGACTCTCCTGTGCAGCCTCTGGATTCACCTTCAGTGATTACTACATGCACTGGTTCCGCCAGGCTCCAGGGAAGGGGCTGGAGTGGATCTCACGCATTAGTGATGGTAGTAGTTACAAAAACTATGCCAACTCTGTGAAGGGCCGATTCACCATCTCCAGAGACAACTCCAAGAACACCCTGTCCCTGCAAATGAGCAGTCTAAAAACCGAGGACACAGCCACCTATTACTGTGCCAGAGACACAGTGAGGGGACCTCAGTGTGAGCCCAGACACAAACCTCCTGCAGGGTGCCCAGGGCCAGCAGGGGGCGCTCAGCACAGGAGCTCAGGTCACCCAGGAGCAGGTGCAGAGGGAGGAGAGAGCAGCTCAGTTCAGGCCCTGAGGTCCCTGCCCACCCAGCACCCCTGACTCCACCTTGCCTGCAGATTCTCGAGGTCCCTCCTCTGCCAGACCCTCTGTGAGGTGATTCTTCTCTAGGTCTTGCTTGTCTGGAATTCTCTCAGCACAGAGCAGGCAATTTTGGAGATGGAGATGAATTCCAGGGACGTTTCCTGAACAGCACCTTTAAAGTGAACTGAATGGATCTTTCTTTTCCTCGTTGGGGATTGAATCCAGGGTGCTCCACCTTGACGTCCATTCTAGGTTTTATGTGTCTTATTTGGAGACAGGGTCTCCCAAAGATGCCCAGGCTGACCTTGAAGTTATGATTCTCCTCCCTCAGCCCTCAGTGTCCCTGGGTCTACAGGTGAGCTCCCCACACCTGTGAACCTTACACACTCCTGACGCCATGTCTCACTCCCTGCCTGTTCAGGAGATTCCCAGTCCCCTTCCCATGACTCCTTCCCTTTCCCCCTCCACCCAGTGACCTTCCTGTGCTGGATCAGGGCACAGAACACAGTTCTCCTGGGGCCCACCTACTGCCAGGACTTTCCACCCCTGGGGACCATTTGCAATGTCTGGAGGGAGTTGTTTTCACATGTGAGGGAGGGATTCTCCTGGCTTCTAGTTTTTATTGATCAATGAGGCTGCCACAACTCCAACCATCACAGGACAGCACCACAGTGAGGAATTAACTGACATGAATATCTATGGACTAAACAGAAAATGGTGACAGAAAACCTAAACTTTATTGAAATGCACAGAAATGTGTGTATTCACAGTGAACCTTGGTGTGTGTGAGCTGTGTGTCCCTCATGATGAGGCTCTATGACACCCACACCTCAAACCCAGGGCTCCATATGGTGGACACACCCACTCCTCATGCAGCTGTGCATGGCCTGTGGACAGGGGTGACCTAAGCAAGGTCTTCAAGAGAAAGGGGCACCCTGGGCAAGGACCCAGTAGGAAGGATGGTCTGCTATTCAGGTCAGCTCTGCCACAGCCCTCAGGCCCCAGAGGAAACACTGTGCCCAGGACCACTCTGACCCCATCTTCTGTGAGCTGACCCTGAGCCTGAGATGCCCCAGGACAGGTGGCTGCTGGGGAGAGGCAGCGTGGAGCCTGCCTGGGTTTCCGGCCACTGTGGCTGCATTGCAGGGTCACAGACAGGATGCTCTGGGCTCTGTCCCTGCTCACATCAGTGCCCACCCTGTCCTGAAGGTCAGCTCCACTCTGGGTGAGGATGAGCAGTGGCAATGTTTACATCCCAGATGGTCCTAAGAACTCAGCAGCTGTGGGAAGACATGGAACCCCCAGTCCCCTTTGACTTCAGCACTGACACCACCAGTCAGCACACTGTGTTTTACTTTCATTTTAATACACTTTTAGCTGTAGGTGGGCACAATGCCTTATTTACTGGTGTGTTTCCCGGGTGCTGAGGACCAGACCAGGCCTCCCACAAGGGCTCTGCACTGGCCTCAACCCAGCCCCACACACTCCTCCTGCTGTTGTGATGCATTGGTTTTTCTTGACAGTCCCTGGGTTTCTTCCTGATGACTCCCAGGGCCAATGGCCACACAGGACAGTGGGGCTCCTCTGACATGGTCACAGCAGGTGGGACAAGGTGGCTGCACTCTTTCCCCAGTGCTTCCTCTTCCTCCACCCTCCCCCCCCACCCCTCCCTTCTCTCCTAGTTTTCTGGTATTTATTTATTTATCTTCTCTATTCAGTGCCACTCAGCTTCTGAGTTGGGTCCACACACACAGCTGGATCCCCTTGTCTGACCACCTGTCCTGGAGGCTGGGGAACTGCCTTTCTCCTTCACAGTGGCTCTGCTGTACCAGGTGAGACTGTGGGTCTGCGAGGGCAACTGACCACCAGCTGCACCTGTGTCCTGTGTAGAGATGTGGCTTGAACCCCCTCCTTCTGGGGGTCCCTGTCCCTGTCCCTGTGTTGTAGGGCTGAGTGCTGGACATCACTCCCTCCAATCCTCCTGAGACCCAGCCCCAGCCCTGTCCATCACACTCTGTCTCCCACAGGGCAGTCTGTCCATTCAGATGAAGTGCCCGTTGATCTCATCCACACATAGACCTCCAGCCAGGACCCAGTGCCTCTCCTACTCCCACAAAGGGGCTGGGGCTGGGCTCCGAGGACCCAGGGAAGAGTGCACCTAAGTGGCTGTCCAGTCTTGGACACTCAAAAGCACGTCCTCCTGTGCAGGAGAAATAATAGGAAGGGGAGAGTGGAGGGGATTCTGAAGTGAAGTGTGTGAGCAGAGGTGCCCTGGAGGGTGTCCACGCTGCCCACTGAGTCCCTTCAACTCCAGCCCCTCCCAGCTCTGGCACCTCTGCTGGAAGGCCAAGTCCTGCATGGGGGTTGCAGGCCCTCTCCAGCCAGGGCCCTGGGCTTTCCCTGGTCAGCACAGCCCAGCTCCCCCGAGGTCAGTGTCTGCTGGGCTGAGGTCTGTTACTGACCCTGCTTCTCCAGACCTGGTGGGAAGTGTCCCTCCTCCTCTGAGGGAGGGCTTGTCCTCCCCGTGGTCCATGACCCCAGACCAGCTGCAGTCTGTCTCCTGAGCCAACCTCTTTACTCTGGGAGCCAGTGCTTTCAGCTTTCTCTGAACACCAGCTCACCGAGGTGCCACCTGCCTCTCCTGTGGCCCTGCCTCAGTTCCTGCTGCTCAACTGCTGAGCTCCTTCTCTCCTGGGACCTGCTGCAGCACCCTGGGGTCCCCTCAGCTGCCTCCCCATTCCTGCTACCTCATTTTCAAGTCCAACTTATTGTCTGGGGAAGACTTAGTTCCCTGTTCTCTGTGTTTGCATTTCACAGAGGAGCTGTGCATATGATTAACTGACCATGTTCTCATCAAGGGCTTCACCCTGAAACATGGTGATTGACACCTGCATAAGAAGGCCCTGGGATTTCCAAACTGTGTGCAGATCCCTCCCTTTGCTTTAAACGTGCAAGGATAGTCCACACCTCCATGGATTAGTGCAACTGTGCAAAGGTAACATGAAGTCTAAGTACCAGTTTCAGATTTCTAATGCAATAGTGCCCCACCCTGGGGGGAGTACTTCCTGATGCCACAGATTCGGGATTTGAAATATATATTCTGGCTCAGTGTGGTGAGGAGAATGTAATACTGACTCCATAGCTCACATATGAATGGCGGGTGAACTTGCTGATGCTCTTGGCACACCCTGGGGTGGCTTGAGGCCCGGAGTGTGCGCAGCGAGCTGAGGTCACCCACTCCTCTCTCAGCTTTCTTCCTGCCCTTCAGGGGCAATTTAGTGTAGGAATTCCACATTTTTTCTGCGTTGGCAAGTTGGCACTCACATTGATCCAGGGATGTTGGTACAGTGCCCTTTGTCTTTCCTCAGTGTTAGAAGGAGGGAAGATTCTAAGAGGGTAAGTATGTGAGTAGAAGTGATCCTCTGGTATTGCATGTTGGCCATGAGCTCAGGGTGAGTGAATCACAAATTTGATGTTACAGAAAGAGGCAGAGAAATCAGCTGATCTGAGCCTTGGGGTGCTCTGGGAACTGGTCACTGACCCTAACTGGGCATGTGACCCTGGTGACACGTGGACTGACTAGATTATTGGGTTCCCCCAGTGAAAATACAGAAGTGCCACCAACGGTGTCTCTTGGAGTTGAGGCTGAAGTGTGCACGGCCAGGCTGCTCAGGGTGAGGAGATGAGAAAACTTCCCTGGATGGAGCTGCTGGTCTCACACATGTCAGAAGGTGAGGCAGGTGCCAAGGCTGAGCCTGGGGGTCGAGCACCTTCTGGGGACAGGAGAATGTGTCAGGATTTTCTCTAATTTCTTGTAAGCGCTGCATAGGAGGAGGTGGTGACAGAGCAGGTTGTGAGTTTACATGGAACTGACTGGTTTACAAGACCCCTATGACCAACGTGTCATTTCAGGGGACCAACTTGTGAGCAGAGGTCAGCAGGAACCAGCCCTGTGTGTCTCTGGGAGCAGCAGGTTAGCACCCAGTAACTGAATGTCTGCAGTGGCCTGGAAGATTGGAAGTCCCCACAGAAGGGGGTGGACTGCACAGTGTTGCAGGTGTTACACTCACACAAGAGACAGAAAACATCTCTGTCTTCCCTTCATTTTACCATGAAATACACACAGAAGTTGATGGATCTCTCTCAGAACTCACGTGTCCCCATCCTGCTGATGGGCAGCTCAGTGGATCCCTCTGAAGGACACTTTCCTGGTGCCTGGGTGGACAGCTCAGGACGCGTCCTCTCCTGCACACATCTGTGGATGCACTATTCAGGTGGACAGGCCACATCAGAGAGTGGAGGGAGGGGGGTGTGCACAGAGCAGGCAGCTCTGTCCTCCTGAGGCCCCGACTCTCCTCTCTGCTGTGTCATCCCAGGGCTTGCTCTGACCCCGACTCTCAGCAAGGTGAGCACCTGAGCTGTGCTTGAGAAACCATCAGTACTCACTGGTCCAGGATGTGATGGACAAGGGTCTCAGCTCTGCCACCTGGTTTCATCATTGGGAGGAGCGATCTGGACCTCCACCCCATGCTGAGGGCACCACTCTTCACCACAGCAGCACACAGCACCCACCTGTGCCCTCAGCAGGAGCAGGGGAGCCTGAGTCATCATGGAATACTACTCAGACAGGAACAATGGAGGGCTCTCATTTGGGACAACTCAGGTGACCTGAGGACACTGCACTCATTGACATAAGCCAGGCACAGAAAGACAGGAACAACTGCCTCACTTACAGCTCTGATCTAAAGTTTCCCAGAGTTGCACAGAGGAGAAGGAGGCTAGCAGGGCCTGGGGCAGTAGCCCTGGGAGGGGCTGGTCAGAGTGGGTCACTTCTGATAAGCAGGAGGAGAACCTCCAGGACAGCGGCTCAGCAGGAGGCTCTGGTGAGTCCCACCTACTGTGCACCTGCAGCAGTGCTGAGAGAGCAGGCTTTGGTTTCTCACATGGAATGGTGGAAGTCAGAGCTGCAGCATCTGCTAATACCTGGATCAGCCTTCCCCCCACGGGTGCCCATCGGGAACCTTCTTCCTAGGTGAAGGGTCTCCAGGGGCCCTGCTCTGCCCTCTGTGGGCTTGATTAGAATTACATTTAAATAGTGATGGCAGCAGACACTGAGACCCAGGGGTTCAGTGCCCTCCTTGTTTGCAGTGCTCTCTTTGGAGCATGGTGAATGCGTTACTCAGAGAACACGGCATGACCTCAGGTCAGAAGACTGAGCTTCATAAGATTGTGGAGTTGACAGTTGACAGAAGGAGGCACATGAGGTCCGTTAGCATGAGGGGCTTCTCCCACCTGTCAAGTGGACCACTGAAGTGTCCCTGCTGCCCTGGAGTCAGTGTGGGCACAGAGGGCCTGGGCTAAGGAGCTGTCCAGGCCACCCCTCCACAGGGCTCTGACGTGTCCCTTAAGGTCAGGACTCACAGTGTCCTAGTAATACGACCAGGAAGCACTGAGGTGGGGCCTGGGTTGTGGGACACTGTGGGAACTGATGAGGGGAACAGAAGCAGCCCCTCGGGGCCCTGGCGCAGTCTCTGCACTGAGCACATGAGGTCTGGTTTCCCTTGATGGCCCCTGACCCCACAGGGGAGCCAGCTGAGGGCCGCACCTGGGGCTCAGGAGAGGACAGGCCCCTGGTGGGTGCCCACCTGCAGGAGGACCCTCCTCAGGCAGCACACTGAGCTCTGCCCAGGAACGGGCTGGGCACCAGGAGCATGGCCCATGCTGCTCAGGAAAGGACCCCACAGGGACCATGGAGATGTGCAGAGATAAGGCAAGGACTGGGCACTGCCGCTGGTCAGACGTTCCCATACTCCAAAGAGCAGGGACTTCTCCTAAGTCCACTGCTGAGAGGGACCATGGGTTGTGTTGGCAGCATTTTGACTGCTCAGCTGTGCACCCCATCTTCCCTGGGGCAGGAGTGTCCCCACATTCCCCCCACCCTCCCTCCTGATGATGATGGGGAATGGGCACTGCTCCTGGGACCAGAGCAGGGCTGGCCCCGGGGTCTGCAGACACATTTCCAGGTGAGACGTGTGGGGAGGATGGGGCTGGAACCTGACAGGCAGGTGGTGTCACAGCTGAGGGTTCAGACAGCAGCATCCTGGGCCTGGGCTGCCCTACACTGCCACCCCCGTCCAGCACAGGCAGCTGAACTGAAGTCACTGTGTGAATTTGGGGTGACACAGAACACCACACAGACACAGAATACCTTTTATAAGCTTCATGATGGCTTTCTCCATCTCCCGGCCTCAGGGTCCCCAAAAGGGGGACAAGAGAAGGTCAGAGGGCTGACAGGAGAGAGGGGGCACGTTCAGAAGTGGGCTTTTATTTTGGGTGATGCTGTTTCTTAGAATTTTCTATCTGAAAAAGGCAGAAGGGCAGGATTACAAAGGAACAGGTGAGTGTGACTCAACCCCAGCAGGTGACGCCTACTCCTGGAGCCACACCCTGGTATCCCAGCTGGGGAGCCCCCAAGTTACTGGACCTGGCACTACCCTGCCCGACTGAATGCAGTAACTGTTCAAACCTGGAGCATCAGGACTTAAGGGGGTTCATGGAGGGCGGCTTCCCTCACTAATGGCTCTCCTCACCTGGGACCTACACTGAGCTGATCCCTTGGAATCCAGGGAAACCTCTGCAGATGGAGAGGGAGCTGGGCATAGAGAGGGAGTCACATGTCAGTGCACAGCTCCTCTGGGGACAGCCACTTAGACAGTCTGTCTCCTCCTCTTCCCAAATGCTCTCCATCTCATGTTGCATCCAGTCTCCCTGCTGGTGCTTATGTGTGCTGCATTACAGGACATTTAGAAGATGAGGAAGGCTGCACCTATGTCACACAACCTACATGACAGTGTCACAAGTTCTCCAGGAACAGAAGGACCATTGCACAGTAGCAGACTCTCCTAGGGAGAGAAAAGAGTGTGCTGGCCCCAGAACTGAGGATTCAGTACCCAGAGCCTGAGAGGATGTGGGGAGTGAGACTGGACACCAGGAAGGGAGCAGGGTCCTGAGGAAGGGGCTGGGCTCAGGAGGGTGGGCTCCCCCTCTGACAGCCTTCCAGCTCCCCTGAAACCACCTGCTCTCCTCTCACAGGTAAAGCTCCACCTGGGTTCCAGACAGGGACACAGCTCAGGGGCACAGAGGACCTGGGCAGCCTGACCCCAGCCTCTCCAGATATCAGAAGAGCCTCACCCACATGCAAATCCCTCCTCCTGCCCTGGGTTCAAAGGCCCTCTGGGCTGTGGGAGCTCCCAGCTCTCTGCTCAGACAGGGCTGAGGTCTCTGGGAAGGCAGGTGTGATCTAGAAGATGAGGCTGCTGGGTCTGGTCCTGTGCCTGGTCACAGCTCCCCAAGGTGAGTGTCCCCAGTGTCAGAACTGGATCCATGGGGAGGTTGTGGCTGCAGATGACTAACAGGGTGTGACTGTCCTTGTCCCCAGGTGTCCTGTGCCAGGTGCAGCTGCAGGAGTCGGGACCTGGCCTGGTGAAGCCCTCGCAGACCCTGACTCTCACCTGTGCTGTCTCTGGTTACTCCATCACCAGTGGTTACTGGTGGAGCTGGATCCGTCAGCCCCCAGGGAAGGGGCTGGAGTACATAGGGCACATACATAGTGGTGGTAGCACTAACTACAACCCATCCCTCAAGAGCCGAGTGTCCATCTCCAGAGACACGTCCAAGAACCAGTTCTCCCTGCAGCTGAGCTCCCTGACCACTGAGGACACAGCCACCTATTACTGTGCCAGAGCCACAGTGAGGGGACCTCAGTGTGAGCCCAGACACAAACCTCTCTGCTGCTCACCCAGGGCCAGCAGAGGGCGCTCAGCACACAGGAGCTCAGGTGAGCCCAGAAGCAGCTGCAGACGTGAGTTCGGGCAGGTTTCCTCCATCTGGAGGCCCGTCCATGTACCAGCTTCCCAGGGGATCTCTGTGGCCTTGTGGTCTCTACTTACCTCTGATGTGTCTGAAGATAATCATCCTGTTTTTGACATGTTCTTTTTCTTTAGAAATAGTGCATCTTACATATATTTATGATAGGTTTTCACTTTGACATAGTCACATATATTCATTGTCTATAAACCTCTGTTGCTCTCACAGCACCTCCTTTTAAATTTTCCTCCTTCTCCCCATTATTAACTGACCTTTCTTCCACAAGTTTCTAATTTTCATTAAATTTACACTGTGTGTGTGTGTGTGTGTGTGTGTGTGTGTGTGTGAAACTCACAGTGGTTCACTCCCACAGGTGCAGGACTCCCAGGTGGGCAGAATTGACCAATAATATCTGCTCGGCTCACTCCTGGCCCCTCCCTTCTCCTGTCCCTCCTCCCTCACCCTTAGTCACCTCCTGATCCCCACTGACCTCTTCTGTGCTCTTGGGGTTCCCCTTCCTTTATCTCCCTTATTTGTGGCAGCTCCCACCAAGGACAGCCCACACTCACCCTGACTCCCTGAGCCTCTCTCATTCCCCTTCCCTAATGTCCTCCAGCTCCGTCCACTCACCATCATCTCACTCCTCCTACTGACTGAGCAGAGCTGCAGTGTTGGTGCATGACCCACATTTCCTTTATCCATCCACTAGTGAAGGGCACCTGGGCTGTGGCATAACCTGGTCTTGGGAACTGCACTGTATAAACCCTGCAGTGGCCGTGTCCCTGCACTGTGCTGACTTGGGTCTTGGGGTAAATACCAAGCAGCAGGAGAGCTGGGTCCCACTGTGGCTTCCTCCCTGTTGTCCTGAGGGGTGTCCACCTGCTCTCCTCAGGGTGGTTCTCATCTGCTGTCCCACCAACAAGGTGTGAGGGTCCTCTCCCCAGGTTTTCTCCAGCACCTGTTATTACTTGTATTCTTGATCACTGTCATTCTGGTGAAGTGAGAAGGAACCTCATTGTCATTGGCATTTCCCTAATTGTTAGAGATATGAGCTTTTATTCATGTATTCATTGTTCCTTTGTTTTTCTTCTATTGAGAAGTGTCTGGTTAGTCCTTTGTCATCTAATATGTGGATCATCTGTTTGGGGAGTGAAGGTTTTTGAGCTCTTTATATATTCTGGATACTACTCCCTGCCTGAGAAGTGGGGCAGAGGGCTCACCCAATCTCTAGGCTCTCTCCCTGCACTTACTTGTCTCCTGTGCTGTGCAGAACCTTCTGCAGGCCCTGCCTTCCCACTGATGTCCCTGATCTTTATCTGGTTGGTTTATTCCCTCATATTCTGACTCTGCATGTTCACATCATTCACCAACAGCCATGGGTAATCTCATCCTTCCTGACTTGGAGGACATTCTCCAACATTCTTACTGGCTAAACCCCTGGCTAGGTTCCAGCCCTTTGTGGAAGAGGAAGGCTGAGGGTACTTCCATGCCCAGAACAGGTCTCAGGGAAGAGCCCTCAGGGCCTCCCACTGAAGTGGATTTGCTCTGTGTTTTTCACAAATGACCCTCACTCTGCTGTTCTTCCTCTGAGTAACTTGCTGGTTCCTTTCATCATGGAAAGTGCTGGATTTCACCCAGCGGTATACTCTAGGTTAGTTGAGATGCTCTTGTGACATGGGCCTCTGCTGTGCTGAGGAGGGAACCACAGTGGGCTGCTCCTTTAGCTGTCCCTGCACCCCAGGCAGGTGGCCCCTGTCAAGGTGCTGCTCTCTCACTGTGCCCTGCCCTTCAGCCCCAGCCTGCCAGGACTTCTCTGCAGAGTCCCAGCCCCTAGTTCATCATGGCTGTTGGACTGCAGTTGGCCTCACTGTGGGCATCTGGGTTTTGGACCAGCCTGTGTCTGGCCTCCTCAGGTGGATTCCCATCAGTTCTCCTTTCATGTGTGACAGGACCATCCCGAGGTCCCCTGCCCTGGCTCTGCTCCTTGATTCATTGTTAGTCACCATAAGTCCCTCCTGCCATGTCTCTGTGCCTGCTGTTTACTTCTCCCAGGTGCAGTCCTGGCAGACCTGGTGGGACCTGGCCATCCCCCTGTCCTGTAGCTGGCTGTGGCATCATGGCTGTGGGCAGAGGGGCAGAAGGGAAGCCATGGGCAGGGTGAGCTCTCTGGGGAAGGCAGGTGAGGACGTGGACTGGACCTGAGTGGTGCTGGGCAGGCTGTCTGCATGGCCACCCTGATACCCTCAGGCAAGAGTGGGACTGGGCCTCAGGACTGTGTCCTCTGCAGCTCTCCTCTGACTGCAGCTGCCCAGCCAGGCCCTGTAGGGTGAGCCTCCTACATGGAGGGCATCTGTGGTCATGGGATGCCATGTGCCTACAGAATAAACAATACTCGGTCACCCTCCTGGAGATTGTAATCTGGCCAGGTGGACTCAGCACCCTGACCAGGGCAGGTAGGACACATGAGGAGATGGCAGACCTTGCTGGAAGGTGGGCCACAGAATAAAGCTTGAACATTGAGCACAACGTGCAGAACACAACAGGCTTTTTCACCAAAATGCAAAGGAGCTCTCTGGAGCTCACCCCGACCTAAATACACGATTTAGCAAATACCAGGGTGGACAGCCCTCTGCAGCCAGGAGAGTGACAAGCAGTTTCCACAGATGCTCCTTGACTGCCCTCCCTTGCTGGGTCCTGCACTTAGGAACCTCCTTCTCGGGAGCTCCATAGAGAGGGGAGCAGAGTAGCAAGAGGAGCAGAGTCCTGCCACACCCTCCATGGCAGGTGATGGAGAGGACGGGGCGAATCTCCTCAGTGAAGGGCATTCTAGAATGTCCCCTGAGGAGCTGGGAATGAGGCTCCTGTGAAGTCCCTCCCACACCTCAGTCTCCCCATGAGGACAGCATCAGACAAACCCAGGAGGAGACTCGCTCAGCACAATGTCTGAAAACCCTCCTCCTCCTGGGGTCTCCAGAGGAGAGAGCAGAGGAGCCGTTCTGACATGGTGACGGCGCCCATCAGACCCCACAGGTGAGGCCTGTGTCCATCAGTCAGGGCGTCCCCTCCAGTGCCACCTGCGACCTCAGGCCACCCAGACATGCTCCAGGGCCACACAAGAGGTCCCTTGTGCTGGGGAGCAGGGTGACCTCAGCAGCCCAGCCTGGACACACTCGCTGTGCACTCCTGCAGGAGGGGCCCTCACGTGGCCACACTTCACACCCACTGTGCAAGGTGGTCCTGGCAAGTGGGCAGGGCAGCCAGAGTGGACAAGTGGAGGACACAGGTCTTCTCCTTGTCCACTCATTAGGCCCATGAGCCCTGGACCTGCAACAGTGCAGTAGGTGGGCCCAGACCACCCAGCAGGGCTGGCAGGACCACACAGACCTGGGCGTCCCTCAGCATCCCCAGGTGCTGTCCAGTGTGGCCAGAGTCACTCTTGGCTCTGGGTGTTCTTGTGCCTGCTCTGCTGGCTAAGGTTGGAGAGGCTCCCTGGGTTCCCAGCAGTCCTCATCTTCAACAGTGGCCATCACCTGCAGGGAGGGACTGTCTATGCTATGTCTCCTGTCCCCCTACCCAACCCCAGATGGGTTTTCTGCTTTACTTTAATTATCACCTAATTTTGCCTTAATCACTGATTTTCATCCCTGATTATGTTATAATTTCTTCATAGAAAATTTTTTACAGCAAATGAAATACTTATTTAGGGAAATCTCACATTCAGTTTGAAGAGCAAGAGTCAGTCTTCCTTAACCATGACCACTGGGCTCCTGCCTGACTCCAGCTCCCTGGATGGAGATGTTCCTATTGTGTCCCAGGACATGGGCTTCCCCTCCTGGAGCCCAGGCACAGGGCCCCCTTCTTGGGAGGAGGAGGGCAGCAGCAGGTCCTCCCTGTGGTCACTGTGCCCTGTGCAGGACTGAGGTCCAGTCCTGGCTCCACCATGAAGGTGACTCTCAGAACTTGACAGTTGAGTCAGGTCCCACCCTGGGCCTCTCTGCAGCATGGACATCCTGGTGTGGAACAGGGGGGCATACTGGCTGAGGCCTCTGTCCACTCACTGCCCTCCCAGGGCCTGTTCAGGCTGAGACGTTTGTGCAGCTGAGTCAGAGCAGAGCAGTGGTTAGAGTCTTCTCCACACTCACTGCTCTCTCAATGCCTGTGAGCTCCCTCCTCTCCAGGTTGTGAAAAGGTGGTGGGTGTGGTGAAGGACTTCCCAGATATGAAGCATCTGGACGTTTCTCTCCTGTGGACTCTGCTGCTGGATGAAGGTCAGTGCTGGCTGAGGGACCTCAGCACATGCTGGACCTTGTTCCCACGTGTCCTGGGTCAATTGCAGATGCTAGTGTCGGGATCTTCACTGGGAGAGTCAACATCACCAGGGACACCTCCCAGGGCCAGGATTCATTAGCACTCAACAGGGTGAAACCTGAGGATATGGCTGCATATTCCAGGTGGGGGGACACAGAGTGAGGGAACTCAGTGTGAGCCCACTCACTCACCTGCTTGTAGGGGGCACTGAGGACCAGCAGGGGGCACTGAGGACCAGAAAGGAGCTGAGGACCAGAAAGGAGCTGAGGACAGCAGGGGGAGCTGAGGACCAGCAGGGAGCTGAGGACCAGCAGGGAGCTGAGGACCAGCAGGGGAACCTCAGAATCAGCAGGGGACTTGGGGAGTTCAGAACAAGGAGGGGGAGCTCAGGTCCAGCTGGAGACTCAGGACCACTGGGGGGCTCCAGACCAGTAGAAACCTCAGGAGCAGCTGCCACCTCAGGGCCATCAAGGGGTGCTCTGGTCCAGGAGAAGGTCAAGAAACATCCAGAGAGTGTTTGTATTAAGAGGCTAATTTTACCAATAAGGTATTTCTTGTCTCTGGTTGGGGTTCTTCATTGTTAAATGATACTATCAGGATATAATATTCTGTTTGTCTACTCTGAGTTCATGGTCTTGGGGGGTTTAATGTACGTCTGAATTTCAAGGGTAAGTTCTGAACCTGGATGACTATCCAATAAGACTGAGGATTTCTAAATACCATGTGACTCCTTCTCCTTATTTGCTGTACACACAGAGGAGGAGCCACACCTGTGTATTTGAAGCAGCATCACAGGAACATGAAAAAGAAGGTGAGCTTGTCCTGCCCCTGACTTTCACAGCAAGTGACCCAGCTCTGGAGGCCACGTCACACCTCCTCAGCCCTGGGAGCCGGGTCAAAGTCAAGTTCAAAGCTGCTGTGTTTTCACAGTTGTTCATGGACATGAGCTGCCTGGGAAGGCATTTTCCCCCAGGGACCCATTCCCAGGGGGCTCCCTCCACCCACCCTCTTGTTCCTGTCTCATGCTGTGAACAAATGTCCTTCTGAGCAGCGATGGAGGCCAGGTTCCCTGCAATGTCTGTGCATTGTGATGGTGCTGTTTGCATTGGCTCCAAGAGTTCTGCTCCACTGCTCTCTGAGTTTCCAATGGAAAAATTGCAATAGGGCTTAGTAAGAAAGTGAGATATAGGGAATTTTCAATTGGAAATTACAGTAATCCTGGCCATGGCTCCACCATTTGTTGATCAGAAATGTCAATCATCCCTGAACTAAAAAAGGATTCATCTGAACTGAGCAGAAAACCACTAAGGAAAGTTCCAAAGTAACAAGGGTCAAGGGATATGAAGTCCTGGAGGAGACTAGGAACCAAGGTGTTAATCCGTGAACTCTTGCTAATAGGAGTAATGCAGATCACAGCATCCAGTGAGGCTGATGGTCACTACAGTCAGTGGACATGTGACCTCGGGAAGGGCCATGTGAAGTCCTGACTTGTGGAGCCCAGTGACTGACAGCTGGAACAGGTGAGCTGGGGAAGTCAGTCACATAGAGGGCTCCAGGTTCCCCAGATCAGGAGGTGGGATCATCTGAAGATGCCTTCCTTTGGTCTGCCTGGAAGAAGAGCTTTCAAAACCTATGATTTTCAGGATGTGGAAACTTCACCCAGTGGCACACGTGGCATTGCAGGATGGTGAAAACATGGAGACCCACAGATCTTACCTGAGCCACCCCAGGACCAGGAGGTGGGGGCTGCAGGCTCAGTGTTTGCAGGGAGCTCATGGTCAACACCACAGGGAACAAGGAGAGGAGCCCACATGTCTTATTAGTGCGCTGTGCTCACTCAGTTAGGCAGGAGGTCAATTCCTGAACCTCATCAGGAGGTCAGCAACTACACCTGCCCTCTCAGTGACCCCACCTCACTAAAGACAGTGTCCACTGTTCTCTCCAAATGCTGGGCTGTGGGCAAGGCAGGTCTCACTGCAGTGATGCTGCACAGGGAAGGGACCTGGGCCTCCTCCCTCACCCAGCCTGCCCTGCATGCCATCCTGTCTGCTGTCAGCCTGGCTCTGCTGCTCTGGGGGACTCAGGGGCTCTCAGCCTCAGGCTGCAGCTGAGAGCTGCCTCTGCCCCCAGGACTCCCACCTGGCCCAGCACCTCCATCCTGTCCTCTCCTGGTGGAGACCAGAGGGCGGGACAGGTGAGGGGAAGAGCTCAGGGCAGATTCCCACCCACTGCTGTCCACAGGCATTGGCTGGACAGTCAGGAGGACAAGCAGGGCAGAGGGTGGGGCAGGGCAGTGGGCACACAGCAGGAAGCCCCTGCCCTCCTGAGACCCTGCTCCCTCCTCTCCTGCTCAGTCTGTAGCCCCCAAATCTCACAGAGATGAAAGAGAAGAACTAGTCCTGAGAACAAAGGGGGGCTCTTCTCCTGGATGTGGGGAACCCCATCCTCAGCCCTGGGCTCTGTTCAGTCATCACTGAGGGCTTCTCCTTCAGGGCTGGGAGGTGAACCTGGGCCTCTTGCATGCTGGGCACGTTCCTGCCACTCTGAGACCCTCCCAGGTGCAGGAGGAAGGGCTTGGGGGAGGCAGGGCTGGGCTCAGGAGGGTGGGCTCCCCCTCTGACAGCCTTCCAGCTCCCTGAAACCACCTGCTCTCCTCTCACAGGTAAAGCTCCACCTGGGTTCCAGACAGGGACACAGCTCAGGGCACAGAGGACCTGGGCAGCCTGACCTCAGCCTCTCCAGATATCAGAAGAGCCTCACCCACATGCAAATCCCTCCTCCTGCTCTGGGTTCAAAGGCCCTCTGGGCTGTGGGAGCTCCCAGCTCTCTGCTCAGACAGGGCTGAGGTCTCTGGGAAGGAGGTGTGGTCTAGAAGATGAGGCTGCTGGGTCTGGTCCTGTGCCTAGTCACAGCTCCCCAAGGTGAGTGTCCCCAGTGTCAGACCTGGGTCCATGGGAGGTTGTGACTACAGGTGACTGACAGGGTGTCTCTCTTCTTGTCCCCAGGTGTCCTGTGCCAGGTGCAGCTTCAGGAGTCAGGACCTGGCCTGGTGAAGCCCTCACAGACCCTGTCCCTCACCTGTGCTGTCTCTGGATTCTCCATCACAACCAGTGGTTATGCCTGGAACTGGATCCGTCAGCCCCCAGGGAAGGGGCTGGAGTACATAGGGTACATAAGTTATGGTGGTAGCACTTACTACAACCCACCCCTCAAGAGCCGAGTGTCAATCTCCAGAGACACGTCCAAGAACCAGTTCTCCCTGCAGCTGAGCTCCCTGACCACTGAGGACACAGCCACCTATTTCTGTGCCAGAGACACAGTGAGGGGACCTCAGTGTGAGCCCAGACACAAACCTCCTGCAGGGCGCCCAGGGCCAGCAGGGGGCGCTCAGCACACAGGAGCTCAGGTCAGCCCAGGAGCAGGTGCAGAGGAGGAGAGAACTTGACCCCAGTCCTGAGCCTCCTCCCAAGCAGCTCCTCCTGAGAGCCCCAGCTATGGGGTCCTAGAGCAGCCTCCTCCCCTTGGACACCACTCGTTTCTCTCCAGGTGAGGTTGTCAGGAGTGCTCCTCTTCAGCAGCGGCTGCACAGTCTCCTCTCTAGCTGAGGCTTTCTGTGCAATGACAGGCTCTGCTCAGGGCCATCACGTGACCTGTGTGGCCACTTCATGGCTTGGGGAACTCCCTCCACTCTCAGAAGGGTCTGGATGTTCCCCTGCCCAGTGTCCCTCCCAATCCAGTGTTCCCTGTAACCTTCCTGTGACTGATCTGTGCACTTGGCACATGTCGAGGTCATAGCCCACATTGTTCCTGAGCCTTCCAGCCACAGGGGACCTTTGACAATGACAAGGCACCGTCTGTCTTGTCACAGGTTAATGAACAGACGGTCGTGCCACCATGTAGGTGATAGAGACCATGGATGCAGCTGATAGTCTAAAGCCACCGTCAGCAGGCACAACAAGGTGTCCTCTGTCCCCAAACATAAGCAGGACTGAGCTGAGGGATGCCAACATGAAGCCCTAAACCTGGTCTCAATGCACAGAACGTGTGTATTCAGAGTGAACTTTGGTGTACATGAGCTCTAACCTCATGATGAGGCTCTGTGACACCAGAACTCCAACCCATGGCCCCAAAGGGCAGAGGTGCCACTCCTCATGCAGCTGTGTGGCCTGTGGATGGGGGTGACCTGAGGAAGGTCTTGGAGGGAAAGGGGCTCCCTCGGCACAGACCCAGGAGGGAGGGTGGTCAGCTCTGCATGACTGTGGGAGCTGCAGGTTGGCTCTGCCACTGGCCTCAGGACCCTGAGACATGCTGTGCCCAGGACCAGTCTGATCTCATCTTGCTGGGAGCTGACCCTGAGCCTCAGAAGTCCCA
Organism: Callospermophilus lateralis; assembly: GCF_048772815.1. Classification (NCBI taxonomy): domain Eukaryota; kingdom Metazoa; phylum Chordata; class Mammalia; order Rodentia; family Sciuridae; genus Callospermophilus; species Callospermophilus lateralis. Next base: position 1,935,706 of record NC_135307.1, read on the forward strand.
GGACACCTGCTGCTGGGGAGAGGCAGCTTGGAGCCTGCCTGTGTTTCCAGCCACTGTGGCAGCATTGCAGGGTCACAGACAGGGACACCTGGGCTCTGTCCCTGCTCACGTCAGTGCCCACCCTGTCCTGAGAGTCCAGCTCCAGTCTGGGTGAGTATGGGCATCATCAATGTTAACATCCCAGACTGTCCTAAGCTTGTCCTGGAACATGCCATTAAGTAGAATCACTTTATGTATTTTCAAATTATGGTTTGAGAGCTAGAGCACTGATTTTATGTAAAACATTAATAATTTGCTAAGTTAAAGTTTTATGTTCTGTATCACCATAAGCCTCTTATGTATTTATTAATAATGAATCCAAGTTTTATTCACTTTTAATATTCTATTTGAGCATCATAATCATAGAAAAATGGTGCTTCATTGTCACATGTTGATAGAGGATAAACAGATGGTGAAGAGGAAATGCTTCTGTGTATCCTGTGTGTCTGACATTTCTGTATGTGGCTTACTCCTTTAAATTTATTATCTATCTTTACACAAAATATAAATGCAATGATTTGCCTTTGTAGCCTTACAATTAAGTCACTATAATCATAATTCTACACTTCTTTGGTTTTTAGCAAACAAAGAAATATTGCATTTTAATTAAGAGATAATTTCCACAGTGGTGTAGTTTCTGTCTCTCAGGACTTGCTCTGGGGGATCTAGGCTTCTCCCTGAGCCAGGTAGATGCTGGGAGCACTTTTAACATGCATGACACCCCTCACTAACACAAAGCTTGCATTTGATTGCTTAAGTCTATTTTTATGAGTATAATATATTCACTTAGATACACAAACTAGACTTATAGATTTGACATTTGAATATATAATTTAAAAACATGAATAAGCATGTTGTATGTTGTGGTCTTTCTCATGTGAGGGTGTTTGATTATCAACATCTCTAAGAATGTCAGCATCTCTCTCAATCAGACACGGAGTGGTGATTCCAGCTGTATTTTCACACTTACACTGAAACCTAGCCCTAGTGAGGCAGAGGACAGCACCCTGACACAGGGGTGCCAGGCGCCATGATGGGTCCCAGGCTGTGCACACCCAATGTCCATCACCTGTCCCTCCTGAGTGTGGGGAGCCCACCAGCTGCTCTGCCCCAGTCACTGTGAAGCACAGCCTGGCTGTGGGCACAGGTGCCCTGTGAGCTGCAGAGCCCCAGGACAAGGCCCTCTCTGCACATGGCCCTCACCACCCCCCTCACCCTCACCCTCCCTGCACCTTCCCATCTCCAGGGGCCACTGTCCTCTCTCTTTCCAGGACCTGATGCAGTAGCTTCCCCACATGAGGGATGGTGTGGTGAGGGTCTCCCTCTGCCTGACCCATTTCAGTTAGCTCCTTGTGCTCCAGAGCCACATCCAGTGCCAGGAGGGACAGGATGCCATTCTTGTTGGCGAATTACCTTCTTCCTCTGTGGACAGCATATTATCCACATCTCCATTAGGGGACACATGGTGATCATGAAAAGTGCTTCGACACTCATGGGACTGGAGCTGTGGACAGGCCTCTTGGACACAGTCCCACCTGATGTGCACACTGGGCAGAGGTCCTCTCCTTAAGCCATAGACTGTCCCACCCAATGTCCCTGCTGACCTCAGGTGGGGTCTCCTGTCAGGTGCTGGGGCTTCGTGGTCATGCTCCCAGGGCCCACTACCCATGGCATGAGGACACTCTGTAGGGCCACATTCTGACCATGTGCTGCCTGAGCTGAGGCCTACCCAGGGAATCCTCTGTAATGCATCCTCTAGAGGAAGGCCACCCCACACTCTGCACCCTGTGTGCCTGCAGAGCTAACACCATGGTGCTGCCAGTTCAGCTCTGGGTGACTCTTCCAGCTCCTGGATCAGTGTTAGCACAGACCAACCCTTCACCCAGTCCCAGGGCTCTGTCCACCTCTTTAGATGCTACTATGACCACCTCAGGCCCCAGAACCAGGGTGGCTGAGTCCAGTCTGTGCTGCTCTGAGCAGCTCCTGAGGCTGAGGGTGCACAAGGAGAGAGCTGTGCTGCAGCAGGTTCTGGAGACCAGGGTGCAAACACCCAGGTGCTGCTCCTGACCAGGGCCCTGAGGCTGCAGCACCACATGGCAGGAGGCAGGAGGCAGAGAGAGGCAGATGGGGCTGGACCCCTGAGTGGGGCTGGGGTCCCACTGGGGCTCAGGGTGCCAGGAAGGCTCTACCAGCCCTGGGGGAACCCAGGTGACCAGGACCAGGCTGTCAGCTGTCCTCTACATTCTGGGACCAGGTGGACATGTGAAGAGTGACAGGGCAGCAGTACTGAGGGCATGTGGCTGTGCCTCCAGGAGGATTTCAAGACACTTGTTCCAGACAGAGGCCCCTCTTCCCCCAGGTCTGACTGCACACAAGGAGGACGGGAGGCCTGGTTCACAGGTGGTAGATAGATAGATAGATAGAGAGATAGATAGAGAGATAGATAGATAGATAGATAGAGAGATAGATAGATAGATAGAGAGATAGATAGATAGATGATAGATAGATGATAGATAGATAGATAGATAGATAGAGAGATAGAGAGATAGATAGATAGATGATAGATAGATGATAGATAGATAGATAGATAGATAGATGATAGATAGATAGATAGATAGATAGATGATAGATAGATAGATAGAGAGATAGATAGAGAGATAGAGAGATAGATAGATAGATGATAGATAGATGATAGATAGATAGAGAGATAGATAGAGAGATAGAGAGATAGATAGATAGATGATAGATAGATGATAGATAGATAGATAGATAGATAGATAGATAGATGATAGATAGATGATAGATAGATAGATGATAGATAGATAGATAGATAGATAGATGATAGATAGATAGATAGATAGATAGATAAAGAGAGAGATAGATAGATAGATAGATGATAGATAGATAGATAGAGAGATAGATAGAGAGATAGAGAGATAGATAGATAGATGATAGATAGATGATAGATAGATAGAGAGATAGATAGAGAGATAGAGAGATAGATAGATAGATGATAGATAGATGATAGATAGATAGATAGATAGATAGATAGATGATAGATAGATGATAGATAGATAGATGATAGATAGATAGATAGATAGATAGATGATAGATAGATAGATAGATAGATAGATAGATAGATGATAGATAGATGATAGATAGATAGATAGATAGATAGATAGATAGATAGATAGATAGATGATAGATAGATGATAGATAGATAGATGATAGATAGATAGATAGATAGATAGATAGATAAAGAGAGAGATAGATAGATAGATAGATAGAGAGATAGATAGAAACAATCATAAATACTGAAATAGAATAAACTGATCCTGACCCTCAACACAACAACAAATCCATGAAGACATTGGCTGCTCCTTCTCCCAGGCCCCTCACAAGATGGGGCTACTCCTGGCCCCTGTGGACTCAGCCCATGACACCTGAAAGTGAGGAGAGCCTGGGTTTCTCCCTGCCCACAATAGGGCCCTGTGCCCACCACAGATGGCAGCAGCAGGTGCACCTGAGGGCTCTGTGCCAACTGGATGCTCCTGAGCTGAAGGAGGCCCTCACAGGGAGGCACAGCCTTCCCCCTGCAGGGAGCCTCTGAGGCCCTCAGCTGGACGCCTCCCTGGAGAGCAGGTGGCCGCAGAGGGGAGAAGACACACAGCACATTTCCAATGCAGGACGGTTCTGAGGACCTCACCAGTGTGTGCACCTGGGAGCTGGGGGAGGGTCAGGGCAGCAGTCATGTCCAGGGTGAGAGCAGAGACCAGGTAACCAGTGACTCTTGCCACACATGAGCTGTTGGACAGTGAACCAGCACTCAGGCTTCTGGGTGATTTTACGTCTGCACCAGGAGTTAGCACAGACACCTCCACCATATGATCTATTTATTATTATTAAATAAATAAAATAAGAGAAAATAAAATCAAAATAAAAGAAATTCTCCCCTCCTGAATTCTCCTCTGTCCACCATGCTGCCCATGACACTCCCATCTGCCCTCAGAGCTGCTCTACCTGGGCCTCCACCCAGAGCTCTATATAGCAGGAGGACATGCAAATAGGGCCTCCCTCTGCCCATGAAAACCAGCCCACCTGACCCTGCAGCTCTGCACAGGAGCCCACCCTGGACTCCCAGCTCAGCTCACTCAGTGATCAGGACTGAACACAGCTGCTCACCATGGAGACTGTGCTCAGCTGGGTTTTCCTGGTGGCTGTTTTCAAAGGTAATGAATGGAGAACCAGAGATCCTGAGTGTGTGAGTGGACAGGAGTGAGAGGGAGAGTGGGTGAGTGACAGTGTCCTGACCAGGCTGCCTCTGTGTTTGCAGGTGTCCAGTGTGAGGTGCAGCTGGTGGAGTCTGGGGGAGGCCTGGTGCAGCCTGGGGGTTCCCTGCGACTCACCTGTGCAGCCTCTGGATTCACCTTCAGTGATTACTACATGAGCTGGGTCCGCCAGGCTCCAGGGAAGGGGCTGGAGTGGGTCTCATACATTAGTGGTGGTAGCGGTGACATAAATTATGTCGACTCTGTGAAGGGCCGATTCACCATCTCCAGAGACAACTCCAAGAACACCCTGTACTTGCAAATGAGCAGTCTGAGAGCAGAGGACACGGCCACCTATTACTGTGCTAGAGACACAGTGAGGGGACCTCAGTGTGAGCCCAGACACAAACCTCCTGCAGGGTGCCCAGGGCCAGCAGGGGGCGCTCAGCACAGGAGCTCAGGTCACCCAGGAGCAGGTGCAGAGGGAGGAGGGAGCAGCTCAGCTCAGGCCCTGAGGTCCCTGCCCACCCAGCACCCCTGACTCCACCTTGCCTGCAGATTCTCGAGGTCCCTCCTCTGCCAGACCCTCTGTGAGGTGGTTCTTCTCTAGGTCTTGCTTGTTGGAATTCTCTCTGCACAGACCAGGCAATTTTGCAGATGGAGATGAATTTCAGGGACGTTTCCTGAGCAGCACCTTTAAAGTGAACTGAATATATTTTTCTTTTCCTCATTGGGGATTGAATCCAGGGTGCTTCACCTTGACGTCCATTCTAGGTTTTATGTGTCTTATTTGGAGTCAGGTTCTCCCAAAGATGCCCAGGCTGACCTTGAAGTTATGATTCTCCTCCCTCAGCCCTCAGTGTCCCTGGGGTTACGGGTGAGCTCCCCACACCTGTGACCCTTACACACTCCTGACGCCATGTCTCACTCCCTGCCTGTTCAGGAGATTCCCAGTCCCCTTCCCATGACTCCTTCCCTTTCCCCCTCCACCCAGTGACCTTCCTGTGCTGGATCAGGTCACAGCACACAGTTCTCCTGGAGCCCACCTACTTCCAGAACGTTCCACTCCTGGGGACCATGTGCAATGTCTGGAGGGAGTTGTTTTCACATGTGAAGGAGGGATTCTCCTGGCTTCTAGATTTTAGAGACCAATGAGGCTGCCATGCATCCAGCCATCACAGAAGAGCACCCACAGTGAGGAATTATCTGACATGAATATCTATGGAGTAAACAGGAAAAGGGTGACAGAAAACCTAAACTTTATTGAAATGCACAGAAATGTGTGTATTCTGAGTGAACCTTGGTGTGTGTGAGCTGTCTGTCCCTCATGATGAGGCTCTGTGACACCCACACTTCAAACCCAGGGCTCCATATGGTGGACACACCCACTCCTCATGCAGCTGTGCATGGCCTGTGGACAGGGGTGACCTAAGCAAGGTCTTCAAGAGAAAGGGGCACCCTGGGCAAGGACCCAGGAGGGAGGATAGTCTGCTACTCAGGTCAGCTCTGCCACTGGCCTCAGAACCCTGAAGACACGCTGTGCCCAGAACCACACTGACCCCATCTCACTATGAGCTGACCCTGAGCCTGAGATGCCCCAGGACAGCTGGCTGCTGGGGAGAGGCAGCGTGGAGCCTGCCTGGGTTTCCGGCCACTGAGGCTGCATTGCAGGGTCACAGACAGGGACACCTGGCTCTGTCCCTGCTCACATCAGTGCCCACCCTGTCCTGAGGGTCTGCTCCAGTCTGGGTGAGGATGAGCAGTGGCAATGTCTACATCCCAGATGGTCCTAAGAACCCAGCAGCTGTGGGAAGACATGGAACCCCCAGTCCCCTTTGACTTCAGCACTGACACCACCAGTCAGCAACTGTGTTTTACTTTCATTTTAATACACTTTTAGCTGTAGGTGGGCACAATGCCTTATTTACTGGTTTGTTTCCCGGGTGCTGAGGACCAGACCAGGCCTCCCACAAGGGCTCTGCACTGGCCTCAACCCAGCCCCACACACTCCTCCTGCTGTTGTGATGCATTGGTTTTTCTTGACAGTCCCTGGGTCTCTTCCTGATGACTCCCAGGGCCCATGGTCACACAGGACAGTGGGGCTCCTCTGACATGGTCACAGCAGGTGGGACATGGTGGCTGCACTCTCTCCCCAGTGCTTCCTCTTCCTCCACCCTCCCCTCCCCACCCTCCCTCTTCTCTCCTAGTTTTCTGGTATTTATTTATTTATCTTCTCTGTTTAGTGCCACTCAGCTTCTGAGTTGGTCCACACACAGCTGGACCCCCTTGTCTGACCACCTGTCCTGGAGGGTGGGGAACTGCCTTTCTCCTTCACAGTGGCTCTGCTGCACCAGGTGAGACTGTGGGTCTGCGAGGGCAACTGACCACCACCTGCACCTGTGTCCTGTGTAGAGATGTGGCTTGAACCCCCTTCTTCTGGGGGTCCCTGTCCCTGTGCTGTGCTTTGGGGCAGAGTGCTGGACATCACTCCCTCCAATGCTCCTGAGACCCAGCCCCAGCCCTGTCCATCACACTCTGTCTCCCACAGGTCAGTCTGTCCATTCAGATGAAGTGCCCGTTGATCTCATCCACACTAGACCTCCAGCCAGGACCCAGTGCCTCTCCTACTCCCAGAAAGGGGCTGGGGCTGGGCTCTGAGGACCCAGTGAAGAGTGCACCTAAGTGGCTGTCCAGTCTGGACACTCAAAAGCACGTCCTCCTGTGCAGGAGAAATAATAGGAAGGGGAGCGTGGAGGGGATTCTGAAGTGAAGTGTGTGAGCAGAGGTGCCCTGGAGGGTGTCCACGCTGCCCCCTGAGTCCCTTCATCTCCAGCCCCTCCCAGCTCTGGCACCTCTGCTGGAAGGCCAAGTCCTGCATGGGGGTTGCAGGCCCTCTCCAGCCAGGGCCCTGGGCTTTCCCTGGTCAGCACAGCCCAGCTCCCCTGAGGTCAGTGTCTGCTGGGCTGAGGTCTGTTACTGACCCTGCTTCTCCAGGCCTGGTGGGAAGGTGCCCTCCTCCTCTGAGGGAGGGCTTGTCCTCCCTGTGGTCCATGACCCCAGACCAGCTGCAGTCTGTCTCCTGAGCCAACCTTCTTTACTCTGGGAGCCAGTGCTTTCAGCTTTCTCTGAACACCAGCTCACCGAGGTGCCGCCTGCCCTTCCTGTGGCCCTGCCTCAGTTCCTGCTGCTCAACTGCTGAGCTCCTTCTCTCCTGGGACCTGCTGCAGCACCGTGGGGTCCCCTCAGCTGCCTCCCCATTCCTGCTACCTCATTTTCAAGTCCAACTTATTGTCTGGGGAAGACTTAGTTCCCTGTTCTCTGTGTTTGCATTTCACAGAGGAGCTGTGCATATGATTAACTGACCATGTTCTCATCAAGGGCTTCACCCTGAAACATGGTGATTGACACCTGCATAAGAAGGCCCTGGGAATTCCAAACTGTGTGCAGACCCTCCCTTTGTTTTACACGTGCAAGGATAGTCCACACCTCCATGGATTAGTGCAACTGTGCAACGGTAACATGAAGTCTAAATACCAGTTTCAGATTTCTAATGCAATAGTGCCCCACCCTGGGGGCAGTAGTCCCTGATGCCACAGATTCGGGATTTGAAATTCCCATTCTGGCTCAGTGTGGTGAGGAGAAGGAAATACTGACTCCATAGCTCACATATGAATGGCGGGTGAACTTGCTGATGCGCTTGGCACACCCTGGGGAGGCTTGAGGCCCAGAGTGTGCACAGCGAGCTGAGGTCACCCACTTCTCTCTCAGCCTTCTTCCTGCCCTTCAGGGGCAATTTAGTGTAGGAATTCCACAGTTTTTCTGCGTTGGCAAGTTGACACTCACATTGATCCAGGGATGTTGGTACAGTGCCCTTTGTCCTTCCTCAGTGTTAGAAGGAGGGAAGATTCTAAGAGGGTGAGTATGTGAGTAGAAGTGATTCTCTGGTATTGCATGTTGGCCATGAGCTCAGGGTGAGTGAGTCACAAATTTGATGTTACAGAAAGAGGCAGAGAAATCAGCTGATCTGAGCCTGAGGGTGCTCTGGGAACTGGTCACTGACCCTAACTGGGCATGTGACCCTGGTGACATCTGGACTGACCAGATTACTGGGTTCCCCCAGTGAAAATACAGAAGTGCCACCAACGGTGTCTCTTGGAGTTGAGGCTGAAGTGTGCACGGCCAGGCTGCTCAGGGTGAGGGAGATGAGAAACCTTCCCTGGATGGAGCTGCTGGTCTCACACATGCCAGAAGGTGAGGCAGGTGCCAAGGCTGAGCCTGGGGGTCGAGCACCTTCTGGGGACAGGAGAATGTGGCAGGATTTTCTCTAATTTCTTGTAAGCGCTGCATAGGAGGAGGTGGTGACAGAGCAGGTTGTGAGTTTACATGGAACTGACTGGTTTACAAGAACCCCTATGACCAAGGTGTGACCAGAGGTCAGCAGGAACCAGCCCTGTGTGTCCCTGGGTGCAGCAGGTTGTCATCCAGTAACTGAATGTCTGCAGTGGCCTTGAGAATTGGAAGTCCCCACATAAGGGGGTGGACTGCACAGTGTTGTGGGTGTTACACTCACACAAGAGGCAGAAACCATCTCTGTCTTCCCTTCATTTTACCATGAAATACACACAGAAGTTTATGGATCTCTCTCAGAACTCATGTGTCCCCATCCTGCTGATGGACAGCTCAGTGGTTTCCTCTGAAGGACACTTTCCTGGTGCCTGGGTGGACAGCTCAGGACGCCTCCTCTCCTGCACACATCTGTGGATGCACTAGTCAGGGGAGTGTGCACAGAGCAAGCAGCTCTGTCCTCCTGAGGCCCCGACTCTCCTCTCTGCTGTGTCATCCCAGGGCTTGCTCTGACCCCGACTCTCAGCAAGGTGAGCACCTGAGCTGTGCTTGAGAAACCATTAGTACTCGCTGGTCCAGGATGTGATGGACAAGGGTCTCAGCTCTGCCACCTGGTTCCATCATTGGGAGGAGCAATCTGGACCTCCACCCCATGCTGAGGGCACCACTCTTCACCACAGCAGCATACAGCACCCACCTGTGCCCTCAGCAGGAGCAGAGGAGCCTGAGTCATCATGGAATACTACTCAGACAGGAACAATGGAGGGCTCTCATTTGGGACAACTCAGGTGACCCCGAGGACACTGCACTCATTGACATAAGCCAGGCACAGAAAGACAGGAACAACTGCCTCACTTACAGCTCTGATCTAAACTTTCCCAGAGGTGCACAGAGGAGAAGGAGGCTAGCAGGGCCTGGGGCAGTAGCCCTGGGAGAGGCTGGTCAGAGTGGCTCACTTCTGATAAGCAGGAGGAGAACCTCCAGGACAGCAGCTCTGCAGGAGGCTCTGGTGAGTCCCACCTACTGTGCACCTGCAGCAGTGCTGAGAGAGCAGGCTTTGATTTCTCACATGGAATGGTGGAAGTCAGAGCTGCAGCACCTGCTAATAGCTGGATCAGCCTTCCCCCCACGGGTGCCCATCGGGAACCTTCATCCCAGGTAAAGGGTCTCCAGGGGCCCTGCTCTGCCCTCTGTGGGCTTTAGTAGAATTACATTTAAATAGTGATGGCAGCAGACACTGAGACCCAGAGGTTCAGTGCCCTCCTTGTTTGCAGTGCTCTCTTTGGAGCATGGTGAATGCGTTACTCAGAGAACACGGCATGACCTCAGGTCAGAAGACTGAGCTTCATAAGATTGTGGAGTTGACAGTTGACAGAAGGAGGCACATGAGGTCCGTTAGCATGAGGGGCTTCTCCCACCTGTCAAGTGGACCACTGAAGTGTCCCTGCTGCCCTGGAGTCAGTGTGGGCACAGAGGGCCTGGGCTAAGGAGCTGTCCAGGCCACCCCTCCACAGGGCTCTGACGTGTCCCTTAAGGTCAGGACTCACAGTGTCCTAGTAATACGACCAGGAAGCACTGAGGTGGGGCCTGGGTTGTGGGGCGCTGGGGGAACTGATGAGGGGAACAGACGCAGCCCCTCGGGGCCCTGGCGCAGTCTCTGCACTGAGCACATGAGGTCTGGTTTCCCTTGATGGCCCCTGACCCCACAGGGGAGCCAGCTGAGGGCCGCACCTGGGGCTCAGGAGAGGACAGGCCCCAGGTGGGTGCCCACCTGCAGCAGGACCCTCCTCAGGCAGCACACTGAGCTCTGCCCAGGAACGGGCTGGGCACCAGGAGCATGGCCCATGCTGCTCAGGAAAGGACCCCACAGGTACCATGGAGATGTGCAGAGATAAGGCAAGGACTGGGCACTGCCGCTGGTCAGACGTTCCCATACTCCAAAGAGCAGGGTCTTCTCCTAAGCCCACTGCTGAGAGGGACCCTCGGTTTTGTTGGCAGCATTTTGACTGCTCAGCTGTGCACCCCATCTTCCCTGGGGCAGGAGTGTCCCCACATTCCCTCCACCCTCCCTCCTGAGGATGATGGGGAATGGACACTGCTCCTGGGACCAGAGCAGGGCTGGCCCCGGGGTCTGCAGACACATTTCCAGGTGAGATGTGTGGGGAGGATGGGGCTGGAACCTGACAGGCAGGTGGTATCACTGCTGAGGGTTCAGACAGCAGCATCCTGGGCCTGGGCTGCCCTACACTGCCACCCCCGTCCAGCACAGGCAGCTGAACTTAAGTCACTGTGTGAATTTGGGGTGACACACAGTACCACAGACACAGAATACCTTTTATAAGCTTCATGATGGCTTTCTCCATCTCCCGGCCTCAGGGTCCCCAAAAGGGGGACAAGAGAAGGTCAGAGAGGCTGACAGGAGAGAGGGGGCACGTTCACAAGTGGGCATTAATTTTGGGTGATGCTGTTTCTTAGAATTTTCTATCTGACAAAAGAAGAAGGGCAGGATTACAAAAGAACAGGTGAGTGTGACTCAACCCCAGCAGGTGACACCTACTCCTGGAGCCACACCCTGGTATCCCAGCTGGGGGAGCCACCAAGTTACTGGACCTCGCACTACACCCAGAGCCTGAGAGGGTGTGAGGGGTGAGACTGGGAACCAGGAAGGGAGCAGGGTCCTGAGGAAGGGGCTGGGCTCAGGAGGGTGGGCTCCCCCTCTGACAGCCCTCCAGCTCCCTGAAACCACCTGCTCTCCTCTCACAGGTAAAGCTCCACCTGGGTTCCAGACAGGGACACATCTCAGGGGCACAGAGGACCTGGGCAGCCTGACCCCAGCCTCTCCAGATATCAGAAGAGCCTCACCCACATGCAAATCCCTCCTCCTGCCCTGGGTTCAAAGGCCCTCTGGGCTGTGGGAGCTCCCAGCTCTCTGCTCAGACAGGGCTGAGGTCTCTGGGAAGGAGGTGTGGTCTAGAAGATGAGGCTGCTGGGTCTGGTCCTGTGCCTGGTCACAGCTCCCCAAGGTGAGTGTCCCCAGTGTCAGACCTGGGCCCATGGGGAGGTTGTGGCTGCAGGTGACTAACAGGGTGTGACTCTCCTTGTCCTCAGGTGTCCTGTGCCAGGTGCAGCTGCAGGAGTCAGGACCTGGCCTGGTGACGCCCTCACAGACCCTGTCCCTCACCTGTGCTGTCTCTGGATTCTCCATCACAACCAGTTACTACTGCTGGGAGTGGATCCGTCAGCCCCCAGGACAGGGGCTGGAATGGATAGGGGACATATGTTATAATGGTAACACTTACTACAATCCATCCCTCAAGAGCCGAGTGTCCATCTCCAGAGACATGTCCAAGAACCAGTTCTCCCTGCAGCTGAGCTCCCTGACCACCCAGGACATGGCCACCTATTTCTGTGCCAGAGACACAGTGAGGGAACCTCAGTGTGAGCCCAGACACAAACCTCCTGCAGGACGCCCAGGGCCAGCAGGGGACGCCCAGCACACAGGAGTCAGGTGCCACCTTCAGAGCAGCAGAGGAGAGTGGATGGTTTCTCTCCGGGTGATCAGTGTCTCCCTGGGTCCCATCATGGAGAATCTGGAGGTCTCTTCTGCCTCGGATCATCCCACACTCTTCTCTTATGGAGTCAGGAGTGTCTCTCTCCACCTATCTCAGGTCAGGCTGCACAGTACACATGATAATCTTTATGTCCCTGTGTGAATATATTTGTTTTTTTTTAATTTGTTTTATTTTTTAAATACATGACAGTAAAATGCATCACAATTTTTATTACACATATGGAACAATTTTTCGTACCTCTGTTTGTATGTAAAGTATATTCACACCTATCCATATCTTCATACATGTACTTTGGATAACATTGACTGTCACAGTCCACCATCCTTGCTAATCCATGCCCCCTCCCTTTCCCTCCCACCCCCTTGCCAAATTAGAATTCATCCATTTCTCCCATGCTCCCCCACCCTACCTCACTATGAGGCAGCCTTCTTATATTAGAGAAAACATTCAGCATTTATTTTTCTGGGATTGGCTAAGTTCACTTAGCATTGGCTTCTCCAATGATAACCATTTACCTTCAAATGTCATGGCTTTTTTCTCTTATTGATGAGCAAAATTCCATTGTGTGTATATGTCACATTTTTTTAATCCATTCATCCACTAAAGGACATCTATGTTGGCTCCACCGTTTAGCTATTGTGAATTGTGCTGCTACAAACATTGATGTGGCTGTGTCCCTGTAGTGTGCTGTTTTTTAAGTCCTTTGGGTATAGACCCAGGAGAGTGATAGCTGGGTCAGATGATGGTTCCATTCCCAGCTTTCCAAGGAATCCCCATACTGCTTTCCAAATTGGCTGCACCAATTTACAGTCCCACCAGCAACATATGAGTGTACCTTTTCCCCACATCCTCCCCAACACTTATTGTTGTTTGTCTTCATAATGGCTGCCATTCTGACTGGAGTGAGATGAAATCTTAGAGTGGTTTTGATTTGCATTTCTCTAATTTCTAGAGATGATGAACATTTTTTTATATATTTGTTGATTGATTGAATATCCTCTTCTGAGAAGTGTCTGTTCAGCTCCTTGGCCCATTTATTTACTGGGTTATTTGATTTTTTGGTGTTTAGCTTTTTAAGTTCTTTATATACCTTAGAGATTAGTGCTCTGTCTGATGTGTGAGGGGTAAAAATTTGCTCCCAGGATGTATGCTCTCTGTTCACCTAACAGATTGTTTCTTTTGCTGAGAAGAAACTTTTAGTTTGATTTCATCCCATTTATTGATTCTTGGTTTTAATTCTTGTGCTATAGACATCTTATTAGGAAGTTGGGGCCTAATCTCACATGATGGAGATTAGGGCCTACTTTTTCTTCTAGGTTTTCTGGTTTAATTCCTAGGTCCTTGATCCATTTTGAGTTAACTTTTGTGCATGGTGAGAGACAGGGGTTTAATTTAATTTTGTTGCATATGAGTTTCCAGTTTTCCCAGCACCATTTGTTGAAGAGGCTATCTTTTCTCCAATGCATGTTTTTGGCATCTTTGTCTAAGATAATTTTAGTTTTGTGGGTTAGTCTCTGTGTCCTCTATTCTGTACCATTGGTCTACCAGTCTGTTTTGGTGCCTATACCATGCTGTTTTTTGTTGTTGTTGTTTTGTTTTGTTTTGTTTTTGTTTTTGTTTTTACTATTGCTCTGTAGTATAATTCAAGTTCTGGTATAGTGAGGCCACCTGCTTCACACTTCCTGCTAAGTTTTGCTCTAACTGTTCTGGGTCTCTTATTTTTCAGATGAATTTCATGATTGCTTTTTCTTTTCTATGAGGAATGCCATTGAGATTTTAATCAGAATTGCATTAAATATATATAGTGATTTTGGAAATATGGTCATTTTGATAATATTAATTCTGCCTATCCAAGAGCAAGGTAGATCTTTCCAAATTCTAAGGTCTTCTTTGATTTCTCTCTTTAGGGTTCTGTAGTTTTTATTTTATAGATCTTTCAGTGCTTTCAGTAAGTTGATTCCCAAGTATTTTATGTTTTTTGAGGCTATTGTAAATGGCATAATTTTCCTTATTTCCTTCTCAGAGGATTTGTCACTGATATACAGAAATGCCTTTGATTTATGGGTGTTGATTTTATAACCTGCTACTTTGCTGAATTTGTTTACTAGTTCTAGCAGTTTTCTGGTGGAGATTTTTGGGTCTTCTAGGTATAGAATCATATCATCAGCTAATAGTTCTAATTAAAGTTCTTATTTTCCTATATGTATCTCTTTAATTTCTCTCATCTAATTTCTCTGGCCAGTGTTTCAAGGACTATGTTGAATAGAAATGGTGAGAGAAGGCTTCCCTGTCTTGTTCCAGATTTTAGAGGGAATGACTTCAATTTTCCTCCATTTAGAATGATGCTGGCCTGGGGCTTAGCATAGATAGCCTTTACAATGTTGAGTTATTTTCCTGTTATCCCTAGTTTTTATAGTGTTTTGAACATAAAGGGTGCTGTATTTTGTCAAATGCTTTTCTTGCATCTATTGAGATGATCATATGATTCTTATATTTAAATCTATTGATGTCATTAATTATATTTATTGATTTCCATATGTTGAACCAACCTTGCAACCCTGGAATGAATCCCACATGATTATATTGCATGATCTTTTTGATATGTTTTTTGTATTCGATTTGCCAGAATTTTATTGAGAATTTTTGCATCTATATTCATTAGAGATATTGGTTTGAAGTTTTGTTTCTTTGATGTGACTTTGCCTGGTTTTGGAATCAGGGTGATATTGGCCTTGTAGAAAGAGTTTGGTGGAGTCTGAGGGAGGCCTGGTGCAGACTGGGGGTTCCCTGGGACTCTCCTGTGCAGCCTCTGGATTCACCTTCAGTGACTACTGGATGCACTGGGTCTGCCAGGCTCCAGGGAAGGGGCTGGAGTGGATCTCATTCATTAATGAGCGTAGTCTTTACATAAAATATGCTGACTCTGTGTAGGGCCTACTCACCATCTCCAGAGACAACTCCAAGAACACACTGTACCTGCAAATGAGCAGTCTGAGAACCGAGGACACAGCCACCTATTACTGTATTAGAGACTCAGTGAAGGGTTCTCAGTGTGAGCCCAGACACAAACCTCCTGCAGGGTGCCCAGGGCCAGCAGGGGGCGCTCAGCACACAGGGAGGTCAGGGTCACCCAGGAGCAGGTGCAGAGTGGTATTGAGGGCTGGTTTCCTGCATCTGGGGGCCTCTCTGTTTACCAGCTTTCCAGGGAAGCTCTATGGCCATGTTGTCTACGCTTATTTTTGATTTGTCTGAAGATAATTATACTGTTTCTGTGATTTTTCTTTTAAAATAGTGTTTTATTTTAATTAATATTGTAAATAAAATAGTGCATGTTACATATATTGATTGGGATACATTTTGACATTATCACATTCATTCAATTGAATATAAAAGCCCTTGGTCTGTCCCAGTACCTCCTCTGTCCTTCCTCCATTACTCCTCAGTTACTTTACCCCCCTAAGTTTTATTCCATATTTTCATACTTTTTAATTAAATTAGCACTATGTGTATGCATATCTACATGAGAAACTCACTGTGGAACATGCTACATGTACAGGACTCACACGTGTGCAGAACTGGCCATTCACATCTGCTCACTTCACTCCTGGCTCCACCAATTTCCTGTCCCCCCTCCCTCACCCTTAGTAACCTCTGTCTTGTCCACTGATCTCTTCTATTTCCTTGGGTTCTACCTGCCTTTATATTCCTTATTTGTTCTAGGTTCTACATAAGGGAGAAAACACTCAACCCTGACTTCCTGACTTTTTCATATTTCTCCTGCCATAATGTTCTCCAGCTCCATCCATTCACCATCATCTCACTCATCCTAATGTCGGAGTAGCTCACTGTTGTATACAACCCGCATTCCCACCCTAATGTTCATGGACCCAGCTGAGACGCACTGAAGGAAAGCCCTAAACCTGACCACAATGTGAAGACATAACCAACTCACTGTGTATATATGCCACATGTATTTTTTATCCATTTATCTACTGAAGGGCATCTAGGTTGGCTCCACAGTTTAGCTATTGTGAATTGTGCTGCTATAAACATTGATGTGGCTGTGTCCCTGCAGTATGCTGTTTTAAAGTCCTTTGGGTATACACCCAGGAGAAGGATAGCGAGGTCAAATGGTGGTTCCATGCCCAGATTTCCAAGGAATCTCCGTACTGTTTTCCAAATTGGCTGCACCAATTTGCAATTCGACCAGTAATGTATGAGTGTGCCTGTTTCTCACATCATCACCAACACTTATTGTTGTTTGTCTTCATAATAGCTGCCATCTGACTAGAGTGAGATGATATCTTAGAGTGGTTTTGACTTGCATTTCTCTGATTGCTACAGATGATGAGTATTTTTTCATATATTTATTGATTGGTTGTATATCCTCTTCTAAGAAGTGTCTGTTCATGTCCTTGGCCCATTTATTGATTGGGTTATTTGTTTTCTCAGTGTTTAGCTTTTTTAGTTCTTTATATGCCCTAGAGATTGTGCTCTATCTGATGTGTGGAATTTTACTCGGCATTAAAAAAGAACAAAATCATGGCATTTGCAGGTAAATGGATTGTGTTGGAGAAGACAATGCTAAGTGAGGTCAGCCAATCCCTAAAAAACTAATACGTAATGTTTTCTCTGATATAAGGAAGTTGACTCATAGTGGGATTGGGAGGGAGAGTATGGGAGGATTAGATGAATTCTAGATAGGAAAGAGGGGTGGGAGGGAAAGGGAGGGGGCAGGGGATTAGCAAGGATGGTGGAATGTGATGGACATCATTATACAAAGTACATGTAAAAAGACTTGAATTGGGTGTCAACATCTGTTATATATAAATAGAGATACAAAAATTGTGGTATATATGTGTATTAAAATTGTAATGCAAAAACAAACAAAAAAAGATTAGTGTTACCTTCGATTAAGGAAGAGAGAAGTTAAAGGAGGGGAAGGCAGGGGATTTGGGGATAAGAAAGATAGTAGAATGAAATAGACATTATTACCTTTTGTTTGTATATGACTGTATGACCAATGTGATTCTATAATATGTATATTCAGAAAAGTGAGAAATTATATCCCATCTATGTATAATACATCAAAGTATATAAGTGCATTCTACTGTCATGTATAACTAATTAAAACAAATAAAATTTTTTAAAAAGATATATATATATATATATATATATATATATATATCACTCAGAGTCCTTTTTGTGTGTGAGCTGTCTCCTTCACCATGAGCTCTGTGACATCCACACCCCACAGCCAGGCCCCCAAAGTCAGAGGTTCCCACTCCTTCTGCATCTGCACATGGCCTGTGCACAGGGCTGAGCTGAGATATTGGGGAGAAAGGGGCTCCCTTGACAAAGACCCAGGATAAAGCATGGACTGTGGGAACTGCAGGTCTGCTCTGCCACTGGCCGCAGGACCCTGAAGACACACTGTGTCCAGGGACATTGTGACCCCACCTTACTGTGGGTTGCCTCCAAGCCTGAGAAGCCCCAAGACACGTGGCATCTGGGGAGGCAGCATGGAGCCTGCCTGGGTTTCTAGCCACTGTGGCTGCATTGCAGGGTCACAGAGAAGGGCACCTGGGCTTTATCCCTGATCATTCATGTCAGTGCCCACCGTCCTGAGTCCAGCTCCAGCCTGGGTGAGGATGAGCAGTGGCAATGTTTATATACAGGTGGTCTAAGGTACTCCTGGTTCATCTCAGAATATTAAATCACTGGGAGTATTTTAAATATATGTGCTGGTTGAGTGCTATGGCATTGATTTTAGATATGAAATTTGGAAGTGCCTAAAATCCATAGTACTAAATTTTGTAACAATGCTTGTCACTTCTATTTCTATCATTAATAATTTCATGTTTTTATTTTTTATTATTTTATTTGTGTATGATAAAAGTAAAATTTTGTGGTTTGTTTTGATGTAATTATAGATGCATACATAATTTTATAGCAGAGCAATATTTCCTCTGTATCTTGTATATCTTAAATTTCTCTACCTGTCATCATCTCCTTGATTTATTATATATGTTTTGTCATACTAAATACAAATACAACGAGTTTCCTTTGTTGTATGGCTATGATGTCCTTATAAATACCTAACTAATAATTGTACATTGTACAAATGTTGGTGTCTTAATTCACAAAAACCTATTGATTCTGCATTCTGATGGCATTTTCTGAGGAGTTAATTTTCCCCAGTGGTTTGGTTTCTGTCTCCTTTTCTTCAGGACACTTTAGAACTTGCCCTGGGGTTCTCACTCAGCTCCTTCCAGCCCCAGATAGATGCAGGATCACTTTACCTAAACATGATGCCCCTCATTTGCAGACACACTATATTTGATAGCTTAAGCTTGCTTTTCTGAGTATAATATTTGGTCTTATATGAATTAGACATATGACTTGAGACATTAATACATTTTAAAGGACCTGGAAAAGTATTGATATCTTGTATATTGTTGTCTTTCTCATGTGAGGGTGCTTGATCATCAACATCACTAAGAATGTCAGCATCTCTCTCCATCAGACAACAGCTGGCCATTCCAGCTGTATTTTCACACTTACACTGAAACCCAGCTCTAGTGAGGCAGAGGACAGCACCCTGATACAGGGTGCCAGGCGCCATGATGGGTCCCAGGCTGTGCACACCCAGCTGTCCATCACCTGTCCCTCCTGGGTGTGGGGAGCCCACCAGCTGCTCTGCCCCAGTCACTGTGAAGCACAGCCTGGCTGTGGGCACAGGTGCCCTGTGAGCTGCAGAGCCCCAGGACAAGGCCTTCCCTGCACATGGCCCTCACCACCCCCCTCACCCTCACCCTCCCTGCACCTTCCCATCTCCAGGGGCCACTGTCCTCTCTCTTTCCAGGACCCGATGCAGTAGCTTCCCCACATGAGGGATGGTGTGGTGATGGTCTCCCTCTGCCTGACCCATTTCAGCTAGGTCCATGTGCTCCTGGCCATGCCCAGGGCCAGCAGGGACAGGATGACATTCTTGTTAAATAACTTTATTCTTCCCCTGTGGACAGCGTATTTTCCACATATCATTTAAATGACAACATGGTGATCATGAATAGGTCCTCAAAACACATGGAACTTTAGTTAAGGACAGGCCTCATGAACTCCACTTCCCACCTGATGTGCACACTGGGCAGAGGTCCTGTCCCCAAGCCTCAGTCTCACCCACACCATGTGTTTGCTGACCTCAGGCCACACTGCACAGGGTGGGCAGCCTGACTGATGCTCTCCACACTGACCCTGCAGCTGGCAGACCACCACTGCTGGGTCTTAAAAGTCATGCACCCAGGCTCCACTAGCATGGCATATGGGGAATGAAGGGGCCACACCTACAAAGTTCTGCCTGAACTGAGGCCTACACAGGGCATTCCCTGGAATGTAGGTGGAGATGACCCACCTCCACACTCTGGCACCCTGTGTGCCTGCAGGGTGAGCTTCATGGGTGCTGCCAGATTAGCTCCTTGGTAACTACCTCAAGTCCTAGATCAGAGTTGGCACAGACCAACCCTTTACCCAGCCCCAGGGCTGCATCCACCACTTTAGATGTTCACTATGACCACCTCAGGCCCCAGCACCTGTGAGGCTGAGTCCAGTCTGTGCTGCTCTGAGCAGCTCCTGAGGCTGAAGTTTCACAAGGAGAGAGCTGTGCTGCAGCAGGTTCTGGAGACCAGGGTGCAAACACCCAGGTGCTGCTCCTGACCAGGGCCCTGAGGCTGCAGCACCACATTGCAGGAGGCAGGAGGCAGAGAGAGGAGACAGGGCTGGACCCCTGAGTGGTGCTGGGGTCCCACTGGGGCTCAGGGTGTCAGGAAGGCTCTACCAGCCCTGGGAGAACCTAGGTGACCAGGAACAGTGTGTCAGCTGTCCTCTACATTCTGGGACCATGTGGATATGTGAAGAGTGACAGGAAAGCAGTACTGAGGACATGTGGCTGTGATTCCAGGAAGATTCCAAGACACTTGATCCAGACAGAGAGTCCCTGCTTCCCCTGGGCCTTCAGGGCACAGGAGGAGGATGGGAGCCCTGGATCACAGATGATAAATTAGATAGACCAAGCCGATGGAGACACTGGCTGGTCCTTCACAAGAGTTGGATATATGTGGCCACCTGTGGACACAGCTCATGACAACTGAAAGTGAGGACACAGCCTGGGTTTTTCCCTGCCCACACTTGTGCCCTGTGCCCACCACAGATGGCAGCAGCAGGTGCACCTGAGGGCTCTGTGCCAACTGGATGCTCCTGAGCTGAAGGAGGCCCTCACAGGGAGGCACAGCCTTCCCCCTGCAGGGAGCCTCTGAGGCCCTCAGCTGGACGCCTCCCTGGAGAGCAGGTGGCAGCAGAGGGGAGAAGACACACAGCACATTTCCAAAGCAGGACGGTTCTGAGGACCTCACCAGTGTGTGCACCTGGGAGCTGGAGGAGGGTCAGGGCAGCAGTTGTGTCCAGGGTGAGAGCAAAAGACCAGGTAACCAGTCACTCTTGCCACACATGAGCTGTTGGACAGTGAACCAGCACTCAGGCTTCTGTGTGATTTTACATGTGCATCAGGGAGTTAGCGCTGATACCTCCATCATATGATTTTGTGTTTATATTAAATAAATTAAGATTATGTACAATAAGATAATAGCAGAAACAATTGTACCTTCCTGAATTCTCCTCTGTCCACCATGCTGCCCCATGACCCTCTGATCTGCTCTCAGAGCTGCTCTACCTGGGCCTCCACCCAGGGCTGCTATATAGCAGGAGGACATGCAAATAGGGCCTCCCTCTGCCCATGAAAACCAGCCCACCTGACCCTGCAGCTCTGCACAGGAGCCCAGCCCTGGACTCCCAGCTCAGCCCACTCAGTGATCAGGACTGAACACAGCTGCTCACCATGGAGATTGTGCTCAGCTGGGTTTTCCTGGTGGCTGTTTTCAAAGGTAATGAATGGAGAACCAGAGATCCTGAGTGTGTGAGGGACAGGAGTGAGAGGGAGAGTGGGTGAGTGACAGTGTCCTGACCAGGCTGCCTCTGTGTTTGCAGGTGTCCAGAGTGAGGTGCAGCTGGTGGAGTCTGGGGGAGGCCTGGTGCAGCCTGGGGGTTCCCTGCGACTCTCCTGTGCAGCCTCTGGATTCACCTTCAGTGATTACTGGATGAGCTGGGTCCGCCAGGCTCCAGGGAAGGGGCTGGAGTGGGTTGGAGAAATTAACCAAAATGGTGGTACAACAAACTATGCCAACTCTGTGAAGGACCGATTCACCATCTCCAGAGATAACTCCAAGAACACACTGTACCTGCAAATGAGCAGTCTGAGAACCGAGGACACAGCCACCTATTACTGTGCTAGAGACACAGTGAGGGGACCTCAGTGTGAGCCCAGACACAAACCTCCTGCAGGGTGCCCAGGGCCAGCAGGGGGCGCTCAGCACACAGGAGCTCAGGTGCCCCCTTCAGAGCAGCAGAGGAGAGTGGATGGTTTCTCTCCAGGTGATCAGTGTCTCCCTGGATCCCATCATGGAGAATCTGGAGGTCTCTTCTTCCTCAGATAATTCCACACTCTTCTCTTATGGAGTCAGGAGTGTCTCTCTCCACCTATCTCAGGTCAGGCTGCACAGTACACATGTTAATCTTTGTGTCCCTGTGTGTATATATTTGTTTTGTTTTGTTTTTCAATTTGTTTTATTTTTTAAATACATGACAGCAAAATGCATCCCAATTTTTATTACACATATGGAACAATTTTTCATATGTCTGTTTGTATGTAAATTATATTCACACCGATTCATGTCTTCATACATGTACTTTGGATAATAATGACTGTCACAGTCCACCATCCTTGCTAATCTATGCCCCCTCCCTTTCCCTCCCACCCCCTTGCCTAATTAGAATTCATCCATTTCTCCCGTCCTCCCCCTCTCTACCTCACTTTGAGGCAGCCTTCTTATATTAGAGAACACATTCAACATTTATTTTTCTGGGATTGGCTAAGTTCACTTAATATTGTCTTCTCCAACGGTATCCATTTACCTTCAAATGCCATGGCTTTTTTCTCTTATTGATGAGCAAAATTCCATTGTGTGTATATGTCACATTTTTTTAATCCATTCATCCACTGAAGGACATCTAGGTTGGCTCCACCATTTAGCTATTGTGAATTGTGCTGCTATACATTGATGTGGCTGTGTCCCTGTAGTATACTGTTTTTAAGTCCTTTGGGTATAGACCCAGGAGAGTGATAGCTGGGTCAAATGGTGGTTCCATTCCCAGCTTTCCAAGGAATTTTCATACTGCTTTCCAAATTGACTGCACCAATTTACAGTCCCACCAGCAACATATGAGTGTACCTTTTCCCCACATCCTCCCCAACACTTGTTGTTTGTCTTCATAACAGCTGCCATTCTGACTGGAATGAGATAAAATCTTAGAGTGGTTTTGATTTACATTTCTCTAATTTCTAGAGATGATGAACATTTTTTCTTATATTTGTTGATTGATTGAATATCCTCTTCTGAGAAGTGTCTGTTCATGTCCTTGGCCCATTTATTTACTGGGTTATTTGTTTTCGGGGGGGTTAGCTTTTTATGTTCTTTATATACCCTAGAGATTAGTGCTCTGTCTGATGTGTGAGGGGTAAAAATTTGCTCCCAGGATGTAGGCTCTCTGTTTACCTCACAGATTGTTTCTTTTGCTGAGAAGAAACTTTTAGTGTGGTTTCATCCCATTTATTGTTTCTTGGTTTTAATTCTTGTGCTATAGGAGTGTTATTAAGGAAGTTGGGGCCTAATCTCACATGATGGAGATTAAGGCCTACTTTTTTCCTATTAGATGTAGGGTTTCTGGTTTAATTACTAGGTCCTTGATCCATTTTGAGTTAACTTTTGTGCATGTTGAGAGATAGGAGTTTAATTTAATTTTGTTGCATATGAATTTCCAATTTTCCCAGCACCATTTGTTGAAGAGGCTATCTTTTCTTCAATGCATGTTTTTGGCACCTTTGTCTCAGATAATTGTAGTTTCTCTGTGTTGTCTATTCTGTACCATTGGTCTACCAGTCTGTTTTGGTGCCTATACCATGCTGTTTTTTTTTTTTTTTTTAACTATTGCTCTATAGTATAGTTTAAGTTCTGCTATAGTGAGGCCACCTGCTTCACACTTCCTGCTAAGGATTGCTTTATCTGTTCTGGGTCTCTTATATTTCCAGATGAATTTCATGATTGCTTTTTCTTTTCTATGAGGAATGCCATTGGTATTTTAATCAGAATTGCATTAAATCTATATAGTGCTTTTGGAAACATGGTCATTTTGATAATATTAATTCTGTCTATCCAAGAGCAAGGTAGATCTTTTCATATTCTAAGGTATTCTTTGATTTCTCTCTTTAGGGTTCTGTAGTTTTTATTGTATAGATCTTTCAGTGATTTCAGTAAGTTGATTCCCAAGTATTTTATGTTTTTGAGGCTATTGTAAATGGCATAATTTTCCTTATTTCCTTCTCAGAGGATTTGTCACTGATAAACAGGAATGCCTTTCATTTATGGGTGTTGATTTTATAACCTGCTACTTTGCTGAATTTGTTTACTAGTTCTAGAAGTTTTCAGGTGGAGATTTTTGGGTCTTCTAGGTATAAAATCATATCATCATCAAATAGTGTTAATTTAAGTTCTTATTTTTATATACATATCTCTTTAATTTCTCTCATCTGTATAATTTCTCTGACCAGTGTTTCAAGGACTATGTTAAATAGAAATGGTGAGAGAAGGCTTCCCTGTCTTGTTCCAGTTTTTAGAGGGAATGACTTCAATTTTCTTCCATTTAGAATGATGCTGGCCTGGGGCTTAGCATAGATAGATAGCCTTTACGATGTTGAGTTATTTTCTTGTTATGCCTAGTTTTTATAGTGTTTTGAATATAGAGTGCAGTATTTTGTCAAATGCTTTTTCTGCATCTATTGAAATGATAATTTCTTATATTTAAATCTATTGATGTCATGAATTATATTTACTGATTTCCATATGTTGAACCATCCTTGCAATCCTGAAATGAATCCCACATGATTATGTTGCATGATCTTTTTGATATGTTTTTGTATTTGATTTGCCAGAATTTTATTAAGAATTTTTGCATCTATGTTCATTAGAGATATTGGATTAAAGTTTTCTTTCTTTGATATGACTTTGCCTGGTTTTGGAATCAGGGTAATATTGGCCTCATAGAATGTGTTTGGCAGTACTTCTTTTTTATTTCCTGAAATAAATTCAAGAGTGTTGGTATTAGTTCTTCTTTAAAGGTCTTGTAGAACTTGGCTGTGTAACCATCCAGTTCTGTGCTTTTCTTGGTTGGTACTCTGTTGTTGGGATCTTCTATTTCATCAGTTGATATTGGTCTGTTTAATTTGTGTATATCTTCATGTGTGTATGTAATGTCTATCGTTACAATTAACTTTGGCTTGAAGTCAATCTGGGCAAGTTGTATGACTTAAGAAATTCATTGATGCCTTCACTATCTTCTATTTTATTGGAGTATAAGTTTTCAAAATAATTTCTAATTATCCTCTGTATTTCCGTAGTGTCTGTTGTGATATTAACTTTTTCATAATTTATGCTGGTAATTTGAGTTTTCTCTCTTCTTCTCTTCATTAGCATAGCTAAGGGTCTTTCAATTTGACTTATTTTTTTAAAAAACAACTTTTTGTTTAGTCAATTTTTTCAATTGTTTGTTATGTTTTTATTTCATGATTTAAGCTCTAATAATAACTAATTTTAGTAAATCCTTGCCTTCTACTGCTTTTGCTGTAGATTTGTTCTTCTTTTTCTAGGGCTTTGAGATGTAGTGTAAGGTCATTTATTTGTTGTCTTTTTCTTCTTTTAATGAATGAACTCCATGCAATGAATTTTCCTTTTAGTACTGCTTTTATAGTATCCAGAGATTTTGAGATGTTGTGTCTATATTCTCATTTACCTCTAAGAATTTTTTTAATATTCTCCTTGATGTAACCTCTGTAACCCAATGTTCATTCAGTAGTATATTGTTTAGTCTCCAGGTAATGGAGAAATTTTTATTATTTTTTTGTTAATTTTCAGTTTCACTCCATTGTGATCTGATAAAGTGCATGGTAGTATCTCTACATTTTTGTATTTGCTAAGAGTTGCGTGGTGGCATAATATATGGTCTATTTTAGAGAAGAATCCATGTGCTGCTGAGAAGAAAGTGTATCCACTTGATGCAGGTTGAAAAATTCTATATATGTCAGTTAAGTCTAAGTTATTGATTGTATTATTGAGTTCTATAGATTCTTTATTCAACTTTTGTTTTGAAGATCTATCCAGTGGTGAGAGAAGTGTGTTACAGTCACCCAAGATCATTGTTTTGTGGTCAATTTGACTCTTGAACTTGAGAAGAAATTGTTTGATGAACAGCTGCTTCACTGTTTGGGGCATACATATTTATGATTGTTTTGTCTTGTTGGTGTATGGTTTCCTTGAGCCGTAGGTAATGTCCATTGTTATGATTAACTTTGGCTTGAAGTCTACTTTATTTGATATGAGGAGGGAAACCCCTGCTTGCTTCCTCAGTCCTTGTGAGTGGTATGATTTTTCCCAACCTTTCAGCTTCAGTCTGTGTATGTCTTTTCCAATCAGATGAATCTCCCATAGGAAGCATATAGGTGTGCCTTTTTTAATCCAGTCTGCTGACCTGTGTCTTTTGATTGGTGAGTTTAAGCCATTAATATTCAGGGTTATTATTGAGACATGGTTTGTATTTCCAGGCATATTTATTTATTATTGTTATTTAACTTGACTTGATTTTCTTTTTTGATTGGTTTTTCCTTTAGGGTACTACCTCCCTCTGCTGAGTACTACCTCCCACTGTTGTATTACATTTCCTCTTGAAGGATATTTTGTCAAAGATGTTTTGTAGTGCCAACTTTCTAGCTATAAATTATTTTAACTTTTGTTTATTGTGGAATGTTTTTATTTCATCTTCAAATCTAAACCTTAATTTTGCTGGATATAAGATTCTTGGTTGGCACCCATTTTATTTCAGAGCTTGATATATGTTGTTCTAGAATCTTCTAACTTCCAGGGTCTGCGTTGAAAAATCTGCTGTTATTCTAATATGTTTTCCCCTATATGTATTCTGATTCCTTTCTCTAGTGACTTTTAAAATTCTCTCCTTATTCTGCATGTTGGGTATTTTTATCATACTGTGCCTTGGTGTGAATCTGTTGTGATTTTGTACATTTGGCTTCTTCAATTTGAATTCCCAATTCATTCTTTAAGTTTCATTGAATAGATTGTTCATTCCTTTGTTTTGGACCTCTATGCCTTTCTCTATCCCAATACATCTTAAATTTGGTCTCTTTATGGTATCCCATATTTCTTGAATGCTCTGCTCTGGTTTCTTACAATTATCTCTGTGTGGTCTATGTTCTTTTCAAGATTACATATTTTATCTTCATTATCTGATGTCCTATCTTCTAAGTGGTCTACTATGTTTGTGATGCTTTTATTTGAGCTTTTAATTTGGTTTATTGTTTCTTTTATTTCAAGGACTTCTATTTTTTTCTTTTTCTTTTTCTTTTTTTTTAGAACCTCTATCTCCTTGTTGAGGTTATCTTTTGCTTCTTGGATTTGTTTACATAGCTCCTTGTCAAAGTGATCTTTCACTGCTTGTATTTGCTCTCTTATATCTTCTTTGAGTTCACAGAATATTTAAACCAATTATATCCTGAACTCTTTTTTGTCATTTTTTCTGCTGTGGTTGCCAATGATTCTAGTGATGTGGTGTCTTGATTTGTTTGTGTTTCTTTTTTTCCTTATCTTTCATGTTGCTCATGTGTCTTCCTTTCCAGCTCTGCAAGTCTGGGGTGTCATTACTCTATAGGTTTGTAGGGCTCTTATAGGATTTCAAGATCCCTCTTTTCTGGGGAAGGACAATATTAACTATTCCCAATTTCCACAATATATCACTATGTAAAATTGGTTCTTATTAAGAAATTTACAGTTTAGTCTCAATGTACAGAAATTTTGGATTCAATTATTATTTAAAATATAATCAGTAGTTTTATAAAAAGGATTATAGTTTCTGATGTTGGACAATGAACTGGGGGTGAGGAGTAGGACAATATGCCGAGGAGAAAGGATGTGGGGATATAGAGTTAATATATCTTAGGAAGTGTGAAAGAGAAATGTAATGAAGAGGGTTAGTAGCAAGAAAATAGACAGGAAGTAATTTAGGGTAGAAAAGTATGTGGGATGACAGTAGAATAAATAAAAAATTTAGGATGTTACAATATTAGTATTTAGGATGTTACAATAGTAAAATTTAGGGGGAAGAAAAATAAAAGAAGAAAAAAGAAAAAAATGACATACACAACACCTCTATATTACATTATTCAGATGACTCAGTTCTCGAATTCCTATTTCATGTGAAGTTCTTGGTTTCACATGTGTTGGGAGTGTGTGGGCTGGAGGATAGAGGGGGTACAAGAGATGGAAGAAAAAATAATCAAAAGAAGAAACCAGTGTTGTTGCTAGTTTTAGAGATCCACATCAAATAGGTGGGGCTGTGTGATTTAAGCTGGTGTCTCTGCCCTCAGGATTGTGTAGGTAACCAGGGTGGCAGGACTGATCCTGGTGTAGGGCATCTGGAAGAGGTGGGTGGCAGCGTCCAGTCTCTTCAGGGAGGGTGCACCTCACTGGTCTCTTTTTGGAACTGCTCCTCTGACTTAGCACCTGGTTTTGTCTCTCTCTCTTGACTGGAGCTTTCCCAGCTCCGGGTCTCTCTGTTAGGCTCCAAACTTTGGTCCCATTTACCTGTCACTTATAAGTTCCCACGTGCAAAATCTTTCACAGCCAGGCTCACACCAGGTGAGTGGTGCCCTGGTCGCACTGCACACCTGCCCAACTGGGAGCTGCTTTTGTGTTGAGTGGTCACTGTACCGAGTTATTGCCACTTGGGAGCGGGTGGATTACTGGTACCTGGGCAGATGGAGATCTGATCTGACAGCTTCCCCCACCCAATATGGTAAGAAAGGTTATCCATGATGGAGTCAGTCTGTGTTCAGCACTGGGGAGTCTAGTGGGATGGGGGAGCCAGGCGATGGCATCGTCCTCTGGATAGCTAGTTGCCAAGTGACCTGTATGGGAGCAGTACCAGAGCACAGTCTGGAGTTCTGTAGAGTTGCTTCTAGGTGACTCTTCAAGGCCACTTGAGATCCAAACGTGAGTTAAAACTGCAAGCTTTGGGTTTGAGCACCAAGGGTCCAGAGCCCTGCTTGAATGCTTAGGCTCTGAGTCCAGCGTGGGGGTCACAGTGGTGGTGATTTCTGAGGAAATCAGCTGTATATGGGTCTCTCACACTCTCTGAGATGCAGTATTCTTACTAGGTGAGACCTGAGTAACAGAGTGGCACAGGAATCTGGCAGCCTCTGGCCCACCATCTTAAGATGCCACACAGAATTGCAATGAAAACCTGTGTCTGCTACTCAGCCTAGCACACAGTGTCCTTAGTTGTCATTATAGAAACATCCTTTGACACAGTGGCTCTCCTGGTGACTACACAGCTGTCCTCCACCCTTGGTCACATCTCCACCTCATCTTCCTGGTGAGCTCTCCCACCCTGGTTCATGGGTTGTCTGAGCCATTACCTGAGCATGAGGTATCCTGCAGGTGGATGTTGTGTCCACAGGTCCTGCTGCTGCTGAGCTCCAACTCAAGGACCATGGCAGTGTTTGGAGTCAGTACAGGTATCTGCAGGGCAGTGGGCCTCTCCTGGGCTTTAGGTAGTAGAGAGCTACTTGCTGCCTCCCACCTCACAATCTCAGAGCCCAAATGCCAGCTCTGCCAGGCTCAGGAACCCTGTGCCCATCTTAAGCCTCATCTCAGTTCCTCCCAGAAAGTGAATTATCTGTGACTCACTGACCTGGAAACCCTCAGCTCACCTTGTCTCAGTGTGCACAGAGGACACTGGCTCCATGGACATAGGAAGGAGCTGCTGTCAGAATTTCCCACGAAGTCCGACTCACACCTTGTAAGAAGTCTTCATCCTGCGTCCTCAGACTGCTCCACATTATATCCTAAAACCAGTTCTGAAACCTTGGGATCTCATGGAGAAGTTTGTCACAGACAGACCCTCCCTTGGTACTGATTGCTGTGACAGTCATATTTCCCTCCCTGTGAGAACAGCCCTGACAAGACCCATATAGAGGAGGTAGACGTTGTTTCATCTCTGGGTTGTACAAGTTCAGTCAATGGTTGGCCTACTCCATTGCTCTGGACCTGAGGGGAGGCAGAACATCATGGAAGAAGGACACCAATGGAAAGAAGGGGCTCACCTCATAGAGGTCACGATGCACAGGGGAAATGACAGTTTATAGGGGAGAGGAAACTTCCCAGGACACTTCCCAGGACACATCCCAGTGACTCCCCTCCTACAGCCCAGCTTCGCCTGCATGAAATCACCACACATCTAGTTTATCAAACTAGGATGGATGCAAATATTAGGGTACAGATCTAATAATCTAATAATTTCACCTCTGGTTCTTTCTGCCCAAACACAGGAGCTTAGGGGACAGACCACCTCCCACTTGCAACAGAAAGATGAGCAGAGTAGAGGAAGGGAACAGGAGGAGGGAGGGTAGGGACCATGGAAGGGCTGGGGACTGAATTTGAACCAATTATAGTCCAAGCTTGTATAATAACATCAAAACTCGCCACGCACAGTGGTGCACATCTGTAATCACAGCAGCCAGGGAGTCTGAGGCAGGAGGATCACAAGTTCAAAGCCAGCCTCAGCAAAAGCAAGTCACTAGACAACTCAGTGGGATCCTGTCTGTAAATAAAATACAAAATAGGGCTGGGGATGTAGCTCAGGGGTCAAATGCTCCTGATTTTGTTATAGTTAAAGCTTCATCCTAGGGTTTTATAAACTGACTTCCAGAACACTCACATATAATAAAATCAACCCTTTATTGAAGCACACTAGTGGTGGCTGACCAGAACATAAAACTGTTCCCCTGATCAGCCCCAAACAATTGCAAGGGCACTCCTTATAAGCCTATAATCTGCAAAAGGGATGTTTGAGGGTCTATCCAGTGCAAGCAAGCCAGCTTACAGAAGTGGGAGAGTGCAGTCAAGTGGCAAGAAACCTAACCAATCACAGTTATCCCACTCACCCCAGTTACAGAAACAATGCCTCATTAGGTAGTTCTGTGTTCTTAAAGGTTTCTACAGCAAAAGGAAAAGAATATCTTGCTCCAGTCATGACCCTTCTACTTGGCATGGTTGTTTTACAGGATGAAGTCACAAAACAAAATGGAGTCACCTTTGCTTCTACTATCACATCCCCCACTAGTTTTAGTAGGTTTGATGTCAATCTTGCACATCATTAGGCCTCAGTTTTTTTATCCTTCTGTGTCTAGGGGACCTCATTGGGCTCGCAAGACCATAAGTCTGACCTCACCTACATTAAGAGGGTTTTTAAGAGGCAGGTTCCTACAGTAATCCCAATCAGGAGAAGAACTAGGGGCACAACTACGCTGAAATGATGTTATTCAACCAAGGGAACCATGAGAATATGTTTTGGAACCAATTGCCTGAAGTTTAAATTTATATCTATTTGACAGCAGAGGGACTTAAAAATTTTTAGAGCTTGTAATAACAGTAATAGTTCCCAAAGCAGTAGATCCAGCTATTCACATACCAGCCAGGAGGGAAACTAAAATGGGGGCAGCCAGTCTATGTTGATAAATCAGTGGGCCCTGGCCTTTTAATAAGTCCAGGTGTACTCTTCCTTTTACTCCATCAAAATAGTAGGTCACATAGTTTAGAGTTATTGACAGTTTGAAGGTTTAGGCAAGGAGTTTGAAGTGGGACCTGGGAAGCACAATTTTTGGCCAACGGGGAGTTTTTCCACTTATAAGTTGGATTGTGGAAGCAAGTGTCTCTTTCTGGGAGATCACCCAGGGTGATCTTGGGAATAGTTTCCCAAGATCACCTGAGCTAGACATATTGGTGAACGTCTATATTGACCGTAATTTTTTTTTCCTCTAATGTTAGGGACCTCCTACTGCTATAAGGGAAAAGGGCAATGACCCTTCTTGCTACTTCAAGCTGAGAGGGGACGATATGAGTGGGCAAGCAGTTTGGAGTCCCTTTTTAGAAACTGAGTGGGTCAAGTTGTCCATGGTAAAAATCGGGTTCAGGAAGAACAGGATGTAAATAAGATTAATTCAAAATAGCAGTTGTAGCATCTGGAACCTGTCCATGAATATCATGAAAATGACAGAAATTAATAATTGTTTACCAGGAGGTGGAAGACCTGAGAAATTGTCCCCATAACAAGTCCTAACAAAGTCTAATAAGGCACTTTTTTTCAGGAATATAAATCATTAACATTGTCAGAGTTATCAGGAATGTATATACAGCACTTTAGTTAAGTTAGATAATGTCATCTGATTTTTGTAAAATATCTTTATTGACATGACCTCTGTGTTTAGTAATGATCCCTTTGCTACTTAGGATTAGATAATTATATTAATAAACATTGATTCCATCTATCTGTATAGGAAGTTAGGAAGATCTGTAGGCCTTAAACTCAGTAAAAACTTATTGATAGTTATCAGGTATTTTTGCATAAGACTGTTGCCTCCAGTCTTACTCATTCTGAGAGGTGTTAACATAAGTGTACATTTTAAGTTACATTAAAATAACTGTTGTTTCTTTTTAAATGTCCAGGAATGGCTATATTTTGGTTTTAACTGTTTTTGCTAAGTGTTTAAGACCAAGCTGGTCAAAGTGACCGTGTTTCTATCTATTGGTAAGAGTCATCTGAGTTTCCTTGGAGGACACTCTTGGGGAACCTGTGAGCAGCATTTTAGCTCTGTTAGTGTCATCTGCACTAGGATGGGTCAAGATCTTGCTGACCATGTGGCTTCCCTTGGAAGCATCAGGCATGTCTCCCTTTTTCAATGACCCTCTTCTTTTGCACCATGTATACTCATTGGCTTTCTGTTCTTCAGGGGTCTCAATAATCTCCCTTATCAGGAGGTTATGTGGCCCAGAGTTGCAAAGCTTTTTCCCCTGTCCTGGGTTCAGGCTGACTCAGATGTCAAGAGCCAAATATTGGTTTCTTTGACCCCTTTATTTTAAACTTAATATTTAATTTTGGCATTAAACATCCAGCAAGTCAGTTTTACCAGTTTTAAAGTAAGAATGCTGGGCTTTAACTTTAATGTTTATAACTTTACAGTTAATTTTTACATAACACAATATCCTTATTTTATTTATTAATTTATGTAATGCTGAAGATCTGCCTGAAGGCAGAAGATGACACCTTAGCATCTACTGTATGATCCAATCACTGTACATCAACAAGGAAGCTTGCAGACCCAGAGACTCCATTAGATTTTGGCTATTAAAACTCTCGTGCCTGGTCCCCTCTCTCTTGCTCTCTTTTTCTTCTCTCACTTTTCTTCTCTTTCATTTTTCCTCTCACTCTTTTCTCTTTCCCTCTCTCTTATCTCTTACCCTTTGTTTCTCCCCTCCTCTCTCTCTCTCTCTCTCTCACTTTCCTTTTCTTGTGTGTGTTATTCAAACACTGCCACAATAAAGGTTTATTGGTTGCTCTGTGCATCATGGTCACTTTTTATTTATAATGAAAATACAAAGTAAAATTAACAGTAGTAAAAACATATTAGATATTTAGCTTGTATATAATTTTGAACATTGGCTGAGTTATACATTTTATTTCCTATATGAGATCACAGCAATCTTTCTAATAAAATCAATCTTTGAATATAACTTTAAATCAACTGAAATCTGGACTACTTTTTAAGTTATTTTGACATGCTGTATGGTGGGAGGCAGAGCCTTATCTCAAGTAAGGCAGGGCTCTATACAAATCTTAGGTAAAGTGTTTTAGTTCTAAAGTTGATCTTGCCTCTCTTTTTAGATATTATTTTTATAAAGTTTACACATATTGTTTCCTGACTCTGTATGAATGTTAGTAGCACAATATGACATACATCTGAAACATTAATTAAGGAAAGGCTGAGAGCCCTTAACATTTTTTTTTCCATTTGGAAAAGTGGCAAAATGTTTTATAATATTAACTTTAAATAGATTAGGCTCTCATTACTTTTTAAAATATCTTTAAATTTTTATATTTTAGTGTAAAAGGTAACATAAGATATGGTTACAAAACATCAAATAATGTAAATAAATCCCCAATAAAATCTATTATCTTTGTAAGTTTAAATTACCATTACAGACAATTTAAGTTTGGAGAATACCAGCTTGATAAAATGTTCCTTTAAATCTTTTACCTTAAAGACTTTTATATCTGAAAGTTATGAACACATTTAATCTATAAAGAAGAGTAACGTACCACACTTTTATTAATGCTTTATATTAACCAAGGTTAGCTTTTAAAGGAAAATCTAGACTCTGTAATGTAGGACAATACTTTTGTTGTTTAGCCACAGATGTATAAATACAGTTGTTGTTTAGCCACAGATGTATAAATCTTAATTTTTCCAAGATTACTTGTTCTAGGTGATAAAACTTAATAGACACAATGTAATTAATATTTTCAGAAGTTTTGTCATTTTAACATATAAGTACATCAGTACATTAATATTTGTCCTTAGGGAACAACCTTGAAGAGTTTTAACTATTTGTGTTACATATATACCAATTTAATTACATATAAACTTTTAATATTTCTCTTTTATTTATAGACCTTTATATTATTAATTAGACCCTTTTATTGTTTACTTAGATGTATTATAATTATACTTTACCACATAAAGACTTTTTACTTGGAAATATTTTCCATTAAATATATTTTTTATATTTAGAACTTTTATGGATTTTTAATCCATTGATCCTTTTCTTTCTGTTTGTACCTTGACATAACCCTTATAAATTTCTGAATTTAAATAAATTAATCCATTTTTAAAAGATTAAATATTTGTTATTTACAGTACTTTAATGTACTTTAACTGAAATACAGTTGAAAGCTGGGACTTCATAATTTATAGTATCTGTGTTTTTATAATGACACAAAATAATTTCAAATTTCTTTTTTAGTATGCCAATTTATGAAAACACCAACATTGTTTAACTATTTTACCTTATGGAATTTAAGGAGTTAAATTCAGTCAGCATTTTAACTTTGTAAACCAAATAGTTGTCTCTCACAAATACATTCATGATTAATTTATATATCTTGAGATGTAATTTATGTATCTGTTTTTTAAAAACAAGATATTAGACAAGTGCAATGAACAGTATTAGTAATCTTTTTTTCCTGTTGAAGAAAAATCCTAGAGACAATGGATATCAGAAACTTTATAGACATTAACATTTTAATATTTCTTTAACCATCTAGAAGCAAAACTGTGCATTAGTAACTTTAAAGACATTTGTACTTTTATCTATTTTTTCAATTTAAATTGAAACTTTTAAATCATATTAACCAAAAGCATTTTGATCTATTTTTAAAAATTATAATTTATGAGCTCATATGTCAATTTTTTTGTACCAAATATATGTAGACATAGCAGTACATGTAGAAGGACAGTACACCGGTGCACCCACACAAAGCAAACAGTCAAACAAAAGCCTTGTAGCTTATTTTTTAAAAACCCTTAGATTGAGAGTTAACCTTTGTAAATTGGCCTTAGAATAAAGCAGGGTGTAATCAGAAAAACATACTAACCTAAGTATATTGGATCAAAATTATGAATTTAACAAATATAGAATTTTAAAAGTTTTCTAACCTTTTTCCAGAGGTGGTCCTGTTCATGAAAGCTGAAAGAGTTGAGGGAACATAGACAAATGAAGGGGGTTTATTTCTTCCTGGGGGAATTTCCCAAACAGGCAGCTTCATTGATCCCCTTGGGAGAGTCCCCCAGGTTGGGGACCCATTTTAAACTGGCTTTTCTGGTTTCTTGGATAGCAACCACCAACTTTTAGCCTGACATTGAAAGATCTTTAGACCATTTTTTAATAGTTGGGAGTTATTTATGTTTGCAAATACTGAGAGACAAAAGTCAAATTTTCTAGACAAAATTATGCTTTTTGTTATACAATTTAGGAATAATAATTTTATAAAACACTTTAGTTTTAATCTATCTTCTATAGGAACTGACATGATTTACCCAGTTGGCCACCTGGCCCAGTTCCTAAATGGAGGTAATCTCTAGAATAACTTTTTCTTTTTACCTTTATCTTTTACTTTTGACAATTCTTTTAGTCCTGTTGGCAGCACTTTACAGTTTAATGCAAGCTGTAGTGAGAACAGTTAAAACCGTTTTAGCCATTTTTTTCCATTAGAAACAAACTGAGGTATAAATTAACACAGAACACAAAGGGAACAAACAAAAACAAACCAACAGACAAAGTCCTGAGAATTGTTAACAAACAAGTTAAATGTGTCCAGGTAGAGACCTCTGTAGAGCTTCCTTGTCCCATGATGTCGGTGGAGCGAAGGAATCCTGATGAAAGAAGAGCGGTTATGAGAACAAGAAAAGGGCCCATGCACAACACTCAGACAGATAAACACAAGACAAATGGCTGGTGAACAGACACGGGACAAATGACAAACAGCAAGGCAGATCCTAGACTATACATGTATAGATAAACAGGACAGATAGCCAGTGAACTGACACTGGACAAATAACAAACAGCAGAACAGACACAGGACAAGTAACAATAGCTGAGGTCACACAGGGAGACCTCTAATAGGGTAGAGATCACATCTCATCCTGTCCCTAGACAGATGAGGCCTCACAGGGAGGCCTCCAGTGGCCCTCACATACAGACAGATGAGCTCACACAGGGAGACTCCAGGGAGACAGTGACATCCTGTCCCTGGAAAGGTGTAAGTGACTGCATCCAATCTGACCTTTTCCCCAGAAGAGTCAGCTCACCAGAACTGACAGGCAGGCAGGAGGCTTTTCAGAGCATCCTAGGACAGATTGGAGTTGCCCTGGGAGTGAGGCTGAGGAACATCTCTCAGGAGCTCCCCTCTACTCTGGGGCTGAGGTCCAAAAGCCCATCATTGGAGGCAAATTTGGCATGAGGGTAGGGAAGAAATAGATCCCAGGTGAGTCCCAAGATGTTATAGTTAAAGCTTCATCCTGAGGTTTTATAAACTGACTTCCAGATCACTCACATATAATCAAATCAAGCCTTTATTGAAGCACACCTGTGGTGGCTGACCAGAACATATAGCTGTTCCCCTGATCAGCCCCGAACAATTGAAAGGGCGCTCCTTATAAGCCTGAAAACAGAAAAAGAGATGTTCAGGGGGTCTAGCCAATGCAAGCAAGCCAGGTTACAGTATCGGGAGAGAGCAGCCAAGCCGAGGGAAGCCTAACCAATCATAGTTACCCCAGTTACAGAAACAGAGCCCCGTTACCCTAGTTACAGAAACAATACCCCATTAGGTAGTTTCGTGTTCTTGAAGGTTTCTATAGCAAAAGGAAAAGAACATCTTGCCCCAGTCATGACCCTTCAACTTGGCATGGTTATTTTACAGGATGAAGTCTTTAAACAAAATGGAGTCACATTTGCTCCTACTATCACAAAATAATTTACTGTCCTCTGATCTTGTAAAATCCTTTTACTGGTATGACCGCTGTATCCACTAGAGAAACTTTTAATTTTGTTACTTAGGGTTGGAAATCGTACTAGCAAACACCAAGCCTACATTTGTAAGTTGGGTATATCTGTATGCCTTAAATTAACTAAAAACTTCTGTCTCTGGCAGTTCTTCTTGATGGTCTCTTTTTATAGTTATTAAGAATTTCTATCTGAGAATCCTTCTTTGTAGCCTCCAGCCTTACTTATTTTGGGAGGCTAACATAAGGTGTATACCTTGAATTACTTATTATTTTGATGATGATGATGATGATCATGATGATGATGATGATGATTTAAATGCCCAGGAATGGCTGTGTTTTGGTTTTAACTGTTTTTGCTAGGTATTTAAGATTAAGTAGTCAAACTGACTTTTGTTTCCATCTATTGTTAACAGTCAGCTGAGTTTTATGGAGTCATTCCTGGGGAAACTTGAGAGCAGCTCCTTAATTCTGCTAGTGTCATTTGTGCTAGGATGGGTCCAGGTCTTGCTCAACCATGTGGCTTCCCTTGGAAGCATCAGGGATGTCTTCCTTTTTCAATGACCCTCCTCTTTAGCAAAGGCACTGATTGGCTTTTGTTCTCCCTGGTCGGGAGGTGATGTGGCCCAGAGTTGTAAAGCTCTTTAGAGAAGTGCCCTGTTCCCTGGATTCAGACTGACTCCGGGAGCAAGAGCCAAATATTAGTTTTCTTGGCCCTCTTAATTTAATTTTAATCTTTAAGTCTTGATCTAAAACATTTAGCAAATTAGCCTAATCAGTCTTAAATTAAAAGCACTGGGCTTTAATGTCTCTAACTTTACAATTAATTACCTTTTTACTAATTGGGGTCTGTATTATCCTATCTGTCTTGTAGGTGATGGCTTATTATCCTAAATTAACTCAGGTTGTGTTCTTAAATCAACACCTCTGCAAAACACTATCAGGGAATCTTTAGATCATTTATAAGAAAATTACAAAATAAAATTAACACAAGTAAAAACATATTTAGTTAATGTAATAGCTACCTTGCATCTTGGCTGAGTTATACATTATATCCCCTGTTTGAGATCCTAGTTTTCTTGACATAAAAAACCAACTTGTGAACATAACTTTTAATGAACTAAAATCTGGCCTACTGCTTTCTTAGTAATTCTCACATGTAGTAAGATAGGACACAAAGCCTTATCCCAGGTAAGGCAGGGCTCTTCATTAATCTTAAGTAAATTGTTCTAGTTTTTAAGCTGATTTTTACTTTTTAAATATCATTTTGTAAGGTTTACATAAATTATCTGAGGTCACATGAATATTAGATAACACCATATGTTATCACATTTAAAACATGAATTAAAGAAAGGCTGAAAGTTTTTAACCTTTTGTGGAAAAGTAGCAAAATACTTTGTGCTTTACAATATTAATCTTTACATAGATTAGGCTCTCATTAACTTAAAAAGACATTTAAATTGTTCCCCAATGCAAAAAGTAACATAAAATGTTACATATCTTATTGATAACAGGTAAATAAATCCTCAATATGTTTTTCTTTTAAGCTTAAAATTACCATACAACTTTAGAATACCAGCTTGATATAATGTTCTTTTAAATCTTTTACCTTACAGAGTTGTGTACCTGAAAGATATGAGCACATTAATAATATCACAATTACATTGATGTTTTTATATTAACCAAGTTTAAGCTTTTAAAGAAATGACAGTAATATGCTCTAAAATAACAGTTCTTATTTAACCAGTTGTTTAATTTTTATGGTTGCTTTATCTAGACAAAAAATAAAAACGATGTTATATGTAATAAACACAATGTTATGTTTTAAGAAATCTTTGTCTTTTTAACATATGACTGGTTCTAAAAACAAACTTATACAGACCTTAGTAAATCAATCATATATCTAACAAAAGTACTCATGAATGAGTAATCCCATATCAAATTTACTTTATTTATTTTATCAAAATATTAGACAAGTGTATTGAACAGTGTTAGCCATTTTTTCCTTATTGAAGGAAAGACCTAGAACCAAGGCATATTAAACATTTTATAGACATTAATATTTTATTAGTTTTTTTAACACCTAGAAAAACTTGGAAGCTTAAATTTAAAGACATTTATTTTATCTCTTTACCCAATTTTAATTGAATCATTTAAATCACATGAATTAAAGATATTTGGATCCATTTTTTAAAATTTTTATGAGCATTCCTTCTATCTGTTAATTTGTATATCATATAATGATATACAGACAGATGCACAATAGACATACAACACATAACACAAGTGTGCACATATAACACAATAGTAAAGGCCTTGTAGCTTTTTGCAGGCGAAATCTCCATTGCAATACTTAAAAACTCCATAGTTGAATAAAAATAGAAATGATCAGAAAAATATTAACCTAGGCCTATAGGACCAAAATTATGAGCTCAAAAAATACAAAATTTAAAAAAAAAGAAAGAGTCCTAGAAAAAATGACCGGCCAGTAATTAGTAAATACCATACAATTTACTTTTGGGTTGAGTTTAGTTTGAGTTCAGGTAAAACATTTTTACTTTTTATTTTTCAATGACAAACAGCATAAATCTTGCTCTAAAGTCTGCTCATAAAGCAGGGGGAGTAAATCTTTTGGTAATAGGCTGTTTAGATAAGTTCAAGAGGTCTAAAGCAAGAAATGAGAACAGAAAATCTGGCATACTTAGTTAAGGAGAAATTGACTTTTGTTCCCTTACGGGGAAGCAGAAGAAGCATAAAACATCATTTTTTTAGACACATTTACATTTAACCTATAGGTAGCCCATTTATCTAAGATCATTTGCAAGAAACAATTTATAATATTGCCATATTATTGTCCATGTCTTAAAGGGCCAGAAACAGATACAAAGACACAATGACAGACAGACATAAAGGAACTCCAGACTACTGCCAACAGACAAAAACCTTTCAAACAGACAGACTAGATAAAAGAAAAAAAATTCTAGGTCTCCAACTCCCATTTAAATATGACTCTTACACCAGGAGGGGACCAGATGTTTTCACAGAGGGGCAGCTAGAAATGTAAAATCAAGGGTCTCGGTGGTGACTTTACTGCAGTTAGTGTCCCCTTTTTCTCTTTTTTAAGTAGACAGAGGTGGAGTAATCCTTACAGTGCAGGGAAGGAAGGTGGGAGTTTCCCCAAGCAAAAGGAGCTTTGGCAGATGCTGGAGTCCCTAAGTTCTTCCTTTGACTTACAGGATTAGCTCCTCTGGTTCAGTTCGACCCCAGGCACGCTCCATATCTCCTAACTTTTCAGTAATCAGCTCTCAAAAAGTTCATCTTACATACTTGGAATGCAGTTGTTTGGAGTGCTAGGTTTCCCCAAGAAGGGACCAGGGTGCTGTGGTTCTGGTCAATTAGTTGCTTGGCTACGTTGTCACTGGGGGTAGAGATGTGGAATCAACACACAGACTCTGGAAGCTGGTGACAGAACTGGCTGGAGACCCACCTCAGGTCATCGTCCAGTAGCTCAGTTTATTTTTGGAATGCATACAGTTGTTATAGGGTCCAAGTGGGGCATGCACATCAATCATTCACAAGCAAGATAGTATCCATAAGCCAATCATCTTATGCCTAATGTAACCACACTATGAGGACGTTCTAAATATTGCTATTTTCAGGAAGGGCTTTTGTCCCTAAGGGAGTGGGTTTCTAAGTTAGGAGTTCCATTCCTAAAGCTCCTGGCTATCAGTTTCCTGGCCTGGCAGCTTGGCAACACTAACCACAAGTGCTAAGGATGTGGTTTCACTGAGGGCTCACTAGAGCACAGCATCCCATCCTGCAGGCCTTCCTATCAGGCAGATTCTTCAAGCACTCTGAGCTTCTCATAGCTGCTAGCTGATAGCTGTAAACTGACAGTTATTCCAACATTTCCTCCCTTTTTATTAAGTTTGTTGCTGAAGGGGAACCATGAAGAGAGAAGAAAAGAAGAGGGAAAGCATAGAAAAATTGGAAAGAACCAAGAAAGAGAAAAGGGGAAAGATGCAGACAAGGCCCATTCCTGTAGCTGCAGTTGTTTCCTGCTGTGCTGAGAGGACAGCCGCTGCTGACTAGGTCTGTCTGTCACTGGGTCCCAATCTGAGCTGGGCATGGGGAGCAAAGCAGCCAGGGGGCAGGAGACCTCTCATAGAAAGGGTGAAGACTTAGGCCTTTGCACAGGTGGGGGGTGAGGTTCTGTGTCTCACCTCTGTTGGCCCCAAGTTTTCTCCTGAGGGCCCCTCTGCAGCTGTGCCTGTCTTAGGTTGTCCCTCCCTTTAGGAATCTTACCCGTCATTGACTAACCAACCATCCTCCGGGGCCAAACAGGGTGATGTGGAGTGTGCAAGGCATTGAACTGAGAGGGGTCTCTGTCTCCTTGGTATATAATGCCCCTGTGGCCTCCAAGCCAGCATTTATCTTAGGATTGGGAAATTCAGGTTTCTTCTCCATGGAGGGCCCAGCTCACAGCATAGTGCTGGTGAGGCTGCATTCAGGAAGGAAGGAGAGAGGCCATAGACAGACAAACAGTGATATAGTGACAGAGCTGAGAGACACAGATAGATGAAAAGGAGAGCAGT
The DNA here is from genome assembly GCF_048772815.1 of Callospermophilus lateralis. NCBI lineage: Eukaryota > Metazoa > Chordata > Mammalia > Rodentia > Sciuridae > Callospermophilus > Callospermophilus lateralis. The sequence continues at coordinate 1,977,149 of NC_135307.1, forward strand.
GCTAAGACTCAGGGCATGATCTCTCATAGAAAACTGGCCTTTAGCTGGTACTACTTAGATCCTGTCCATAGCCACCATCCGTACAGATGCAGGGAATCATTGTTTTCCTTTTCACTTTCCTTATATGCATGAACTAACATAGCTTGTTTGGTTTCTACTTTGTTGAGCCTTTTTTGGAAACATCTTAAAATAACATACTCTAAAATAAGAAAAACTATGCTAATACCAGTGAGGACCCAATTATCAGGGTCAATTAAAGCTGAAAATTTATCTCATAGTCACTGTAGGATTTTGGGGTTAAGAATTAGCTCTGCTCTGGATTCATTTAAGCTGAGGATATGAGCATGTAGTGTCATAGTGAAATTTCTAGAAGTCATATCCCAAGGCTTCTTAAGTGTATTTGCTAGTTCAAGTGGAACTTATGTTACATTTCTTATTGAGACAGGGGTTTGAGAAACATACAGAAATTGAGGACTGCAGGGAACTTTAACATCTTTAACATTCAATTGAAACATATCAATTTTTTATCAGTAAGGTTAATCTGCTGTTGTAACATTAAGATACCTCCTTGCAAGTGCAGGTTTAGTTGTTCCTGGGTGGTCAGGGCTCTGGGGGTGCACTGCACTACCTGATTAATGGTTACAGCATTTGCTGTGGACTGGATCAAAGCTGCACCAGCAGCAGTAGCTGTTGTGACCACAAATAGGGAGGCAGCTATAATGGCAGCAGTAATCCCAAAATCTTGCCTAACTCTCTTAAAGGAAATATCTTTTGTAAAGTGAACCTCTTGAATGGAGGAGTCATCCTCTGTTGAAAACCGTAACATAGGAAGTGTTCTCATTAGCACTACTGTCTTAACAGAGGAATCCCAGCAATTGGTTAACTCACACTGGGAATCATCACAATTATAACAACCACTTTTATGATTTTGAGTGGAAGTTATAAAGAGGAAGGGTGACTCATCACATACAAGGCCTTTAGTAGCACATTTGCTGAGGGGTTTTCAAAAGAACCATTAAACCAAATGGCATCCATGGTGACAATAGGACTGATATCTATACATTTATAAGCACCACATAACAATTGTTTGCTTAATTGCAAAAAGTCTCCTGACTGTCTTTCTTTTGTGTTTTGAGCATTTTCTATCAAATCTGTATGATATTTAAATATTAATTTATGTATTTCTGTTAAAAATTCCATTCTTAATCTACCTTTTGTAGGGTCTGGACCAACTAATAAGCTCATTAGAAATGAAATAGGGTCTGAAAAGGGAGAGACAATCTCTCCAAGATATAGCTCTTAGAGGTATACCTTCATTGATATCTTTAAATTCTTTCCATGGATATCTCTGCAGAAAGGGTTGGGGCCAATAACGTCTCTGCTGAGGTGGGCATGGCAGGAGGGTGCACACTCCCCTACTGAGGTTCACACTCCCCTACAGAGGTGCACACTCCCCTACAGAGGTGCACACTCCCCTACAGAGGTGCACACTCCCCTACTGAGGTTCACACTCCCCTACAGAGGAGCACACTGCCCTAAAGAGGTGCACACTCCCCTACAGAGGTGCACACCCCCCTACAGAGATGTACACTCCCCTACAGAGGTGCACACTGCCTCCTCACAGCTCCCCTCTGCCCTCCTCTTGGGGACACTGCACTGTCCCTAGGCCTCAGTCCTGTTGAGCATGACCTCATGCAGGCCTCCTGCAGGGACTCTCCTCTGCAGGACTGCTTGCCCTGGAGATTGGAGATTTCTGGGTTTCTTTTGAGGACTCTGTCATGCTGCCGGGCCCCACAGATCTTGAACTCTGTGTCTGTCACTGTGAGCAGCAGGGGGATATCTGAACAGGCTACTCAGCAAGCCCGGTCCTAACCAAGTTCTGCCCACCCCAGACCTGGCACCTGAGAACAGGAGCCTGACTGCCCAGGTCCTGCCTGAGACTGCAGGTGGCCCTGCACCTGCATTGCCCACAGCAGTCCTAGGAGGGCAGAGGGTGACTTGATGGTCATTCAGGGAGGGACTCTGATGATCCTTGTGCCAGGAGCTGCTGAGAGGGTGACTCAGATGTCCTCCACTGCTGCCCTGCTGGACTCTGGCCCAGAAAACAGCCCCCACCATGACCAGCCCAGCCAAGAGCTCTCTGCTGTGGAAGCCCTCACCAGGGCAATCAGGATACAGTCTAGGGGGTTCCAGACCCCAGGGCCACTAGGGCCAGTCAAGTCCTCTCCTTGGTCCTGTGGCCACAGTCTCCGTCCTAATCAATCCTCCTGAACCAATTTGCTGTTGCTATTTGCCCAACTGCCAGGGAAGGGAACAGGACCTACCCGAATCCACACTCAAGTGGAGGCCAGACGTAGGGCACACATGGCCCCCTCCATGTCAATACATCAGAAGGACAGAGGGTAACAGGTCCCCCAAGCTGAGCCAGCAGGGACCCCATCACTTGTCCATGTTGACGAGGGTCATCCTCCTTCCTGGTCACCCTCCTTCCTGGTCACCCTCCTTCCTGGTCATCCTCCTTCCTGGTCACCCTCCTTCCTGGTCACCCTCAGCACTTGGAAGAGGCCCAGGCCCTCACCATGACCTCTGGCCCATGAAGCAGGAGCAGGGCTGCTGGCCCACAGCTGTGGCTGTGTCCTCTGACTCTCCCTGTGGTATTTATGACTGTGGGTGCATTGTAGGAAACAGAGCACTGGGGTTGGTTTCCCACAGTGATTCAGACCTGGATCAGGACCCCATTTCTGTGGGCAGCCTTCCCCTTCCTGCCCTTCTCCCTCCCTGCTCCCCTCCTGGCTCTGTGGTCTCTCTTCTATGTGTCACACATGTCTGAGTTGGAGGTTCATGGATGTTCATGAAGGTGGAGTTCACTGTGCTCCTTCACATCAGCTCACAGCACAGATGGTGAGTTCCCTTCTGCTCTCCTCCCTTCACCCCTCTGCCCACCCACAGGCCCTTCCTGGACCCACTGATCTCCTTCTCTGTCCACATCACCCTCCTCTCCTCTCCTTCCTCTCCAGCTTCCTCAATTGGGAGAGAAGATGGGCCCTTGGCTTCTGCGTCTGGCCTCCTTCATCAGCTTGATGGTCCCAGCTCCACCTGTTTCCCAGCAAATGCTGTCACTCCATTGTCTTCCTGGCTGAAGACCCACTGTGCGCAGACTCCAAGCTTTCTTCATCTACACCAGCCCCTGTAGGGTGCAGCCCGTCAGAGCTTCTGCTGGAAAGTTGACCATTTCGTCTTCTTCATGAGGAGCCAGTGTTGCTTCTCTCCTGGAAAATCCTTCAGGACCTTGTTTTCCCATGAGATCCTGGGACCAGGAGATGCCAGCCCTGGAAGATGCCCACAGGCCTTCCCTGGACAAGGGCATAACCACCTGGGCACTGCTAGGATGGCTCAGGGGATTCCTAGACAACTGCCCAATCCCTGCATTACAAGTCACTCCATCCCCATGTTGAACCTGTCCCCAGGGGATGATATCTGACCTGTTTCTCCATCCCCCTGTTGGCCATGTCCCCAGGGAAACCATTCTACCTGTTACTCCACCCCCATACTTACTCCATCCCCAGTGGATAATATCTATCATGTTGTTACATCCACATGCTCATCCTGCCCACAGGGGATGATATCTGAACTCTTACCCCATCCCAACAGTGGCCTGTCCACAGGGGATAATATCAGACATGTCACCACATCCCCATGTTCACCTTCCCCAGTGGACATCATGTGAACTGTTATTCCATCCTAATACTGTCCTGTCCCTGTGGATAATATCTGAGCTGTCACTCTATTCTGATGGTTGACTGTCCCCAGTGGATAATATCAGAACAGTTACTCCATCCCACGGTGGTCAGTCCACAGTAGGTAATATCTGACCTGTGCCCAGTGGATATTAGCAGAGATATTACACCATCCCCACTCTTACTACATTCCCTAGGGCGTGTCTCCTTGGTCCTGCCCACAGACAAAGCTTTTCCTGGAGTCCTGAGCTTCAGGACTTTGAACATTCTCCATGAGACTCGGATGTTCACCTCACAGAACAGTATGGCTGGGCACAGTGTGCATGGCACTGACCACTGTTCATGGGAGACCATCACCTACCACAGGACCTTGTCATTGCCTTTTTCTTGCCACAGATGAGGAGCTTTATTATGCAGTCCCAGAAGATATGGCTCAGTGTGTCCAGGGACAGTGAGGTCCTCAGTGTCTGCCCCTGCACAGGGCCAGTGCATGCATACTGATAGTGTCCCTGTGCTGTTCACAGTGACAAGCACAGAGTTCAAGACCCATGGGACATGGCACCATGACAGAGTCCTCAAAGGAAACCCAGAAATCTCCAAGCACAGGTCAAGCAGTCCTGCAGAGGGGGGTCCCTGCAGGAGGCTTGCACAAGGTCGTGCTCAACAGGGTTGAGGCCTAGGGACAGTGCAGTGTCCCCAGGAGGAGGGCAGAGGGGAGCTGTGAGGAGGCCCTTCCCCACACTGCACCCTGCAGAGCCACCAGCACACAGAGCCAGGCTGCAGGAGCTGAAGGGAGGACATCACAGGCAGGAGGGACTCCCCTTGGCTGCCCCAGAAAGGCACAGGGTGGGGCTGCTGGAGTCTGCACCCTGCACCTGCCCAGTGAGGAAGGGTGGCAAGTGTCACATCAGCAGGGCCTTCTGGGGCCCTGAGGGTGATGCTGGTCCAGCTGCCATTGGACGGCCTGGTCCAATCTCCACGGTGGTAATGGAGTGTGACCTGTGCCAGGTCCAGCACGGTGTCTGCAGCACATGACGTGTGTGATTCCCAGCTCCAACCTGAGGAGCATGACCCCAGGGGCACCCACACCTGACCCAGATGGGGGCTAGGTGACACTGTGGACCCAGACTCCAAACTTGGAGCTGGAGTGAGTGAGACCCTGTGGCCCTGGGGAGGAATTGGAGCATTTAGACACTGGGAAGGGTGTTCCTGGAATCCACAGGGCTTGACGGCAGGGACCTCTTCTTCATGTGCTGGCACTTGAACCCCCTGGTACCACTAAGAGGTGCTCGCCTGGGTCGGACTGTACCTGGGAGGGCTGTCACCCCTGTATAGGATGAGGGCCACAGCAAGGGCCTTGAGGGAAGGACATTGACATTGCCTTTGCCATCTCAGGAATCCATGGCCATCTTCTGTCCTGGGAGCTTGCAGCCACCGAGCACTGTGGGCAGTGGGAGCTGGCCCTGGGCACACAGCTCACCTCCCCAGGGGCTCAGCCTGCTCACCTCAGAGATGAGGACAACAGGGGACATGAGCCTCTGCCCACTCTGGGGGTTTGTGCTGCAGACAAGAGAGGACTGAGACTCTGACCTGTGACCACACATCCAGATCCTGGTGCTTCAGGACTCTGGTGTCTGCTCATGCCCTGAGTCAGCTTTAGGTCCCTGTCATGGAAAGACCTGACAGAAAAACTTGAGCACAAACCCTTCTGTGCTTCTCCTTCCTTTTGCTGGAGGCTCCCAGATGTGAGGTCTCAGGGACTCAGGGAGGAAGACCTGGGGCAGCTGCATCTGAGCTCAAGACTCACTCTGCTTCTCTGTCCCCAGGGTCCTCTCCCAGGTGCAGCTGAAAGAGTCAGGGCCTGGGTGATGGAGCTCCTGCCCCAGTCTCCCTGGAGGAAGCTGGCCCTGGGCTGGAGACCCACCATGACCACAGGCTGACCTGCTCCTTCTCTGGGTCCTCACTGGGCTCTACTAACAGAGGACTGGGCTGGGTGCGTCATCCAGGGAAGGCCCTGCAGTGGCTGGCCAGTGTTTGGTCCACCCAGCCCTGAGGAGCTGGCTCACAAACTCCTAGGACCCCTGCAACAACCAGGAGGTATTCACCATGACCATCCTGGACCCTGAGGATGCAGCCCCCATGACTGTGACCAGCCTGGACCCTGCAGATGCAGCCCCCATGACTGTGACCAGCCTGGACCCTGCAGATGCAGCCCCTATGACTGTGACCAGCCTGGACCCTGCAGATGCAGCCCCCATGACTGTGACCAGCCTGGACCCTGCAGATGCAGCCCCTATGACTGTGACCAGCCTGGACCCTGCAGATGCAGCCCCCATGACTGTGACCAGCCTGGACCCTGCAGATGCAGCCCCTATGACTGTGACCAGCCTGGACCCTGCAGATGCAGCCCCCATGACTGTGACCAGCCTGGACCCTGCAGATGCAGCACCTATGACTGTGACCAGCCTGGACCCTGCAGATGCAGCCCCCATGACTGTGACCAGCCTGGACCCTGCAGATGCAGCCCCTATGACTGTGACCAGCCTGGACCCTGCAGATGCAGCCCCTATGACTGTGACCAGCCTGGACCCTGAGGATGCAGCCCCCATGACTGTGACCTGCCTGGACCCTGCAGATGCAGCCCCTATGACTGTGACCAGCCTGGACCCTGAGGATGCAGCCCCCATGACTGTGACCTGCCTGGACCCTGCAGATGCAGCCCCTATGACTGTGACCAGCCTGGACCCTGAGGATGCAGCCCCCATGACTGTGACCAGCCTGGACCCTGCAGATGCAGCCCCTATGACTGTGACCAGCCTGGACCCTGAGGATGCAGCCCCCATGACTGTGACCAGCCTGGACCCTGCAGATGCAGCCCCTATGACTGTGACCAGCCTGGACCCTGCAGATGCAGCCCCCATGACTGTGACCAGCCTGGACCCTGCAGATGCAGCCCCTATGACTGTGACCAGCCTGGACCCTGCAGATGCAGCCCCCATGACTGTGACCAGCCTGGACCCTGCAGATGCAGCCCCTATGACTGTGACCAGCCTGGACCCTGCAGATGCAGCCCCTATGACTGTGACCAGCCTGGACCCTGAGGATGCAGCCCCCATGACTGTGACCTGCCTGGACCCTGCAGATGCAGCCCCTATGACTGTGACCAGCCTGGACCCTGAGGATGCAGCCCCCATGACTGTGACCTGCCTGGACCCTGCAGATGCAGCCCCCATGACTGTGACCTGCCTGGACCCTGCAGATGCAGTCCCCATGACTGTGACCACCCTGGACCCTGCAGATGCAGCCCCCATGACTGTGACCAGACTGGACCCTGCAGATGCAGCCCCCATGACTATGACCAGACTGGACCCTGCAGATGCAGCCCCCATGACTGTGACCAGCCTGGACCCTGCAGATGCAGCCCCCATGACTGTGACCAGACTGGACCCTGCAGATGCAGCCCCCATGACTGTGACCAGACTGGACCCTGCAGATGCAGCCCCCATGACTGTGACCAGCCTGGACCCTGCAGATGCAGCCCCCATGACTGTAACCAGACTGGACCCTGCAGATGCAGCCCCCATGACTGTGACCAGACTGGACCCTGCAGATGCAGCCCCCATGACTGTGACCAGCCTGGACCCTGCAGATGCAGCCCCCATGACTGTGACCAGACTGGACCCTGCAGATGCAGCCCCCATGACTGTAACCAGACTGGACCCTGCAGATGCAGCCCCCATGACTGTGACCACCCTGGACCCTGCAGATGCAGCCCCCATGACTGTGACCAGACTGGACCCTGCAGATGCAGCCCCCATGACTGTGACCACCCTGGACCCTGCAGATGCAGCCCCCATGACTGTGACCAGCCTGGACCCTGCAGATGCAGTCCCCATGACTGTGACCAGCCTGGACCCTGCAGACGCAGCCCCCATGACTGTGACCAGCCTGGACCCTGCAGATGCAGCCCCCATGACTGTAACCAGACTGGACCCTGCAGATGCAGCCCCCATGACTGTGACCACCCTGGACCCTGCAGATGCAGTCCCCATGACTGTGACCACCCTGGACCCTGCAGATGCAGCCCCCATGACTGTGACCACCCTGGACCCTGCAGATGCAGCCCCCATGACTGTGACCACCCTGGACCCTGCAGATGCAGCCCCCATGACTGTGACCAGCCTGGACCCTGAAGATGCAGCCCCCATGACTGTGTCTAGCCTGGACCCTGCAGATGCAGCCCCCATGACTGTGACCACCCTGGACCCTGCAGACGCAGCCCCCATGACTGTGACCACCCTGGACCCTGCAGATGCAGCCCCCATGACTGTGACCACCCTGGACCCTGCAGACGCAGCCCCCATGACTGTGACCACCCTGGACCCTGCAGATGCAGTCCCCATGACTGTGACCACCCTGGACCCTGCAGATGCAGCCCCCATGACTGTGACCAGCCTAGACCCTGTAGATGCAGCCCCCATGACTGTGTCTAGCCTGGACCCTGCAGATGCAGTCCCCATGACTGTGACCACCCTGGACCCTGCAGATGCAGTCCCCATGACTGTGACCACCCTGGACCCTGCAGATGCAGCCCCCATGACTGTGACCAGCCTGGACCCTGCAGATGCAGCCCCCATGACTGTGACCAGCCTGGACCCTGCAGATGCAGCCCCCATGACTGTGACCAGCCTGGACCCTGCAGATGCAGCCCCCATGACTGTGACCACCCTGGACCCTGCAGATGCAGTCCCCATGACTGTGACCAGCCTGGACCCTGAAGATGCAGCCCCCATGACTGTGACCAGCCTGGACCCTGTAGATGCAGCCCCCATGACTGTGACCAGCCTGGACCCTGAAGATGCAGCCCCCATGACTGTGACCACCCTGGACCCTGCAGATGCAGCCCCCATGACTGTGACCAGCCTGGACCCTGCAGATGCAGCCCCCATGACTGTGACCAGCCTGGACCCTGCAGATGCAGTCCCCATGACTGTGACCAGCCTGGACCCTGAAGATGCAGCCCCCATGACTGTGACCAGCCTGGACCCTGCAGATGCAGCCCCCATGACTGTGACCAGCCTGGACCCTGCAGATGCAGCCCCCATGACTGTGACCAGCCTGGACCCTGCAGATGCAGCCCCCATGACTGTGACCACCCTGGACCCTGCAGATGCAGCCCCCATGACTGTGACCAGCCTGGACCCTGCAGATGCAGTCCCCATGACTGTGACCAGCCTGGACCCTGAAGATGCAGCCCCCATGACTGTGACCAGCCTGGACCCTGCAGATGCAGCCCCCATGACTGTGACCAGACTGGACCCTGCAGATGCAGCCCCCATGACTGTGACCACCCTGGACCCTGTAGATGCAGCCCCCATGACTGTGTCTAGCCTGGACCCTGCAGATGCAGCCCCCATGACTGTGACCACCCTGGACCCTGCAGATGCAGCCCCCATGACTGTGACCAGCCTGGTCCCTGCAGATGCAGCCCCCATGACTGTGTCTAGCCTGGACCCTGCAGATGCAGCCCCCATGACTGTGACCACTCTGGAACCTGCAGACGCAGCCCCCATGACTGTGCTCTGGGTGCAAAAGCCACAGCCTGGGGCTTCCTGCACAGGGCTCAGGTTGCCTCAGCTCTGACCTGCCCCTCTGCCTATGGGGACAGGGTGGAGAAAGGGCCTTCCTGCCAGCCTCCGTGGCTCCCTCTCCACCCAGAGCCTCAGAGCCCTGGAATCCTGTTCCTCCTCTAATTCTCTGGCCACATCCCGTGGACTGCACAAGCAGGTGTCCTGTTGTGCTCTTCTTCATGAAGGCAGCATGCAGGGTGCCTGGCCCCTGGTCACATGGATGCACAGAGATATTACTCCATCCCCACTCTTACTACCTGCCCTAGGGCATGTACCCTTTCTCCTGCCCACAGGCAATGCTTTTCCTCCAGTACTAAACTTCAGGACTTGGCGATGTTCTCAGGCAGACTCAGATGTTCACCTCACAGGGCACTAGGGCTGGGCACAGTGTGCATGGCACTAACCACAGTCTATGGGAGACCACCACCTACCACAGGACCTCCACATTGGATTTTTTTATACCAAGATGAGGAGCTTTATTATGTAGTCACAGCAGGTGTGGCTCAGTGTGTCCAGAGACAGTGTGGTCCTCAGTGGCTGCCCCTCCAGAGGGCCAGTGCATGCATATTGATAGTGTCCCTGTGCTGCTCACAGTGACAGGCACAGAGTCCAAGACCCATGGGGCATGGAAGCATGACAGAGTCCTCCAAGGAAACCCAGAAATCTCCAAGCACAGGTCAAGCAGTCCTGCAGAGGAGCGTCCCTACAGGAGGCCTGTACGAGGTATGCTCAACAGGACTGAGGCCTAGGGACAGTGCAGTGTCCCCAAGAGTAATGCAGAGGGGAGCTGTGAGGAGGCCCTTCCCCACACTCCAGCCTACAGAGCCACCAGCACACAGAGCCAGGCTGCGGGAGCTGAAGGGAGGACATCACAGGGAGGAGGGACCCCCCTTGGCTGCCCAGAAAGGCACAGGGTGGGGCTGCTGGAGTCTGCTTCATGACGGCAGCATGCAGGGTGCCTGGCCCCTGGGTACACAGATACCCAGGCCACCTGCTACAGGGGCTCCAATCCCAGGCAGTGGCAGAACACCACTGAGCACCAGCTGTGCCTTCATTAACTGCTGTGTAGGAGCTGCACAGGCATTGGGGGTCAGAGCCCATGCAAGAAGGCAGGACAGACACCACTTCCTGCAATGAAGAAGAGACATGTGTCCCTAGGGGCACTGAGGACATAACCCATGAGGTGGTGGCAGATCCAAGGTCTCCCCACTGTGCAGGCCCGGTGCAGTCACTGTGCAAACCCGACTCCAGGGATCCCTGGGATCTGCTCCTGATGGGGCTCATGGCCTGGAGAGAAGTGGGTGCTCAGAGAAGGGGACACCTGAGAGCTGAAGCAGAATGTGTGTGCTCCATGTCAGACGCACATCTAACCAGCTGCATTAGCAAGTTATAAACAACTTAATAAAACAGAAACTGAAACACTAATTATCAAAGAGTTACTAAAGCAGGAATGTGGAAACACATTCAAGAGAATCTCTAGGTTGAAATTTAAGGATAAAAAACGAATTTCCCACCACTTTAAGTGAACCTTCCTGCCATTCCACAGTGGGCTGTGTTCAGAGAGTGACCAGGTCAGCATGGGGAGGGACCAGGTAAATTAAGATGTGTATGTGGATTGTAGCACCAGGAAATTATTCCCAGGAGGCAGAGGTCATCCTAAGGGACCTTCTGGTCAGGAGAAGAGAGGATCCCTGTGGTCCACCAAGTTGGAAACCACCTCACCCCACGTGCTGTGAAGAAGTCCGACTCTGGAAACGTCTGCATCACACACCAACAGCCTGTGCAGGGCAGGGGTAGGGCCTCCCCACTGAGCAGCAGAAGAGGTCCACACCTGCACGTGCTGGGGAGAGTGCCCAAGAGCACACTGCAGCTCTGAGCAGAAGCTCTCCTTCATCTGCCCCCAGGACAGTCCAAATCCACAGCCATGAGATTCCTCCCAGGGTGGGATTGCTCAGAGCACCAGGAAACCTGACAGAGAGGTGCTGGTGGGGCAGGGCCTGGAGCTGGGGGGGCTGGGGGAGGGCAGAGGGGACTGCACCTCTCCTCCAAGGGTGACCTTCACTCAGGCCTGGGAGCTGCCCTCCTGGGCACTTGCTGTGGGGGAGGGAGACCCCAGGCTCACAGGACATCCTGCAGGTGGCAGCCACCTGTGTGTCCTAAGAAGAAGCAGCCCACTGCCCTCCACTGTGGAAAGGACAGGGGACTTGGAAATCCCATGGCAGGAGCACATGTCAGCAAGAAAACCCACCAGGACACCTGACTGTAGGGACCCCAGGGCCCTGGGAGTCCCCAGCTCCATGCCACAGGCCCTCACCTGGGCCTCACATTCACTCTGGTGACAGGACCTGAACTGGCCCTGGCTCTCCAGACAGGCCCAGGTGAGAAGCTCCACAACATAGAGACAGAAGGTCCTCTGCTCAGCAGTGCTCTCCTGAGGGACCTGGGCCCAGCTGGACCCCAGGGGAAGCTCACTGAGGGGGTCTGACATGGGCCACCACCTGGAGTGTGTCCTTCAGGCCCAGCCTCTTCTCCTAACCTAGGACCTAAAACTCTGTCCTCAGCTTTGCATCCCTGAAGCAGGTGCCTGAGACCATCAGCACATAAACAGGATCTTTATTGTGGATGAAGACATTAAGGCTCCAGTCCATGCTCAGCTGAGTCCTCTGCATTTACACCTTTCCTGGATGTGCCAGGGGCAATGCAGAGAGCTCCCTGTGGGGAATCACTCTCCATGTGGCTAGGAATCAAAAGGGAGGGAGGAAGAGATGGGGTCTGCCAATCCCCTTGCATGGCATGTCCTAGTGACTGACATAAATTCCCCTAATACAGAACACATTCAGGCCTTAAGGTTGAGACCCTAAAGGCATAAATACTTCAGCTGCACTCAGACATCCAGTGCAAAGATCCAAAAAATTCAAGGAAAACTTGATTCTGTGCCATAAAATCAAAGAGGGGTCACACACTCCTAAGCTCTATGGCAGGAGTGAATACTCCCATTTCAAAAGGAAAAGACAGAGACGTTGAAGGGGACTGAAGCCCAGCAGGGCTGACATTAAACCCACTGCTCCAATTCTGTCCTCAAGGTCACTGTAGGGGGAGAGGGGTGATGGATCTGGGCAGGCCCAGCACACAGTCCAGCTGGTCATCCACAAAACAGGTTCTAAGGACGTCACAATGTGTGTCCACCTGTGAGTTGTAGGAGGTTCAGGGGTCCACACCTGTCCAGGGTAAGAGCAGAAGCCTAAATACTCAACTTGCTCTTCCCCGATACGAGCTGTTTGGCACAGTGCATCACTACTCAAGCTCCTGTGTGATTTCAGGACTGCATCATGGAATTGACCCTGATCCCTCTGTCATGATTATGTAGATGTGGAAAACACATTAATGGATGATGTAGGCAAAACAGAAAAATACACGAAAGCAGTTTTATTTTCCAAAATGCTCCTGTGTGCTCCAAACTGCACCTGATGTTCACCTCTACCCTAAATGCTCTTCTAGGAGGCCTCCACCCAGGGCTGCTATATAGCAGGAGCACATGCAAATAGGGCCTCCCTCTGCTCATGAAAACCAGCCCACCTGACCCTGCAGCTCTGCGCAGGAGCCCAGCCCTGGACTCCCAGCTCAGCCCACTCAGTGATCAGGACTGAACACAGCTGCTCACCATGGAGAGTGTGCTCAGCTGGGTTTTCCTGGTGGCTGTTTTCAAAGGTAATGAATGGAGAACCAGAGATCCTGAGTGTGTGAGGGACAGGAGTGAGAGGGAGAGTGGATGACTGACAGTGTCCTGACCAGGCTGCCTCTGTGTTTGCAGGTGTCCAGTGTGAGGTGCAGCTGGTGGAGTCTGGGGGAGGCCTGGTGCAACCTGAGGGTTCCCTGCGACTCTCCTGTGCAGACTCTGGATTCAACTTGAGTAGCTACTGGGTCTTCTAGTCTTCAGGGAAGGGGCTGTAGTGGGTCTCATACTTTATTGGGGTAGTGGTACTTTAAAGTATGCCAACTCCATGAAGGGCCAAATTCACCATCTCCAGGGAAAATGCCAAGAACACGCTGTACCTGCAAACAAGCAGTCTGACCTCTGAGGACATGGCCACCTATTACTATGCTACAGGCAGTGTGGGGACCTCAGTGTGAGCCCAGACACAGACCTCCCTGCAGAGTGCACAGGGCCAGCAGGGGGCGCTCAGCACACAGGGAGCTCAGGTCAGCCCAGGAGCAGGTGCAGAGAGGAGCTGAGGGCTGGTTTCCTGTTGGATATTGAGGCTTTTTCTCTATCCCCCTGGGTCCTAGGCAAGTAATACTTTTTAGTTCAGTTTGTATATTTCCCTGATGTCTTTGGTGGAAGTGTTGTTCCTTGGTTTTTCAGGGCGTCTGAAACACCAGGGCCATTCAGAGCCCCATGTCACAGGCCCCAGGTTAAACACTTGCAGAGGGAGGTTCAGATGGATTCCTGCTATGCACTGGGGCTTCCCCTCCATTCAGAGATTCTCTGTGGATCCTTTCTAGACTTAGGACCCGGGGCCTCTGCTCGCAATTCTACAATAAATAGTCACCACTGCAAGGGAGCAGAGATTCACCAGGCACAAGCACAGGGTGAGGTCACACCTGCTCCTGTGAGTGACCTCAAAGTGGGCCACATGGCTCCTTAGCCCTCTGCAGAACTGGGCATAGAACATGCTGAGACCCATCATCAGTCACCCACTGAGGGAGGAGGGCCTGATCCCTTATCACATGCCTGATGCCAACTGTTCATCAGAAAACCTGCTGTCATCAGGTCATAGAGACTCAGGAGGGCTCCACAGTCCAGCACAGGGCAGCGTGGCCCTCATCACAAGTGGGCACAGGCAGAGCTCATGGAGCCTGATCCTCCAGAGAGAAGAGCCCTTTAGCAGCCAGAGGAGGAGGAGAAGGTCCCCAGGGGTGTAGGGGCTCTGTGTTAGGACCTTCCTGCAGAACCAGGAGGGACATATTCATGACAGTCCACTGGGATGTCCAGGCTGGGGACCTTCTACAGATACAGAGAAATGGAGGGACACATTGAGTCCCCAACAGTGATGCCCGGGAGAGCTGGGTGGGTGCAGCAGGACGCAGCTGTCCTGGGGAGCAGGGGAGAGAGCTGAGCCCCCACAGTGTCAGGGATCTGCAGAGAAAGTTCCACCTGGATGTTTAAGGTTAACCAGCACCAGAGGAAGAGGCACCCAGGGGGTTTCTCAGCACTGTGACCAGATGTGGGGCCAGGGGGATGGGGAAGTCCCCAGTCATACTGTCTAGGTGAAGATGGCTGTATAAAATGAATTAAAATAATTAGTGAATATGGCATTGGCTGTCCTCAAATATTTGGTACAATTCTCCTGTGAAGCATCTGCACTTGACCTTGACTATCCTGGGTTTTGACTCATAATGTGACATCTGTGACTGTCACTCCTCTTCTCAGGCTGCTTGCTTCTCCTAGGCTCAGCTGTGAAAGGTGCACAGTTCTGGAAATTCATGCATCTGTTTCTGCATGTCCCACTGTGGTCCTGGATCATGTCAAGGAGGCCTCATGATCACTTGTATTTCTAAATCCTCTGAAACACCTGGTTGAGCAGGTGTTATATCTTTGCATTCTGCTCCCACTACTGTGTCACCTAAAGCAAATAATTCTCTCCTAAATGGAGGCTGAAGAGTCCCACGGGCTCCTTGCTCTTTCCACCTGAGGAGTGCATTCACAGCACCTTGGTCAGGGGCTCCTGGAGCAGCTGGGCCTCACAGTCCTGGGGGCTGCATGGTGCTGGGGCCACTCTGGCAGCCTGGACAGCTGAGGGGCAGCTGGCAGAGCAGCAGAGGTGCAGTGTCCATCTGTTCCCAAGGGCTGCCTGGGGTGGCCTTCCAGCAGGCCCAGGTCAGCAGTGCAGCAGGCCCCATGGGTGGAGAGGTGGCTGTCAGATTAGAGGACAGCACAGGGCAGACAGCACCTGGGGACAAGGGCCAGATGCTCTCAGCACCCAGGGCTGGCTTTGCACCTCCACAGGGACTCTGTGCAGTGGCTGCTCAGGGCCTGCTCAGCTGCCCTGCGTCTGTGTGGACACAAGAGGTGCATTCTGCACACTCCACATGCAGACCACAGGCTTCGCAGACATGGTGATGGAGCAGGAGGAACACCTGCTGCTTTTCTTCCCTGGAGGACACGTCCACATTCTTTGTCCACAGTCACTCCCTGTTCCTGGGTAATTCTTCTCCCACCTGACACATAAACACATCAACTGCTGTCAACCAGGCTCTGCTGCTCTGGGGGGACTCAGGGGCTCCCAGCAACAGCCTGGACTCGCCTCGCCCCTACCTGCACATGAGCGTCTCACACAGTCGGTTATTTCCCTGGGATCTTTATGTCAATATAAAATGAGGAGATTAAATCCCCTGGAAACTGACCAGGTGGAAGGATTACCAGGACCAGGAATTTGGTGTCATGGTTCACATATGAGGTGGCCCACAAGCTCACGTGTGAGACAAAGAAGAGAGGACTAGATTATCAGAGCTCAAACCTAAAGTGGATTAATCCACTAACATGGATTGGCTCCTGTAGGCAGGTGGGTGTGGCTGGAATACTTGGATCCCTGGGGTGTGCCTTTGGGGGACACTCTGTGTCCCTGTTGGATGGAGCTCACCTGCTTCCTGGTGGCCATGTCCTGAGCTGGTTTCCTCCTCCACGCCCTTCTGCCATGGTGTTCTCCCTCCCTGGAGAGAGCTAAGGACTTCCCACCATGCACTGCAACCTCCTAAGTCATGACCCAAGGAGAGCTTGTCCTCCTTTGTGTTCTCAGAACTTTGTTCAAATGACAAAATTTTGCCAAATATTGATATATTATAGGAGGTTTTCTTATGGCCATATCATACATCCACTGAGTTTTTCTTATGTTCACGAACACTTTGTGCTGAATGGTGAAAGCAAACTGAAGCCTTGGAAGAGGTGAGGTGTTGAAGACCTCACACCTGGCACAGGTGAGGTGGGGAAGCTGTCACATGGAGGGCTCCAGGATCCCCAGGTCAGGAGGTGGGGTCATCTTAGGATGCCTCCTACTTAGAAACTTCACTCAGGGGCTCACCTGGATTTGCATGAGGTGAAAACATGGAGACCAGCAGGTCTTACCTGAGTCACCCCAGGACCAGGAGGTGGTGCTGCAGGCTCAGTGTTTGCAGGGAGTTCATGGTCAACTCCACAGGGAACAAGGAGAGGAGCCCACATGTCTTATTAGTGTGCTGTGCTCACTCAGTTAGGCAGGAGGTCAATTCCTGAGCCTCAACAGGAGGTCAGCAACTACACCTGCCCTCTCAGTGACCCCACCTCACTAAAGACAGTGTCCACTGTTCTCTCCAAATGCTGGGCTGTGGGCAAGGCAGGTCTCACTGCAGTGATGCTGCACAGGGAAGGGGACCTGGGCCTCCTGCCTCACCCAGCCTTCCCTGCATGCCGTCCTGCCTGCTGTCAGCCTGGCTCTGCTGCTCTGGGGCACTCAGGGGCTCTCAGCCTCAGGCTGCAGCTGAGAGCTGCCTCTACTCCCAGGACTCTCACCTGGCCCAGCACCTCCATCCTGTCCTCTCCTGGTGGAGACCAGAGGGCAGGACAGGTGAGGGGAAGAGCTCAGGGCAGATTCCCACCCACTGCTGTCCACAGGCATTGGCTGGACAGTCAGGAGGACAAGCAGGGCAGAGGGTGGGGAGGGCAGTGGGCACACAGCAGGAAGCCCCTGCCCTCCTGAGACCCTGCTCCCTCCTCTCCTGCTCAGTCTGCAGCCCCCAAATCTCACAGAGATGAAAGAGAAGAACTAGTCCTGAGAACAAAAGGGGCTCTTCTCCTGGACGTGGGGAACCCCATCCTCAGCCCTGGGCTCTGTTCAGTCATCACTGAGGGCTTCTCCTTCAGGGCTGGGAGGTGAACCTGGGCCTCTTGCATGCTGGGCACGTTCCTGCCACTCTGAGACCCTCCCAGGTGCAGGAGGAAGGGCTTGGAGGAGGCAGGGCTGGGCTCAGGAGGGTGGGCTCCCCCTCTGACAGCCTTCCAGCTCCCTGAAACCACCTGCTCTCCTCTCACAGGTAAAGCTCCACCTGGGTTCCAGACAGGGACACATCTCAGGGGCACAGAGGACCTGGGCAGCCTGACCTCAGCCTCTCCAGATATCAGAAGAGCCTCACCCACATGCAAATTCCTCCTCTGCCCTGGGTTCAAAGGACCTCTGGGCTGTGGGAGCTCCCAGCTCTCTGCTCAGACAGGGCTGAGGTCTCTGGAAAGGAGGTGTGGTCTAGAACATGAGGCTGCTGGGTCTTGTCCTGTGCCTGGTCACAGCTCCCCAAGGTGAGTGTCCCCACTGTCAGACCTGGGTCCATGGGGAGGTTGTGACTGCAGGTGACTGACAGGGTGTGACTGTCCTTGTCCCCAGGTGTCCTGTGCCAGGTGCAGCTGCAGGAGTCAGGACCTGGCCTGGTGAAGCCCTCGCAGACCCTGTCCCTCACCTGTGCTGTCTCTGGTTACTCCATCACCAGTGGTTACTGGTGGAGCTGGATCCGTCAGCCCCCAGGGAAGGGGCTGGAGTACATAGGGTACATATATAGTAATGGTAACACTGACTACAGCCCATCCCTCAAGAGCCGAGTGTCCATCTCCAGAGACACGCCCAAGAACCAGTTCTCCCTGCAGCTGAGCTCCCTGACCACTGAGGACACAGCCACCTATTACTGTGCCAGAGCCACAGTGAGGGGACCTCAGTGTGAGCCCAGACACAAACCTCCTGCAGGGCACCCAGGGCCAGCAGGGGGCGCTCAGCACACAGGAGTCAGGTCAGCCCAGAAGCAGCTGCAGATGTGAGTTGGGGCAGGTTTCCTCCATCTGGAGGCCTGTCCATGTACCACTTCCCAGGGGATCTCTGTGGCCTTGTGGTCTCTACTTATCTCTGATGTGTCTGAAGGTAATCATCCTGTTTTTGTCCTGTTCTTTTTCTTTTGAAATAGTGCATCTTACATATATTTATTATAGGTTTTCACTTTGACATAGTCACATATATTCATTGTCTATAAAATCTCTGTTGCTCTCACAGCGCCTCCTTTTAAATTTTCCTCCTACTCCCCATTATTTAACTGAGCTTTCTTCCACGAGTTTCTAATTTTCATTAAATTTACACTCTGTGTGTGTGTGTGTGTGTGTGTGTGTGTAGAAACTCACAGTGGCTCACTCCCACAGGTGCAGGACTCCCAGGTGGGCAGAACTGACCAATAATATCTGCTCAGCTCACTCCTGTCCCTCCTCCCCCACCCTTAGTCACCTCCTGATCCCCACTGACCTCTTCTGTGCTCTTGGGGTTCCCCTTCCTTTATCTCCCTTGTTTGTGGCAGCTCCCACAGAGGACAGCCCACACTCACCTGACTCCCTGAGCCTCTCTCATTCCCCTTCCCTAATGTCCTCCAGCTCCGTCCACTCACCATCATCTCACTCCTCCTACTGGCTGAGCAGAGCTGCAGTGTTGGTGCATGACCCACATTTCCTTTATCCATCCACTAGTGAAGGGCACCTGGGCTGTGGCATAACCTGGTCTTGGGAACTGCACTGTATAAACCCTGCAGTGGCCGTGTCCCTGCACTGTGCTGACTTGGGTCTTGGGGTAAATACCAAGCAGCAGGAGAGCTGGGTCCCACTGTGGCTTCCTCCCTGTTGTCCTGAGGGGTCTCCACCTGCTCTCCTCAGGGTGGTTCTCATCTGCTGTCCCACCAACAAGGTGTGAGGTCCTCTCCCAGGTTTTCTCCAGCACCTGTTATTACTTGTATTGCTGATCACTGTCATTCTGTGGTCATGGGATGCCATGCGCTCACAGGACAACCAGGTCACCTTCCTGGAGAGTGTAATCTGGCCTGGTGGACTCAGCACCCTGACCAGGGCAGGGACACACGAAGAGATGGCAGAACTTGCTGGAAGGTGGACCACAGAGTAAAGCTTGAAAATTGACCACAACGTGCAGAACACAACAGGCTTTTTCACCAAGATGCAAAGGAGATCTCTGGAGCTCACCCTGACCTAAATACACGATTTAGCAAATACCAGGGTGGACAGCCCTCTGCAGCCAGGAGAGTGACAAGCAGTTTCCACAGACGCTCCTTGACTGCACTCCCTTGCTGGGTCCTGCACTTAGGAACCTCCTTCTCGGGAGCTCCATAGAGAGGGGAGCAGAGTAGCAAGAGGAGCAGAGTCCTGCCACACCCTCCATGGCAGGTGATGGAGAGGACGGGGCGAGTCTCCTCAGTGAAGGGCATTCTAGAATGTCCCCTGAGGAGCTGGGAATGAGGCTCCTGTGAAGTCCCTCCCACACCTCAGTCTCCCCATGAGGACAGCATCAGACAAACCCAGGAGGAGACTCGCTCAGCACAATGTCTGAAAACCCTCCTCCTCCTGGGGTCTCCAGAGGAGAGAGCAGAGGAGCCGTTCTGACATGGTGACGGCGCCCATCAGACCCCACAGGTGAGGCCTGTGTCCATCAGTCAGGGTGTCCCCTCCAGTGCCACCTGAGACCTCAGGCCACCCAGACATGCTCCAGGGCCACACAAGAGGTCCCTTGTGCTGGGGAGCAGGATGGACCTCAGCAGCCCAGCCTGGACACACTCGCTGTGCACTCCTGCAGGAGGGGCCCTCACGTGGCCACACTTCACACCCACTGTGCAAGGTGGACCTGGCAAGTGGGCAGGGCAGCCAGAGGTGGACAAGTGCAGGACACAGGTCTTCTCCTTGTCCACACAGCAAGCCCAGGATCCCTGGACCTGCACCAGTGCAGTAGGTGGGCCCAGACCACCCAGCAGGGCTGGCAGGACCACACAGACCTGGGCGTCCCTCAGCATCCCCAGGTGCTGTCCAGTGTGGCCAGGGTCACTCTTGGCTCTGGGTGTTCTTGTGCCTGCTCTGCTGGCTAAGGTTGGAGAGGCTCCCTGGGTTCCCAGCAGTCCTCATCTTCAACAGTGGCCATCACCTGCAGGGAGGGACTGTCTATGCTATGTCTCCTGTTCCCCTTCCCAACCCCAGATGGGTTTTCTGCTTTACTTTAATTATCACCTAATTTTGCCTTAATCACTGATTTTCATCCCTGATTATGTTATAATTTCTTAGAAGAACAAAATTTTGTACTTATTTAGGGAAATCTTACATTCAATGTGAAGAGCAAGAGTCAGTCTTCCTTAACCATGACCACTGGGCTCCTGCCTGACTCCAGCTCCCTGGATGGAGATGTCCCTAGGTGTCCCAGGACATGGGCTTCCCCTCCTGGAGCCCAGGCAGAGGGCCACCTTCTTGGGAGGAGGAGGGCATCAGCAGGTCCTCCCTGTGGTCACTGTGCCCTGTGCAGGACTGAGGTCCAGTCCTGGCTCCACCATGAAGGTGACTCTCAGAACTTGACAGTTGAGTCAGGTCCCACCCTGGGCCTCTCTGCAGCATGGACGTCCTGGTGTGGAACAGGGGGCCCCACTGGTTGAGGCCTCTGTCCACTCACTGCCCTCCCAGGGCCTGTTCAGGCTGAGACGTTTGTGCAGCTGAGTCAGAGCAGAGCAGTGGTTAGAGTCTTCTCCACACTCACTGCTCTCTCAATGCCTGTGAGCTCCCTCCTCTCCAGGTTGTGAAAAGGTGGTGGGTGTGGTGAAGGACTTCCCAGATATGAAGCATCTGGTCATTTCTCTCCTGTGGACTCTGCTGCTGGATGAAGGTCAGTGCTGGCTGAGAGGTTTCCCACATCACTGCACTCACAGGCCTCTCTCCACCATGGAGCCTGTGGTGCTGGGCAGGTGTGGGGTTTGCTGAAACCCTCCCCACATTCTGCATGGGAAAGGCTGGTCTCCAGTGTGACCCTTAGGTGTGCAAAGAGATTGGCATTTCTGCTGAAGACCTTCCACATTCACTGCACCTGGGTGTCCTGTCCAGTGGGCTCTATCTGGAGTGTGAAAGGCTGGACTGATGGTGAGCAGCTGCCCACATGCTCTCCATTCCTGGGGCCTTTCCCTGTGAGAGGCCCTGCACTCTCAGTGCTCCCTGGAGGCTGCCCTCTGGTGAGTCCCTGGTCCCTGAACACACTTGAGCTGCTGAACGTCCTTCCCACCTCCTGCTCTCCAGGCCTCTCCCACAGGTGGTTCTGCAGCTGCTCAAGGCTGGGACCCCGTCCTCCTCTTTTAAGTGTCGCTCCCAGGGCACAGCATGGGGTGCTGAGGGTCCCACTTAGCTCCCCTCCTGTGGTGCCTCTGCCCAGATGGAGCCTCCACCCCTCTGCTCTGTGCCCACAGCCTTCACCATCCACAGGGGGTTCTGCAGCCTCAGGAGCCCAGGCCAGGTCCTGCCCACAGCGGATAACCTCAGACTCTCTCCCTGCTGGTGCTGTCACGGCTGCCACCACAGACATCTGGTCTCTGTGTGGGGACAAAGTCCTGCTCAGTGCTGCCCTCCTGCCCTGCCCACCTCAGCAGAGCCAGCTCCTCCCTGGCCAATCTTAGAAGAGTCAAAAATTCCTGATTTCCACCCTACCCCTGACTGAGCAGATGAGGACATTAAGTAACTCCTGTTGTGTTATGTGCTCTGGGGGAGAGAGGGAGAGACTGGAGGAGAGAGGGAGAGAGACCGGGAGAGAGAACGTAGGAGGTGACCCCAGGCCCAGAGTCCCCACGGAGCAGCTGTGCAGGCACAGACACAGGCAGGTCTCAGATGTCCTCTGAGAACTTGGGAATCTCAGGGATCCCAGAGGGGTGAGCAGCTTCATCATGAGGGGTTTATTTCTTTTATTTGCTTTTATTTTTTAAATACATGACAACAGAATACATCACAATTCTTATTACACATATAGAACACAATTTTTCCTATCTCTGGTTTTGTATAATATATGCTCACCAATTCATGTCTTCACACATGTACTTTGTATAATAATGTCCATCACATTCCTCCATCATTTCTAACCCCCTGTCCCCTCCCTTCCCCATTTTTTGGGGGGATTGGCTAACTTCACTTAGCATTATCTTCTTGAGCTGCATCCATTTACCTGCAAATGTCTTGATTTTTATTCTCTTTGATTCCTGAGTAATATTCCATTGTGTATATATGCCACATTTTTAAATCCATTCATCAACTGAAAGACATTTGGGTTGGCTCCACTGTTTAGCTATTGTGAATTGTGCAGTTATAAACATTGATATGACTATGTCCCTGTATCATGCTGATTTTAGGTCCTTTGGGTATAGACCAAGGAAAGGGATAGTAAGGTCAAAGGGTGGTCCCATTTCTAGATTTCCAAGGAATCTCTGTACTGCTTTCCATATTGTCTGCACCAATTTGCAGCCCCACCAGCAATGTATCCTATCACATCCTATCACGAGTGGGTTTAAGCAGGAGTTCTGCAGAATACAGTGACCCCACTGACCCTGGGGAACAAGGATGGGAGCTGTCCCTTGACCATGCTGTTCCCAGCACCTGCAAGAGCCCCACAAGCACACCACACCACCCATCCAGAACCTTCCTGTGGCTGACAGGGCAAATCAAAGGCCCTCAGGAGGCCACCCCCTGTGTCCTCCCTCTGCATGGCCGTGCACTCCTGCAGGGAACACCCCCTCTGTGTGGTGCTGCCACCCCTGACCACTGGGCCTCCCCATTCCTGGATGGCTGGCAGGAGGAGGACCAGCAGGAAGCAGGAAGGAGCCCCCAGTCCCCCCACCCCAGCCCCCAGTGCCTCTGAGCAGCAGGAGACAAACACCTCTCTAGGAAGGATGGGGTCCTGCCCTGTGCCCCCCACTTTATCCTCGTCTTCAGTCTCAGGCTGAAAGGCAGCCCTGACTGAGCAGCCCTGTCTCCTCCTCATGGGGCCTTCATTGTAGCATTGAGGTCCTGACACTGCTCCTCGGCCTGGGGACAGCACCTGTGTGAATGTCCAGGGATTTCAGGAGCAGGGTGTGGGCATGCAGTTCTGCTGTGATTGACAGAAAGTGAGGCTGCTCTCCCCTCATGTCCCCACCCAGGTGTAGGTCCAGAAGGTGGGGCCAGGCCTGGTGAAGCCCCTGCCCACCCTGTCCCTCACCTGTGCTGACTCTGATTCTCTCTACCCAGCCATGGTGTGAGCTGGATCCACCAGGCTTCAGGGAGGGGCCTGGAGTGGGTTAGAAGGATGGATGGAGGTGGAACAGGTACCATTCCACACGTGGTCCTGAGTCCCTGCTGGTCCTCAGTGCTCCTTGATGGTCCTGAGCACATGCTGGTCCTTTCCCCCAGGTGCCCTTGGTCTACTGCAGCTGCAGGGATTGGGATCTGCCCGGTAGATAGTCAGATTCACCAGGGACCCTTCCAAGAGCCAGGTTTCATTAAGCACTCAACAGGGTGAAACCTGAGGATATGGCTGTGTATTCCAGGGGGAGACACCCAGTGAGGGAACTCAGTGTGAGCCCAGTCACTCACCTGCCTGCAGGGGGCGCTGAGGACCAGCAGGGAGCTGAGGACCAGCAGGGGGAGCTGAGGACCAGCAGGGGGAGCTGAGGACCTGCAGGGGGTGCTGAGGTCCAGCAGGGGAGCTAAGGTCCAGCTGGGGGAGCTGAGGACCAGAAGGGGAGCAGAGGAGCAGCAGGGAGAGCTGAGGAGCAGCAGTGGGCACTGAAAACTGGCAGGGAGTTGAGGTCCAGCAGGGAGCTGACTATCATCAGGGGGAGCTGAGGACGAGCAGGGGGAGCTGATGACCAGCAGGAGGCTCTGAGGACCAGCAGGGAGAGCTCGAAACCAGCAGTGGGAAAAGGACCACCAGGGCCCTTTAGAATCTGAAGGGAGCTCAGACTCAGCACATAGAGTGAGGACCAGCAGAAACATTTAGGATCAGCAGGGGAAGCTCAGGACCACCAGCTTCACATCTCAGCCCCAGGAGAAGATAGAGCAGTGTCCTGGGTGGGGTTGTTTTATGTATGTAGTTTCCCTATAAAACTCAGCAATTCTTCCAGCATTCTGTCTAACTCCACTTCTTAATTTTTTTCAATTATATTTTCAGTAAATAATATTCTGTTTTTCTACTCTAGATTCAAATTCTTGTGATGCTTAACATATTCCTGAATATTGACCTTAAGTCCTGAGCCTTGATGACTCTTCCAATAAGCCTGAGGAATTCAAATACTGTGTGACTCCTTCTCCTTATTTGCTGTGCACACAGAGGAGGAGCCACATACCTGTGTTTGAAGCAGCATCACAGGAACATGGGACAGAACCTGAAGCTTGTCCTGCTGCAGACGTGTACAGCAAGAGTGCCCCAGCTCTGGAGGCCACATCAGACCCCCTCAGTCCTGGGAGCCAGGTCAAACTCCAGTTCAAAGCTGCTGTATTTTGCAGTTGACTATGGACACGAGCTTCCTGGGAAGGCAATTCCCACCCAGGGCCTCATTCCCAGGAGGTTCCCTGTGACCAGTCCTCTTGTTCCTGCCTCATGCTGTGAACAAATGTTCTTCTGACCAACAATAAAGGACCATGTTCCCTGTAATGTCTGTGCATTGTGATTTTATGGTTTCCAATGGTCCCAAGAACTCTGCTCTGGAATCGTGGGCTTCAGATGAGAAAGAACACTGGAATGTGCCTTACACAGAAAGCATGTGGGGAACAGGAACTTTTATCAAGTGTGACTCAGAAATCTTGGCCATGGTGCCTGTGTCAACAGGTCTGCAATGTCAACCATCCATGAGTGGGAGGAAGAACCACCTGAACTGAGCATGAGGCCACTCAGGAAACTTCCAACCAACACAAGTGACAGGAGAGGAAGTCATGGAGGAGCATGGAGGGACCCAGATGTTGGATCCATGAAATCTTCAACATACAGTGATGCAGGGCATAGACTAGAGTGAGGCTGTTGTCAATGCAGTGAATGGCCAAGTGACCTCAGGTAGGGCCATGAAAAGCACTAGGTGCTGGAGCCCACTGACTCATACCTGGATGACGGGTACAGAAAACAGTGTCATGACAGGGGTCCAGGTTCACAGATGTAAAGCAAGAACAGCTTTATATATGAAATGATTTGCTGGGACTTGGAAACTTTACCCAGGGGCACAAAGGGCTTTGAAGGTGGTAAAAAGATGGAGACCAGCAGGTATCATCTGAGCCACCCCAGGACCAGGAGGTGGGTGCTGCAGGCTCAGTGTTTGCAGGGAGCTCATGGTCAACACCACAGGGAACAAGGAGAGGAGCCCACATGTCTTATTAGTGGGCTGTGCTCACTCAGTTAGGCAGGAGGTCAATTCCTGAACCTCATCAGGAGGTCAGCAACTACACCTGCCCTCTCAGTGACCCCACCTCACTAAAGACAGTGTCCACTGTTCTCTCCAAATGCTGGGCTGTGGGCAAGGCAGGTCTTACTGCAGTGATGCTGCACAGGGAAGGGGACTGGGCCTCCTCCCTCACCCACCTGCCCTGCATGCCGTCCTGTCTGCTGTCAGCCTGGCTCTGCTGCTCTGGGGGACTCAGGGGCTCTCAGCCTCAGGCTGCAGCTGTGAGCTGCCTCTGCTCCCAGGACTCTCACCTGGCCCAGCACCTCCATCCTGTCCTCTCCTGGTGGAGACCAGAGGGCAGGACAGGTGAGGGGAAGAGCTCAGGGCAGATTCCCACCCACTGCTGTCCACAGACATTGGCTGGACAGTCAGGAGGACAAGCAGGGCAGAGGCTGGGGGAGGGCAGTGGGCACACAGCAGGAAGCCCCTGCCCTCCTGAGACCCTGCTCCCTCCTCTGCTGCTCAGTCTGCAACCCCCAAATCTCACAGAGATGAAAGAGAAGAACTAGTCCTGAGAACAATGGGGGGATCTTCTCCTGGACGTGGGGAACCCCATCCCCAGCCCTGGGCTCTGTTCAGTCGTCACTGAGGGCTTCTCCTTCAGGGCTGGGAGGTGAACCTGGGCCTCTTGCATGCTGGGCACGTTCCTGCCACTCTGAGACCCTCCCAGGTGCAGGAGGAAGGGCTTGGAGGAGGCAGGGCTGGGCTCAGGAGGGTGGGCTCCCCCTCTGACAGCCTTCCAGCTCCCTGAAACCACCTGCTCTCCTCCCACAGGTAAAGCTCCACTTGGGTCCCAAACAGGGACACAGCTCAGGAGCACAGAGGACCTGGGCAGCCTGACCCCAGCCTCTCCAGATATCAGAAGAGCCTCACCCACATGCAAATTCCTCCTCCTGCTCTGGGTTCAAAGGCCCTCTGGGCTGTGGGAGCTCCCAGCTCTCTGCTCAGACAGGGCTGAGGTCTCTGGGAAGCAGGTGTGGTCTAGAAGATGAGGCTGCTGGGTCTGGTCCTGTGCCTGGTCACAGCTCCCCAAGGTGAGTGTCCCCACTGTCAGACCTGGGTCCATGGGGAGGTTGTGGCTGCAGGTGCCTGACAGGGTGTGACTGTCCTTGTCCCCAGGTGTCCTGTGCCAGGTGCAGCTGCAGGAGTCAGGACCTGGCCTGGTGAAGCCCTCGCAGACCCTGTCCCTCACCTGTGCTGTCTCTGGTTACTCCATCACCAGTGGTTACTGGTGGAGCTGGATCCGTCAGCCCCCAGGGAAGGGGCTGGAGTACATAGGGTACATAAGTTATAGTGGTAGCACTAACTACAGCCCATCCCTCAAGAGCCGAGTGTCCATCTCCAGAGACACGTCCAAGAACCAGTTCTCCCTGCAGCTGAGATCCCTGACCACTGAGGACACAGCCACCTATTACTGTGCCAGAGACACAGTGAGGGGACCTCAGTGTGAGCCCAGACACAAACCTCTCTGCTGCTCACCCAGGGCCAGCAGGGGGCGCTCAGCACACAGGAGTCAGGTCAGCCCAGAAGCAGCTGCAGATGTGACTTGGGGCAGGTTTCCTCCATCTGGAGGCCTGTCCATGTATCAGCTTTCCAGGGGATCTCTGTGGCCTTGTGGTCTCTACTTATCTCTGATGTGTCTGAAGGTAATCATCCTGTTTTTGTCCTGTTCTTTTTCTTTAGAAATAGAGCATCTTACATATATTTATTATAGGTTTTCACTTTGACATAGTCACATATATTCATTGTCTATAAAACCTCTGTTGCTCTCACAGCACCTCCTTTTAAATTTTCCTCCTACTCCCCATTATTTAACTGAGCTTTCTTCCACGAGTTTCTAATTTTCATTAAATTTACACTGTGTGTGTGTGTGTGTGTGTGTGTGTGTCTATAGAAACTCACAGTGGTTCACTCCCACAGGTGCAGGACTCCCAGGTGGGCAGAATTGACCAATAATATCTGCTCAGCTCACTCCTGGCCCCTCCCTTCTCCTGTCCCTCCTCCCCCTCCCTTAGTCACCTCCTGATCCCCACTGACCTCTTCTGTGCTCTTGGGGTTCCCCTTCCTTTATCTCCCTTATTTGTGGCAGCTCCCACAGAGGACAACCCACACTCACCCTGACTCCCTGAGCCTCTCTCATTCCCCTTCCCTAATGTCCTCCAGCTCCGTCCACTCACCATCATCTCACTCCTCCTACTGGCTGAGCAGAGCTGCAGTGTTGGTGCATGACCCACATTTCCTTTATCCATCCACTAGTGAAGGGCACCTGGGCTGTGGCATAACCTGGTCTTGGGAACTGCACTGTATAAACCCTGCAGTGGCCGTGTCCCTGCACTGTGCTCACTTGGGTCTTGGGGTAAATACCAAGCAGCAGGAGAGCTGGGTCCCACTGTGGCTTCCTCCCTGTTGTCCTGAGGGGTCTCCACCTGCTCTCCTCAGGGTGGTTCTCATCTGCTGTCCTACCAACAAGGTGTGAGTGTCCTCTCCCCAGGTTTTCTCCAGCACCTGTTATTACTTGTATTGCTGATCACTGTCATTCTGTGGTCATGGGATGCCATGCGCTCACAGGACAACCAGGTCACCTTCCTGGAGAGTGTAATCTGGCCTGGTGGACTCAGCACCCTGACCAGGGCAGGGACACACGAAGAGATGGCAGACCTTGCTGGAAGGTGGGCCACAGAGTAAAGCTTGAACATTGACCACAACGTGCAGAACACAACAGGCTTTTTCACCAAGATGCAAAGGAGCTCTCTGGCGCTCACCCCAACCTAAATACATGATTTAGCAAATACCAGGGTGGACAGCCCTCTGCAGCCAGGAGAGTGACAAGCAGTTTCCACAGACGCTCCTTGACTGCACTCCCTTGCTGGGTCCTGCACTTAGGAACCTCCTTCTCGGGAGCTCCATAGAGAGGGGAGCAGAGTAGCAAGAGGAGCAGAGTCCTGCCACACCCTCCATGGCAGGTGATGGAGAGGACGGGGCGAATCTCCTCAGTGAAGGGCATTCTAGAATGTCCCCTGAGGAGCTGGGAATGAGGCTCCTGTGAAGTCCCTCCCACACCCAGTCTCCCCATGAGGACAGCATCAGACAAACCCAGGAGGAGACTCGCTCAGCATAATGTCTGAAAACCCTCCTCCCTCCTGGGGTCTCCAGAGAGGAGAGAGCAGAGGAGCCGTTCTGACATGGTGACGGCACCCATCAGACCCCACAGGTGAGGTCTGTCTCCATCAGTCAGGGTGTCCCCTCCAGTGCCACCTGAGACCTCAGGCCACCCAGACATGCTCCAGGGCCCACACAAGAGGTCCCTTGTGCTGGGGAGCAGGATGACCTCAGCAGCCCAGCCTGGACACACTCACTGTGCACTCCTGCAGGAGGGGCCCTCACATGGCCACACTTCACACCCACTGTGCAAGGTGGTCCTGGCAAGTGGGCAGGGCAGCCAGAGGTGGACAAGTGCAGGACACAGGTCTTCTCCTTGTCCACACAGCAAGCCCAGGATCCCTGGACCTGCACCAGTGCAGTAGGTGGGCCCAGATCACCCAGCAGGGCTGGCAGGACCACACAGACCTGAGTGTCCCTCAGCATCCCCAGGTGCTGTCCAGTGTGGCCAGGGTCACTCTTGGCTCTGGGTGTTCTTGTGCCTGCTCTGCTGGCTAAGGTTGGAGAGGCTCCCTGGGTTCCCAGCAGTCCTCATCTTCAACAGTGGCCATCACCTGCAGGGAGGGACTGTCTATGCTATGTCTCCTGTCCCCCTACCCAACCCCAGATGGGTTTTCTGCTTTACTTTAATTATCACCAAATTTTGCCTTAATCACTGATTTTCAGTCCTGATTACATGTTATAATTTATTCATAGAAAAATTTTTACAGCAAATGAAATAAATATTTAATGAAATCTGACATTCAGTATGAAGTACAAGAGTCAGTCTTCCTTAACCATGACCCCTGGGCTCCTGCCTGCCTGACTCCAGCTCCCCTGGATGCAGATATCCCTAGTGTGGCCCAGGACTTTGGCTACCCCTCCTGGAGCCCAGGCACAGGGCCACCTTCTTGGGAGGAGGAGGGCAGCAGCAGTTTTTCCCTGTGGTCACTGTGCTGTGTGCAGGACTGAGGTTCAGTCCTGACTCCACCATGAAGGTGACTCTCAGAACTTGACAGTTGAGTCAGGTACCACCCTGGGCCTCTCTGCAGCATGGACATCCTGGTGTGGAACAGGGGGACCCACTGGCTGAGGCCTCTGTCCACTCACTGCCCTCCCAGGGCCTGTTCAGGCTGAGACGTTTGTGCAGCTGAGTCAGAGCGGAGCAGTGGTTAGAGTCTTCTCCACACTCACTGCTCTCTCAATGCCTGTGAGCTCCCTCCTCTCCAGGTTGTGAAAAGGTGGTGGGTGTGGTGAAGGACTTCCCAGATATGAAGCATCTCTCATGTGGATTCTGCTGCTGGATGAAGGTCAGTGCTGGCTGAGGGACCTCAGCACATGCTGGACCTTGTTCCCACGTGTCCTGGGTCAATTGCAGATGCTAGTGTTGGGATCTTCACTGGGAGAGAGTCAACATCACCAGGGACACCTCCCAGGGCCAGGATTCATTAGCACTCAACAGGGTGAAACCTGAGGATATGGCTGCATATTCCAGGGGTGGGGGGACACAGAGTGAGGGAACTCAGTGTGAGCCCACTCACTCACCTGCTTGTAGGGGGCACTGAGGACCAGCAGGGAGCACTGAGGACCAGCAGGGAGCTGAGGACCAGCAGGGGAATCTCAGAATCAGCAGGACACTTGGGGAGTTCAGGACAAGAAGGGGGAGCTCAGGTCCAGCTGGAGACTCAGGACCACTGGGGGGCTCCAGACCAGTAGAAACCTCAGGAGCAGCTGCCACCTCAGGGCCATCAAGGGGTGCTCTGGTCCAGGAGAAGGTCAAGAAACATCCAGAGAGTGTTTGTATTAAGAGGCTAATTTTACCAATAAGGTATTTCTTGTCTCTGGTTGGGGTTCTTCATTGTTAAATGATACTATCAGGATATAATATTCTGTTTGTCTACTCTGAGTTCATGGTCTTGGGGGGTTTAATGTACGTCTTAATTTCAAGGGTAAGTTCTGAACCTGGATGACTATCCAATAAGACTGAGGATTTCTAAGTACCATGTGACTCCTCCTTATTCAATGTGCACACAGAGGAGGAGCCACACCTGTGTGTTTGAAGCGGCATCACAGGAACATGGAACAGAAGGTGAGCTTGTCCTGCCCCTGACTTTCACAGCAAGTGACCCAGCTCTGGAGGCCACATCACACCTCCTCAGCCCTGGGAGCCAGGTCAAGATCAAGTTCAAAGCTGTTGTATTTTTGCAGTTGTTCATGGACATGAGCTGCCTGGGAAGGCAATTCCCCCAGGGACCCATTCCCAGGAGGCTCCCTCCACCCACCCTCTTGTTCCTGTCTCATGCTGTGAACAAATGTCCTTCTGAGCAGCGATGGAGGCCATGTTCCCTGCAATGTCTGTGCATTGTGATGGTGCTGTTTGCATTGGCACCAAGAGTTCTGCTCCACTGCTCTCTGCGTTTCCAATGGGGAAACTACAATAGGGCTTAGAGTAAGAAGGTGAGATATAGGGAATTTTCAAGTGGAAATCACAGTAATCCTGGCCATGGTTCCAACATTTGTGGATCAGAAATGTCAAACATCCATGAACTGAAAAAGGATTCATCTGAACTGAGCAGAAGACCACTAAGGAAAGTTCCAAAGTAACAAGGGTCAAGGCATATGAAGTCCCGGAGGAGACTAGGAACCAAGGTGTTAATCCGTGAACTCTTGCTAATAGGAGTAATGCAGATCACAGCATCCAGTGAGGCTGATGGTCAATACAGTCAGTGGACATGTGACCTCGGGAAGGTCCATGTGAAGTCCTGACTTGTAGAGGCCACTGGATCACAGCTGGAACAGGTGATCTGGGGAATTCTGTCACATAGAGGGCTCCAGGTTCCCCAGATCAGGAGGTGGGATCATCTGTAGATGTCTCCCTTTGGTCTGCCTGGAAGAAGAGCTTTCAAAACCTATGATTTTCAGGATGTGGAAACTTCACCCAGTGGCACACATGGTTTTGCAGGTGGTTAAAACATGGAGACCAGCAGGTCTTACCTGAGCCACCCCAGGACAAGGAGGTGGGTGCTGCAGGCTCAGTGTTTGCAGGGAGTTCATGGTCAACTCCACAGGGAACAAGGAGAGGAGCCCACATGTCTTATTAGTGGACTGTGCTCACTCAGTTAGGCAGGAGGTCAATTCCTGAACCTCATCAGGAGGTCAGCAACTACACCTGCCCTCTCAGTGACCCCACCTCACTAAAGACAGTGTCCACTGTTCTCTCCAAATGCTGGACTGTGGGCAAGGCAGGTCTCACTGCAGTGATGCTGCACAGGGAAGGGGACTGGCCTCCTCCCTCACCCAGCCTGCCCTGCATGCCGTCCTGTCTGCTGTCAGCCTGGCTCTGCTGCTCTGGGGCACTCAGGGGCTCTCAGCCTCAGGCTGCAGCTGAGAGCTGCCTCTGCTCCCAGGACTCTCACCTGGACCAGCACCTCCATCCTGTCCTCTCCTGGTGGAGACCAGAGGGCAGGACAGGTGAGGGGAGGAGCTCAGGGCAGATTCCCACCCACTGCTGTCCACAGGCATTGGCTGGACTGTCAGGAGGACAAGCAGGGCAGAGGGTGGGGAGGGCAGTGGGCACACAGCAGGAAGCCCCTGCCCTCCTGAGACCCTGCTCCCTCCTCTCCTGCTCAGTCTGCAGCCCCCAAATCTCACAGAGATGAAAGAGAAGAACTCATCCTGAGAACAAAGGGGGCTCTTCTTCTGGACGTGGGGAGCCCCATCCTCAGCCCTGGGCTCTGTTCAGTCATCACTGAGGGCTTCTCCTTCAGGGCTGGGAGGTGAACCTGGGCCTCTTGCATGCTGGGCACGTTCCTGCCACTCTGAGACCCTCCCAGGTGCAGGAGGAAGGGCTTGGAGGAGGCAGGACTGGGCTCAGGAGGGTGGGCTCCCCCTCTGACAGCCTTCCAGCTCCCTGAAACCACCTGCTCTCCTCTCACAGGTAAAGCTCCACCTGGGTTCCAGACAGGGACACATCTCAGGAGCACAGAGGACCTGGGCAGCCTGACCTCAGCCTCTCCAGATATCAGAAGAGCCCCACCCACATGCAAATCCCTCCTCCTGCTCTGGGTTCAAAGGCCCTCTGGGCTGTGGGAGCTCCCAGCTCTCTGCTCAGACAGGGCTGAGGTCTCTGGGAAGCAGGTGTGGTCTAGAAGATGAGGCTGCTGGGTCTTGTCCTGTGCCTGGTCACAGCTCCCCAAGGTGAGTGTCCCCAGTGCCAGACCTGGGTCCATGGGGAGGTTGTGACTGCAGGTGACTAACAGGGTGTGACTGTTCTTGTCCCCAGGTGTCCTGTGCCAGGTGCAGCTACAGGAGTCAGGACCTGGCCTGGTGAAGCCCTCGCAGACCCTGTCCCTCACCTGTGCTGTCTCTGGTTACTCCATCACAACCAGTTTCAGCTACTGGCACTGGATCCGTCAGGCACCAGGGAAGGGGCTGGAGTACATAGGGTACATAACTAGTGGTGGTGGTACTAATTACAGCCCATCCCTCAAGAGCCGAGTGTCCATCTCCAGAGACACGTCCAAGAACCAGTTCTCCCTGCAGTTGAGCTCCCTGACCACTGAGGACACAGCCACCTATTACTGTGCCAGAGACACAGTGAGGGGACCTCAGTGTGAGCCCAGACACAAACCTCCTGCAGGGCACCCAGGGCCAGCAGGGGGCGCTCAGCACACAGGAGTCAGGTGCCACCTTCAGAACAGCAGAAGAGAGTGGATGGTTTCTCTCCAGGTGATCAGTGTCTCCCTGGATCCCATCATGGAGAACCTGGAGGTCTCTTCTGCCTCAGATCATCCCATGCTGTTCTCTTATGGAGTCAGGAGTGTCTCTCTCCACCTGTCTCTGGTCAGGCTGCACAGTACACGTGTGAGTCTGTGTGTCCATGTGTGTGTATATGTGTGTGTGTGTGTGTGTGTGTCTCTGTGTGACACTGTATGGGTGAGACCCCTGGAAGGCAGACTCTGCTACCTTGTCACATGGCTGTCCCTGAGCTCCAGGCCTGCCCCCTGCTCCAGCAGCCAGTCCCTGGGCAGCTGCCAAGGACTCACATGGGGAAGGCTCAGCAGGCTCTCAGACACCTCCACCCATCACAGCCATGACCCTGACCCTGCCAGGTGCTCTCTACACACTGACCTGGGTCACCCTCCCCAGGGCAGGCAGCTGTCAGCTCACACCAAGGCTGCAGCCTCCTCTTCCAGACCAGAGCACGGGATCCCAGAGTCCTCAGCCCATGGGCACACACACACACACACACACACAAACACACACTCACACACAGACACACACACTCATACACACACATACTAATACACTCACACAGTCACACATACTCAAACACAGTCACACATACACTAGCACACACTCACACACACAGTCACAGTCACACACACAAATTGTTTTTAATTTTTATTATTTAAAAAAATACATTACAATTCTTATTACATGTATACAGCACACTTTTTCATATCTCTGTGTATAAAGTATGTTGACACCAACTTGTGTGTTCATACAGGTACTTTGGATGATGCTGTCTATCACATTCCATCATTTTTGCTAATCCCATGCCCACTCCCTTTCCCTCCCACCCCTCTGCCCTATTTAGAATTTATCAATTCTTCCCATGCTCTTCCACCCTACCCCACTATGAGTCAGTCTCCTTATATCAGAGAAAGAATTCAGCTGGATTTTGCTGGAGGAAAGGCTAACTTCACCTAGCATTATCTTCTCCAACACCATCCATTTACCTGCAAATGCAATGATTTTATTCTATTTCATTGCTGAGTAAAATTCCATTGTGTATATATGCCACATTTTTTTATCAATTCATCTAATGAAGGGCATCTAGGTTGGCTCCACAGTTTAGCTATTGTGAATTGTGTTGCTATAAACATTGATGTGGCTGTGTCCCTGTAGTGTGCTGTTTTTAAGTCTTTGGGGTATAAACTGAGCAGAAGGATAGCTGGGTCACATGGTGGTTCCATTCCCAGTTTTCCAAGAAATCTCCATACTGATTTCCACATTGGATGCTCCAATTTGCAGCCCCATCAGCAATGTATGAGTGTACCTTTTTCCCCGCATCCTCAAACACTTATTGTTGTTTGTACTCATAATAGCTGCCATTCTGATTGGAGTGAGATGTATCTTAGAGTAGATTTGACTTACATTTCTCTAATTGCTAGAGATGATGAACATTTTTTCATACATTTGTTAATTCATTGTATATCATCTTCTGAGAAGTGTCTGTTTAGGTCCTTGGCCCATTTGTTGATTGTATTATTTTTGGTGTTTAGCTTTTTGACTTTTTTATATACTCTGAGATTAGTGCTCTATCTGACGTGTGAGGGTAAAAGATTTGCTCCCAGGATGTAGGTTCCCTGTTCACCTCACAGATTGTTTCTTTTGTTGAGAAGAAATTTTTTAGTTAGATTCCATCCCATTTATTGATTCTTGGTTTTAATTTTTACACTATAGGAGTCTTATTAAGGAAGTTTGGGACTAATCCCACATGATGAAGGTTAGGGCCTACTTTTTCTTCTATTAGACACAGAGTCTCTGGTTTAATTCCTAGGTTTTTTGATCCACTTTGAGTTCAATTTTGTGTATGGTGAGAGACAGGAATTTAATGTCATTTTGTTCAATATAGATGTCCAGTTTTTCCAGCAATATTTTTTGAAGAGGCTATCTTTACTCCAGTGCATGTTTTTGGCACCTTTGTCTAATATAAGATGATTGTAATTTTGTGGGTTAGCCTCTATGTCCTCTATTCTGTACAATTGGTCTACCCGGTCTACCCATGTGTTTTGGTTCCAATAATATGCTGTTTTTGTTACTGTTGCACTGTAGTATAGTTTATGGTAGGGTATAGTGATGCCACCTGCTTCACTCTTCCTTTTAAGGATTGCTATAGCTATTCTGGGTCTCTTATTTTTTCAGATAAATTTTATGACTGCTTTTTTCTATTTCTATGAGGAATGCCATTGGGATTTTGATCATAATTGCAAATTAAATCTGTATAGTGATTTTTGTAGTATGGTCATTTTGATAATATTAATTCTGCCTATCCAAGGGTAAAGTAGATCTTTTCATCTTTTAAGGTCTTCTTTGATTTCTTTCTTTAGGGTTCTATAGTTTTCATTGTGTAGATTTTACACTTCTATCATTATGTTGATTCCCAGGTGTCTAATTTTTTTGAGGTTATTGAACATGAGGTCTCTTCTCACAGTTCTTACACTTGAACCTGAGAAGGGGTAGAGTGGCCAATTTCTGAGGTGCCATAAAGACATCTTTTATCTTGTTTCCAGGGAGAGTATTTAGCATTTCTGTAGTGACTGTATTGTCTTGAACAATCCCAATTTCTTTAACCTTAGTTATACTAATACATTTCTAACTCTACTGCAATATTTCCACATCTTCTGCTCTGGTCCTCCTCCTCATTATCACACTAAACTTCACTAAATCCAGACAGCTTTATCCATACCTCTGCCTGAGTGCTGTGCTGTCCTGAAAGTCCCTCTGCTATTTTAACAAGTCCATCCCCTGTAAACCCTGTAAACAAAAAGAATCAGGATATGGGGGTAAAGTAGGCAATTCTGTGACAGAATTATGGTCTCCTCAGGTCCCACCATAAGCCCCTCCCCATATCAAACTCACATACAGTGGTCTGAAGCTTTTCCAGTATATGTTTGTAAATCTTTCTATAATCTTCCACAAACACACAAACAAGCTCCAAAAGCTTCTGAACCCACACAATCAGGTTAGTGGCAAAATCACCTCTTATGTATTTCTATTTCTACTTTAGTCAGTATTTTCATTGCTGTGATCAAAACTCCTGACAAGAACATGGTGTGGGACAAAAGGTTCAGCCCACCACCATCTGACTCCATTGGTCAGGACACAGTTAATGCAGAACTTCATGTCAGAGGAGTTTGGAGAAGGAAAGCTGCTCAGGACAGTGTCATGAGAAATCAGAGAGGGAGGGATGGATGGAGGGAGGAAAGGAGGGAGGGAGGGAAGGAGAGAGAATGAGAGAGAGAGAGAGAGAGAGAGAGAGAGAGAGAGAGAGAGAGAGAGACTGCACTCATTTAAAAATAAACCCAAATATAAATGCCACCAGGATCCTGTATCCTACAGACACACCCTAACTGTCTACATTTGTCAAACCCACTTACTCCCTGTTGGTTCATTAACCCACTGATTTTGTCCCAACTTTCAGAGTCTGACCCTGTCACCTCTGCAAATTCTTCCAATGTTTCACACCAGAGGGGTTGGAGCACCCATATCTCAATGGAAGCTGAGTATCATTGAGGACACAGCCACCTATTACTGTGCCAGACCCACACTGGGGGGACCCCAGTGTGAGCCCAGACACAAACCTCCTGCAGGGTGCCCAGGGCCAGCAGGGGGCGCTCAGCACACAGGAGTCAGGTCAGCCCAGGAGCAGGTGCAGAGGGAGGAGAAACCTGTCACCTGAGGCCCTGAGGTTCCTGCCCACCTAGCACCTCCCTGGCTCCACCTTGCATGGAGATTCTCGAGGTCTATCCTCTTCCAGACCCTCTGAAGCTCTTCCTTCTTGGGTCAGGGTTGTCTGAATTTCTCACTCTGAGCACAGACTTCTCATCCATATTTCCTTGTGAAGCTAATTGTTTTACAATGGCATTTCCCACATAGTGACTTTTATGTGAACTTTATGAACTTTTCTTTCTAGTACCGTGGATTGAACACAGGGTGCACTAACCCTGAGCTCCTTCCCAGCCCTGTTCGTGTCTTAGTTTGAGTCATGTTCCCCTAGATGCCCAGACTGCCCTGAAACAGTTGTCCTCCTGCCTTGGCCTCCTGAGCACCTGGGTGACAGGGGAGCTCCACCGTGTCCAGGTCAGTTTTCTGAACCTCTGCTGCCATGCCCAGGTGGGTCCCTGTCCCCTTCCCATGAGTCCTTCCCATTCCCAGTCCACTCTGTCTTCCTGTGATAGATCAGGTCATCATATACATGCCACTCTGAAACCCAAACAGTGGGAGAAACTTTCACCCTGGGACCTTGGCAATGGTAGGAACAGGGTTGTTCAAGTACAACAGTTGTTAGAGGTCACTGAGGCTGCCACACCTCCAGCCATCAGAGCACAGCATGGCAGCCAGGGATTCTCTGACCCAAGTGCCCATGGACTGAGCTGAGGAACACTGACAGAAAGCCTTAAACCTTTTAAACCCACAGAAATGTCTATGATCACAGTGAACTTTGGTGGATGTGAGTGTCTCTCTCAGGATGAGGCTCTGTGACACCTACACACACCCCCAGGCCCCAAAGGCAGAGCTGCCCACCCCTCATGCAGCTGTGTGTGGCCTGTGGACAGGGGTGACCTGAGCAAGGTGCTGAAGAGAAAGGGGCTCCCTTGGCAAAGACCCAGGTGTGAGGATGGTCAGCTCAGCATGGACTGTGGAAACCGCAGGTCAGCTCTGCCACGGCCTCTGGACCCTGAAGGCATGCTGTGCCCAGGTCCACTCTGACCCCATCTTGCTGAGAGGTGACCCTGAGCCTGAGATGCCCCAGGACACCTGGCTACTGGGGGAGGCAGCTTGGTGCCTGCCTGTGTTTCCAGCCACTGTGGCTGGACTGCAGGTCACAGACAGGGACACCTGGGCTCTGTCCCTGCTCAGGTCAGCGCCCACCCTGTCCTGAGAGTGCATCTTCAGTCTGGGTGAGGAGCAGTGGCCATTTTATATCCCAAGGAATTCTAAGTTAATCCAGATTCACTCCAGAAAATGAAAACATTTGTACATTTTTTGTATATATTTTTAGAGCTATAGTATTGGTTTTGTATTATACATTTTAAGTTGTCAATTTAGAGTGTTATGTTTTATAACCACGTGTGCTCCTTTTATTTCTGCCAATAAAACTACTAACATCTTCCACATTTCAATATTTTATTAGTGAGTATAATTGTGCAAATGTGTGGTTCATTTTGATGTATTCATGGATACATTAGCAAAATGTATAGCAGAGGTGTTGCTTCCTGACTATAATTCCTACCTGGTATCATCTCTTTGAATTATTATCCATTTTTCTTCATATTAAACACAAAAACAATGATGTTCATTTGTTGTACGCCTCTGTGGCCTGAGAAATACTAGAATAATAATTTAGCATTATACATTTTTTGTACTTTAGTGAACAATAATAGATATTGCATCCAAATATAGACAGAATTGTCCCAATGTCTGTTTTCCCCCGTGGTCTAGACTGTCTCCTTTGCCTCAGTGAAACCCCAGGTCTTGCACTGGGGGCCTTGCTCAGCTCCCTCCTGAGGCATGGGGGGTGCTGGGGTCACTTCCCTTTAATATAAAGCCTCTCCCTTGTACAGACTCTGTCTCTGATTGCTTAAGCCCACTTTTCTGATTATGACATTTGTACATAGTTAAGAAAATAACATTTAGGGATTTACAGTTGAATATGATTTGAAAAACCTGAATATGAATTGATGTGTTGTATTTTGTTGTCTTTCTCATGTGAGGGCGTTTCATCATCCACATCACTAAGAATGTCAGCATCTCTCCATCAGACAGCAGCTGGTGAATCCAGGTGTATTTTCACACTTACACTGAAACCCAGCTCTAGTGAGGCAGAGGACAGCACCCTGACACAGGGGTGCCAGGTGCCATGATGGGTCCCAGGCTGTGCACACCCAGCTGTCCATCACCTGTCCCTCCTGGATGTGGAGAGCCCACCAGCTGCTCTGCCCCAGTCACTGTGAAGCACAGCCTGGCTGTGGGCACAGGTGCCCTGTGAGCTGCAGAGCCCCAGGACAAGGCCTTCCCTGCACATGGCCCTCACCACCCCCCTCACCCTCACCCTCCCTGCACCTTCCCATCTCCAGGGGCCACTGTCCTCTCTCTTTCCAGGACCTGATGCAGTAGCCTCCCCACATGAGTGATGGTGTGGTGAGGGTCTCCCTCTGCCTGACTCATTCCAGCTAGGTCCATGTGCTCCAGGGCCATGCCCAGGGCCAGCAGGGACAGGATGCCATTCTTGTTGGCTGAATGACATTCCTCCTCTGTGGATAGTATATTTTCCCCTTATTAATTAAGGGACAATGTGGTCATCAGGGAAAGTACTTTAACACTCCTGGAGTTAAGGAGTTAAGGACAGGCCTCTTGGACTGCACATCCCACCTCCTGTGAACCCTGGGCAGAGGTCCTTCCCTCCCCCCACCCCCCGACAAAGCCTCAGGCTGTTCTAACCCATGGCTCTGCTGGGCTCAGGTCAGGCTGCACATGGTGGGCTCTCCTGCCCACTGCTGTCCAAGCTGGTCCTGCAGCTAGTACACATACAGTGTGGGGGTCTTAGGAGGACTTGCTCCCAGGATCCTCTAGTCGTGGCATTAGGACCACTCTGTGTAGGGGGCACATCTGGGACAAAGCTCTGCCTGAGCAAACTTCTATCCAGGACATTCTATGAAATGCAGGTGGAGAAAGACCACCTCTACACTCTGGCACCCTGTAGGCCTGCAGAGTCGCCCCATGGGTGCAGCCAGGTTTTCTGCTCAGTGACTGTTCTAGCACACAACTCAGAGTTGGCACAGACCAACACTTTACCCAGTCCCAGGCCTGCATCCACATCCTTAGATGGTCACTATGACCACCTCAGTCCAGTCTGTGCTGCTCTGAGCAGCTCCTGAGTCTGAGGGTTCACAAGGAGAGAGCTGTGCTACAGCAGGTTCTGGAGACCAGGGTGCAAACACCCAGGTGCTGCTCCTGACCAGGGTCCTGAGGCTGCAGCACCACATGGCAGGAGGCAGGAGGCAAAGAGAGGCAGATGGGGCTGGACCCCTGAGTGGTGCTGGGATCTTCCTGAGGGATGAGCGTGCCATTAATGGCCTCCACCAGCCCTAGGGAATCTCCCACTGAAGTGCCATTGGTCCACACCTGGGGCACCACCAGAAAATCACATCATCTGCTAGATTCCTAATTATCTGCATTGATAAAGATGTCATCATATTTCACAAGGGACACAGTTTAACTGTGGCCTCCATGAGACACATCAATAGTTATAGGGAACTCAACGCTCCTGGTGATGGGACGCTCCACTTGTTGGGTCTGAGAGAGCAGGAGATCACAGCTCTGTGACCTTAGTGTCCAGCTGTGCTGCTGCTCCTCCCACAGTGACCTCTGTGACATGCCAGGCATCTCCACCATGACCATGAAGGACACACAGGGCTGCTGCCACCAGGTGACCTTCCTGATCCTGTGACTGCCTGAGCTGAAGGCCCACTGCACATCTGTGGTCAAACAGCGCCACCCTGGAGCTGACCCACCAGTGACAGGGACTCACTTGATTAATCCTCCTAGAGCCCAGGACCTTGAGAGGTGGACCTATCCTCACCTGGTTGACCCCGTGTGACCCATGGCTTCTCCTGCACTAGATCTGCCCCAAGATCCACAGGCCAAGGAGCCCAATGTCTGATCACACTTGAGATCCTGCCCAGGTGATCAGAGACGAAGACATCTGGCTGACCCTGAGGGATAGCAGCAGTAACTCTGGGAAGAGCAGCCTGGGTTCCACTTGCTCTGCCCCAGTCAGACGTCCCCGGAGGCAGAGAGGCCCAGAGACCAGGGAGGGCAGGACAGGAGCTTCACAGGTGGGCTGGGAGGGCTGCACAGTGTCCATGCACTTTGTTCCAGGATGAAGGAGAAGCCCAAATCCAGGTGCACTGCAGAAATGCTCCTGGCATCTGGGACGCTGTAGCTGCTGCAGACAGTGGGAACCTGCTGCCTGGGGCCACAGCACATGGGTCTGCAGAGCAGAGGGTAGAGTGGACAAGCTGAGCCCTCCACATCTGTGGTCCCAGCTGAAGGACTTTCCTCATCTGCACCATCACAGACTGAGGCTGAGAGGACGAGGGTCCAGGGACCTGTGCTCCACCCTGCACTCACTGCTGCCCTGGTGGGGACAATGGCACAGCTGTGCTCACACCCTTATGTATCAGTACAGCTGCTTCAAGTCAGCCAAAGGTGCAGAGGGGAGTGGGAAGCCAGAGGCAGACCAGTGAGCTGACAGGGGCCCAGAATTCTGAAGATGGACTGTCATCCACCCTGACCTTCATGGTCCTTAGATGAACCCTAGGTGCAGCAAACCCAGTCCTGTACTTCATCTAAGAAGGGGCTCCTGAGATCCCATAATCCCTGTCTTGTACTGTGCAAGAGATGCTTTGAGGAGCAAAGGGATTCAGAGGGTAGATGCACATGCCTAGATGCTGGGCTACTATGTCACTTGCATTTCCTGGACAGTGTGAGCAACATGTTTAAAATTATAAGTTAATCTTTCATTAATAAAATGACACCAACCTTCTCTAACATGTTCAAGTTTTCTCTGAGCATAGATGTCTCTAAGGCCTACACCCAGAGCTGCTATATAGCAGGAGCACATGCAAATAAGACCTCCCTCTGCTCATGAAAACCAGCCCACCTGACCCTGCAGCTCTGCACAGGAGCCCAGCCCTGGACTCCCAGCTCAGCCCACTCAGTGACCAGGACTGAACACAGCTGCTCACCATGGAGAGTGTGCTCAGCTGGGTTTTCCTGGTGGCTGTTTTCAAAGGTAATGAATGGAGAACCAGAGATCCTGAGTGTGTGAGTGGACAGGAGTGAGAGGGAGAGTGGGTGAGTGACAGTGTCCTGACCAGGCTGCCTCTGTGTTTGCAGGTGTCCAGTGTGAGGTGCAGCTGGTGGAGTCTGGGGGAGGCCTGGTGCAGCCTGGGGGTTCCCTGCGACTCTCCTGTGCAGCCTCTGGATTCACCTTCAGTGACTACTGGATGCACTGGGTCCGTCAGGCTCCAGGGAAGGGACTAGAGTTGGTTGGCTGATATTACCCAGGTAGTGGTCACACCTACTATCCAGACGTCATGAAGGGCTGATTCACCATCTCCAGAGACAACTCCAAGAACACCCTGTACCTGCAAATGATCAGTCTGAGAGCTGAGGACACAGCCACCTATTACTGTGCTAGAGACACAGTGAGGGGACCTCAGTGTGAGCCCAGACACAAACCTCCCTGCAGAGAGCCCAGGACCAGCAGGGGGCACTCAGCACACAGGGAGCTCAGGTCAGCCAGGTGCAGGAGCAGAGGGAGGTTGAGAGCTGAATTGCTGCATCTGGTTTTCTCTCCATGAACCAACTTCCCAGGGAGCCACCTGAACTTTTTGTCTTTACTAAACATTGGTTTCTATGAAAATATAAATCCTGGTTTTTGTGATGTATTTTCCTTGTTAATATTAGTGCATCATAGTTATCCTTATTATTGCTTTTCCATTAACCTAGGGATAGACGTCCACTGAGTATCAAAGCAGGTCCTTCCTGTGGTCACTGTGCCGTGTGCAGGACTGAGGTCCAGTCCTGGCTCCACCATGAAGGTGACTCTCAGAACTTGACAGTTAGTCAGGTCCCACCCAGGGTCTCTCTGCAGCATGGACGTCCTGGTGTGGAACAGGGGGGCCCACTGGCTGAGGCCTCTGTCCACTCTCTGCCCTCCCAGGGCCTGTGCAGGCTGAGACGTTTGTGCAGCTGTCAGAGCAGAGCAGTGGTTAGAGTCTTCTCCACACTCACTGCTCTCTCAATGCCTGTGAGCTCCCTCCTCTCCAGGTTGTGAAAAGGTGGTGGGTGTGGTGAAGGACTTCCCAGGTATGAAGCATCTGGACGTTTCTCTCATGTGGACTCTGCTGCTGGATGAAGGTCAGTGCTGCCTTTTTCCCCACATCCTATCACGAGGGGATTTAAGCAGGAGTGCAGCAGAATAAAGTGACCCACTGACCCTGGGGAACAAGTATGGGAGCTGTC
This sequence comes from Callospermophilus lateralis, assembly GCF_048772815.1. NCBI lineage: Eukaryota > Metazoa > Chordata > Mammalia > Rodentia > Sciuridae > Callospermophilus > Callospermophilus lateralis. The sequence goes on from NC_135307.1 coordinate 2,020,737, forward strand.
CTTGACCATGGTGTCCCCAGCACCTACAAGAGCTGCACAGGCACACCACACCACCCTTCCAGAACCTTCCTGTGTGGCCTGAGGAGGCCACCCCCTGTGTCCTCCCTCTGCATGCTGTGCACTGTTGAGAGCCACAGCCGAAGGGGCCCCAGCAAACTTTCAGACTGCCAGCTGATGAGCTGAAGGCGCCCCAGCAAACTTTCAGACTGCCAGCTGATGATTGGCTCACAGCGGCCCCAGCAACATCTAGCTGAATGGCACCTCTGCGGTGAAGCTCATTGGGTGGTTTCCCCTGCCCTTTCAGACCACGGAGCTGCTCATTGGGGGACTTTTTGGCTCCACCCATGTGACCCAGCCAATCGGCCTCAAGAGGAAGTGGATTGTGGGAGGTGTGGAGGCTGGTGGTGGGGGAGTGGGGCTTGTGGGAAGCCGGTGGTGGCAGTTGGGCTCTGAGGGTTTTTTCCTGAGGAGCTGTTTTGTTTGGCTTGTGTGGTTCTAAAAATAAAGTTAGTTTCTTTTGACAAGTGGCTCCTGAATTGTGCCCAGCCAGACTGCGGCATTCATTAGCCCAATGTCTCCCTCTGCGGCATCGTGGGCAAATACCCAGTATTCTACTCCTTTGATACCTAGTTTTGTTAAACCCTCCTCCTATGGGGCAATTCCTTTTAAAATGTCCTGTTTGTTCACAATTGTAGCATGTTCTTGGCTTGGCATCTAAAGCCTGTTTTCCTGCAGCTGCCACAATTTGCCCTAGTTCATTAATGTCTCTGGCATCTAAAGCCTGTTTTACTGCAGCTGCCATGACTTGCTCTTGTTCATTAATGTCTCTACATAATTTAATATATGTGTTTAAATCTTCATATTTCCATGGTCTAATGACATCTCTGCACCAACGATTTGCTTGGTCATAAGCCAGTTGTTTTATTATGGCATTGCTTGTTCTATATTCCCAAAAACTCTGGTAGCTGTTTGAATAAGCCTATCTACAAATTCAGCATAAGGTTCATTAGCTCCTTGAATTATCTTAGATAATTGACCTTGTAAACCTCCATGTCCTTGTAAAGTCTTCCATGCCTTAACTGCATCTACAGCAATTTGTAAATATATTCCAGGATCATATGCAATTTGTTGCTGCTGACCCTCATAAGGTCCCTTTCCTAACAACATATCTAGATTTCTCTGAGGGTAACCGGCTGCTGCATTTCGCCTAGCCGTCTCCTTGCAAAATTCCTCATTGGCAACCTTCCATAACAGGTATCCTCCATTTAGCACAGCTTTACACATATTAGCCCAATCTGCTGGCGTCATGTTCAAGTTGGTAATGGACTCTACCAAGCTTACAGTGAAGGGTGCTGGAGGACCATAGGTTGTTACAGCCTCTTTTAGCTGCTTCACTGTTTTGAAATTTAAAGCATGGTGAATTCGCTGCCCTCCTGCCTCAAATACAGGGCATGTTAATACTTGAGATCCTGTCTCAGGATCCGAACTATCAACTGCGGGGGTTGGGGGCCTCCCAGCATATGGAGGTGGCCTTGTCAGTTGGACACTTACGCCCTCTGGTGATAGAAAGGTGTTAGTAGCAGTCTCCTGTTGTAACTTTCCCCCTGATGGCTTTTTCTGCTCTAAACTTTCTTTCTCTGTCTGATTAGCTCGAAAGACCTTCTCTTTTACTTGAATATTTCTACTATAATACAACCCAACAAGATAACACCTAACAAAACTGAAACAGAGTGAAACAAAATTGGAACAACAGAAAATTCATTATAGCCTTTCTATCCTCCTGACATGTGCATCGTCCTTTCTCCCTGTCTGTTCCTCAGACGTAAATAGTTTTTCCTCAGAAGTGAGCGGTTTTTCTTCCGTCTCACTCATCTCCAGGGACAGGCAACTTAAAACAAAAAGAAGCAAAACAAAAGAGGAATCTTAAAATGGCTCCCCATCCTCTCGCCCTGCCCTCAGGGGCAAGCAGTTTACTTACCCTCAGTCGCTCCCCGTGCGAGCCACCAAATGCTGCAGTCTGGCTGGGCACAATTCAGAAGCCACTTGTCAAAAGAAACTAACTTTATTTTTAGAACCACACAAGATAAACAAAACAGCTCCTCAGGAAAAAACCCTCAGAGCCCAACTGCCACCACCGGCTTCCCACAAGCCCCACTCCCCCACCACCAGCCTCTCCACCTCCCACAATCCTCTTCCTCTTGAGGCCGATTGGCTGGGTCGCATGGGTGGAGCCAAAAAGTCCCCCAATGAGCAGCTCCGTGGTCTGAAAGGGCAGGGAAACCACCCAATGAGCTTCACCGCAGAGGTGCCAATCAGCTAGATGTTGCTGGGGCCGCTGTGAGCCAATCATCAGCTGGCAGTCTGGAAGTTTGCTGGGGCCCCTTCAGCTGTGGCTCTCAACAGTGCACTCCTGCAGGGAACACCCCCTCTGTGTGGTGCTGCCACTCCTGACCACTGGGCCTCCCCATTACTGGATGGCTGGATGACTGGCAGAAGGAGGACCAGCAGGAAGGAAGGAAGGAGCCCCCAGTCCCCCCACCCCAGCCCCCAGTGCCTCTGAGCAGCAGGAGACAAACACCTCTCTAGGAAGGATGGGGTCCTGCCCTGTGCCCCCCACTTTATCCTCGTCTTCAGTCTCAGGCTGAAAGGCAGCCCTGACTGAGCAGCTCTGTCTCCTCCTCATGGGGCCTTCACTGTAGCATTGAGGTCCTGACACTGCTCCTCGGCCTGGGGACAGCACCTGTGTGAATGTCCAGGGATGTCAGGAGCAGGGTGAGGGCATGCAGTTCTGGTGTGACAGAAAGTGAGGCTGCTCTCCCCTCATGTCCCCACCCAGGTGTAGGTCCAGAAGGTGGGGCCAGGCCTGGTGAACCCCTGCCCACCCTGTCCCTCACCTGTGCTGACTCTGATTCTCTCTACCCAGCCATGGTGTGAGCTGGATCCACCAGGCTTCAGGGAGGGGCCTGGAGTGGGTTAGAGGGATGGATGGTGGTGGAACAGATCCCATTCCACACGTGGTCCTGAGTCCCTGCTGGTCCTCAGTGCTCCTTGATGGAGTTGGGCACATGCTGGTCCTTCCCCCAGGTGTCCTTGGCCTACTGCACCTGCAGGGGTTGGGACCTGCCTGGTAGATAGTCAGATTCACCAGGGACACTTCCAAGAGCCAGTTTTCATTAAGCACTCAACAGGGTGAAACCTGAGGATATGGCTGTGTATTCCAGGGGGAGACACCCAGTGAGGGAACTCAGTGTGAGCCTAGTCACTCACCTGCCTATAGGGGGCACTGAGGACCAGCAGGGAGCTGAGGTCCAGCAGGGAGCTGAGGACCAGCAGGGGGCTCTGAAGTCCAGCAGGGAGAGCTCAAGACCTGCAGTGGGATCAGGACCAACAGGGCCCCTTAGGGTCTGGAGGGAGGTCAGGCTCAGCACATAGAGTGAGGACCAGCAGAGACATTTAGGATCAGCAGGGGAAGCTCAGGACCACCAGCTTCACATCTCAGCCCCAGGAGAAGATAGAGCAGTGTCCTGGGTGGGGTTGTTTTATATATTGTAGTTTCCTGATAAAACTCAGCAATTCTTCCAGCATTCTGTCTAATTCCACTTCTTATTTTTTCAATTATATTTTCAGTAAATAATATTGTGTTTTCCCACTCTAGATTCAAATTCATGTGATGCTTAACATATTCCTGAATATTGACCTTAAGTCCTGAGCCTTGATGACTGTTTCATGGAATATTTTTCCAGATGATTTGTAGTGTCAGTTTTCTAGGTATAAATTTTTTAAACGTATTTTATCTTCAAAACTAAGGATTAATTTTGCTGGATACAAGATTCTTTTTGGCATCCATTTTCTTTTATTGCTTGTTGCAGGATCTTCTAGATTTCAGGGTCTGTGTTGAAAAATCTTCCGTTATCCTAATTGGTTTTTGTAATCTGAATCCTTTTTCTCTTTTGGCTTTTAAAATTCTCTCCTTATTCTGTATGTTGGGCATTTTCATTACAATGTGCCTTGATATGGATCTGTTGTGATTCTGTACATTTGGCATCCTGTAGGATTCTTGAATTGGGATTTCCAATTCAATCTTTATGTTTAAAAAGTTTTCTGGTATTATTTCATTGAACAGATTGTTCATTCCTTTGGTTTGGATCTCTATGCCTTCCTCTACCCAATAACTCTTAAATTTGGTCTCTTTGTGTTATCCCATATTTATTGAATGTTCTGCTCATGGTTTCTTATCATTTTCACTTTGTGGACTATATTCTTCTCAAGAGTTTATATTTGGTCTTCCTTGTCAGATTTCCTATCTTCCAAGTGGTCTACTCTGTTGGTGATGCTTTAATTTGAGCCTTTAATTTGGTTTATTATTTCTTTCATATCAAGGATTTCTGTTTGGTATGTATGTATGTATGTATGTATGTATGTATATATGTATTTATGTAGAACCTCTGTCTCCCTGTTGAGGTGATCTTTGGCTTCCTGGATTTGTTTATGTAGCTCCTTGTTGACGTGATCTTTCACTGACTGTATTTGCCTCTTATATCTTCCTTTAGTTCACAGAATGTTTTAACCAAGTACATCCTGAACTCCTCCTCTGTCTTTCCTCCTGATGTGGCTGCCAATGATTCTAATGATGTGTGTCTTCATGTGTTTTGGGCCCTTTCTTCCCTCGTCTTTTCATGTTGCTTGTGTGTCTTCCTTTCCATCTCTGTGGGTCTAGATTGCTATTGTTCCTACCCTATAGGTTTGTAGTGCTCTTGTAGGGTTCCAAGACATCTCCTTTTTGTGGAAGGACAATGTTAACAGATCCCAATATCAACAATATACCACCTATGAACAATTTGTTGTTATTAAGACGTTTACAGTTTAGTCTCATTGTACAGAAATGTTGGATTCAATTATTATTTAAAATATAATCAGTAGTTTTGTAAAAAGGTTTACCGTTTCTGACAGTGGACAATAAGCTGGGGGTGGAGCTTAGGACAACATGCTGAGGAGGTAGAATGTGAGGATATAGAGTTAATATATCTTAGGAAGTGTGAAGGAGAAATCTAGTGGAGAGGGTTAGTAGCAAGAGAATAGACAGGAAGTAATTGAGGGTAGAGAAGTATGTGGGAAGACAGTAGAGTCTGTAAAACAAACACACATATGTATTTAGAAAAATACAGATGTTAAAGCAGAAAAATTTGGTGGGGGAAAGATGAAAGAAAAAAAGGCATCTACAACAACTCTATTATTATATTATATTATTCAGATGACCCAGTCCTGAAAGTCCTTTTTCATGCAAAGTTCTTGGTTTCACATATGTTGGGGATGTGAGGACCAGAGGATGGAGGGGTAGAAGAGGAAAAAACCAACCAACCAACCAATCAACCAACCAAGCAACCCACAAAAAAACTCAAAGGAAGAAGCCAGGGTTGCAGCTAGCTTTAGAGATCCGTATCTGTCCTGCTTCTCTTCTCATCCAGTAGGTAGCCTGTTGTAAGCTGGCGTCTCTGCCCTTTGTTTGGTGAAGGTAACCAGGGTGGGAAGACTGGTCCTGGTGCAGGGCACCTGGCTGTGGGGAGTGGCACCCATCAGCCCCTGCAGAAAGACTGCACCTCACTGGTCTCTTTTTGGGAATGCTGCCTCATATGACGTGAGCACCAGGTACTATCTCCCTCTTTTGCCTAGAGATTTCCCAGTTCCTGGTCTCTCCTTCTCCCTTAGCAGTTCCCAGTTGAGAAAACTCTCACCCTGGGGCTCCCATGGGCAGTTCCCTGGTCGCACTGCACACCTGTGTTGGGCAACTACTGGGTTGGGTTCCCGTTGCTGGGGAGGGGGGAAGGTTGGAAACCACTGGAGATGTGATCTGGGAACTGTCCCCAACTAAATGGTGAGAATGTTGAGTCAAGATGGCGGCATCTGCTTTCATCACTAGGGTGCCTGGTGAGTGGAGGGAACCTGGTGAGGTGGGGAGAGCTGGGCGATGGTGTTGTGTTGTGAGTAGGTAGCAGCTGAGTGACTTGCGTGGGAGTGGTGTGAAGCCTTGGCGATCTATAGATGTGTTGATAGGTGATTCTGCTAAGGCGCTTGGGAAGCCTTGCATGAACCAGAACTTGGGCCTTTGGATCCTGCTCTGACACTGGGTGTCCTGCATGAACGCTAAGACCTGGAGCTCCGCATGGAGTCACAGTGCTGGTGATTTCTGTGGAGAGCAGCTGGATAGGGGTCCTCAAATACGCTGTGAGATGTCATATTCTGACTAGGTGAGATCTGCAGGCACGGCAGTGTGAGGCATAGGTGAGCTCACTCCCTTCCTGCAGCCATGTTTTCCAGCCTCTGTGTATATATTTGCATGTGTGTATGTGGGCATAAGTGTTGTGTGTGTGTGTGTGTGTGTGTGTGTGTGAGGAGTGTTGTGTGTGTCTGTGTGAGACTGTGTGGGTGAGACCCCTGGAAGGTAGACTCTGCTACCTTGTCACATTGCTGTCCCTGAGCTCCAGGCCTGCCCCCTGCTCCAGCAGCCAGTCCCTGGGCAGCTGCAGAGGACTCACCTGGGGAAGGCTCAGCAGGCTCTCAGACACCTCCACCCATCACAGCCATGACCCTGACCCTGCCAGGTGCTGTCTACACACTGACCTGGGTCACCCTCCCCAGGGCAGGCAGCTGTCAGTTCACACCAAGGCTGCAGCCTCCTCTTCCAGACCAGAGCATGGATCCCAGAGTCCTCAGCCCATGGGCACACACACACACACACACACACACACACACACACTGACTCACACATAACATTCTCACACACACACACACACACACATAACATTCTCACACATACACACACATTCACACTCACATTTACACACACATTCATATACACACACTCACACTCACACACACACACACACACACTAATACACTCACACAGTCACACACACTCAAACACAGTCACACATACACTAACACACACTCACACACACAGTCACAGTCACACACACATATTGTATTTAATTTTTATTATTTTTAAAAATAAATGATAGAAGAATACATTACAATTCTTATTACATGTATACAGCACAATTTTTCATATCTCTGTGTATAAAGTATGTTGACACCAACTTGTGTGCTCATACAGGTCTGAAACCTGGATCTAAAGTGAGACCCCCAGGACTGCAGGGCAACCTCGCTGACCTCAAGCTGCCCACACTGTGAAGGTCAGGAGCAGCTCTATGGAGACCATGCACAGGTACAAAACAGACATCTCCTCATTCACTGGAGGTTCCAGAACCCTGTGTGTGCCCAGAGGCAAGGGTCCTGTGCACTTCTCAGGAAGCAGAGCTGCAGCCAATGCAGACACATGGGAACTGAAACCTCTGCACTGTCTCTACCTCAGGCATCATCAGAGCTGCAAGGAGGAACACAGGGCACAGTGATTGTAAATGAGGGAATTTAAATATGGGAGACACACACCTCCCACCTCCTGAGGTCAGGGGTGGGTCAGGTCCAGCACCCCAGGAGCTGTCCCAGGAGATGTGGCTGCTGTGGCTGTTGCTGGCTCTATTCTGCAGCGAGCTTCCAGGAGGAACACCTGCTGCCTTTCCCTCAGGCCTGGCCTTCCCTGGAGGACACGTCCACATTCTCTGTCCACAGTCACTCCCTGTTCCTGGGTAATTCTTCTCCCATCCAACACATCAGCATGGTCCTCCCCGTGACGTCTTCCCATCCTCTGTGCCCTGCGTCTGTGTGGACACAGGAGGTGCATTCTCCACATGAGACCACAGGCTTGGCAGACACGGTGCTGATGATGGACAGCAACAGCCTGGACACGCCTCGCCCCTACCTGCACATGAGCCTCTCACACAGTCGGTTATTTCCCTGGGATCTTTATGTCAATATGAAATGAGGAGATTAAATCCCCTGGAAACTGACCAGGTGGAGGGATTACCAGGACCAGGAACTCGCTGTCATGGTTCACATATGAGGTGGCCCACAAGCTCACGTGTGAGACAAAGGAGAGAGGACTAGATTATCAGAGCTCAAACCTAAAGTGGATTAATCAACTAACATGGATTGATTTGCAGCAACTGTAGGCAGGTGGGATGTGGCTGAAATACTTGGATCACTGGGGTGTGCCTTTGTGCTGGGAGCCATCAGCCAAGTAGGTATGACAATTTCCTTGCCAGCTACTCCCATGCTGTCTAGTGGAAGGACTCTTGAAAGGTGACCTTTCTCAAGGACCAGGGCGGATCCGTGTTTAGGGTGTCCCCGGTTTAGCATAATAGGAGATTAGGGTGTTCGCCCTTTAGAATAGGGCGTATCCTGCTGCTGAGTTCCTCTTGAGTCCTTGGGGTCAGACAGCATATTTGGGAGACAGAAGCCCAGGAATAGTGGATTTGGGCAGAGTGTGGATTTGGGCAGAGAACGTGGATTCCCCCAGAACATGTTTGTAGACGGCCGGTGTGAGTTCGGGAATAAAGAATTGCTGTTTGAATCTACAAGCTGTGTGGAGACTCGCGATTTGTGCCCAGCCAGAGACTGCGGCACCTTTGGGGGACACTCTCTGTCCCTGTGGATGGAGCTCACCTGCTTCCTGATGGCCATGTCCTGAGCTGCTTTCCTCCTCCATGCCCTTCTGCCATGGTGTTCTCCCTCCCTGGCCAGAGCTAAGGACTTGCCTCCATGCACTCCAACCTCCTAAGTCATGACCCAAGGGAAGCTTTTCTCCCTTTGTGTTCTCAGAATTTGGTCAAGTGACAAAACAATGTATAAATATTGATATATTTTTAGGAGGTTTTCTTATGTCCACATCATACATCCACTAAGTTTCTCTGATTTTCACGAACACTTTGTGCTGAATGGTGAAAGCAAACTGAAGCCCTGGAACAGGTGAGGTGTTGAAGACCCCACACCTGGCACAGGTGAGGTGGGGAAGACTGTCACATGGAGGGTTCCAGGTTCCCCAGGTCAGGAACTGGGATCATCTGAAGATGTCTCCCCTTGGTTCTGCCTGGAAGAACAGCTTTCTAATCAGATGATTTGCCAAGACTTGGAAACTTCACCCAGGGTCACACAGGGCTTTACAGATGGCAAAGACATGGAGACCAGCATGTGGGGGGCCGTGACACTGAATGACTAGCATTGTTCTTCCCATAATTGGAAGAGGCTCTGTCGGTCACTTTCGTAGTGGCCTGGACACTGCCCAGATCCTCAAGTAGCAGAATGTGTCTTCATGCATAGACATGCCTTCCCCCAGCCCCAGGGGTCGAATTACCTAACCTGTCCTTGTAACCCTGCCCCTCTTGACCTTTTTTGGATGGAACTTTCTAAATACTGAGGGTCTCCCCAATAAAAGCTCATTTTCAAATGTTCTAGGTCTCCCTTGCCAGCCCCTTGGGACTGTCCTCACTCTCTCATTTGGGGAGCTTGAGGCCAAGAGCAAAGGAGCCATCCTGAAGTTTGATTTAAAGGTAAAGTGTGTGTCTGTGCTTTATTTGATATCACAGGGAATTCCCATGAGTGACCATAAGTTTACCTGCCCGAGCTGCTCAGGTGTGGCACCAGCAGGTCTTACCTGAGCCACCCCAGGACAAGGAGGTGGGTGCTGCAGGCTCAGTGTTTGCAGGGAGCTCATGGTCAACACCACAGGGAACAAGGAGAGGAGCCCACATGTCTTATTAGTGGGCTGTGCTCACTCAGTTAGGCAGGAGGTCAATTCCTGAACCTCATCAGGAGGTCAGCAACTACACCTGCCCTCTCAGTGACCCCACCTCACTAAAGACAGTGTCCACTGTTCTCTCCAAACGCTGGGCTGTGGGCAAGGCAGGTCTCACTGCAGTGATGCTGCACAGGGAAGGGACTGGGCCTCCTCCCTCACCCACCTGCCCTGCATGCCGTCCTGTCTGCTGTCAGCCTGGCTCTGCTGATCTGGGGCACTCAGGGGCTCTCAGCCTCAGGCTGCAGCTGTGAGCTGCCTCTGCTCCCAGGACTCTCACCTGGCCCAGCACCTCCATCCTGTCCTCTCCTGGTGGAGACCAGAGGGCAGGACAGGTGAGGGGAAGAGCTCAGGGCAGATTCCCACCCACTGCTGTCCACAGGCATTGGCTGGACAGTCAGGAGGACAAGCAGGGCAGAGGGTGGGGAGGGCAGTGGGCACACAGCAGGAAGCCCCTCCCCTCCTGAGACCCTGCTCCCTCCTCTCCTGCTCAGTCTGCAGCCCCCAAATCTCACAGAGATGAAAGAGAAGAACTAGTCCTGAGAACAAAGGGGGGCTCTTCTCCTGGATGTGGGGAACCCCATCCTCAGCCCTGGGCTCTGCTCAGTCGTCACTGAGGGCTTCTCCTTCAGGGCTGGGAGGTGAACCTGGGCCTCTTGCATGCTGGGCACGTTCCTGCCACTCTGAGACCCTCCCAGGTGCAGGAGGAAGGGCTTGGGGGAGGCAGGGCTGGGCTCAGGAGGGTGGGCTCCCCCTCTGACAGCCTTCCAGCTCCCTGAAACCACCTGCTCTCCTCTCACAGGTAAAGCTCCACCTGGGTTCCAGACAGGGACACAGCTCAGGAGCACAGAGGACCTGGGCAGCCTGACCCCAGCCTCTCCAGATATCAGAAGAGCCTCACCCACATGCAAATCCCTCCTCCTGCTCTGGGTTCAAAGGCCCTCTGTGCTGTGGGAGCTCCCAGCTCTCTGCTCAGACAGGGCTGAGGTCTCTGGGAAGGAGGTGTGGTCTAGAAGATGAGGCTGCTGGGTCTTGTCCTGTGCCTGGTCACAGCTCCCCAAGGTGAGTGTCCCCAGTGTCAGACCTGGGTCCATGGGGAGGTTGTGACTGCAGGTGACTGACAGGTGTGACTGTCCTTGTCCCCAGGTGTCCTGTGCCAGGTGCAGCTTCAGGAGTCAGGACCTGGCCTGGTGAAGCCCTCACAGACCCTGTCCCTCACCTGTGCTGTCTCTGGATTCTCCATCACAACCAGTGGTTACTACTGGAGCTGGATCCGTCAGCCCCCAGGGAAGGGGCTGGAGTGGATAGGGCGCATATGGTATGATGGTAACACTTACTACAACCCTTCCCTCAAGAGCCGAGTGTCCATCTCCAGAGACATGTCCAAGAACCAGTTCTCCCTGCAGCTGAGCTCCCTGACCACTGAGGACACAGCCACCTATTACTGTGCCAGAGACACAGTGAGGGGACCTCAGTGTGAGCCCAGACACAAACCTCCTGCAGGGTGCCCAGGGCCAGCAGGGGGCGCTCAGCACAGAGGATCTCGGGTCACCCAGGAGCAGGTGCAGAGGGAGGTGGGGTCCCTTCATCTCAGTCACTTTACTCTCTCTCCAGGCAGCTCCTTCTTGGGTGCGACCATCCATAGTCTTCTGGAGATGCCCGTGTCTCAGGACATGACAAACTTTTAAGTTCTTCCATCAAGTTTTCCATAAAGAAGAAAGGCTCAAATATAAGTTTTCTGAAGAGGACGTTGGTTACCAGAGTGTCTGCAACCTGGTGCCATTTATGCAAATCTGTGGCATTTCATTTCCCCTCTACATCACATGGATCTCCAGGGTCTCCCTTCCAGCTGCTGACTATTCCATTATTATATTTTCCCCTTATTGTATCAATATTCATTTTATTTTATTGTCCTTTTTATTTATTTTTTGACAAAGTGATAGAAGCATGAAACATAAGTTGTCTGATTCAGGTCTCAATATGTCCCTTTATCCCCCCTCTCCCCTCCTCTTGTCACCTCCCCTCAACTCTACTGATCTTTCTGCAATTTAATGATAGATTTTTTTATTAGTGTTTTCTGGATATACTGAGGTGGTCATCACTTACCTGTACTAATATGTAAATAAGGAAGACTGCTAAGATTCATTCCACTGCTCTTCCCCTATGCTCTCCCTCCTCCCTTTCCCAAAATGAAAAACAAAAAGTGCTGGAAACATGGTTCTGGATCAGTCCCCAGTAAAAGTCAAACAAGAGCAGGACTCACACACTTTGGTTTTATGTCAATAAACTAGGTTCTCAGAGAAGAGCAAGTGCTTCCTACAGAGGTACATTTGGGACCTCACTGGGTGGTGTTACTTGCTGCTCAATCTACTACCCATTTTCCTTCCTGTGACATAAATATGACTCTTCTCCATCGTCTCAGCTCTCCATCACACCCACAATTATCATCTGTTAATTCCCCGATTATTTCTGCTTCTTGGGATTGAATCCAGGAGCACTTCACAATGAGCTGCATCCCGAGGTCCCTCACAAGGGACTCTGCATTTGAAACATGGTCTTGCTAAGAAGCCCAGCTGGCCTCACACCTGCAATCCTCCTGCCTCAAATCCTGAGGAGCTGTGATCAGAGGGGTGCCTGGTCACGCCTGGAAAACAATTACATTATTAATAACTACAAGGTTCTTAACCTATAATCAACACAATGATATCCTACCTGAAAACTGAGGATTTCACCTGATGCTTTAAGTCTTGTCTCCTTTGCCTCATTGAAACCTCGTTACTTGCTCTGAGGGCCTTGCTCAGCTCCTGCCTCTGCCTTGGTGGATGCTGGCATCACTTTCCATAAACAGGACAGCTGCCATTTGCACAGACTCTGTATTTGACTGCTTAAGCATGCTTTGTGGTTATTAAATGTACACTTAGTTATGTAAATTAGATTTGGGGATCCACATATGAATATGTTTTGAAGGACATAGATAAGCAATGATGTGCTGTGAGTCCTTGTCTTTCACACCTGATGGTGTGTGATGATCAACTCAAAGCATCAGAATCTCTCTCCATCAGACAACAGCTGGCCATTCCAGCTGTATTTTCACACTTACACTGAGACCTAGCCCTAGTGAGACAGAGGACAGCACCCTGACACAGGGGTGCCAGGCACCATGATGGATCCCAGCCAGTACTCACACAGCTGCCCATCACCTGTCCCTCCTGGGTGTGGGGAGCCCACCAGCTGCTCTGCCCCAGTCACTGTGAAGCACAGCCTGGCTGTGGGCACAGGTGCCCTGTGAGCTGCAGAGCCCCAGGACAAGGCCTTCCCTGCACATGGCCCTCACCACCCCCCTCACCCTCGCCCTCCCTGCACCTTCCCATCTCCAGGGGCCACTGTCCTCTCTCTTTCCAGGACCTGCTGCAGTAGCTTCCCCACATGAGGGATGGTGTGGTGATGTCTCCCTCTGCCTGCTCATGTCAGCTAGGTCCATGTGCTCCAGGGCCATGCCCAGGGCCAGGAGAAAGAAGATGCCATTCTTGTTGGCTAAATCTTGTCCATCCTTTATAGATAATACTTTGAATTTGTTCAGGTAATTCCCAAGGACATGGTCACTGGCTGATTCTTGGTGGCTGAGTGGAAACTGCTCAGGACCTGCTCCCTGTCCTGGTGCACCTGATACTCACTGTGCCCCTCTGGTGCTTCCTGTGCTGCATTTCTGTTGGCTTCTGTCTGTCAGTTATCATCTCCAGCTTCTGCTAACTTCCTGATCCTAGGAACTTGGGACACTTTTCTTGCAGATTTCAGCCTAAAATCAAATTATTTTATAATCTTTGGAGGCACCAGGTGAACCTCAGTGCCATTTGCAAGGTGGAGCCTGTTCTACCTGTGGCCACACCCCAGGGCTGTCATTTCAGTTTGTGAAAACAAGCTGCACATCTTGGGGAGGCAGGAGCAGAGGTCCAGGTGCCTGAGCATGGCCTGTGGTCAGCTCAGGACTCGTGGTCCACCCATCACCCCACACTCTCCCTCCTGGGAGGAGAGCCCTCCTGGTCCCTCCTGCAGGCTCTGCTGGGTCTGCAGGGTGAGCGTGCTGCCCACAGCCACCCTCTGGGTGAGAACAGACAAGTCCTCCTGTGTCAGCCATGGCCATGTGCCTCTTGTCTCAGCCCCTCCCTCTCCTGACCTTGCTCACCACCACAGCCCCTGTCCAGCTCTGCCCGTGTGAGGCCAGCTTCTTACATGGACAGGAGACTGAGGCCAGGAAGAGGCTGTCCTTCAGGCCTGGCCTTTTCTCCTAGCACTGTAACCTAAATTGGGTTCCTCAGCTGTGCACCCCTGTGGCAAGCGCCTGAGGCCATCAGCACATGAAGAGGGGCTTTCCTTTGGCTCCTGACTTCCAGTGCTCTAGCCCATGGAGAGAGGAGTCCACTGCATTCACACCTTTCCTGGGTGTGCCAGGGGCAATGCAGAGAGCCCACTGTGGGGACAGCCACTCACCTACTTTGAAGGATTCTAAAGGGAGGGAAGCAGAAACAGGGTCTGACAGTTCTCTTGCAGGGCATGTCCACAGTGATTGATATAAACTCCATGAGTCCCCAAGTCCTAAGTGGTCTCCACTCCCCCAGAGCCCAGGGGGCTGCAGAACAAGCTTAGCACATATAATTTTGCAGGACAATAATGCACACTAGTCATTCTATCCCTAGAAATAAAGCTCTCATGTCCTTCTCATAATGCAGACACATTCAGTCCTCATCCTCAAATTCCTAAAGGCACAAATACTTTAGCTGAACCTAGAAGTCCAGTGGAAAGACTCTAAAATATTCAGGAAAACCTGCTATGGGCCTTAAAATCAAAGAGGGCTTTCATTTTCCCAAGTTTTATGGAGGGCTCTCAGAAGCCCCACCACACAGCCCACTGGACATACCCTCTGGACTCCCTCTTAGTGAACCTGGCCTGCAGCTTCCTGAGCCAGTGCTGCTCACTGCTGGCTCCTCTGATCCAGGGGTCTCCTCAGAAGCCCTGGCCTCATCTCACAGCCCCATGCATCACCTGCCAGGGCTGCCAGCAGGGACTCTGACCCCTGACCCCCATCTGACCCCCCATCCCTTCCTTTCAAGTATCCATGTAAGCCTCCCTGACCCTGTAGCTCTCACAGTCTGCCCCCTGAAAAGCCAGCAAGGTGTGGCTGAGGACAAGGTCACCCTCAGCAGGGAGCAGGTCCTGGCCTCCCTTGAACCAGGGCTGGGAACCTCTGAGCCCCTTGCTGGCTGAACAGGGAAACCATGCCCTGGGCAGTCCTGGGTCAGGAGCCCAGAGCTCTCTCCCACAGGCCCTGCCCTGGAGGGTCTTTCAGATCTTCCTCTCTGCCTCTGAGCTGGGGAAGCTGGGCCTTGTTGAACCCTGGGGTCCTGAACCACCCTCCATCCTCTGGGTGCAAAGCCCTGGGCTACTCCCAGTGGACCTGCTGGCCTCCCCCTCCTGGCCACAGCTCCTGGGCAGCACCACAGTGTGCTGCTCTCCTGGCCAAAGTGCAAAGCCCCAGCTCTGCCTGCACTGCCCCTCTCTGAACCTCCCTGTCCTGCACATGGCCTGACATCAGTCAGGGGGTCACACGCCAGGGCCTCCCCTGTGCCCGTGAGATTGTCCAGCCACAGTCTGCTCCAGCCTGAGTGAGCCCAGCTCCCACCAAGTGTGGGAACATCCACAAAATGGGGCTCTGAGGTTGTCACCAGGTGTGTCTGCCTGGGAGTTGGAGGAAGGTCTTTGGGGCAATGTCCAAGGTGAGAGCAAAGCACAAACACTCCTCTAACTCTTGCCAGATATGTGCTGTTGGACACAGTGACCACCACTCATGCTGCTGTGTGTGATTTTACATTTGCACCATGGGGTTAACAGTGTCGTGGATCATGATTTTGTACATGTGTAAAATAAATTAAAGGGTGGTAAATGCAAACATAAAATTGGGCAAAGTTAATCATATTCTCTTAACCCTACTATTTACACGGTTCTAACCCATGACACTCCCATCTGCTCTCAGAGCTGCTCTACCTGGGCCTCCACCCAGGGCTGCTATATAGCAGGAGGCCATGCAAATAGGGCCTCCCTCTGCTCATGAAAACCAGCCCACCTCACCCTGCAGCTCTGCACAGGAACCCAGCCCTGGACTCCCAGCTCAGCCCACTCAGTGACCAGGACTGAACACAGCTGCTCACCATGGAGAGTGTGCTCAGCTGGGTTTTCCTGGTGGCTGTTTTCAAAGGTAATGAATGGAGAACCAGAGATCCTGAGTGTGTGAGGGGACAGGAGTGAGAGGAAGAGTGGGTGAGTGCCAGTGTCCTGACCAGGCTGCCTCTGTGTTTGCAGGTGTCCAGTGTGAGGTGCAGCTGGTGGAGTCTGGGGGAGGCCTGGTGCAGCCTGGGGGTTCCCTGCGACTCTCCTGTGCAGCCTCGGGATTCACCTTCAGTGATTACTACATGCACTGGGTCCGCCAGGCTCCAGGGAAGGGGCTGGAGTGGATCTCATCCATTAGTGGTGGTGGCAGTACTTATTATGCTGACTCTGTGAAGGGCCGATTCACCATCTCCAGAGACAACTCCAAGAACACCCTGTACCTGCAAATGAGCAGTCTGAGAGCTGAGGACACAGCCACCTATTACTGTGCTAGAGACACAGTGAGGGGACCTCAGTGTGAGCCCAGACACAGACCTCCTGCAGGGTGCCCACAGCCAGCAGGGGGCGCTCAGCACACAGGGAGCCCAGGTCAGCCAGGAGCAGGACAGAGCAGGGGCAAGGGCTGGATCCTGCCTCTGGGGGCCTCTCTTCTATTTGTTTACACTTTTCTTTACTTTAGTGAAAGGTATTTACATGGAATTTACTCTGGTGTGTTCATATCTGCAAATGGGGCCTTTGGTCAATTTCCCTCCACCTTCCTCCTTTCCCTCCCTCCCCCTTCACCCTCCATTCCCTTCCTCCACTGCTCTACTATCCACTCTATCTTGATGTCCCTCTGTCCCCTTATTTTACTGTACCTCCACTTCTGAGAGAAAGCCTCAGCCCTTGACTCTCTGAGCCTGAGTTATTTCACTTCCCATGATGTTCTCCAATTCCACCAATTTACCAGAAACACTGTCACTTAATTCCTCTTTATGGTGAGTAACACCCCACTCTGTACACACCCCACATTTTCTTTACCCATCCATCTGGTGACAGGCATCTAGCTGGGTCCACCCCTTGGGTGCTGTGAGTTTCTGCTATAAACACTTGTGTGGCTGTGTCACTACAGAATGCTCAGTTTACATCCTTAGGAGTGTAACAAAACGTGGAATACCTGGTCATTGGTGGTGTCCTCGTCAGCTTTTTTGCTGCTGTGACTGAAAGGTCTGACCAGAACCACTTAGAGGAGGAAAGGCTGATTTGAGGGCTCACAGGGTCAGAGGTCTCAGTCCATGGACAGCAGGCTCCATTCCTCAGGTCTCAAGGTGAGGATGAACATCATGGTGGAAGACTGTGAGGAGGGGAGCTGCTCCCATGATGATCAGGAAGCAGAGAGAGACCCTCACCAGATACAAATATATACCCCAAGGCAGCCCCCATGCCCCAACTCCCCCAGCCCCACCTGCCCACCTTCAGTCTCCACCCAGTTAATCCCTTACAGGGGGTTAATTCACTGATGGGTTAAGTTCTCTGACCCAGTCATTTCCACTCTAACCCTTGTTGCATTCATACATGGGCTTTTGGGGGGACACCTCACATCCAAACCATAACACTCCACCCTTGGCCCCCAGAAGCTCATGACCACCTCATGACCACCTCATTAGTCCATTTCCAAGATCCCCCATAGTCTCAATAGTTCAAGCCCTGCCCCAAAGTTCAGGTCCAAAGTCTCCTCTGAGCCTCGAGGCAAACCAGCATTGTGAGCTCTAAAGATGAAAGCCATTTACAAGTATCCACTATATAGAGGTTCAGAGTAAACTTCTCCATTCAGAAAAATAGGGGCACAGAAGGAAGGACTGGGGCCAACACAAGACTGAAATCCAGCTGGGCAGCAAGCCCTGGAGCTCCACGTCCAGGATCTGGGCAGAAGGCATGGTGACATTCTCTCCAAAGTGCTGCTGAAAGCCCAGTCCTTGTCCCAGATGACAATCCAATAAGAGGACACAGATATGAGAAAAAGGAAACAAGGTTTATTGCTTTTCAGAAAAAAGCACAGGGCACTTGGGCTGGGGATGTGGCTCAAGCAGTAGCATGCTCGCCTGGCATGTGTTCGGCCTGGGTTTGATCCTCAGGACCACATACAAACAAAGATGTTGTGCCTGCTGATAACTAAAAAATAAATATTAAAATTCTCTCTCTCTCTCTCTACCTCTCTCTACCTCTCTCTCTCTTAAAAAAAAAAAGTTCTCTCTCTCTTTCTCCTCCTCTCTCTTAAAAAAAAAAAAAAAACAGGGCACTCTTGTCCCAAAGGTGTGATTCTGCCTGAAAGAACACCTATAGAGTCCACACAAAGTCCAAGGACAAGGGCACACACCAGAAGGTCACACAAGAAATTATGGTCAGTAACAGGAGGCATAGCAACAAGGCTGTCCCTCCAGGAGAGCAGCAGCCTGTGGCACTTAGAGATCAGCTTTACAGCCCTCAAGAGGGATCTCATGAGGTGCTTAGGAGTTTAAGCTGGGGTGGGGGTGATCTCAGGGTACTTAGGAGTTTAAGCTGGGGTGGGGGTGATCTCAGGGTACTTAGGAGTTTAAGCTGGGGTGGGGGTGATCTCAGGGTACTTAGGAGTTTAAGCTGGGGTGGGGGTGATCTCAGGGTACTTAGGAGTTTAAGCTGGGGTGGGGGTGATCTCAGGGTACTTAGGAGTTTAAGCTGGGGTGGGGGTGATCTCAGGGTACTTAGGGGTTTAAGCTGGGGTGGGGGTGATCTTAGGGTACTTAGGGGTTTAAGCTGGGGTGGGGGTGATCTTAGGGTACTTAGGGGTTTAAGCTGGGGTGGGGGTGATCTCAGGGTACTTAGGAGTTTAAGCTGGGGTGGGGGTGATCTCAGGGTACTTAGGAGTTTAAGCTGGGGTGGGGGTGATCTCAGGGTACTTAGGAGTTTAAGCTGGGGTGGGGGTGATCTCAGGGTGCTTAGGAGTTTAAGCTGGGGTGGGGGTGATCTTAGGGTACTTAGGAGTTTAAGCTGGGGTGGGGGTGATCTCAGGGTACTTAGGGGTTTAAGCTGGGGTGGGGGTGATCTCAGGGTACTTAGGGGTTTAAGCTGGGGTGGGGGTGATCTCAGGGTACTTAGGAGTTTAAGCTGGGGTGGGGGTGATCTCAGGGTACTTAGGAGTTTAAACTGGGGTGGGGGTGATCTCAGGGTACTTAGGGGTTTAAACTGGGGTGGGGGTGATCTTAGGGTACTTAGGAGTTTAAGCTGGGGTGGGGGTGATCTTAGGGTACTTAGGAGTTTAAGCTGGGGTGGGGGTGATCTTAGGGTACTTAGGAGTTTAAGCTGGGGTGGGGTGATCTTAGGGTACTTAGGAGTTTAAGCTGGGGTGGGGGTGATCTTAGGGTACTTAGGAGTTTAAGCTGGGGTGGGGTGATCTTAGGGTACTTAGGAGTTTAAGCTGGGGTGGGGGTGATCTTAGGGTACTTAGGAGTTTAAGCTGGGGTGGGGGTGATCTTAGGGTACTTAGGAGTTTAATCTGGGGTGGTCTCAGGGTACTTAGGAGTTTAAGCTGGGGTGGGGGTGATCTTAGGGTACTTAGGAGTTTAAGCTGGGGTGGGGTGATCTTAGGGTACTTAGGAGTTTAAGCTGGGGTGGGGGTGATCTTAGGGTACTTAGGAGTTTAAGCTGGGGTGGGGGTGGTCTCAGGGTACTTAGGAGTTTAAGCTGGGGTGGGGGTGATCTTAGGGTACTTAGGAGTTTAATCTGGGGTGGTCTCAGGGTACTTAGGAGTTTAAGCTGGGGTGGGGGTGATCTTAGGGTACTTAGGAGTTTAAGCTGGGGTGGGGGTGGTCTCAGGGTACTTAGGAGTTTAAGCTGGGGTGGGGGTGATCTTAGGGTACTTAGGAGTTTAATCTGGGGTGGTCTCAGGGTACTTAGGAGTTTAAGCTGGGGTGGGGGTGATCTTAGGGTACTTAGGAGTTTAAGCTGGGGTGGGGTGATCTTAGGGTACTTAGGAGTTTAAGCTGGGGTGGGGGTGATCTTAGGGTACTTAGGAGTTTAAGCTGGGGTGGGGGTGATCTTAGGGTACTTAGGAGTTTAAGCTGGGGTGGGGGTGATCTTAGGGTACTTAGGAGTTTAAGCTGGGGTGGGGTGATCTTAGGGTACTTAGGAGTTTAAGCTGGGGTGGGGTGATCTTAGGGTACTTAGGAGTTTAAGCTGGGGTGGGGGTGATCTTAGGGTACTTAGGAGTTTAAGCTGGGGTGGGGGTGATCTTAGGGTACTTAGGAGTTTAAGCTGGGGTGGGGGTGATCTTAGGGTACTTGGGAGTTTAAGCTGGGGTGGGGGTGATCTTAGGGTACTTAGGAGTTTAAGCTGGGGTGGGGGTGATCTTAGGGTACTTAGGAGTTTAAGCTGGGGTGAGGGGGTCTTATGTACTTATTGAAGCCAGATTTAAAGATAGGTATTCAGTGTAGTTAGATAAATCCCACCTAATATCAAGTAAAATCAAGATTGAAGGCCATACTGAGAATGGAGTCCAGGAAAAGGGGATTGAAAAAGTCCCCAAGGCAGGGAGCCCATCCCAAGGAAATGTTAATGAAGCAGCTCTCAGCACACATGGAGATGCTGATCCAAAAGCCGTTCCTGCCCAGGTTACTCCTAAGCCCATGTGCCCCTCACCTTTTTCCTTCCCACCTGCATTTTATCACTGCAAGGTAACAGAATCAAGGACAGGAATGGGACAGGAATGCGGGAAAGCTGAAAGAAGACCTTAGCCATAAAAGAGGGAAGATCTTGCCCTTCCATGGTTCCACCTCTTGGGTCCCCTTCTTCCTCTGGGAGAAGTCTTTTCTGCTGTCCTTTAATAAAGCTTCAACTTTCCACTCTAAACTTGCCTTGGCGTGCTTCTCTGGTGTTACCCTTCAGCCTTGGGGAAGCAAGGACTGGCCACCAGTCAACAGCGGTAACATTAGGAGTTTAAGCTGAGGTGGGGTGATCATTCAGCAGGCACATGTTCTTAGGGAAAGTTATGCAGCACCGCATCAGAATCCAAACTTTGGAACTTTTGATAAAATAACTCCTGACCTGAAATGGTGACTCTGAGGCCAATATTGATCTGATGCCAATATTGCCCATCAGCAGGAGCAGGGGGCTGTTAAAGAGGTGCCTCAAAGGCCACATTCCACCTCTTCTCTGTTGCAGTTGTGATTCACCTGTTCACTTGAAGAGAGTCCTATCTGTGGTCTTCTGGTGCCATCCCCAAAGTCTGGATTTCTTCCTTCCTGTGGTGGGTGTGTGCTCAAGGACAGATAGCTCTGCCTAGGATGGGGAAGAGAGGTAATCCTGTTTCCCCTGAGATTAGGGAGGGGGAGATTGGGGAGGGGCAGGGAGAGAGGAAGAGAAGGAAATGTGTCCATTTTAACATGAGTGCAGTGTCAGAGCACCAAGGGTTGTACTCGAAGCGTAAGGTGACCACTGTCACACTTGTGCTAATTTGCAGTTCTAACAACAATTAATGAGTGTAATCCCCCAAATACTCACCAGAATGTATTACCATTTGTGTTTTTGGAAATTGCCCTTCTGCCTACAATGAGAGGAAATCTTGTTGCAAAGGCAATACATTCTAATCCCAAGGCCGAGATCATACTGCATGGAAAGCTAAAACATTTACCCAGGTATAGGAACAAGACATAGATGGACCCTCTCACCACTCCTACTGAACATAGTCCAGGGATATGCATTTTGACACAGGTGCATTTACACAGGAACACAGCAGCATTATTGAGGCTGAAGTGACGGCTCTGGGGTCCCCAGGGTGAGACCCTGAGGAAGCTCAGAAGAGTCTTTTCCATCAACTAAGGGGAGGGTCTTCAGTGGGATTCCCTGAAGGGCTGTCCTTGGGACTCTCTGTACATCAAACAGTGAGCTAGCCCAGGATTGTGTTATGCTTGAATTTGGGACCTGCAAAAGACCACCAGAAACCCAGATCGATGTAAGCAGCAAAGAGGTGTTTATTGCGAGCTAGCTCAGTCCTCCTCGTGCACACAGCAAGTGGTGATGCTGAGAGGCCCTGAGCCCAGGGTTTACAGAGTTTTATACACTCTTTGGGGAGGGCAGGGACCCCACATACATCATAGCATCTCTTAGCAAATCATCACACACCGTGGGAAAATCAAATAACCACTCTAAAACATGATTAGCACATTCACTGGCGGGAACAAGTTGGGTAGGGGTGATTGGTTACTATGAGAGGGGGATTCCTTTGAACTGAGGGTACTTCGTGCTGAACTACATGGTTTCCCAACATATTATCAACCACCATAAACTACTGGGAGTGTCATCTGGTATCCCAGGTATTTCCCTGTCTCATGCTGATTGGTGGCTGCTGGGGAGTTGCTATGGGTCCCCACCTAGCCTGAATGAGCCAGGGACACCTGGCGCAGCAGATCTCTCCAGTTATTTGTAGATAAACAACTCAGCAGGGTGGGTAAGTGCCTAGGAGTGCTCTGTGGGTTTTTCCCAAGGACAAGGGTCACGCCCCCTTCCTTGGACAGGCTTTGCTCTGAGGTAGAGGCTAGCTTTTCAGACATGAGAAACACCCAGGGCCCGGTCTTCCCAGGAGAGCAAGTGTGAGGACCTCTGTGCCTGTAGCTCTGTGTGGGTGACACAGAAGTCCCTCCATCCTGCAGAAGCTGAGCTCTGGCCCAGGAAGCAGCTACCACTGTGCCCAGCCCACTCTCTGCTGTGGCAGCCCTCACCAGGGCGATCAGGACACAGTCTAGGAGACTCCAGACCCCAGGGGCCATTAGTGTCAGTCAAGTCCTCTCCCTGTGGCCATAGCCTCCCTCCTAATCAATCCTCCTGAACCAATTTGACATTACTATTTCTAGAACTGCCCAGGAAGTGAACAGGACCTGCCTGCTTCCACACTCAAGTGGAGGGCCAGACTAGGACACATGGCCCCATCCATGTCAATACATCAGGAATTTACCAACTCCCCCAAGCCACAGCCAGCAGGGACTCCCATCACTTGTCCATGCTGGGGAGGGTCTGCCTCCTACTGCAGTGATCATGGCCACTTGAACATGGCCAGGCCCTGCAGTGGGTGGGTTGGATCATTGGTGGTAGCATCACATACTATAGCCCAATCTTTGAATCAAGGGTCAGGGTCACCACAGACACACCCAAAGTGATCTTTCATCAGTGTCACTGTCTAAAAGCTGAGGGCATGTTCAGTCTCACTGGGAGACACCTGGGGATGTGTGTGGTCAAGACACAAGGTCCCAGCCGGGCGGTCACTTCCCACAGGGAGACCAGTCCTGCAGGTTCTCAGTCCCAGCAGGTGCTCAAGGCCTGCCGAGGGAGCTCAGGACCAGCAGGGGGAGCTCAGGATCCATGGGGCACTGAGACCATCAGGAGGCTCAGGACCTGCAGGGTGCCCACGATCAGCAGAGGGAGCTCAAGTCCAGCAGGGGAAGACCAACACCAGCAGAGAGGGCTCAGGACCTGCAGGTGGCTCGGGAACATTAGGGGCATCAAGACCAGAAGAGAGCTCAGTGACAGCAGGGGTGTCAGCACCAGCAGGGGGAGCCCAGGACAAGGACATGAAGCCCAGGACAAGGACAGGGTGCTCAGGACCTGCAGGGGAAGCTCAGGGGAAACTGAGTGCAGGGCCAGAACCAGGGGCAGGTGCACAGGCAGTCCCTGCTGGTGCTCAGGGTTTGAGTCTCCTCTCTAGAGAGGAGTCCCCAGGGAGCAACTCTAGCCATGTGACAGTGCTCCAGAATAGCACAGTTCTGAGGAAACAGGAACAGAGGCAGAGCTTCAAACATGGGGGCAGAAGTGCCTCTGCCCTAGTCTCTGCGTCAGATGTGAGAAGTTCAGGGGAACCTGGTTGGTCTTCTCCCACCAGACAAGCAGCAGACCCCTGGGTTCTCATCAGGACGGTCTCTGGGGGCTGGAAGGAAGCCAAGAGCATCCAAGATCTGCAACCCTTAAATGCAACAGGTTTCAAGTCTTCCCTCCTCCACCTGCAGACCTGCCCATACCAGACTCAGAACTGAAGAAACTGTCTTTTTAAACCAACTCATATTCATTCTTCACGTCTCCCTTTCCCTGTCCTCACCCAGAGAATGCAGGCTCTTGTCTGGGGTCACAGGGCTCAGGCACTTAGCTGGAGCTCAGGTGTGGTGAGCCTTGGCCACTGCAGGCCCCTGGGTAAGGCAGAGGGGATTTCTTAGTCACCACTGCCCAGACCCTCCTGGTGTCCCCTGGAAGGACAGTTTTCGAAAGTGCAAGTGACCAGGGAAAATGTGGCCTGGTTGTGGAAGGGACCTTGCTCTGCTCAAACTTTCCTGCAGTCACTGCCACCACCTGGGCTTCAGGGTGACTTGCAGGTCACCCCCGTGGGCTGTGAGCTCTGGGGGACAGCGTGCAGGTCTTGCTCAGCCGTGTCCTTGTGGCTGCAGCATGAGGCCAAACCCTGGAAGCCGCAGACTGCTCCATGAATGTCCTCCCCCACTGACCTCTGTGCCAGAGTCCTGGTCCTCCCTGCCACGGATTTCCCTCCTTCCGCACAGAAGAAAGTGATCCCTGCCTCAATCTGTCAGGAAGAAAACAGTCTCACTTACTGGACAAGGATCTGTTTTCAGCCGCATGGGCTTTGGGAGAGCGTCTTACAGAACTCACTTGTTCCATGGGGGGGGGGGGGGGGCTCTGGTGCAGAAAGGAAGCAGACCATCCGTCTCGGTGAGAGTTTCCCTGTTTTCTCAATGGTCCTTTAATTTGACTTCTGTGAAACTACTGTCAATATAACTTTAGTTTCTATAAAGTCATGGGAAAACTAGGGAGTTTGATAGAGGAAACCAGAAATGGTCTTGCTCTTATTGCTTTGTCTTTAAAGGCCTTGAACATGACACAAGCCCTGTGCTCTCAAAGCCCATGGGAAAGGCTTCTGTGTCTTGTTAGACCACCTAGCACAGCACCCTCCAGGACCAGGCAAGCTGGCCCAGGGCACGTGGACTGGGGCTGGCCAAGCCCCCATGCAGGCTGTGATTGCTGAAGGGGGAATGAGAGGAGGGTGGAGAGGAGTGTGCCCTCAGGGGTCCCTCAGCCTTGATACCTGGCCCCAAACTCTGAGGGCAATGACTCGTTGGAGGGAAGTGGAGGAAGTTTGGAGTTTTTGGAGTTCTGAAAGAGCACACACTCTGCCCTTGGGAATTTCCCACAACAACCTTAATTCTCTGCTTTTTCTGGTTTGTGGAAACTGTCGCCATGGCAACACTACTCTAAATTGTCCAATTTCCTCCCCAAGGGCTTGGTTTCAGATGTGCCTGTTTCCCCAGAAACCTGGGCTTTATGTGCCTATCGGACTTCCACCTGTCCCCATGTCCCTGCCCTCCTTACACAGAGCTCAGAGCTGCAGGACAAGGCTCTCGCGGTGCACAGACCTAACTGGGCACTTGCACTGAGTAGGATGTAAACAACGTCCTTGTCTGTAATCAGGAGGATGAGGAGGTGCCCTCATTTCCACCAACGTGGCCAGGAATCATTCATGTCCAGGGACAGAGGGAAAGGAAGCAGAGGGTTTGTGCAGGAGTGCAAGGGAGACGGACGCTCCAACCTGCAGAATGTATGCGGTGGTGACCTGATGGGGTCCACTGGACAGCGTTAGAAAGTGGGCAAAGTGTTTCTGCACAGTAGAGTGCTGAAGCAGGAGCCGTGCTTCCTCACCAGCAGGAAGCTGCAGCCACAAGTCCCTCCCAGGAACCTTGAAGGACGCTCCCTGGGGACAGGCGTGATGCGTGAAGGAATCCACATATTATTACTACAAAATGAATGAATTTTGTTGTTCTTCCTAGAAGAAAGAATTATGCAAGATGGCCACCAAGTCTGGAAATCAGGAGAGTCTTTAGCAAAGAATTTGTCATGGGTGACAAAATGTTACTATCTTTAGTTCTCAACTAAATGGCCAACCACAGACTGCATCTTTGAAATAGAAAAAAAAAAAAAGACGAATTCATCAAAAAAGATGAATACTGGGTAGCTTTAACAGCTTCTCACCACTAGATGCATCTTCTAAACAAAAACTAAAGACTCTTTAGAAATAAAGATATATAATTAAGATTTAACAAACATATACAATATTTCACTCATGAATGACTGAATACACTTTCTCCTCAGCAGCACATGGATCCTTTTCTAAAACAGACCATATCTCATGCCACAAAGCAACTCTTACCAAACAAAAAAAAAATAGAGAAAATATCTTGTGTTCTTCAGATCATTATAGAAGAAAATTAAAAATCAATGATAAGATAAAAAATGGAAACGTCTTTACCACAGAGACTAAAGGATGTGCTATTAAATGATGAATGGAGAGCAGAAGACATGAGGGCTGAAATTGAAAACACTTAGAGGTACTGTTGTAGGGACAAACCAGGCCAGGCACCAAAGACAGCAGGAGACAGTTTTATTTGGCTGCAGCCAGGTTCAGAGGGCATGGCTTTTGCTGTGATCAATCAATCCCCTGAACCCCGAGTTCAGGGAGTTTCAGAACTTTATACCCAGCATGTAAGGGAAGGGGCTCAGAAGTTCACAGTCTGCAGAAGTTCACATAAAAGCAGATTTTTCTCTCACTGTTCTGGGCAAGTTAACCCTTCAAGGACCACACCTGAGAAGGGGAGAGCTTCATCTCCGCTTTCTTTCCTCCCCCTGCCAGCTGTTACCATGGAGCCCAGTTGTAACTTCTCTTAAAAATGTGAACATCTCTGTGAAGCCCAGCTCAAGGCCAGAGGCCTTGTTTGCACATTTCTACAAAGTACTATACTGGATACAATTGTGAAAAACTAGTAAGGGGGTGCCCAGCACCTGGAGTGCTGGTATCTTCCCAGCCAGTGGCCAAGTAAACAGGGTGACATGAAAATAGGAAGTTTATCTGCATTGGACTCTTTCGCAGAGACTCTTTTGTTGACAGTCCCCAAATCAGCCATGGTGAAGAGGGCTTTTCTTGGAGAAAGGGGGTGCCACTTCAGTACCTGAGAATACTGATGTAACATATCAAAATTTCTGGGTCACTAGGAAGCAGTTCTAAGAGGAAAGTTTGTAGTATTACCTGTGTTGAGAATCAGGAAAAACTAGGGAAAGAAGAAACATACGTCAATATTGTAAAAGCTATGTAGTAAAACCCAGGCCAACATCATGGAGAAAAACTGAAAGCATTCCCTCTAAAACCTGGGAAAAGACTAGGAAGCCCCCTTTCACCACTTCTACTCCACATAGTCCTTGAAGTTCTTTCTAGTTATTGCCATTTTAAAAAAAGACATTAAAGGTATGTGAATAGGAAATGAAGAGCTCAAACTATCTCTGTTGGCTGACAACCCAACCCTATGTATAGAAGACCCTCCCCCCGCAAAAAAAAAAAAAAACATTAGAAAACATCTAGAACACATACCTGAATTTAGAAGAGTAGCAGGATACAAACTTAACATCCATAAATTGATGGTGTCCTATACACCAAAGTTGAATCAGCCAAAAGAAAAGTAAGGAAACTATCCCATTCTCAACAGCCTCAAAAGCAACCACAACAACAACAAAAAAACCAACAACGAATTACTTGGGAACCGATCTAATGAAAGAGGTGAAAGACCTGTAACAATGAAATATAGAGAGCACTAAAGAAAGAAGCTGAAGAAAACCTCAGAAGATGGAGAGATCTCCCTTGCTCCTAAGGCTTAAGACTTTGAACTTAGCATGCAGAGGGAACGTCCTTCGCAGCCCGTCAGGATTCAGTGTGTTTTGCAGTGCGTGGAATTGATCTAGAATTGTTCGCTGTGAACTGATAATGTCTGCGCAGTGCCCAGCATTAAGGAGTAAAATCGTGTTGAGGAATCTGAGTGAATAAAGCATTGAAAGGGGCAGAAGCCGTGGACATCCTTTATTTCTCCCCTCGACTACATACGTCGCAATTTTGCCCCCTCACGACAGTCACCCAGCAGTGTGGAGGGTCCAATCTGCAGGAGGGAGACTCCTCTCTTCCTTGTCACGTTCACATGACACCAGGTCCCCACTGGATGTCCTGACAAGTGAGGTTCCCCCATTTCCTTGGGCTCTAGAAAGATCAGGGTCTGGGTAGGACAGGAACCTGTCTCCTCAGGAGCTGTGCGGGGCCGAGCCAGGGAGACCCCAGGCCCCTCCCACGGCCTGCTCCACTGTGGGTGGAGCTCCTTCCACCTGCAGACTTGAGGCCCCTCATCCAGGGTCTCGCTTTCCATCTCGTGACAAGTACCTGAGGACAACTTGAAGGAGGAAAGGTCTCTGTGGCTCCTGGTGAAGCCGGAATCAGACAGGCAGTCGGTATAGGTGGGTAATGAGTCAGGTAGGTCCAGGAGGCCGACTTTCCCAGAGAGTCCAGGAAGTAGGAGTCTGTCCCCTGAGGGACTGAAATGTTAATCCTTCAGAGCCTTCCTCCACCCCTAATGGACCTGCCCCAGGAGTTGCCCTCCCTCCAGGGAGCTCTAGGGTTGTTAAAGTGTCCTTGTCTCCTCCACCTGCCCTTCCCCCTTCAGCCCACCTGGTCCCACCTGCTGGCCCTCCCACCCAGCACTCCTGGGCCTAGTCATGTCCACAGGAAGGAGAAAGATAAGGGGGAAAGATGGAGAACAAAGGAATCCTGGGACATATAATAAGGGCAGAACACCTCGCTTCTCAGGATACCAGGACGCCAGTTAGGGCCCCTTCTCCCCCACGGGAGAAGTCTAGGTCACCCTGTCTAACCAGCCCTGCTTCACCTGCTGGCCTCCCTGTGCTTCTCTAACGTCCACACTTCACCCTGGGGGAGCAGACTCCTCACCCATAACCGCCGTGCCGAGGGTCCCAGTGCGTGTTGGGCTGGCTCCCTTGCTCCGGCCCATCTTACAGCAGAGCCTCCTGGTGGAAGGCTGGGGCTGCTGGGTTCACAGGAGCCGGGAGGCAGAGAGAGAAAGAGGCCAGAGGCAGGAAATTCCCCTCATCTCACCCCCCACCTGCTTTGTCCACCTATGCCCAGTGCTGTGGTTTCCACCACCTCCCTGTGTCCACCCAGCTCCTGGAGGACTGACCCAGTGACTCCGAGCCCTCGGGTTCCGGTCACCTCCTCAGAGCCAACGCTGCTGCAGATCAAGCCTCCAGCATGTGAGCCTTCAGAGGGACTCCACGTCCACCCCTGATGGCAGGCACCTACGAAGCCCAGAAGGACAGCTCTGCTACCCAGAGGAGCACAGCGCTGGCTCCCAGGACACCCCAGCTCCAGGGGCGGCTCCACCCCACACTCCTGCTCTGGGCCACTTTCCCAAAGGAGTCCCCATGCGTGTCCCTGGGGAGGGGGGCAGTGTCCAGCTTCCTGCGTCCATGGGAAGGCCCCTTCTCTTTACCGCACCTGCTCTCCTAAGCTTCCCCTGGCCTCTTGGTGTGTCCAGTTAGAACATCTTCCCAGGAAGAAGACACAGATGAGGTCCCTCTCTTACAGCGATATCAGGACAGGGCTCCTCCATTATCCTCTTTGGCAGGTAGAGATGGTGAGGGACATTTTCCAGAACTCCACGTCTTATCTGAGGTGGACTGCCATCAGCCAAGGAAGGCATGTGACCCCAGAGACTGGATGTCCACCCCCACACCCTGTTGATGGAGGCTTTTCTGGATATTAAATCACAACCCACATGGAGACAGCCAGACGGTCATACACACAGGGAACGGACACTGCATGTAAACTGAATTGTGGTTGAAAGAGCAGATCTCGTCTTCCCCAGGGTCAGGAGCGAGTGTGGCAGAGTGGCTGCTTCTTGTGCTGACGCTGTCGGCCACAGGCCACGAAGCCCTGCTTCCGTCATGACTGCTGCACTTGCAGCAGTGGTCCCAGAGGGTCACGGGCCACTCGGGTGGTGTGGGTACATTCTGCCATGCTGGAGCCTTGACAAGCCACCTGCCGAGCGGTCTTGCAGACATCCCTGCGGTTGAGCAGTGCTGCCGTGTTCCAGCCCATAGGACGCGTGCATTCTTTGTGACAATAACATCTCAATAATGAGGTTTCAAAAAGATGGAGTAAAAGCCTAAAAAGCTTTCCAGTGTTTAGTGAGTGAGGAACTGATATACCTAGTCTAGTTATCTCATTAGATCAGAAGCCAGCTGATCACAAGTTATGAAGGATTCATGTCTGTTTTCTGTAAAAATATCAGGATGTCTGTAGGGCCTGGCCATTAGTTGATGTTGTAAAGCTGATGGAATGCCTGCCGTGCTCTGAACTCACCCATGTCCGGTTTTCCCTGACCAGATAACAACCCTTTCCTAAACCTTAGTGATGCCTCATAAATTCTGGCCTTCCCTGGCCGGATAACGACCCTCTCTGAGTCTCTAAGACCTCCATAAATTCTGATGCCGGGGCCAGCAAAAATGTAAACTTGTGTTATGCTCCTCAGAGTGTTGTTATCTGTAACCCCCTTTGTGTAACTTTTTGGGCTATAAAACTGGGCCACAAAGAAGCCTCGGGGCTGTCTTGTTCCCGCCATTTTGGGAGGGAGATGCAGCCCGGCCGGTCGAAATAATAAGCTTGCTTTAATTTGATTTTAATTGGAGTCGGTGGTCTTTTCTTGCATCCTGGTCTAACATTTTGGAGGCCCCAGCGAGATGACCCTGCCCGATCGGATCACAAGACCAGACTGCTGGAAATTCTGAAGCCGGCCTTCACTCCAGGGCTCCGGGCTGGAGAGCCACTCTAGGGGGTGCGCAACTTGAGACGTTCCAAGGCCTCAGAGTGAGCCTTCGGTCCAGGAGCACCGCAGTGAACTGCCGCACTAAAACTATCAGCAAGCACCTGGTGGAGGAGGCCTCCATAGGTAAGTGGCGCCTTTATAACATCTGGTGTCCGGTTAAGGGAGATCTCTTCTGATGACAGAGAGGTGGCCTGGCGAGGCTCACATATACTCTTGTCCAGACAGTAATGAGAAATCGTTCTGTCTTCTGTTCTGTTCTGTAGGGAATTCCTCTGGATGGGTAGAGAGGTGCCGACGGACATGCACGCACGCACTCCTACCCTGGAGCTTTAGCAAGACGTTGCATTGCTCCTCTGTTTTTCTGTTTTGGCGCTGGGTTTCTGTTTTCTTGTGTTTTGTTCTGTGTTCTATATGTTTTTTGTTTATTTGTTTTTGTGCGTTTTGTTGTGTGATTTCTGTGGTAAAAACTTAAGGATCTTGGACGTGAAAATGGGTAATAAAGCAAGTAAGCTTGACACCCCTTTAGACTGTGTTTTAAGAAATTTTGATAAACTTTACCCCTCATTTGTTAAGCAGAGCTATGATTATCCCATCACCAAGAATCGCCTCTGAACTTTCTGTGAGGCAGAATGGCCCACTTTTGGAGTCAGCTGGCCCCCTGAGGGCACCTTTGATCCCCAGGTGGCATGGGCTGTAACTAATGCCACTCTTGGCAACCCTGGCCACCCAGATCAAATAGAATATATCCTACCCTGGGCAGAAGCAACAACTAATCCACCCCCTTGGATGAAGGTTTGTATGGTCCGGAATGGACAGGGAGGGCAGGCCCTGATTGTGACCAAAAAAACTTCCCAGGAGTCCTCAATTAAGAACCCTGTTTTACAGGACGCTCAGGAGGATTTCCTCCTCCCCCCCCCCCCCCCTACACTGGGGCTCCTCTTTATCTCCCTGCCGCTGGTGCCTAGTGCAGGGACAATGGAGACAGCTGCAAAAACTGCACCACCGCCTCCCTCCCCCTCCCCTGAGCCACTGCAACTACCTCATTCCACCACTCCTTCTGCTATCACTTCCCCAAATAAGCCAGCCCCTGTTCTATCCCCTCCCCATACCCGACAGGGTTGCCCCTATGGAAGGCCTGATTCTATCCCCTCCCCAGGCAGACCCGCAGGCACTGTTTCTATTTCTATCCCAGAGGAAGAGGTGACTCCCGCCCCTGTCCTTCCTCTCCGCCAGGTTCCAGAAGGTCGTTATATTTATGTACCGTTTTCCACAACGAATTTCTACAATTGGAAAAACCAGAATCCCCCGTTTAGTGTGGATCCTAGTTCCCTGATTTCCCTGGTTGATTCTGTCTTTTTTAATCATCTCCCCACCTGGGATGACTGCCAACAGATTCTGCCTACCCTTTTCACTACGGAGGGAAGGGAGCGAATCCTGGCAGAAGCAGCTAAAGCACTGCCTGGAATAAACTCTCTTACGCATGATGAGAAAACGGAAGTAATCAACTTGGCTTTACCTAAAAGAAGACCAGACTGGGATTATGGAACGGCTGAAGGTAGGAGAGCACTCAGCGATTACCACCAGGCTCTATTAGAGGGTCTTAGGAGGGCAGCTCGCAAGCCCACCAATCTTTCTAAAGTAGCAGAGGTGAAACAAAACCCAGACGAATCGCCTTCAGCATTTCTCGAAAGACTCCTAGAGGCATACCGTCTATATACTCCTATAGATCCTGAGGACCCGACAAACCTGAAGGCGATTAACCTGGCTTTTGTAGCTCAGTCAGCCCCAGACATCCGTAAAAAGATTCAAAAGATAGATGGCTTTGCAGGGAAGAATAGGTCAGAATTATTGGAGATAGCCCAAAAGGTGTTTGAAAACAGAGAGAGCCAGGATGATCTACTGATAAGAAAAGTAAATCGGGCCACAGTAGCTGCACTGAGGTCTCCCGAAGTTTTCAATTCCAGACAGATGCAGGCGGCACATGGCAGGGGAAAAAGACGGACTCCCCTCCAAATAGATCAGTGTGCATATTGCTGGGAATATGGACATTGGAAAAATCAGTGCCCCCAATGAAATCGAAAAGACTTTCCCCCGCTGCAGACCGGAGCCCCTCAGCCAAAACTGGTTTTAACTTTAGAAGAATAGGGGGACTGTGGCTCTTTCAAACTAGGCTCCCGAGAGCCAATGGTAACCTTCACAATTGGGAGCCAACCTGTAAATTTCTTGGTGGATACAGGGGCTTCATATTCGGTGTTACAGAAGCCCCTAGGACCCCTCACTAATGAAACTATGGAAGTACAAGGGGCAACAGGAGAAATTAAAAATTATAGATGGACCACAGATCGGACTGTTGATGTAGGACAAGAAACAGTGACTCACTCTTTCATTGTTATCCCTGAATGCCCTTTCCCATTGTTGGGGCGGGACCTTCTAAGCAAACTTCAGGCAACTATATCATTTTCAGGGGAGATGCCTACACTACAATTGGGGAGTCCTACAAGAGCCTTAACTATAACATACCCATTAAGTGAGGAATACCTGCTTTCTCAAAATCCTATCCAAGCTTCAGAGGGAAAATGGAAAAAACTATTAATCCAAGAAATTCCTGCAGTTTGGGCTGAAGATAACCCTCCAGGGTTAGCTAAACATGTGCCACCAGTTGTAGTCCAACTAACCTCTGGGGCTGTGCCCATTCGGGTTAGACAATACCCCATTAGCTCTGAAGCCAGAGAAGGCGTCAAACTTCATATCAGACGTCTCCTAGAAGAGGGAATACTAATTAGATGCCAGTCAACCTGGAATACCCCTTTGCTGCCGGTCCAAAAGCCTGGGACTCATGATTACAGACTGGTACAGGACTTAAGAGAAGTAAACAAACGGGTGGAAACCGTACACCCAACTGTCCCAAACCCTTATACCTTGCTCAGTATGTTGCCACGGGAACATACAGTCTACACTGTATTAGATCTGAAAGATGCATTTTTCTCCATTCCTTTGTCAAAACTGAGTCAGCCCATCTTTGCATTTGAATGGACTGACCTGGAACAGGGGATATCAGGACAACTAACCTGGACTTGACTACCTCAAGGACTTAAGAACCCCCCACCATCCTTGATGAAGCACTCAACAAAGATTTGAGCCTCTTCTGCAGTGAGTACCCCGAGATAACTTTGCTCCAATATGTGGATAATCTTTTACTGGCAGCAAGGGATAAAAGGGACTGTTTAAGGGCCACCCAGGGTTTACTGAGAACCTTGGCTCAATTGGGGTACCGAGACTCCAAAAAGAAAGCACAAATCTGTTCTCCTCGAGTTACTTATCTAGGATATGAACTGAGGGAAGGGAAAAGGCTGCTATCCCAAGCCCACATAGAGGCCATAATGAAGATCCCAATCCCAACTTCTAAAAGGCAAGTTAGGGAGTTCCTGGGGGCAGTTGGGTACTGCCGTCTTTGGATACCTGGATTTGCTGAGATTGCCAAGCCTTTACATACTGCAACTGCAGGGGGCAACTCACCCTTAGTTTGGACTGAAGAAAATGAATTAGCCTTTAAAAATCTAAAAAAGGCCCTGGAACAGGCTCCAGCCCTAACCCTCCCTGATATCTCTAAGCCCTTGCATCTGTATGTTCATGAGAAAAAGGACATTGCAAAAGGGGTTCTTACCCAAAATCTAGGGCCATGGAAAAGGCCTATTGCCTACATTTCAAAAAGGCTGGATCCAGTAGCGTCAGGATGGCCCCCTTGTTTACGAGCCATAGCAGCTACTTCACTTCTGGTGAAGGAAACAGACAAGCTTACCCCAGGGCAGACTCTAACTGTGACTGCCCCTCATGCAGTGGAAGCTCTATTGAGGGATGCCACAAATCACTGAATGTCAAATGCCTGCCTCACTCAATATCAAGCTCTACTCCTAGATAAAGACAGATTACCCTTCAGTAAATCCCTGGCCATCAATCCAGCAACTCTGCTGCCGGACAGCAATCCAGAGGAGCCAATTCATGACTGTTCAGAGATGCTGGATGCCATCCAAGGTACTCGACTAGACCTGACTGACATTCCTCTCACCGTCAGAGATGCAGACCTTTACACTGATGGCAGCAGCTATGTCCGGGATGGAATAAGGTATGCAGGGACAGCTGTAGTCACAGGTCAAAAAGAAGTTATTTGGGCCCAGGCTCTGCCCAGGGGCTCATCATCCCAGAAAGCAGAAATCATTGCTGTGACACAGGCATTGAGATGGGCAAAAGGAAAACGGGTGAATATTTACACAGACAGCTGTTATGCCTTTGCTACATCACATGTGCATGGACAAATATATAAACAAAGGAGACTTCTAACCTCAGATGGCATGACCATCAAAAATAAACAAGAAATTCTTGAACTACTGGAGGCAACTTGGTTACCAGACAAATTGGCTGTTATCCACTGCTGACCTGGACACCGCAAAGACGACAGTCCTCAGACCCAGGGTCACAACCTGGCAGATCAAACAGCTAGGGAAATAGCCCTTGGAGAGCCAAAATACCAAGCTATCCTAGAACTCTCCAATTATCCAAAATTTCCAGAAGAAATAAACTCATACTCCTCAATGGGGGCCCAGCAAAACTGTCATGGCTGGTGGACCCTCCCAGATAAAAAAATCTGCATACCTAAGCTACTAGGGAGAAAATGGTTAACTAATCTTCATCAAGCCATGCATTTATCCCCCAAGAAGATGTCAGAATTGATCTCACCCTATGTCTGGCTACCAGGGCATCGAGAGATATCTTGAAGATATCTCAAATCGGTGCATGACATGTGCACAGGTAAACGCTAAAAGGAACCAACTTCCAAAAGGAAACAGGAGTCAAGATACTGTACCTGGTGAATTTTGGGAACTAGACTTCACTGAAATTAAACCTGGACTATATGGACATAAATACTTGTTAGTCTTTGTTGATACTGTCTCAGGCTGGGTAGAGGCTTTTCCAACCCGGACGGAAACAGCACAAATAGTAGTTAAAAAGCTAATAACTGAGATTGTTCCTAGATTTGGCCTCCCTCTAATTTTGGGGTCTGACAATGGCCCGGCCTTCACGGCCAAATTATCTCGATTGATTTCAAAGGCCCTTAATATAAACTGGAAATTACGCTCTATGTATCATCCTCAAAGCTCAGGGAAAGTAGAAAGGATGAATAGAACATTGAAGGAAACACTGACTAAATTAATTCTTGAGACTGGTGGTAACTGGGTTGATCTCCTGCCTTTTGCCCTCCTGAGGGCCCGTTGTACTCCTTATCGGGAAAAATTTACCCCTTATGAAATAATTTATGGGCGACCACCGCCTGTGGTTCCCAGAATACATCTAGATCTGCTGGGAGACATTCCAGTCTCAGAGGCACTTAAAGGGTTACAACTAATCATGGATAAGATCTTTCCTCAGGTCCAGGCTGCTCAACCCATCGGACACAGACACCTGATCATTCATTCCAGCCTGGAGACGCTGTGCTGGTAAGACGGTTAAAAACCAACAGTCTTGAACCCAGGTGGAAAGGCCCTTACGTCGTGATTCCCCGCACTCCCACTGCCGTCAAAGTTGCTGGCATTCCTGCATGGATTCACCATTCACAGCTTAAGAAGGCACCTGCAGAACCCACTGGAGGAGAATCAAGCAACCAAAGGTGGAAAGTGGCTAAACGTGGACCCTTTAAAATTAAAATTTCTAAGGGTTAATGTCTTGTCATCAACCTCTCATTTTTCCTTGTTATTGTAGACATCATGCTGATGTTTCCACTTGTTGTCATATATATGTATTTTGGGGTTTAGCTATGCCAGTTTCAATGAACCTGGAACCCCTTCTGTAGCCCAGGTAGGACCTGCCATTGCAGGGTCCCCACTAATATTAAATTGCACTTACTCCTGTCAGGATGCAATAATTGGCCCTATCAGATGGTATAAAGATAACCAAGAAGTTTTTAGTCAGGTATTCAGGAAGGGACCATGGAAAAACCTCACAGATCAGTCCCAAAGAGGTGATGTAAACTTTGGAATCTATAAATACTTAGCTCACTCACAAGATTCAGGGCAATATTCCTGTGTTAAGCTTAAAAAGGGATCCCTGGTGGATACTGTCTATTCAAGTGCCACTTTAAATGTGGATGTTTCTGTGAGCCCCCTAGAGTCTGTAAATAACCAGAACTTCTGGCTGCAACTGGCTGTTGATACTATGAACAAAAGTTCCTTCTGCATACAAGAAGGAAGTTCGGTCCATCAATTGTTAGCTAATAATCTTATGGGCCTGTCTATAAAATATGATGACTATGTTAAGGTGACTGGGGATAGAGTTACACAGCAAAACTGGCCTGTGTCTCATACAGAGTCAGCCTTGCCGGCTTCACTAATTGTCCTCGATCCCACCAAATTGTTCTATTGAACAATATATCTCCCTACCCAATGGCAAACGACTTCCTACAGGATGGGTTTTTCTCTGTAATAAAACAACATTCCAAGTGTTGCCTACCAATTTCTCTGGAATCTGCTCTGTTGGGAGGAGCTTTCCTTTACTGCCATCCCTGGCATCTCCCCACCGAGTTATCCGAAGTGTGCCCCCCAATTGCAATGACAATGTAATCCTCCTGGACCCACTAGATGTTGCAATTGCAGCAGCTTTCATTCTACCAGTCCCAGGACTATTGGTAGGAATTCAAAGAGAAATCTCTAAATTAGCCTGTAGTTTTAGCAAAGCAGCTAATCTTACAGCACAAGTTTTAGCAGAGATTAATCAAGAGATGAAAGAACTCCGAACCTCAGTACTACAAAATAGAGCAGCTACTGACTTTCTGCTACTGAAACATCATTTGGGCTGCCAACAATTCCCAGGCATGTGCTGTTTTAATATTACTGACTATTCTAATGTTATTCAACAACAGATAGATGAAATGAAAAAGGAAATAAACAAGATTCAAATGGACAACTTTTGGCCAGACCTAAAAAGCTGGTTTCCATGGTTAACTTCTCTTGCAGGTCCTATAATTTGTATTCTTCTCCTATTACTTATTGTCCCATGCATTATTAACTATGTGCTCAGGTTTATAGGGCTACAACTCAATTCTGTTATGTACCACTGACAGTATTAACATATGTTGCTGACATTACTGGTTGCTCCCTATCAAAGATTTGAAAGGGACACATCAGAAAAGGGGGGAATGATATACCTAGCCTAGTTATCTCATTAGATCAGAAGCCAGCTGGTCACAAGTTATGAAGGATTCATGTCTGTTTTCTGTAAAAATATCAGGATGTCTGTAGGGCCTGGCCATTAGTTGATGTTGTAAAGCTGATGGAATGTCTGCCCGTGCCCTGAACTCACCCATGTCCGGTTTTCCCTGACCATATAACAACCCTTTCCTAAACCTTAGTGATGCCTCATAAATTCTGGCCTTCCCTGGCCGGATAATGACCCTCTCTGAGTCTCTAAGACCTCCATAATTCTGATGCCGGGACCAGCAAAAATGTAAACTTGTGTTATGCTCCTCAGAGTGTTGTTATCTGTAACCCCCCTTGTGTAATTTTTGGGCTATAAAACTGGGCCACAAAGAAGCCTCGGGGCTGTCTTGTTCCCGCCGTTTTGGGAGGGAGAAGCAGCCCGGCCGGTCGAAATAATAAGCTTGCTTTAATTTGATTTTAATTGGAGTCGGTGGTCTTTTCTTGCGTCCTGGTCTAACAGAACAAGGCATCTGAAGTCTGCTTTGTGAGCTGTGTTAAGCCTGGAGTTGTACTGCTGTCAGGCAGACCCCAGCCTCACACTCTCCAAATACCAGGCGGACTTTCATTGGGAACCCACACTGAGGTGCTGGTGGCCTCTTACCGCTGGGTGGACGGACTGTAGGCACCCGGCCTTCAGGAGCCCAGGGCAGCAGAGGGGCCCATGGGCTGCTGCCCAGTAGGGCAGGGAGGTATGTTGGGTCCCCTCACTGTGAGTGCACTGAGCAGACTGTGCCCTGGTGACCTCAGGTGCCGCACAGGGGGTCTGCACCCCGATCTGTAAGAGCAGGTTTAGGCCTTTGAGGACGTGCAACTGTTCTCCAAAGTGCACTCACATCTCTGAAGACAGAGGAAACCTCGTCCATGTCCGACGGCTTCTCATTTGTGCCTTCAGCCTGACCCCTGACCTGCTGTGATCTTG
The DNA here is from genome assembly GCF_048772815.1 of Callospermophilus lateralis. Taxonomy (NCBI): domain Eukaryota; kingdom Metazoa; phylum Chordata; class Mammalia; order Rodentia; family Sciuridae; genus Callospermophilus; species Callospermophilus lateralis. The sequence continues at coordinate 2,059,470 of NC_135307.1, forward strand.
AGGTTATGGGGACCCAAGGGTCCAGATGAGGGTGTTTGTGTCTCCAATCTCCTCAGATGGGCCTTTCAGACCCCAGGGCTGACAGTCTCCAGAGACTATGCCCTTTCTGGGCACAGAGGCACCATCCCAGCTGCTGGGAGGCTGAGGCAAGAGGAGCCCAAGTTCAAGGTCAGCCTGGGCAACTCAGCGAGAGCCTGTGCCAATAGAAAATAAGAAGGGCTGGGTGTATAGCCGGGTGGTGGACAACGACTTACCTACCACACACAGGACCTCTGGTTCACCACAAGTAACTCAAAAAGAAATGAGCAAAGAGCACCCCGTGCCCTCGCCTCTGGCCCTATGCAGCTCCACAGTCCTCTAGGGTCCTTCTACCCCCAAAGATTTTCAAGACCCCTCAGGTGCAATAGCTCCAAGGCCCCTGAAAGGCCCCTGCCACCTAAAACCAGCCCCAAAGGACTGTGTCCACCCCAGGGTGGGAACTGGACTGAGCTGGAGAGGGGCATGCCTCTGGTGCTGTGAGTGGACCCTGTCATGGCCTGTGCCCTTCACACTCTCGCCCACACACCTGCAGGCAAGGACTGTCATCCCCCAGAGGAGGAGGGGCACAAGGTCCCCAACACTTGGGCCCAGCTGGGCTGCAGGAAGCACAAGGTTGGGGAATCCCAGTGCAGGGGTGCGAGGAGTCCTGCCTCCTGCCCAGAGTGGGGTCTGCAACATCACCCACCTTCCCTGGACTCCAGCCAGGACGGAAGCTCTCAGGCAGGATCAGCTCTGCCTTGAACCATCCCTGCCTTCAGCAGCAAACGGAAAACATCCACCACCAAGATGGCGGCAAGGTGGACGCTGTCTGAAACGGCCCCTCCCCGGGATCCCACACAGTCCAGAGCGGCGGACTCATCCATTTCTGTCTTCTGCGTCACTCAGTGAACACCTTCTCCAGGCTCACTCTCCCTGCCCTCTCAGCAACCAGTCCTGGGCCCCGTACTGAGAGCACCCTGCCTCGGCTCTTGGGATCTGCTCTCCTGGCGGCAGTGGGGCCCCTGAACCCCAGAAGGACAGATTTGGCCTCCGCCCCTTGCCAATCGGACTCTCAGAGTCCTTACAGCTGCTCCTAGAAGAACCAGAGACCCTGCAGAAGGACCAGGAGTGAGAAGACTGCCCAGTGCTATGGTGAGATTGCAATAAATCACCAAGTCGATCTTAAAGCAGGAGACAGAACCTTTGTTGGCCAGCTGGGGGTCTGCATGCACCAGCTGGCAGGCCAAGGGAGGGCTGCCAGTCTACACCCTTCGCCCTCCTTCCGGGGTTAGAGGACACCTTTATAGTCCAAAACCACATGAATCATAAGTAGCTGCTGCTATGATTCAAAACCATAAGCAAACATCATGAGATCTAAAATCATAAGCAGAAGGGGGAGTGGGCCAAAACGTCCCTAGTTTAGCACAAGTTAAAGAATGGTTACCAGCGTCTGGACAATTAAACTCCAACAGGGTCTATTGTCCAAGAAAAATGGGAACCAAAGAGAGAACAATTTTACATTGTATAAGAATTGTCATTTTATGTCACCAAACATGCTGTGCTAAGCAACTGTAGCTGGGTACAGAGGGAGGTGTTCCCATGGGAGAAGAATCTCTTACATGACGTGGAGCCTCAGGGTAAAATGGAGTTTGGTCACTGTCCATATAGCCTGGCCCATAACAGCAGGAGGAGGGCTCTGCTGGATTTATTAATCCAAATCACCTGGGCAGAAACAGACTGTGTGTGTGTTGCTGAAGGAGGTCATCTGACAAAATCCCTGGGTAAGTTCCTGGTGTCATGTGGGAACTGGATGGAAGACTGGAGGCTACTTCCACCCTCCCCACGTCATCTCTGAAGATCTGGCTGGTCAAAGTAGGTGGCACTGACAGATGGAGAGAGATTCTTCTGTAGGATTCGCTGGGCCTGAGCTCTCTTTGTGGGCTTGCTGGAGCTGCAGGTACCTGAAACACTGAATGTGTGATGACATTTACTATTAAAAAAGGGTCCAAGTCTGGAAAGTTGGAACGTCTGCACTACATAGCCTGTTCTGTGGCCTTTATCATTTTTATGCAAAGTTGTTTCTTTTTCTATTTCTGAGAAAAGCAAAGCCTGGTGTGAAGTGGAGAAAATACTGGAATGAAGCAACAGTGTCAGGGAGGTCAGGGAGAAGGAAAGCCACGGAGTTCCAGACTGGCTTTGCTGATGAAGCTGTCTGGGCAGGCAAATTGTCTGCACCTCTCAGAAAGTGTGCTGCAGAGCTCAGGAGGCAGGCGTGGGATGCAGGGGTGGAGGCCATGGCCCTTTTGACTCAGCACACCCTCCTGCCCCACAGGGCAGAGGCCAGGCAGCAGTCTAGCAAGCAACAGAGACACTGGACAAGCATCTCAGGTTGCAGGAACGCACCCAAGTCCTGGCTGTCCTGATGCATCTTAATGTCAGCTACTTTCCCCCAAAAAGTGCCAAAGGGGATCTGGGGGATAGCTAATTGTGCCCAGAGCAGAAGAAGGCCAGGTGGGGAGTTCACACTGCCCACTGCACAACCTCCTCAGAGGACCCCTCCCAGCCCCCGTGTGTCGCCCTTCCATGGCTATGTTTCCAAATGCTGGGCTTGCTGCTCAGGCACAGCCGATGACTGCTGTGCCTCCATCAGGCTGGATGAACTCTGCTCTTGCCGCAGCATTTGAGGAAAAGTATCCATCCACAGGATTGCCCAAGGGAGACCCTGCACACCGACTTACACATGTGTGTTTGGGGAAAGGAAGGTCCTAACATGAGTTCCTCACCTTGGGGTCCAAATTAGATGGAGTGGACTTCATGGCCTCCCAAGGGATGAGACCACAGACACAGGTCCCTAGAAGACTGCACCCCGTGGTTAAAGAAATGAGACAAGGAGAGAGATCACAGGCCCTGGAGCCAGCCTGGATCGAGCCCCGGCCCAGCAGGCAGCAAGGGTCTGGGATCCATCCTGACGTCGGGGGCTGGTGTGCAAGAACCCCCCTGCAGGAGCAACACCTCACAAGGAGCACCCCGTTGAGGGCCTCCTGTTCTTCAGTGATGAAGCCCCATCATGCCAGGGTACAGGATGCCGTGATCGCCCCCCAAGGAGAGAGTGAGGGGAACAGGCCAGGGCAGCAGAGCCACTGCCCACAGGTCTCAGTCTGTCAAACTGTAGGAGAGAAGTGGAATCTCCCGGGATGCCGACCTCGCTGAAATAGTACCTGCTGGGACTTCAGGAGTGGAGCTTGGAACAGCTGCAGCCACAGGAGGTCAGGCCAAGTGCAGCAGATGGTGGGTCCACTGCTGGGCGGCCTCAGCTGTCCTCTCCAGGGCTCCAGAATCTCCTGAGGTGCAAGAACACAGCACAGAGCCACAGGCGCTGGGGCGCGACCCCATGCACAGGGAGGGCTCCGATGGGCAATGCCCTGGGATGGTGGAAGTGTGTCTTTGACACTGCACCTGGGACCTGGAGCGGCTGTTCATCTCAGCTGGTTGCCCTGACTTCAGTACGTAGCTGCTAGACCCACTTTGGATAAAGCAGGCACTGCCGTGACGCTCACCCAGGATTCAGTTGTTAAGCCCAAACCACCTGCCAACTCTTCAACCAAACCCCATAGCTGCCTTCCCTGTTCCTCCCTGTCTCCTCACAGCTCTGTGTGTGCAAGGTGAGGGAGGAGGGACACAGTGGCGGAGGCCATGACCACAGGTGGGACCTGCTATGTGCCCGGGGCAGGCTCCTGGGTGCAGCTGGGCAGTGACCTGGAGAGAGGGGACTCAGCCCCACAGGGAGCACGTCCTGGCCCTGCTAAGGACGGCTTTGAGGATAACGGAGGGGAGATGAGGAAGCACGGAGCGGCTGGAGCTCCCAGGCCCAAACACCACAGCCCGAGGACAGGCGGCCATGGGCATTTGACAGCTGAGCTCCGCTCAACCTTCCCCTTTATCTTCACTGATGACACCATCATAAGTACAGGGAGAGGCACAGAGCTGGGCAGGGAGGGGTGTACTTGGAGGAAGCTCAGGGCAGCGCGTCCAGATGTGCTGGAGGAAGGAGGAAGTCCTTCTCCAACACCCGAGGGAGCAGGGTGGTTTGAAGGTGCCCTTCACCGGGGCCTGGAACTCGTCTTCCCTGGGAGGTGCGAGGCCTCATTTCTGAGGTCTGTGGGTGGGGCGGGATCGGCACCTACAGTGCAGGGGAGATTCTGCGCTGTGCGTTTTCCCTTTCTCTCTTTATTTAAAGGGTGCTGACACAGAGCGCTTCAGATGCCCTCCACAGCAGCCTGCTCTCCCAGGAGCCTGGCCCTGCTGCTCCGAGGCTCTCGGTTACCTCCACCCTGAGTTCAAGGGGATGTGGACCCAGCATGGAGAGGAGGAGTGAGGTTTGGACAGTGCCCCACGAGGGCCAGAGGCTGGCTGCTCCCCTCCACTGGCCTTTCTGGTTGATTTCTGTGGAAGGCAGTGTCCACCCAGAGCTCCATCTTCCACCAAGGGCAATCTGCACTCAGCTTGGGCCTGGTGGGCATTGGAGGCTACCTCCCTGGCTCCCCCAGCCCCCAGCCGTCCCCCACTGCCGCTGTGGAGCAGGCCGCTTCGGCTGGAGGCAGGCCTCAATTCCCTGAGCTCCCTTTGGGTCTAGAGGAGAGGCCACCTAGAGAGTCAGTGCTCAGCACCCTGAGAAAGAGAGGAAGTGTTGGAATACCGTGGACATGACAACTCCCACTGGCCCCAGGGCCTGCAGCCTCGGGTCTCCTGCAGCCAGAGGCTCAGGCTCAGCTTGGAGACCTAACCAGCACCCAAAGATGTGGAAGACACTCACGTGTGGTGTGGAAATGTTTATTTCAGAGTGCTGATCGGTGATCTCTCAAGGTCAACTTGTGCCAGGAGGAGGAGGACTGTGCGTCTCTCTCTCTGCCTCTTCTTCATGGATGTCACTTTGGGTGCTCTGTATTCCACAGGGGTCAGGAGGCTGGCTGGCTGTCTGTTATTAAGCTTCTTCTCCTCCTGCTGCTTCTCCTGCTGCTGCTTCTTCTCCTCCTGCTGCTGCTTCTTCCTCTTTGACAGTCTTGATAGTCTTTGCATTCAATGCATATGCAATGAGCAGTGCCGCGATGAAGACATAGAAACGGCCATACAGCAGTCTCAAGTAGATGATCAGTTCTGGGTTCCGGTCTACCGTCCGCACTCTCTTTGGAAGCTGCCCACTCTCCACACTCCCACCATGACCTAATTTGTCACAATTAGGAGGCTCCCAGCCTACGTGACAGTGACAGTGCCTGTGATTGTTGCAGACCCCTTTATAATTGCACTTTTCAGGGAGACAGTCATAATCCAGTGCATTTATTGATGTGTTACATGAACTGCCAATGCACATCTTCCCCATGCCACACGGGGTTCCTGTCCTCACTTTTCCAGCATCAGTGGTCCCTGTTGAACGGTGTTCATCCAGTCCAAAGCAGTAGGCCCCGTCGATGTAAGACTGGTGGAACGAAACGTGCTCCTGTAATACAGGGAGGCGGGTGACGTTATTACACTGCAGCCTTCCGCACATCTTGTCAGCTCCAGTACAGGGAGTGTACACCATCTGATTCTCTGATCTCCCACAGTGTCCAAATCGGTGCGTTGCCAAGTTTATAGAGTAACAAGCATCCTCAGCGTTCATAGCAGATTCACCAAAGATCTCCTTGCAGTGCATGGTGCGGTCGGTACAGTTGCCATTGTAACAGTAGCCGTCTTGACTGCATGGAGTTCCATCTTGCAGGTAAGTATCTTCAGGGCAGTTGCTGTCACTTCCAGAGCAGTGCTCTGGGAGATCACACACGTTTTGGACAGTTCTGCAAAGTGTCATCATGGGGCTGTGGGTGCAGTTGGCACAGCAGGCTCCTCGATCACAAGAGCTTCCCACTGTAAATGTACACTCGGTGTTGCAACAGCCACTGGTGTAACACTCCTTCAGGGGCCCACAGTCACACTGCTCCTGGCCTTCCACTACGTAATTCCCACAGCGGTTCATTGTTATGCTGCTATTATGAAGAACCCGCTCAGAGCGGTAATAGCACGTATTAAGTGCAGGATTACTAACTATATGCTGTACATGGGTGAAGGAACAATTACTGAATGCATCTGTTATCCCAGGCCACCTGAACATAATACATGTGTTCCTTCTCTGGCAAACACAGTGGCTTCCATCATACAGCATTCCAATCATTCTCCCCTGATGGTTGGCAGCAATGATAGCTAACAATATCGCAGGCCTGTATAGTGCAGCGACAAAGGTGATGGATCCTCTATTGCACATACTATATGGAACTGGTTCAAATGCAGATTCATGTGGGTTTTCTTTAAGTACTAGTGTGCAGGAGGCAGGTCTAAATGGCCAGTAGAATATATCCTCGTAATGTTTGTGTATAGGCATCCCTGACGAATACCATTCACCACTAGGAAATGAAACAGGATCACGGTCGGAATATACAACCACCATAGAAATATAGAACCTGAACTCAACTCCCCTCATAAGGGTGTCGACTATGTTAAACATGTGTATTAGGAACTCAGAACACTTGCTGACATTGTCGTATCTGCCATACATGGAGCGGGAACACTGCACGATCCCCTTCAGGGCAGCTTCATGGGCACTATACATCATGCTAGAAATCCGAGGCTCTGCACTGTAGTTCACTCCAGGGTTCAGGGGGCTTGGGACGTCCTTGTGGTCCAGACCGTACATTGGTCCCATGGCGTTTTTATCGGCCACCAACTGTGAAACGATGTGTTCAAACCTGTTTGAAGCCCTGAGAGGTGAGATTTCATACGTGAGGTCATCCAACATCATGACACCTTCCATGCCCCCAGAGCACGTCTCAACAGTGACCGTGGACAGAGGGATGTCCTCCAGGTAGCCAAGGAAGTAACAGTCTTCAGGGAAGTAGGGGTAATCCATCTGCAGGGCTCCTTGGTCATCCTGAGTGGCCAACACCATGTGTCTGGGCCACAGAAGACGTTTTCTCCAAAGATGGATGACATGTCTCTGGCCCCCGAAACGCAGGCTGTAGGAAATATGTCCTGGAAAATGAAGACTCTTGCCACTTTGGACCTCCTTCTTAGGAACCACCACCTCCGAGGAGCTGTAGCGCCATGAGGGGTGGCCTTGAAAACACAGGACTGGAGCCCAGAGTGCCCAGATCCCAAGCAGCAAGAAGGCAGCCCTGAGAGGGACTGGTCCCTCTACCGGCCACATGCCCCAGCCCCTGGATATCTAGGGAGCGGAGAAGGAAAGTGTCCTCAGTGAAGCCAGGTCTGGACCCTTTGCTGGGGTGCTTCCCTCCTGAGGAGACAGGAGGGAGGACAATGGGCCCCCGGAGGTTACCTGGACAACCTGAGGGGCTAGTGAGAGTCACAGGGTGTGGTCGGGCCTGCACATGATGTCAGTTGGGAGGCCGGGGGCCTGTGCAGGAAGAGGCAGATTCAGCAAAGCTGCCCGATTTTCTCCCGCTCTCTGGATGTACATACTGGCCTCAGGTCCATGACTGCTGCAAGAACTGCCACTGTACTCTGGGCCAGCGACGATGGGTCAAGGCTTTCTTGAGTCTGGGCCACATTTCAGTTATTTGGCAGCTGGAGTGAGGCATCAGTATCATCCTAAAAGTTCTCAAAATGTTTTTTCTCTTCTTTTACACAAAAATGTCTTGTTTTGGCTTGTGGTTAAGGTCATTTTGGACAAGTTGGTACTTTGGTTTTGGTGGGAACTTTGCTTGCTGTCTCCAAATCAACAGCTGATATAGAGTCAGTTTTTCCCCAGTACTGTGTAAAAACTCCTCTCGGAACTCTGTCTGAAGAGCCCTGAATTATGGGGGTTTTTTCCTCCTGCTTTTGGGAACCAAATCAAGTCCTGACCCGACCTGAGCTCCAGCGTGGTTCCTGCGGATCCTGGTGTGCTCCTTTCCAGGCCCTGGGGTCCTGTCCTTGGGTACACCTGCTGGTCAGTTGAGAGCAGAGGACACCAGGGGGTTCTGTTGGTGAGTGTCGCAGGACAAACACTTCATCCCTGGTCACTTGGCGGGTCACAACTCCAAACAAAGATGTCCTTGTCTTCCAGACTGAACATTCTGTTTGCAAACACACTCTGCCCTTGCAGCCAGCCTGTTCCGACCCAGTGGGATTGCCAGGCCCGCTGGGTCGGCTCCCTTGGGGTCGGCTCCCTTGGGGTCGGCTCCCTTGGGGTCGGCTCCCTTGGGGTCTTTATGCTTCTGCCTCATGAGCAAACAGCTTGTGCTGGGACTCGCACCTCCTGGCTGCTCCCAGGGACTGTATTGTGGGTTTCTTCCAAGGAGCCCACTTGGAGGGCAGACTGAAGTGCTCTAGACCCTCTTCTCCTCTGAGAACTCGGGACGCTGTGGGCATGGCGCAGATGCCTCTCCACCTCCCCTCTGCTCGGTGTCAGAAGGCGGAAAGCGTGCTGCGTCCTGGCAGCCCGCGGAGCAGAAGGAGGCCTGGCTGGGCCTGGACACAAGAGCCGCATCCTGGAGAGCCAGGCACCATAGTGGGACCAGGTGCCAGTCAGCTTGGGGGCAGCTTTCTGGTGCCAGGTTGGGACCCAGACGCCCTCAGAGCCACCTTCTCAGCACTCCGCACAGCGACAGATTCTCCTAAAGGCAAGGTCTCGCTGCTCAAGAGGAGCTTCCAAGAGAAACTGAGGCAGGACTGCTCGGCCTCGCCTTCCTGGTTTGTTTGTTTTTCCAGTTATGTTCATTCTGAATAGAGCAGGGAGTGTCCCTGCCCTGGACTCCCCTCTCTCTCCCTCTTTCTCTCTCTCCCTCTCTCTCCCCTTTCTCTACCCCTCTTTCCCACCCTCTCCCCTCCCTCTCTCTCCCTCTCTCTTTCCCTCCCTCCCTCTCTCTCCCTCTCTTTCCTCCCACCCTCTTCCCTCCCTCTCCCTTCCTCCCTCTCTCTCCTCCCCCTCCCTCTCCCTCCCTCCCTCTCTCTCCTCCCCCTCCCTCCCTCTCTCACCCTCTCTCTCCTCCCACCCTCTCCTCCTCCCTCTCTGTCTCTCCCCTTTCCTCTCCCTCCCTCCCTCTCCCTCCCTCTCTCTCCTTGTCTCTCCAGCTCTCTCCCCTCTCCCTCCCTCCCTCTCTCTCCCTCTCTCTTTCCCTCCCTCCCTCTCTTTCCCTCTCTTTCCTCCCACCCTCTTCCCTCCCTCTCCCTTCCTCCCTCTCCCTCCTCCCCCTCCCTCTCCCTCCCTCCCTCTCTCTCCTTCCCCTCCCTCCCTCTCTCACCCTCTCTCTCCTCCCACCCTCTCCTCCTCCCTCTCTGTCTCTCCCCTTTCCTCTCCCTCCCTCCCTCTCCCTCCCTCTCTCTCCTTGTCTCTCCAGCTTTCTCCCCTCTCCCTCCCTCCCTCTCTCTCCCTCTCTCTTTCCCTCCCTCCCTCTCTCTCCCTCTCTCTTTCCCTCCCTCCCTCTCTTTCCCTCTCTTTCCTCCCACCCTCTCCCCTCCTTCTCCCTCCCGCCCTCTCTCTCCCTCTTTCTCCTCCCACCCTCTCCTCCTCCCTCTCTCTTCCTCTCCCTCTCTCTCCCCCTCCCTCTCCCTCCCTCCTTCTCCCTCCCCCCTCCCTCTCCCTCCCTCCCTCTCTCTCCTCCCCCTCCCTCCCTCTCTCACCCTCTCTCTTCTCCCACCCTCTCCTCCTCCCTCTCTCTCCCTCCCTCTCTGTCTCTCCCCTTTCCTCTCCCTCCCTCTCCCTCCCTCTCTCTCCTTCTCTCTCCAGCTCCCTCCCCTCTCCCTCTCTCTCTCCCTCTCCCCCACTTTCCCTCCCTCTCCCTCCATCCCTCCCTCTCTCTCTCTTCTCCTCTCCTTATTTTGGACTAGCTTCTGCATCTCAGAGAAGACATTTGATCTCTGACTTTCTGGCTCTGGCTCATGTCCTTGGCATGTTGGTCTCCATTTCCATCTGCTGACCAGCCCTGGCCATGTGTCAACCTTCTCTGTGGTGGTCTGGAGGGGGGCTGCACCCTTTGTGGCACTGTGACCTGGGACTCAAGCAGTGGGAGTGCTGTTTCTCTGACTTATTAGAAGGACCTTGACCACTGGGCCAAGCAGGGCCCCTGGCCAACACCCACACAGGACCCCAGGCCATCATTCCGTGAGGACCCTCATCTACTAAGGTGGGGCTCCCCTAGTCACCTCCATCTTGGGACACTTCAACCGCTGTCATAGTCCCCTTCACATTGAAGCCTGCACCTGGAGACACCAGACAGGGTCTGGAGACAGCCAACTGCCACAGCACTGCAGGCCAGAGAGCTACTCTCCAAACACGCTGCCCAACACCACCCAGTCTGCCCCGAAGCCCCATCTCTGAAGTGGCCACCTTCATCTTGGGACATCTTTGTTGCCATCTTGGGTTGTCCTCGCTACCACCATCACCATCTTTAGTTGGATGTGCAGGCCCCAGAGCTCAGCCCACAGGACTTCCGGAAAGAGAGGTTCCTGACTGAGAAGTAGAAACAGAGGGGTGTCAGAAATACAGTTTAGAGGCCAAATTAGAGACCAGGAATTGTGGGGTCTACAGGTGACAAACAGGGATAAGACCAGGTGCCACATCACACAAGTGGGCCCCAAAGGAGATGCTTGGAGGACGGCAAGTGCTATGCCCCACCTCCAGGAGCTCTGCCCCCAAGGCCAAGCCTCCCACCCTAATAACCAGCACCATCCTGAGGGTGGAGGCACCAGCAAGCAGCAAGGACCCCACCCACTGGATGAGAAGGGAAGCGGGGAGGAGGCTGGACTCCAGCAGGAACGACCCTCTAATTGTCCATCAGGATTTTTCTTCTTTTCTTTTATTCCTCTCTCTTCTCCCACCCTCAATCCCCAACATTTGTGAAACCAAGTGCTTTTCATACATTAGGCTACTGAGGACTGGGATGTCTGAACACTATATTGCAGTTGTGTTGTGGACACTTTGATCTTTTATTTTCCCATTTTTTCTTAATAATTTTGTGTGTTGTACTCTCTCCACATTCTTCCCACTCACCTGTCTCCTTAAAGTTTTTCTCTCTCTCTTCTCCTGCTACCAGCCAATTTCTTTTGATTCCTCTTTCACGCTTCCTAAGATCTAATAACTCTGTGTCCTCACCCCTACCTCCTTAACATCTCACCCTATAAACCCCACTCCTGGTTCTCTTTGTCCACCATCAGACACTGTGGACCCCTTTGGAGCTGGGGTTGTGCTCAGTGGTAGGTAGAGTGCTCTCAGAACACGCATGAGGCACTGGGTTCGAGTCTCAGAACCACATAAATGTAAAATAAAGACATTGTATCCGCCTAAAACTAAAAATGTTAAATTAAATTAAATTAAAAAAGAAACTGTAGACCCCTTTGCAAATCTACTGTTAATGTTGTAGATAATAATCTAACTCACCATGCTGTCTGTTGCAACAAAACTGTAAACAATCTAATGGGAGCTATTTGGTTTAAGGCTACATATTGTTCACATTAGGATCTGTTGATATTGATCTCCCTCTTAAAGGAGATGTATTGTGTGGTTGTGATTGGCAGCTGCCCATTTCTTGGAGGATTCAAGGAGATTCTCTCAACAACCCATGTCCCACACATTTTGCAAAGTTCTCAGGACGTCAGCTTAGGCAATTCTGCATCTTATATAGGAAAGGAAAGACCTAGTTTCCTCTGCATTATGGAAGAGAAGCAAGTTGAACTAGTGCATGTTCAGGTGGGTACATCATGCATGGTACACAAATATAATGCATCTGCATACATACAGACATGCACAGAATGATATCAACCAAACATGTCCCCATCTCAGTTGTCTATATCTCTCCCTGTGCTTCCAAATTCTTCACCAGACAGAGGACTACAGAGACCGTTTCAGAAGAATGTGCAAAGCCTCCTGATATACCAGCAGTCATTGGGAAATGAAAATCAAAATTACAATGCAATAACACCGCAGAAACTTCTGGGTGACTATCATCAAAACTTTAAGTTAACGAAGATTGGCTAAGATGCATATAGTTTGCAATCCTGTGCCTTATTGGTGGAATATGGAATAGTGCAGCCACTGTGGAAAAACAACTTGTGCTTCCTCGGAAAGTTGAACATATTATTGCAATATGGCCCCCAAACTTCATTCTAGTATGCACACAAACAAATTTGAAGCAGGCCAATTGCTCTCTCCAAGAGTAACTGAGGCCACATACTGGGAAATAACATGGTCTTATCAGCAAGTGGTGCTGGATCAAATGCAAACACACACAACAGGCACAGGCTCCACGAGCTCCTCCAGAATTAGCTCAAAATGCATCTTAGACCTAAATGCAAAATGCAAACCTATACAATTTGCAGAGAAAATGAATGAGGAAGAAAATCTAGGTTCCTCTTAGTGTCCTATAAGATTCAGATTTAACCACAATGGACAATTCACAAAGGAAAAATCTGATAAGTGGAACTTTAAAGAATTAAAATCTCCTGTGTGTAAGACTGCTGCAGAAATGGAAAGACAAGAGGACTGTATTGGACAAAGCACCTGTGTCCAAAGTTACAAATGACTCTTGAAAAATCCATATTAAGAAACTGAACAACCCAAATGAAATGTAGGAAGAATGTCCAAAGACACACGCCAGAGAAGATACATGGGGAGAGATGGCCTGCAACGCGTGCTTCCCACCCTGCGTCACCTGGGAACAGCAAATTAAAGGACAACAAGAACCCACAACACACCTACTGAAAGGACTCCAACCCCAAATCGAAAATGCCACACAGGCAGCGTGCCAACCAGAGCCAACGTTCCCTTGTGGCCAGTGGGACCCACACTGAAAAGCTGCTGGAGAGTTTCTTACAAAGCCACGAACTCTAGACGTGTGTCAAACAGATTTCCAAACGACGGGAATAGGGGGACGGGAAGGGTCAGTCAGAGAGTGGCCGATGGAGCTGGAGAGGAGCAGGAGGCCCTGGCCGGGTGACTGTGGAGCAGGCACCATACTGTGTGCTCCGAGCAGCTGGAGAAGGGACGTGGAATGTCCACCCCAGTGAAATGATCATCTTTCCAGCACGTGGGTATGTTTCCCATGAATCGGACCCTGTGCAATGCATACAGGAACGCTGCATGGTACCCCATGGCTATGTGCAATTTTTACGTGTCTAAGTATTCATTAAAAGTAGATTAAAAAACAAAATCGGGGGCTGGGGTTGTGGCTCAGCAGTAGAGCCCTTGCCTAGCACGTGTGAGGCTCCAGGTTTGATCCTCAGCACCACATAAAAATAAACAAACAAAATAAAGGTGTTGTGTCCATCTACAATTAATTTTTTTTTCTAAAGTCAAATAAAACAAAAACGTGGGGCTGGGGTTGAGGATCAGTGGTGGAGCACTTGCATAGCGTGTGTGAGGCACTGGGTTCAATTCCCAGCACTGCATATAAATAAATAAATAAATAGCCCATTGACCACTAAATATATATATTGTATATTAATTATATATATTATTTATGTAAAAGAAAAAACAAAGTAACATGTACCAGCAAAATCCGGCATGAGATGTTCACACCATGCATGCACAACCCACCCCCCACAGACAAGTGAAGGCCCTCATCCGTGAAGGGGCCATCAAGACGGTCCAGCCATGCAGGACAGCGGTCTTTCTCATCACTTCCTGTCTTTAAGAAAAAGAAAAGGGGTGTGTTCTGCTCTCTGATGTCTGGATGGTGGGCCTGGGCTATGGAAATGCCGTGGAGCCTTCTTCCCCGCGGTGCCTTCTCTTCAGCACCATGCTGCTCTTTCACGTGGAATGGCCAACGTTTTTGCTTGGAGAAAATGAGGAGACAGGTTCACTCCTGTTGTCTCTGCTTCCTGCCAGTTTCCTGCTCTTTGTTCTTGAGTTGGTTTGGGAGCATCTCCCAGACCTGGTGATGGTGTGTCCACAGTGGGGAGCGAGGCCCAGGGCCCAGGGCAGGCTCTGCCTGAGGTCAGCACTTCAGCTGCGGACCTCCTGAAGGGAGCTGCCCACCGGACCCACTAGGCGGTACAGTCCTGGCCTTTAATTCTCAGGCCGGTCTGTTGGAGTAGCTGCTGTTTCCCATTTCTCGCCAGCCCAGGGCTGGGCTGCACCTCCTGGGCTCTCTGTAGGGCAAGCAGAGTGGGAGGGGTACTGTCCAGGGTAGGGAGTCATGGTCACCCTCCTGCTCGTGGGTGTCCTCTCAACCTTCAGCAGAACCTCATGAACGCTAATCCCAGCCCAGTGCCACCACGTCCTCAGACCCTTCTCAGACATGACATGTCTGTGACCAAGCTCCTGCCGAGAAGTCCATGTGGGTAGGGTCATTTTCCTGTATCAATGCCAAGACACTAACCTCTTTTGTGGATGGACACACTACCAGGGAAATCACTAAGAATCTTTCCCATGACCCATCTCTGATTAGCACAGAGCATAACGTCCCATGCCTGTGGCCAAGGTCTGGAGTCTGCACCAGAGCCCTACACCCTCCTGCACAGAGAGTATTTCCAGACATTAAATCTGCAGGCACAACCTGACAGCTTCACATAACACCCCGAGAGAAAACTCGGATATTTTACGTACATGCTCACTGACCGCAGCACCATTGCGTCCATAGTCAGAACAAAGGACAGCTTGGCCAGGGCGGAGAGCCGGTTCACCAGGGCCAGGTGCAGCAGCTCCCACCCGGCAGCCCAGGTTACTAGGAAGCAGGGACAGTCACCTGGCCCAGCCTCTTCCACCCCCAAGGGCACACACTCCAATCATGCTGGGCACTGACAGAGAAAGTCCCCATCCCAGGCCAGGCCACTGTAGGGACCTTCACCAGGCACACACCAGGCAGATGCTGTGGGCCCTCCTCTGCCGCTGGCTGCTGGCCTGGGTGTGGAGATCCTGGACTAACTTACCATGGCTCTCTGTCTCCTGTGTCCTGTCTGAGTTGACCCTGCAGGAGCTGGGCCCAGCTCTGGAAAAGTCCTCCCAGATTTTGTGCCTCACTGACCCCGTGTCCAGAGCCTCACTCTCTAGCAGGAAGTACCGGAATTGGATCTGCCAACATCCTGGGAAAACACTGGAGTGGGTGGGGTGCCGGACAGGGGCCAAGAGGAAACCTGGCTTTCCAGGGCCACCTCACCTTCGCTGCCCACACGTCCGGGAACACTTCTCCACCACAGTGGAGCACTATGCATCACTGTGTGACAGGCATCGCAAGGGCTGTGAATGGCACTGTGAGCCCAGACGCGGGCCTCCCTGCCGGGCTCCCAGGGCCAGCAGGGGCCCCCAGGCCAAGCAGCCAACACTCAGGACAGTGGGAGGTGCTCAGGAGCCCTCTACACTTAGGAACGTGGCCCCAGCCATAGGGTGCCCTTTCAGGGACAGTGACTGCGCTCCCGTCCATCAGGCCTCCTCCTGCCCTGTGGTGGGGTCAGTCAGTTTGCACTGTGGTGACCCAAGGCTCAACAGGAACAACCTGCAGGAGGAACTTCTACTTTGGCTCACAGTTGTAGAGGTCTGGTTCCACAGTCAGCCCGCTCCATTGCCCTGGGCCTGCGATGAGAACAACAGGGGAGAAGGTGTGGCTCAGAGACTGTTCCGCTCACAACAGCCAGGACGCAGAGAGAGAGAACTGGGAGGGTCAGGGACAGTTATCATTCCCAGGGCATGTCCCCAGTGACCTGACTTCTCCAGCCAAACCCACTGCCTAGAGCCATCACCTCACAGCCCATTCAATTTGCTAATCCATCTGAGGACTTGTGCCCTGGAATGTCACAGCCCGCACAACCTGTGTGTCCTAAAGCCCCACCTCTGAGATTTATTCAGCTGTGGACCACTCGTCTGATCATGGAACCATTGTGAGGGCATCCCAGATACAAGGCACGTGTTTTACCACTGCCCTGCAAACTAAAGCACACGTCACAGTGTGAGATGTCGTCTCAACCTCCCAGAGAGTCCCCAAAAGTCTTAACCATCTCAGCATAGCTCAAAGTCCAGGCCCAGTCTCCTCCAAGACTCAGGTCCTCACAGAACTCAAAGCAAGTTAGGTGCTTTCAAAAGACGATTGCATTACATTTGGACAAAACAGGATCAGGGAAGGAAGAACATTAGGGAGGGGGATGTGGATTGCGGATCATATTTGTAGTGATTACCAATAGTTCTGTTTCTCTTCTTCTTCCAAACACAGGAAAGCATCCCTTCTTAATCCCATCAAACTAAGCGTGGTGTTGTGACTTCTTTGGCCACTAAACTAAGAGCAGGAATGACCTGGCTTCCTTTTGGTTGGAAGCCCTTCAATACAGTCTGCCGTTTCCTCTATGTTTTCCCTTGGTTTGAGATGGTGATGTCATTCACAGTTAACTCTTTGTCCCCCTGTGGCCCTGAGTGACTAGATGGTCATACCCTCATCTCACCTGTTTCGGATGGGCAGTGAGAGTAAGAAGTAAACATGTGTCGTTCTAGATCACTAAGATTTTGAAGATGTTTGTCACTGCATCTGACTCAACCTAATGCAGCTAATTTGGTTGGGTTGGAAGCAGAGATGCCTGCTTATAATAGGGAGAGGTTGGAGCAAGGCCAGGTGGAGACCAGATCTGAACAACTGGAATTCTCAGACCCTGCACAATGGTCTGCACAGAGCAGGCCAGTGAAATGGAATCCAATGGAAATAAATAAATGTTCTTTTTATGCCCCCATGGAAAAAAAATAGACAATTGCCCAGAGAAAGCATTCCTGTTCCAATAGGGAAAAACAGGGCATAGAAATAAGAAATGCAACTAAACGGACCAAAACCCAACTGGGCTTACATGAAGGCCTGTAGCTCCACGTCCAGCACCCTGGACTTGGGTTGCTCGGACACCAGCCAAAGGGCCTGGGTAGCCCGACCCCTGTGGCTTGGCCTGCTGTGGCTCACGTGGCCTGTCTCTGGTTGGCTGTGCTTGACTCCTGCAGCCACGTTCTTGGCTCCCTGCATCTCCACCTGCAATCTCGGCTTCGGAGGTTCCACGAGCACTTCCCTTTTGAAGTCTGCCTACAACATGGTGACGCCTCTCTGGCCTGCACCTCTTTTACTTCCTAGGCTCTCCATTGAAGGTTCAGCTTTGCTCCTCAGAGGCGTGGACTGCCCTGTCAGAGGCTGCCCAAAGGAAGTCTGGCCCTGCCACATCTTGCCTGGCCCCAGGCTTCCCTTTGAAATCTCCGTGCAAGTTCCCATGGCCCATAACTTCAACAGTTTTCATTCCTGCCTGCAAAACCCACACCCCAGGCGTGAGGCCAGGACCTGCTGCCAGCAGGCTCAGTAGCCAGGCCTCTTGGACCACGGCTGGGGTGGCCTGGTCGGCTGAGCATGGGGAAACA
Source organism: Callospermophilus lateralis (assembly GCF_048772815.1). Taxonomy (NCBI): domain Eukaryota; kingdom Metazoa; phylum Chordata; class Mammalia; order Rodentia; family Sciuridae; genus Callospermophilus; species Callospermophilus lateralis. The sequence goes on from NC_135307.1 coordinate 2,076,820, forward strand.
GGCCTGGGGAATCAGCTTCCTGGGAGCTCAAGTGAGTTCCCACTTTTACACCCAGGCACCTGCAGTGGATGGCCTGCTGCCTCCCGAGTGCCCCCGAGCCACCTTTCCTTTGTCTCCATGTGGAGTACTTGGTTTCTCCTCTCTGGCCCTAACCTCTCCGGCAGCCAGAGCACCTCTGCTCCTGGGTTTACATGTGCTCTGTGGCCATCATTCAAGTTTTTTAAATCCTTCCTCTCTGCTCCCTGCTCATTGTCATAGTAAATCTGGCTAAAGTTTCAGCAATACCCATTCCACCACCCAAATGCTAGGCTGCCTTGAAATTTCTTCCACCGGATTAATTGGATCCTCACTTTTCAATTCGGTCTCACCCACAGTCACAGGGCAAGGATGACAGGCGGACACGTCCATTTCCAGAGGGCAGCATGAGTGGCCTCAAACACCACTTCCAGTAGAGCCCTGTTCCCCTAAACCACAGCAAACACGTTCTTGGCTCTCCACGTTTCCACCTGCGATCTCGGCTTCGGAGGTTCCACGAGCACTTCCCTTTTGAAGTCTGCCTACAACATGGTGACGCCTCTCCGGCCTGCACCTCTGGAGTTTTCCAGACTCCTCCCCAAGCCAGTTCCAAAGACTCCTGAACCACTTGGTCAGGTGAGTCCCGGCAACGACCCACTTTGAACACTAATTTCTGTGTTGGTTAGCTTTGCATTGCTGGGACCAAAACACCTAGAAGTTCAGCTTGGAGAAGGAAAAGGTTCCTGTGGCTCGCAGTTTCACAGGTATCCATGGTCAGCAGACCCCATTTCTAGGTGCCTGAGGTGAGACAGAGCAAGCAGGTGGGGAGGGGTGGCAGACGAGGGCTGCTCAGCTCAGGGCAGCCAGGTCACAGCGAGAAGAGCAGCAGGAAGGAGCCAGGGTGTGAGTACCTCCACCATTTGCTGCTCAAGAAACAGATTCTCAGGGAACAGCTTCTCAGTGCCCCTGCACCCCCTTGGTCTAAAGACAGAATGGAGGCAGAGCTGTCCCCCCAAGGGCTGTGCAGTGAGGTCCTCTGCCGTGCCTCTCCGTCTTCCTGGAGCCCCCGTCTCACTCATTCCCATCTCTGCTCCCCGGCTCTGGATCTCCTTCCCACGTACACGGATGCTCAGGATTATATTGAGTCTGCCCAGAGGGTCTAGGAGAGTATCCTGCCCTCTCAAGACAGTTGATTGAATCACGCGTCAGGTCCCTGTTGCCAGGGAAGGTCACAGAGACACGGCTCCTGGGGAGGAGCCCGGGGACACCTGGGAACACTTGAGCCCGCCGCCCGGGTCCGGCTCCACAGGCCTCACTCCTTCCTTCGTCATGACCAGGACGTGTGTGGAGCACAGTCTCATCATCAGCCTCACCGGTGTGTGTGCACGCTCTCCTCCGCCTGTGCATCGCATCCCCTATTTTCCCCCTTTTTTGCTCTCAATGTGGAGTGAGTACCATTGAAACGCGATGTGTTTTTTTCCTAGAGCCCTTTGAAAATCGCTCAGTATTGTTACAGTTTGGATACGACGTGTCCCCAAAGCTTCTGGTAATGTAGGAATGTTCAGAGGTGACATGGATCAGGCTAGGAGAGCTGTGGCCTAATGGGTGGATTCATCTGTTGGGCGGATTAATAATTTGAAAGGGCTTCTGTGCTGGGTGGCGACTGTAGTGGGGCTGGCCAGTGCAGGTGGTGCCCTGTGGCAGGTCTGGGTATCACCTATTTTGTCCCTTGACCCCCCTCCCTGGCAACCACTCGTGGGCGCCTTTCCGCCACAATGATCTGCCCTCCTCAGGGCTGGAGTGGTGGACCCTGGACTGAACCTCCACAACCGTGAGCCAGAAATCAAGCTTTCCTCCTCTCTGTGGTTCTGGTGGGTGGCAAGGGGACACAGGCATTGCTCCCAGACCAACAAGATAACATCGAACACAGGAAAGAGTTGCTTTGCTGAAAAGTTAAACAACATGAACCAACTTTTAGCTAGAACAAGAAAAAAGAGGAAAGACCCAAATAAATCAATCTGGATATGATAAAGGAGAGATGATACACGATCCCACAGAAACCAAGAGCCAGGGGACCGGGAGGGACACGGAATGCCAACCAAATGGAAGCCTAGAAGCAGTGACGAACCCTGGACTCCCGCCCACCACTGTCCAGCCACAGGGAAGGGGGAAGTGAGCAGAGCAGGGGCCAGCAGCAGGTGGAGTGGCGGCCCTGCCTGCCAGGAGAAGCCCAGGGCCGAGCCTCCACTGCAGAGGGCTCCTGATGCTCAGAGAGGAGCCGACACCAACTCTTCCCTAACTGCCCCCCTGGAAAGGGGCCGAGGGTTGGTGTGCTTTGCCCACAGCAGTGCATGTCCCCAGTGTGGCGGGGTGAGAGGTGGGGGAGCTTGGAGCCCAGACTACCCTATGTGACCCTGTTTGGAGACAGGACCTTTCCCGAGGAAGCCACGTTAAAATGAGGCCAACAGAGGGGGCCCACTCTGACGTGTGGAGGGTAGGTCTGTGTAGGAATGCTTTTCCTAAAGCAGTGGGGCCTTGTGGGTGGTGCCGAGTCACCGAAAGCCACCCTCAAGAGAGGGCCCAGAGTCAGTCAGCTCCTGAAAGAGCGGGGCCCTTACCAGGGCATGGCCACTGGCCCGCCGGCCCGTGCCTGGCTTCCCTCCCCCCCGGCTCCACCCTCTTCGGGTGTGCGCCTGAGGTGATTCCTTCCGCCAGTCCAGTCGGCCCTCTCGGAGCCTGAAGGAATGGGCCACCCGTCAGACACGCGCCCTCCAGAACCCTGACTTAACTGAGCTCTCTTCATCAGGAGATACCCAGACGCACGCGCTTTCTTATACCTGGCGGCCTGGGATTCACCACAGGGCTTCAGGGACCTCAGCCTCTCACAGCCGGGGACCCTCTGCCCTCCCTATTAAATGGCCATCACCACAAAGGTGCCAGCAGCAAATGCTGGAGAAGCTGCCAAGGAGCTGGGGCCGCACGCACTATCCCCAGGACTGTGTGTAAGTGCGGTAGTGCCAGGGGACAGCATGGGGTCACCTCGTCGAGCCACAGCAGGCCACAGCAGATCCAGAGAGGCCAGGCTGGGGAGATGGCCATGCTCGTCACCACCGGGTGATGGCCACTCTTCTCACATCTCACCCAGAAGCGAGACCCCGAGGGTCCACCACGTGTGTTGTCACACAGTGCACGCCTTTCATCGGTAAAGGTCCAAAATCTTGACGCGTAGGAGGGGAGCTCCAAAGCTAGTGCACAGGCTGCCAAGAAGAGGGTCCCTTACCAACCTGTGGAACCACCTGCCATGCTTGGAGGCCTCACCTTGTGGAACCTAGGTTAAGGGACCCGATGTGAGACTCAGCAGATGTTTTAATCAGCTGTCTGCTTAACAAACACCTTTAGGAGGGATCCCGCTGATGTTAGATCCATTTGGCGCGTCTTCTCTGTAAAAACTTCACGCAAATGAGACTCACCATCTTGATCACAGCAGGGCTGACTGTCGACTCACGTTAGAGTCAGTTTAGACAGCTGAATTAGGAGGAGCTCCGAAATCCTCCGGAAGAGGTTTTAAGGTAGACGTGTATGAACAGGATCGTTCCCCGTTCCCCGTTCCCCTTCCTGTGTTGTGGCACTGAGGGAGGAATTTGTCCAGAAGGCACGGAGGTAAGACCTTGTCCTGCCACTCTGATCTTCCAAATTTCATGGCCACCAAAAAAAGCCTATGATGTGGGGCATCCCTCTGCTCTGTGGACTGAGGAATATGCGAAGGTTAAGGAGGACATCTAGTGGCCGTTAGGTGTTTAACAGCCTTTTCCAGGAGGGGTTTATAGAAGCAATGAAATTCAAAGGCATCCCTTGCAGCTAATGAAACTTGTGCAGGACGCAGGAGCACAGAAATGACAAGGGGAGGAAGCAGGCGGGAGCACGGGAATGGAGAGAATATGCACATAGAAGCAGGAGAACAGGAGGAAGGTGCAGGGGGGAGCTCCAGAACAGGAGGAGGATGAATTTGGAGGACGAAAACAAAGGGAGGGTGCAAGGGGACAATCGGAAAAAGGGGAGGATGCACGTGGAGCACGGAAACAGTGGGAGGATGCACGTGAGCACAGGAACGAGGGGAAGATACACGTGGAGCACGGGAACAAGAGGAGGATGCACGTGGAGCACGGAAACAAGGGGAGGGTGCACGTGGAGCACGGGAACAAGGGGAGGGGGCACGTGGAGCATAGGAACAAGGGGAGGGGGCAAGTGGAGCATGGGAATAGGGGAGGATGCACATGGAGCACGGGAACAAGGGGAGGGTGCACGTGGAGCACGGGAACAAGGGGTAGATGCACGTGGAGCATGGGAACAAGGGGAGGGTGCAAGTGGAGCACGGGAATAGGGGAGGATGCACATGGAGCACGGGAACAAGGGGAGGGTGCACGTGGAGCACGGGAACAAGAGGAAGATGCATGTGGAGCATGGGAACAAGGGGAGGGTGCAAGTGGAGCACGAGAACAAGGGGAGGATGCACATGGAGCATGGGAACAAGGGGAGGGTGCACATGGAGCACGGGAACAAGAGGAAGATGCACGTGGAGCATGGGAACAAGGAGAGGGTGCAAGTGGAGCACGGGAACAGGGGAGGATGCACGTGAAGCATGGGAACAAGGAGAGGGTGCAAGTGGAGCACGGGAACAAGGGAGTGTGCACATGGAGCACGGGAACAAGGGGAGGGTGCACATGGAGCATGGGAACAAGGGGAGGGTGCAAGTGGAGCACGGGAACAGGGGAGGATGCAAGTGGAGCACGGGAACAAGGGGCGGATGCACATGGAGCACGGGAACAAGGGGAGGGTGCACGTGGAGCATGGGAACAAGGAGAGGGTGCACATGGAGCATGGGAACAAGGGGAGGGTGCAAGTGGAGCACGGAAACAGGAAAGGATGCACATGGAACAGGGGAACAAGGGGAGGGTGCACGTGGAGCACGGGAACAAGGGGAGGGTGCACGTGGAGCACGGGAACAAGGGGAGGGTGCACGTGGAGCATGGGAACAAGGGGAGGGTGCAAGTGGAGCACGGGAACAGGAGAGGATGCAAGTGGAGCACGGGAACAAGGGGCGGATGCACATGGAGCACGGGAACAAGGGGAGGGTGTACGTGGAGCATGGGAACAAGGGGAGGGTGCACGTGGAGCACAAGAACAAGGGGAGGGTGCACGTGGAGCACGGGAACAAGGGGAGGGTGCACGTGGAGCACGGGAAGAGGGGAGGATGCACGTGAAGCACGGGAACAAGGGGAGGGTGCACGTGGAGCACGGGAACAAGGGGTAGATGCATGTGGAGCATGGGAACAAGGGGAGGGTGCAAGTGGAGCACGGGAACAGGGGAGGATGCAAGTGGAGCACGGGAACAAGGGGCGGATGCACATGGAGCACGGGAACAAGGGGAGGGTACACGTGGAGCATGGGAACAAGGGGAGGGTGCACATGGAGCATGGGAACAAGGGGAGGGTGCAAGTGGAGCACGGAAACAGGAGAGGATGCACATGGAACAGGGGAACAAGGGGAGGGTGCACGTGGAGCACGGGAACAAGGGGAGGGTGCACGTGGAGCACGGGAACAAGGGGAGGGTGCACATGGAGCATGGGAACAAGGGGAGGGTGCAAGTGGAGCACGGGAACAGGGGAGGATGCAAGTGGAGCACGGGAACAAGGGGCGGATGCACATGGAGCACGGGAACAAGGGGAGGGTGCACGTGGAGCATGGGAACAAGGGGAGGGTGCACATGGAGCATGGGAACAAGGGGAGGGTGCAAGTGGAGCACAGGAACAGGAGAGGATGCACATGGAGCATGGGAACAAGGGGAGGGTGCAAGTGGAGCACAGGAACAGGAGAGGATGCACATGGAACAGGGGAACAAGGGGAGGGTGCACGTGGAGCACGGGAACAAGGGGAGGGTGCAAGTGGAGCACGAGAACAGGAGAGGATGCAAGTGGAGCACGGGAACAAGGGGCGGATGCACATGGAGCACGGGAACAAGGGGAGGGTGCACGTGGAGCATGGGAACAAGGGGAGGGTCACGTGGAGCATGGGAACAAGGGGAGGGTGCAAGTGGAGCACGGGAACAGGAGAGGATGCACATGGAGCACGGGAACAAGGGGAGGGTGCACGTGGAGCACGGGAACAAGGGGAGGGTACACGTGGAGCACGGGAACAGGGGAGGATGCACGTGGAGCACGGGAAAAGGGGAGGATGCACATGGAGCATGAGAACAAGGGGAGGGTGCACGTGGAGCACGGGAACAAGGGGAGGGTGCACGTGGAGCACGGGAACAAGGGGAGGGTGCAAGTGGAGCACGGGAACAAGGGGAGGGTGCACATGGAGCATGGGAACAAGGGGAGGGTGCAAGTGGAGCACAAGAACAGGAGAGGATGCACATGGAGCACGGGAACAAGGGGAGGGTGCACGTGGAGCACGGGAACAAGGGGAGGGTGCACGTGGAGCATGGGAACAAGAGGAGGGTGCAAGTGGAGCACGGGAACAAGAGAGGATTCACGTGGAACACGGGAACAAGGGGAGGGTGCTAGTGGTGCACGGGAGCAAGGGGAAGGTTCACATGGAGCACAGGACCAAGGGGAGGATTCACATGGAGCATGGGAACAAGAGAGGATGTATGTGGAGCACGGGAACAAGGGGAGGGTGCACGTGGAGCACGGGAACAAGGGGAGGGTGCACGTGGAGCATGGGAACAAGGGGAGGGTGCAAGTGGAGCACGGGAACAGGAGAGGATGCACATGGAGCACGGGAACAAGGGGAGGGTGCACGTGGAGCACGGGAACAAGGGGAGGGTACACGTGGAGCACGGGAACAGGGGAGGATGCACGTGGAGCACGGGAAAAGGGGAGGATGCACATGGAGCATGAGAACAAGGGGAGGGTGCACGTGGAGCACGGGAACAAGGGGAGGGTGCACGTGGAGCACGGGAACAAGGGGAGGGTGCAAGTGGAGCACGGGAACAAGGGGAGGGTGCACATGGAGCATGGGAACAAGGGGAGGGTGCAAGTGGAGCACAAGAACAGGAGAGGATGCACATGGAGCACGGGAACAAGGGGAGGGTGCACGTGGAGCACGGGAACAAGGGGAGGGTGCACGTGGAGCATGGGAACAAGAGGAGGGTGCAAGTGGAGCACGGGAACAAGAGAGGATTCACGTGGAACACGGGAACAAGGGGAGGGTGCTAGTGGTGCACGGGAGCAAGGGGAAGGTTCACATGGAGCACAGGACCAAGGGGAGGATTCACATGGAGCATGGGAACAAGAGAGGATGTATGTGGAGCACGGGAACAAGGGGAGGGTGCACGTGGAGCACGGGAACAAGGGGAGGGTGCACGTGGAGCATGGGAACAAGGGGAGGGTGCAAGTGGAGCACGGGAACAGGAGAGGATGCACGTGGAACACGGGAACAACGGGAGGGTGCAAGTGGTGCACGGGAGCAAGGGGAGGGTGACATGGAGCACAGGACCAAGGGGAGGATTCACATGGAGCATGGGAACAAGAGAGGATGTATGTGGAGCACGGGAACAAGGGGAGGGTACACGTGGAGCACGTGAACAAGGGGAGGATGCCCCCCTTCACCAGGAAGTCGAAGGAGAAAAGCCAACAAGTGCATTCCCTCTCCAGCCCTGCACAGCTCCAGTGGATGGGCACAGACATGTGAATCTAGGGAACATGAGGTTAAGGGAATAACTCCACACAAGGGGTCCACGGTGCTCACCCCATATACTTCCTTCCAAGAAGCCTTTTACCTGCAGCCCTGCCTGGTCTGGGTAGACAGTGTATGTCACATTCCTTAGCGAACTACCTGTTAACTCAGGAGAAGTGCAGGCCCACCATTATGTAGGTAAGAGGAACCCTAGTTGCCTGATGGAGACACTTCTGTGACGCTCTTCACAGACCAGGTCCCAGAACTCTGGGAAATGAGGTAGCTCCTCCTAACCATGAAGTCTGTTAAAATGTATGGTTAAGAATCCAGTTGGAACCCGCCAGCATGGGCCACAGTGACCTCCAGTGGCCATGGCAGTGGGGACGTGAAACTGATACCACCCTGCTGACAGTGGAAAGTTGTGCTTCTCTTTTGAGAAGTGTCCCCTTTACCTTTCCTTCCCTTCAGTAAACTCATTCCCGTTACTCTGAGCCACGTGGCTGAAATCCTTCTGACTTGGTCTCAACAATCAGGGATGGGGGGTCTTCAGTTTCCCAGAAGGCCCAGCTCTGTGACACAGCTGCCCAGTGGCTCCAGAGCCTTGGACTGCTGGCCTGGGTGGCGGGTCTTTCTCCCGACCTGGCCGCAGCAGCACCCCACCCCTGCTTCAGCTTGTGTGTGGGGCTGCACACCCTGCTCACCAGGGAAGGCCAAAGCCAGCTGCCCCCTTGGGGGGCCACAGGTCCCAGGAGTGTGTGCAGAGGGAGCCAGGGGAGCTGTTGGTGTTGGTGAGACATGACAAAGGAAGAAGGCCCCATCTCCACCCTGCTGGGCAAGGGCAGAGAGTGACCAAGTATGCAGTCCACGGCAGGCAGGTACATGGACAGGAGCAATGAAGGAACCTGCTCCTCTGAGGTGGGAGGGCTCCTGGGCAGCAGGAAGACCCCAGGGCTCCAGTTCAGCCATCTCTGAGGACGGGGGTCTGACCCCCAGGAGGCAGCTGTCCAGCTCTGTGGAAGGAAGGTCAACCTCTCAGGGAGAGCACCCAGCAAAGGGCTGTGCAAGAGAGCTGCCCACCCTGTCCAAGGCCAAAACGTCCTGGGCGAATCCTGAGCCATTGACAGCGTCAAGGTGAGGCAAGACTAGGGTTCCCACACAGCAGGGGTGGACGTCTGTTTTGACAAGCTGGGACATCAGCTGGCACTTCATTTAGATGACCACATCAGCGGGGGTGCCCGGGGAAAAAGGTAGCAAAGGTATCTGAGGGGACACAGGAATCCTGGAAACAGGGGGCAGCAGACTGTGCTCAGTGAAAGGCGGGCCATCACCGGAGCTCAGGAGCCACAGACCCAAAGGGTGAATCGGGCAGGGCAAGACCACAGCCTTGAGTGGAGAAGGACCAGAGTGTCTAACCCCCTGTGGAGCCTGATGACCAGCCCACAAGCTGGGCAGGGCCTGTGAAGAACACTGATTTTACAGCGGACCCACCAACCACAAAAGAACCTGAGCACTGTAGGAAGGAAACCACCAGAACCTGAGCACTGTAGGAAGGACACCACCAGAACCTGAGCACTGTAGGGAGGACACCACCAGAACCTGAGCACTGTAGGGAGGACACCACCCAGAACCTGAGCACTGTAGGAGGACACCACCAGAACCTGAGCACTGTAGGAAGGAAACCACCAGAACCTGAGCACTGTAGGAAGGACACCACCAGAACCTGAGCACTCTGGGAAGGACACCAACAGAACCTGAGCACTGTAGGGAGGACACCACCCAGAACCTGAGCACTGTAGGAGGACACCACCAGAACCTGAGCACTGTAGGAAGGACACCACCCAGAACCTGAGCACTGTAGGGAGGACACCACCAGAACGTGAGCACTGTAGGGAAAACACCACCAGAACCTGAGCACTATAGGAAGGACACCACCCAGAACCTGAGCACTGTAGGGAGGACACCACCAGAACCTGAGCACTGTAGGAGGACACCACAAGAAACTGAGCACTGTAGGAAGGACACCACCCAGAACCTGAGCACTGTAGGGAGGACACCACCAGAACCTGAGCACTGTAGGGAGGACACCACCAGAACCTGAGCACTGTAGGGAGGACACCACCCAGAACCTGAGCACTGTAGGGAGGACACCACCAGAACCTGAGCACTGTAGGGAGGACACCACCAGAACCTGAGCACTGTAGGGAGGACACCACCAGAACCTGAGCACTGTAGGGAGGACACCACCAGAACCTGAGCACTGTAGGAAGGACACCACCAGAACCTGAGCACTGTAGGGAGGACACCACCAGAACCAGAGCACTGTAGGAAGGACACCACCAGAACCTGAGCACTGTAGGGAGGACACCACCAGAACCTGAGCACTGTAGGGAGGACACCACCAGAACCTGAGCACTGTAGGGAGGACACCACCAGAACCTGAGCACTGTAGGGAGGACACCACCAGAACCTGAGCACTGTAGGGAGGACACCACCAGAACCTGAGCACTGTAGGAAGGACACCACCCAGAACCTGAGCACTGTAGGGAGGACACCACCAGAACCAGAGCACTGTAGGGAGGACACCACCAGAACCTGAGCACTGTAGGGAGGACACCACCAGAACCTGAGCACTGTAGGGAGGACACCACCAGAACCTGAGCACTGTAGGGAGGACACCACCAGAACCTGAGCACTGTAGGAAGGACACCACCCAGAACCTGAGCACTGTAGGAAGGATACCACCGAGAACCTGAGCACTGTAGGAAGGACACCACCAGAACCTGAGCCCTGTAGGAAGGACACCACCTAACCTGAGCACTGTAGGGAGGACACCACCAGAACCTGAGCACTGTAGGGAGGACACCACCAGAACCTGAGCACTGTAGGGAGGACACCACCAGACCTGAGCACTGTAGGAAGGACACCACCCAGAACCTGAGCACTGTAGGGAGGACACCACCCAGAACCTGAGCACTGTAGGAAGGACACCACCAGAACCTGAGCACTGTAGGGAGGACACCACCCAGAACCTGAGCACTGTAGGAGGACACCACCAGAACCTGAGCACAGTAGGGAGGACACCACCAGAACCTGAGCACTGTAGGAAGGACACCACCAGAACCTGAGCACTGTAGGGAGGACACCACCAGAACCTGAGCACTGTAGGAAGGACACCACCAGAACCTGAGCACTGTAGGGAGGACACCACCAGAACCTGAGCACTGTAGGAAGGACACCACCCAGAACCTGAGAACTGTAGGAAGGACACCACCCAGAACCTGAACACTGTAGGGAGGACACCACCAGAACCTGAGCACTGTAGGAAGGACACCACCAGAACCTGAGCACTGTAGGGAAGGCACCACCAGAACCTTAGCACTGTAGGAAGGACACCACCAGAACCTGAGCACTGTAGGGAGGACACCACCAGAACCTGAGCACTGTAGGAGGACACCACCAGAACCTGAGCACTGTAGGGAGGACACCACCAGAACCTGAGCACTGTAGGGAGGACACCACCAGAACCAGAGCACTGTAGGAAGGACACCACAAGAACCTGAGCACTGTAGGGAGGACACCACCAGAACCTGAGAACTGTAGGAAGGACACCACCCAGAACCTGAGCACTGTAGGGAGGACACCACCAGAACCTGAGCACTGTAGGAAGGACACCACCAGAACCTGAGCACTGTAGGAAGGATACCACCCAGAACCTGAGCACTGTAGGGAGGACACCACCAGAACCTGAGCACTGTAGAAAGGACACAACCAGAACCTGAGCACTGTAGAAAGGACACCACCAGAACCTGAGCACTGTAGGAAGGACACCACCAGAACCTGAGCACTGTAGGGAGGACACCACCAGAACCTGAGCACTGTAGGGAGGACACCACCAGAACCTGAGCACTGTAGGAAGGACACCACCAGAACCTGAGCACTGTAGGAAGGACACCACCCAGAACCTGAGCACTGTAGGGAGGACACACCAGAACCTGAGCACTGTAGGAAGGACACCACCAGAACCTGAGCACTGTAGGGAGGACACCACCAGAACCTGAGCACTGTAGGGAGGACACAACCAGAACCTGAGCACTGTAGGAAGGACACCACCCAGAACCTGAGAACTGTAGGAAGGACACCACCCAGAACCTGAGCACTGTAGGGAGGACACCACCAGAACCTGAGCACTGTAGGAAGGACACCACCAGAACCTGAGCAATGTAGGGAGGACACCACCAGAACCTGAGCACTGTAGGGAGGACACCTCCAGAACCTGAGCACTGTAGGAAGGACACCACCAGAACCTGAGCACTGTAGGAAGGACACCACCAGAACCTGAGCACTGTAGGAAGGAGACCACCAGAACCTGAGCACTGTAGGAAGATCACCACCAGAACCTGAGCACTGTAGGAAGGACACCACCAGAACCTGAGCACTGTAGGAAGGACACCACCAGAACCTGAGCACTGTAGGAAGGACACCACCAGAATCTGAGCACTGTAGGAAGGACAGCACCAGAACCTGAGCACTGTAGGAAGGACACCACCAGAACCTGAGCACTGTAGGAAGGACACCACCCAGAACCTGAGCACTGTAGGGAGGAAACCAGCAGAACCTGAGCACTGTAGGGAGGACACCACCAGAACCTGAGCACTGTAGGGAGGACACCACCAGAACCTGAGCACTGTAGGAGGGACACCACCAGAACCTGAGCACTGTAGGGAGGACACCACCAGAACCTGAGCACTGTAGGAAGGACACCACCAGAACCTGAGCACTGTAGGAAGGACACCACCAGAACCTGAGCACTGTAGGAAGGACACCACCAGAACCTGAGCACTGTAGGAAGGACACCACCCAGAACCTGAGCACTGTAGGGAGGACACCACCAGAACCTGAGCACTGTAGGGAGGACACCACCAGAACCTGAGCACTGTAGGGAGGAAGGACACCACCAGAACCTGAGCACTGTAGGAAGGACACCACCAGAACCTGAGCACTGTAGGGAGGACACCACCCAGAACCTGAGCACTGTAGGAAGGACACCACCAGAACCTGAGCACTGTAGGGAGGACACCACCAGAACCTGAGAACTGTAGGAAGGACACCTCCAGAACCTGAGCACTGTAGGGAGGACACCACCAGAACCTGAGCACTGTAGGAGGACACCACCAGAACCTGAGCACTGTAGGGAGGACACCACCAGAACCTGAGCACTGTAGGATGGACACCACCAGAACCTGAGAACTGTAGGAAGAATACCACCCAGAACCTGAGCACTGTAGGGAGGGAACCACCAGAACCTGAGCACTGTAGGAAGGACACCACCAGAACCTGAGAACTGTAGGAAGGACACCTCCAGAACCTGAGCACTGTAGGGAGGACACCACCAGAACCTGAGCACTGTAGGAGGACACCACCAGAACCTGAGAACTGTAGGAAGGATACCACCCAGAACCTGAGCACTGTAGTGAGGACACCACCAGAACCTGAGCACTGTAGGAAGGACACCACCAGAACCTGAGCACTGTAGGAAGGACACCACCAGAACCTGAGCACTGTAGGAAGGAAACCACCAGAACCTGAGCACTGTAGGAAGGACACCACCCGAACCTGAGCACTGTAGGAAGGACACCAAGAGAACCTGAGCACTGTAGGAAGGACACCACCAGAACCTGAGCACTGTAGGGAGGACACCACCAGAACCTGAGCACTGTAGGAAGGACACCACCAGAACCTGAGCACTGTAGGGAGGACACCACCAGAACCTGAGCACTGTAGGGAGGACACCACTAGAACCTGAGCACTGTAGGAAGGACACCACGCGAACCTGAGAACTGTAGGAAGGACACCACCAGAACCTGAGCACTGTAGGAAGGACACCACCCAGAACCTGAGCACTGTAGGAGGACACCACCAGAACCTGAGCACTGTAGGAAGGACACCACCAGAACCTGAGCACTGTAGGAAGGACACCACCCAGAACCTGAGCACTGTAGGGAGGACACCACCAGAACCTGAGCACTGTAGGAAGGACACCACCAGAACCTGAGCACTGTAGGGAGGACACCACCAGAACCTGAGCACTGTAGGGAGGACACCACCCAGAACCTGAGCACTGTAGGGAGGACACCACCCAGAACCTGAGCACTGTAGGGAGGACACCACCCAGGACCTGAACACTGTAGGGAGGACACCACCAGAACCTGAGCACTGTAGGAGGACACCACCCAGGACCTGAGCACTGTAGGAGGACACCACCAGAACCTGAGCACTGTACGGAGGACACCACCAGAACCTGAGCACTGTAGGGAGGACATCACTAGAACCTGAGCACTGTAGGAGGACACCACCAGAACCTGAGCACTGTAGGAAGGACACCACCAGAACCTGAGCACTGTAGGAAGGACACCACCCAGAACCTGAGCACTGTAGGGAGGACACACCAGAACCTGAGCACTGTAAGAAGGACACCGCCAGAACCTGAGCACTGTAGGAAGTACACCACCAGAACCTGAGCACTGTAGGGAGGACACCGCCAGAACCTGAGCACTGTAGGAAGGACACCACCCAGAACCTGAGAACTGTAGGAAGGACACCACCCAGAACCAGAGCACTGTAGGGAGGACACCACCAGAACCTTAGCACTGTAGGAAGGACACCACCAGAACCTGAGCACTGTAGGGAGGACACCACCAGAACCTGAGCACTGTAGAAGGGACACCACCAGAACCTGAGCACTGTAGGGAGGACACCACCAGAACCTGAGCACTGTAGGAAGGACACCACCCAGAACCTGAGCACTGTAGGGAGGACACCACCAGAACCTGAGCAGTGTAGGGAGGACAACTCCAGAACCTGAGCACTGTAGGGAGGACACCACCAGAACCTGAGCACTGTAGGGAGGACACCACCAGAACCTGAGCACTGTAGGGAGGACACCACCAGAACCTGAGCACTGTAGGAAGGACACCACCCAGAACCTGAGCACTGTAGGGAGGACACACCAGAACCTGAGCACTGTAGGAAGGACACCACCAGAACCTGAGCACTGTAGGGAGGACACCACCAGAACCTGAGCACTGTAGGGAGGACACCACCAGAACCTGAGCACTGTAGGGAGGACACCACCAGAACCTGAGCACTGTAGGGAGGACACCACCAGAACCTGAGCACTGTAGGAAGGACACCACCAGAACCTGAGCACTGTAGGGAGGACACCACCAGAACCTGAGCACTGTAGGGAGGACACCACCAGAACCTGAGCACTGTAGGGAGGACACCACCAGAACCTGAGCCCTGTAGGAAGGACACCACCTAACCTGAGCACTGTAGGGAGGACACCACCAGAACCTGAGCACTGTAGGGAGGACACCACCAGAACCTGAGCACTGTAGGGAGGACACCACCAGACCTGAGCACTGTAGGAAGGACACCACCCAGAACCTGAGCACTGTAGGGAGGACACCACCCAGAACCTGAGCACTGTAGGAAGGACACCACCCAGAACCTGAGCACTGTAGGAGGACACCACCAGAACCTGAGCACAGTAGGGAGGACACCACCAGAACCTGAGCACTGTAGGAAGGACACCACCAGAACCTGAGCACTGTAGGGAGGACACCACCAGAACCTGAGCACTGTAGGAAGGACACCACCAGAACCTGAGCACTGTAGGGAGGACACCACCAGAACCTGAGCACTGTAGGAAGGACACCACCCAGAACCTGAGAACTGTAGGAAGGACACCACCCAGAACCTGAACACTGTAGGGAGGACACCACCAGAACCGGAGCACTGTAGGAAGGACACCACCAGAACCTGAGCACTGTAGGGAAGACACCACCAGAACCTTAGCACTGTAGGAAGGACACCACCAGAACCTGAGCACTGTAGGGAGGACACCACCAGAACCTGAGCACTGTAGGAGGACACCACCAGAACCTGAGCACTGTAGGGAGGACACCACCAGAACCTGAGCACTGTAGGGAGGACACCACCAGAACCAGAGCACTGTAGGAAGGACACCACCAGAACCTGAGCACTGTAGGGAGGACACCACCAGAACCTGAGAACTGTAGGAAGGACACCACCCAGAACCTGAGCACTGTAGGGAGGACACCACCAGAACCTGAGCACTGTAGGAAGGACACCACCAGAACCTGAGCACTGTAGGAAGGATACCACCCAGAACCTGAGCACTGTAGGGAGGACACCACCAGAACCTGAGCACTGTAGAAAGGACACAACCAGAACCTGAGCACTGTAGGGAGGACACCACCAGAACCTGAGCACTGTAGGAAGGACACCACCAGAACCTGAGCACTGTAGGGAGGACACCACCAGAACCTGAGCACTGTAGGGAGGACAAAACCAGAACCTGAGCACTGTAGGAAGGACACCACCAGAACCTGAGCACTGTAGGAAGGACACCACCCAGAACCTGAGCACTGTAGGGAGGAAACACCAGAACCTGAGCACTGTAGGAAGGACACCACCAGAACCTGAGCACTGTAGGAAGGACACCACCAGAACCTGAGCACTGTAGGGAGGACACCACCAGAACCTGAGCACTTTAGGAAGGACACCACCCAGAACCTGAGAACTGTAGGAAGGACACCACCCAGAACCTGAGCACTGTAGGGAGGACACCACCAGAACCTTAGCACTGTAGGAAGGACACCACCAGAACCTGAGCAATGTAGGGAGGACACCACCAGAACCTGAGCACTGTAGGGAGGACACCTCCAGAACCTGAGCACTGTAGGAAGGACACCACCAGAACCTGAGCACTGTAGGAAGGACACCACCAGAACCTGAGCACTGTAGGAAGGAGACCACCAGAACCTGAGCACTGTAGGAAGATCACCACCAGAACCTGAGCACTGTAGGAAGGACACCACCAGAACCTGAGCACTGTAGGAAGGACACCACCAGAACCTGAGCACTGTAGGAAGGACACCACCAGAATCTGAGCACTGTAGGAAGGACAGCACCAGAACCTGAGCACTGTAGGAAGGACACCACCAGAACCTGAGCACTGTAGGAAGGACACCACCCAGAACCTGAGCACTGTAGGGAGGAAACCAGCAGAACCTGAGCACTGTAGGGAGGACACCACCAGAACCTGAGCACTGTAGGGAGGACACCACCAGAACCTGAGCACTGTAGGAGGGACACCACCAGAACCTGAGCACTGTAGGGAGGACACCACCAGAACCTGAGCACTGTAGGAAGGACACCACCAGAACCTGAGCACTGTAGGAAGGACACCACCAGAACCTGAGCACTGTAGGAAGGACACCACCAGAACCTGAGCACTGTAGGAAGGACACCACCCAGAACCTGAGCACTGTAGGGAGGACACCACCAGAACCTGAGCACTGTAGGGAGGACACCACCAGAACCTGAGCACTGTAGGGAGGAAGGACACCACCAGAACCTGAGCACTGTAGGAAGGACACCACCAGAACCTGAGCACTGTAGGGAGGACACCACCCAGAACCTGAGCACTGTAGGAAGGACACCACGAGAACCTGAGCACTGTAGGGAGGACACCACCAGAACCTGAGAACTGTAGGAAGGACACCTCCAGAACCTGAGCACTGTAGGGAGGACACCACCAGAACCTGAGCACTGTAGGAGGACACCACCAGAACCTGAGCACTGTAGGGAGGACACCACCAGAACCTGAGCACTGTAGGATGGACACCACCAGAACCTGAGAACTGTAGGAAGAATACCACCCAGAACCTGAGCACTGTAGGGAGGGAACCACCAGAACCTGAGCACTGTAGGAAGGACACCACCAGAACCTGAGAACTGTAGGAAGGACACCTCCAGAACCTGAGCACTGTAGGGAGGACACCACCAGAACCTGAGCACTGTAGGAGGACACCACCAGAACCTGAGAACTGTAGGAAGGATACCACCCAGAACCTGAGCACTGTAGTGAGGACACCACCAGAACCTGAGCACTGTAGGAAGGACACCACCAGAACCTGAGCACTGTAGGAAGGACACCACCAGAACCTGAGCACTGTAGGAAGGAAACCACCAGAACCTGAGCACTGTAGGAAGGACACCACCAGAACCTGAGCACTGTAGGAAGGACACCAAGAGAACCTGAGCACTGTAGGAAGGACACCACCAGAACCTGAGCACTGTAGGGAGGACACCACCAGAACCTGAGCACTGTAGGAAGGACACCACCAGAACCTGAGCACTGTAGGGAGGACACCACCAGAACCTGAGCACTGTAGGGAGGACACCACTAGAACCTGAGCACTGTAGGAAGGACACCACGCGAACCTGAGAACTGTAGGAAGGACACCACCAGAACCTGAGCACTGTAGGAAGGACACCACCCAGAACCTGAGCACTGTAGGAGGACACCACCAGAACCTGAGCACTGTAGGAAGGACACCACCAGAACCTGAGCACTGTAGGAAGGACACCACCCAGAACCTGAGCACTGTAGGGAGGACACCACCAGAACCTGAGCACTGTAGGAAGGACACCACCAGAACCTGAGCACTGTAGGGAGGACACCACCAGAACCTGAGCACTGTAGGGAGGACACCACCCAGAACCTGAGCACTGTAGGGAGGACACCACCCAGAACCTGAGCACTGTAGGGAGGACACCACCCAGGACCTGAACACTGTAGGGAGGACACCACCAGAACCTGAGCACTGTAGGAGGACACCACCCAGGACCTGAGCACTGTAGGAGGACACCACCAGAACCTGAGCACTGTACGGAGGACACCACCAGAACCTGAGCACTGTAGGGAGGACATCACTAGAACCTGAGCACTGTAGGAGGACACCACCAGAACCTGAGCACTGTAGGAAGGACACCACCAGAACCTGAGCACTGTAGGAAGGACACCACCCAGAACCTGAGCACTGTAGGGAGGACACACCAGAACCTGAGCACTGTAAGAAGGACACCGCCAGAACCTGAGCACTGTAGGAAGTACACCACCAGAACCTGAGCACTGTAGGGAGGACACCGCCAGAACCTGAGCACTGTAGGAAGGACACCACCCAGAACCTGAGAACTGTAGGAAGGACACCACCCAGAACCAGAGCACTGTAGGGAGGACACCACCAGAACCTTAGCACTGTAGGAAGGACACCACCAGAACCTGAGCACTGTAGGGAGGACACCACCAGAACCTGAGCACTGTAGAAGGGACACCACCAGAACCTGAGCACTGTAGGGAGGACACCACCAGAACCTGAGCACTGTAGGAAGGACACCACCCAGAACCTGAGCACTGTAGGGAGGACACCACCAGAACCTGAGCAGTGTAGGGAGGACAACTCCAGAACCTGAGCACTGTAGGGAGGACACCACCAGAACCTGAGCACTGTAGGGAGGACACCACCAGAACCTGAGCACTGTAGGGAGGACACCACCAGAACCTGAGCACTGTAGGAAGGACACCACCCAGAACCTGAGCACTGTAGGGAGGACACACCAGAACCTGAGCACTGTAGGAAGGACACCACCAGAACCTGAGCACTGTAGGGAGGACACCACCAGAACCTGAGCACTGTAGGGAGGACACCACCAGAACCTGAGCACTGTAGGGAGGACACCACCAGAACCTGAGCACTGTAGGGAGGACACCACCAGAACCTGAGCACTGTAGGAAGGACACCACCAGAACCTGAGCACTGTAGGGAGGACACCACCAGAACCTGAGCACTGTAGGGAGGACACCACCAGAACCTGAGCACTGTAGGGAGGACACCACCAGAACCTGAGCCCTGTAGGAAGGACACCACCTAACCTGAGCACTGTAGGGAGGACACCACCAGAACCTGAGCACTGTAGGGAGGACACCACCAGAACCTGAGCACTGTAGGGAGGACACCACCAGACCTGAGCACTGTAGGAAGGACACCACCCAGAACCTGAGCACTGTAGGGAGGACACCACCCAGAACCTGAGCACTGTAGGAAGGACACCACCCAGAACCTGAGCACTGTAGGAGGACACCACCAGAACCTGAGCACAGTAGGGAGGACACCACCAGAACCTGAGCACTGTAGGAAGGACACCACCAGAACCTGAGCACTGTAGGGAGGACACCACCAGAACCTGAGCACTGTAGGAAGGACACCACCAGAACCTGAGCACTGTAGGGAGGACACCACCAGAACCTGAGCACTGTAGGAAGGACACCACCCAGAACCTGAGAACTGTAGGAAGGACACCACCCAGAACCTGAACACTGTAGGGAGGACACCACCAGAACCGGAGCACTGTAGGAAGGACACCACCAGAACCTGAGCACTGTAGGGAAGACACCACCAGAACCTTAGCACTGTAGGAAGGACACCACCAGAACCTGAGCACTGTAGGGAGGACACCACCAGAACCTGAGCACTGTAGGAGGACACCACCAGAACCTGAGCACTGTAGGGAGGACACCACCAGAACCTGAGCACTGTAGGGAGGACACCACCAGAACCAGAGCACTGTAGGAAGGACACCACCAGAACCTGAGCACTGTAGGGAGGACACCACCAGAACCTGAGAACTGTAGGAAGGACACCACCCAGAACCTGAGCACTGTAGGGAGGACACCACCAGAACCTGAGCACTGTAGGAAGGACACCACCAGAACCTGAGCACTGTAGGAAGGATACCACCCAGAACCTGAGCACTGTAGGGAGGACACCACCAGAACCTGAGCACTGTAGAAAGGACACAACCAGAACCTGAGCACTGTAGGGAGGACACCACCAGAACCTGAGCACTGTAGGAAGGACACCACCAGAACCTGAGCACTGTAGGGAGGACACCACCAGAACCTGAGCACTGTAGGGAGGACAAAACCAGAACCTGAGCACTGTAGGAAGGACACCACCAGAACCTGAGCACTGTAGGAAGGACACCACCCAGAACCTGAGCACTGTAGGGAGGAAACACCAGAACCTGAGCACTGTAGGAAGGACACCACCAGAACCTGAGCACTGTAGGAAGGACACCACCAGAACCTGAGCACTGTAGGGAGGACACCACCAGAACCTGAGCACTTTAGGAAGGACACCACCCAGAACCTGAGAACTGTAGGAAGGACACCACCCAGAACCTGAGCACTGTAGGGAGGACACCACCAGAACCTTAGCACTGTAGGAAGGACACCACCAGAACCTGAGCAATGTAGGGAGGACACCACCAGAACCTGAGCACTGTAGGGAGGACACCTCCAGAACCTGAGCACTGTAGGAAGGACACCACCAGAACCTGAGCACTGTAGGAAGGACACCACCAGAACCTGAGCACTGTAGGAAGGAGACCACCAGAACCTGAGCACTGTAGGAAGGTCACCACCAGAACCTGAGCACTGTAGGAAGGACACCACCAGAACCTGAGCACTGTAGGAAGGACACCACCAGAACCTGAGCACTGTAGGAAGGACACCACCAGAATCTGAGCACTGTAGGAAGGACAGCACCAGAACCTGAGCACTGTAGGAAGGACACCACCAGAACCTGAGCACTGTAGGAAGGACACCACCCAGAACCTGAGCACTGTAGGGAGGAAACCAGCAGAACCTGAGCACTGTAGGGAGGACACCACCAGAACCTCAGCACTGTAGGGAGGACACCACCAGAACCTGAGCACTGTAGGAGGGACACCACCAGAACCTGAGCACTGTAGGGAGGACACCACCAGAAACTGAGGACTGTAGGAAGGACACCACCAGAACCTGAGCACTGTAGGAAGGACACCACCAGAACCTGAGCACTGTAGGAAGGACACCACCAGAACCTGAGCACTGTAGGAACGACACCACCAGAACCTGAGCACTGTAGGAAGGACACCACCCAGAACCTGAGCACTGTAGGGAGGACACCACCAGAACCTGAGCACTGTAGGGAGGACACCACCAGAACCTGAGCACTGTAGGGAGGAAGGACACCACCAGAACCTGAGCACTGTAGGAAGGACACCACCAGAACCTGAGCACTGTAGGGAGGACACCACCCAGAACCTGAGCACTGTAGGAAGGACACCACCAGAACCTGAGCACTGTAGGAAGGACACCACCAGAACCTGAGCACTGTAGGGAGGACACCACCAGAACCTGAGCACTGTAGGATGGACACCACCAGAACCTGAGAACTGTAGGAAGAATACCACCCAGAACCTGAGCACTGTGTAGGATGGACACCACCAGAACCTGAGAACTGTAGGAAGAATACCACCCAGAACCTGAGCACTGTAGGGAGGGAACCACCAGAACCTGAGCACTGTAGGAAGGACACCACCAGAACCTGAGAACTGTAGGAAGGACACCTCCAGAACCTGAGCACTGTAGGGAGGACACCACCAGAACCTGAGCACTGTAGGAGGACACCACCAGAACCTGAGAACTGTAGGAAGGATACCACCCAGAACCTGAGCACTGTAGTGAGGACACCACCAGAACCTGAGCACTGTAGGAAGGACACCACCAGAACCTGAGCACTGTAGGAAGGACACCACCAGAACCTGAGCACTGTAGGAAGGACACCACCAGAACCTGAGCACTGTAGGAAGGACACCACCAGAACCTGAGCACTGTAGGAAGGACACCACCAGAACCTGAGCACTGTAGGAAGGACACCACGTGAACCTGAGCACTGTAGGAAGGACACCACCAGAACCTGAGCACTGTAGGAAGGACACCACCCAGAACCTGAGCACTGTAGGAGGACACCACCAGAACCTGAGCACTGTAGGAAGGACACCACCAGAACCTGAGCACTGTAGGGAGGACACCACCCAAAACCTGAGCACTGTAGGGAGGACACCACCAGAACCTGAGCACTGTAGGGAGGACACCACCAGAACCTGAGCACTGTAGGAAGGACACCACCAGAACCTGAGCACTGTAGGGAGGACACCACCAGAACCTGAGCACTGTAGGGAGGACACCACTAGAACCTGAGCACTGTAGGAAGGACACCACGAGAACCTGACAACTGTAGGAAGGACACCACCAGAACCTGAGCACTGTAGGAAGGACACCACCCAGAACCTGAGCACTGTAGGAGGACACCACCAGAACCTGAGCACTGTAGGAAGGACACCACCAGAACCTGAGCACTGTAGGAAGGACACCACCCAGAACCTGAGCACTGTAGGGAGGACACCACCAGAACCTGAGCATTGTAAGAGGACACCACCCAGGACCTGAGCACTGTAGGAGGACACCACCAGAACCTGAGCACTGTACGGAGGACACCACCAGAACCTGAGCACTGTAGGGAGGACATCACTAGAAACTGAGCACTGTAGGAGGACACCACCAGAACCTGAGCACTGTAGGAAGGACACCACCAGAACCTGAGCACTGTAGGAAGGACACCACCCAGAACCTGAGCACTGTAGGGAGGACACACCAGAACCTGAGCACTGTAGGAAGGACACCGCCAGAACCTGAGCACTGTAGGAAGTACACCACCAGAACCTGAGCACTGTAGGGAGGACACCACCAGAACCTGAGCACTGTAGGAAGGACACCACCCAGAACCTGAGAACTGTAGGAAGGACACCACCCAGAACCAGAGCACTGTAGGGAGGACACCACCAGAACCTGAGCACTGTAGGAGGACACCACCCAGGACCTGAGCACTGTAGGAGGACACCACCAGAACCTGAGCACTGTACGGAGGACACCACCAGAACCTGAGCACTGTAGGGAGGACATCACTAGAACCTGAGCACTGTAGGAGGACACCACCAGAACCTGAGCACTGTAGGAAGGACACCACCAGAACCTGAGCACTGTAGGAAGGACACCACCCAGAACCTGAGCACTGTAGGGAGGACACACCAGAACCTGAGCACTGTAAGAAGGACACCGCCAGAACCTGAGCACTGTAGGAAGTACACCACCAGAACCTGAGCACTGTAGGGAGGACACCGCCAGAACCTGAGCACTGTAGGAAGGACACCACCCAGAACCTGAGAACTGTAGGAAGGACACCACCCAGAACCAGAGCACTGTAGGGAGGACACCACCAGAAGCTTAGCACTGTAGGAAGGACACCACCAGAACCTGAGCACTGTAGGGAGGACACCACCAGAACCTGAGCACTGTAGAAGGGACACCACCAGAACCTGAGCACTGTAGGGAGGACACCACCAGAACCTGAGCACTGTAGGAAGGACACCACCCAGAACCTGAGCACTGTAGGGAGGACACCACCAGAACCTGAGCAGTGTAGGGAGGACAACTCCAGAACCTGAGCACTGTAGGGAGGACACCACCAGAACCTGAGCACTGTAGGGAGGACACCACCAGAACCTGAGCACTGTAGGGAGGACACCACCAGAACCTGAGCACTGTAGGAAGGACACCACCCAGAACCTGAGCACTGTAGGGAGGACACACCAGAACCTGAGCACTGTAGGAAGGACACCACCAGAACCTGAGCACTGTAGGGAGGACACCACCAGAACCTGAGCACTGTAGGGAGGACACCACCAGAACCTGAGCACTGTAGGGAGGACACCACCAGAACCTGAGCACTGTAGGGAGGACACCACCAGAACCTGAGCACTGTAGGGAGGACACCACCAGAACCTGAGCACTGTAGGGAGGACACCACCAGAACCTGAGCACTGTAGGGAGGACACCACCAGAACCTGAGCACTGTAGGGAGGACACCACCAGAACCTGAGCACTGTAGGAAGGACACCACCAGAACCTGAGCACTGTAGCGAGGACACCACCAGAACCTGAGCACTGTAGGGAGGACACCACCAGAACCTGAGCACTGTAGGAAGGACACCACCCAGAACCTGAGCACTGTAGGGAGGACACCACCAGAACCAGAGCACTGTAGGGAGGACACCACCAGAACCTGAGCACTGTAGGGAGGACACCACCAGAACCTGAGCACTGTAGGGAGGACACCACCAGAACCTGAGCACTGTAGGGAGGACACCACCAGAACCTGAGCACTGTAGGAAGGACACCACCCAGAACCTGAGCACTGTAGGAAGGATACCACCCAGAACCTGAGCACTGTAGGAAGGACACCACCAGAACCTGAGCCCTGTAGGAAGGACACCACCTAACCTGAGCACTGTAGGGAGGACACCACCAGAACCTGAGCACTGTAGGGAGGACACCACCAGAACCTGAGCACTGTAGGGAGGACACCACCAGACCTGAGCACTGTAGGAAGGACACCACCCAGAACCTGAGCACTGTAGGGAGGACACCACCCAGAACCTGAGCACTGTAGGAAGGACACCACCCAGAACCTGAGCACTGTAGGAGGACACCACCAGAACCTGAGCACAGTAGGGAGGACACCACCAGAACCTGAGCACTGTAGGAAGGACACCACCAGAACCTGAGCACTGTAGGGAGGACACCACCAGAACCTGAGCACTGTAGGAAGGACACCACCAGAACCTGAGCACTGTAGGGAGGACACCACCAGAACCTGAGCACTGTAGGAAGGACACCACCCAGAACCTGAGAACTGTAGGAAGGACACCACCCAGAACCTGAACACTGTAGGGAGGACACCACCAGAACCGGAGCACTGTAGGAAGGACACCACCAGAACCTGAGCACTGTAGGGAAGACACCACCAGAACCTTAGCACTGTAGGAAGGACACCACCAGAACCTGAGCACTGTAGGGAGGACACCACCAGAACCTGAGCACTGTAGGAGGACACCACCAGAACCTGAGCACTGTAGGGAGGACACCACCAGAACCTGAGCACTGTAGGGAGGACACCACCAGAACCAGAGCACTGTAGGAAGGACACCACCAGAACCTGAGCACTGTAGGGAGGACACCACCAGAACCTGAGAACTGTAGGAAGGACACCACCCAGAACCTGAGCACTGTAGGGAGGACACCACCAGAACCTGAGCACTGTAGGAAGGACACCACCAGAACCTGAGCACTGTAGGAAGGATACCACCCAGAACCTGAGCACTGTAGGGAGGACACCACCAGAACCTGAGCACTGTAGAAAGGACACAACCAGAACCTGAGCACTGTAGGGAGGACACCACCAGAACCTGAGCACTGTAGGAAGGACACCACCAGAACCTGAGCACTGTAGGGAGGACACCACCAGAACCTGAGCACTGTAGGGAGGACAAAACCAGAACCTGAGCACTGTAGGAAGGACACCACCAGAACCTGAGCACTGTAGGAAGGACACCACCCAGAACCTGAGCACTGTAGGGAGGAAACACCAGAACCTGAGCACTGTAGGAAGGACACCACCAGAACCTGAGCACTGTAGGAAGGACACCACCAGAACCTGAGCACTGTAGGGAGGACACCACCAGAACCTGAGCACTGTAGGAAAGACACCACCCAGAACCTGAGAACTGTAGGAAGGACACCACCCAGAACCTGAGCACTGTAGGGAGGACACCACCAGAACCTTAGCACTGTAGGAAGGACACCACCAGAACCTGAGCAATGTAGGGAGGACACCACCAGAACCTGAGCACTGTAGGGAGGACACCTCCAGAACCTGAGCACTGTAGGAAGGACACCACCAGAACCTGAGCACTGTAGGAAGGACACCACCAGAACCTGAGCACTGTAGGAAGGAGACCACCAGAACCTGAGCACTGTAGGAAGGTCACCACCAGAACCTGAGCACTGTAGGAAGGACACCACCAGAACCTGAGCACTGTAGGAAGGACACCACCAGAACCTGAGCACTGTAGGAAGGACACCACCAGAATCTGAGCACTGTAGGAAGGACAGCACCAGAACCTGAGCACTGTAGGAAGGACACCACCAGAACCTGAGCACTGTAGGAAGGACACCACCCAGAACCTGAGCACTGTAGGGAGGAAACCAGCAGAACCTGAGCACTGTAGGGAGGACACCACCAGAACCTCAGCACTGTAGGGAGGACACCACCAGAACCTGAGCACTGTAGGAGGGACACCACCAGAACCTGAGCACTGTAGGGAGGACACCACCAGAAACTGAGGACTGTAGGAAGGACACCACCAGAACCTGAGCACTGTAGGAAGGACACCACCAGAACCTGAGCACTGTAGGAAGGACACCACCAGAACCTGAGCACTGTAGGAAGGACACCACCAGAACCTGAGCACTGTAGGAAGGACACCACCCAGAACCTGAGCACTGTAGGGAGGACACCACCAGAACCTGAGCACTGTAGGGAGGACACCACCAGATCCTGAGCACTGTAGGGAGGAAGGACACCACCAGAACCTGAGCACTGTAGGAAGGACACCACCAGAACCTGAGCACTGTAGGGAGGACACCACCCAGAACCTGAGCACTGTAGGAAGGACACCACCAGAACCTGAGCACTGTAGGAAGGACACCACCAGAACCTGAGCACTGTAGGGAGGACACCACCAGAACCTGAGCACTGTAGGATGGACACCACCAGAACCTGAGAACTGTAGGAAGAATACCACCCAGAACCTGAGCACTGTAGGGAGGGAACCACCAGAACCTGAGCACTGTAGGAAGGACACCACCAGAACCTGAGAACTGTAGGAAGGACACCTCCAGAACCTGAGCACTGTAGGGAGGACACCACCAGAACCTGAGCACTGTAGGAGGACACCACCAGAACCTGAGAACTGTAGGAAGGATACCACCCAGAACCTGAGCACTGTAGTGAGGACACCACCAGAACCTGAGCACTGTAGGAAGGACACCACCAGAACCTGAGCACTGTAGGAAGGACACCACCAGAACCTGAGCACTGTAGGAAGGACACCACCAGAACCTGAGCACTGTAGGAAGGACACCACCAGAACCTGAGCACTGTAGGAAGGACACCACCAGAACCTGAGCACTGTAGGAAGGAAACCACGTGAACCTGAGCACTGTAGGAAGGACACCACCAGAACCTGAGCACTGTAGGAAGGACACCACCCAGAACCTGAGCACTGTAGGAGGACACCACCAGAACCTGAGCACTGTAGGAAGGACACCACCAGAACCTGAGCACTGTAGGGAGGACACCACCCAAAACCTGAGCACTGTAGGGAGGACACCACCAGAACCTGAGCACTGTAGGGAGGACACCACCAGAACCTGAGCACTGTAGGAAGGACACCACCAGAACCTGAGCACTGTAGGGAGGACACCACCAGAACCTGAGCACTGTAGGGAGGACACCACTAGAACCTGAGCACTGTAGGAAGGACACCACGAGAACCTGAGAACTGTAGGAAGGACACCACGAGAACCTGAGCACTGTAGGAAGGACACCACCCAGAACCTGAGCACTGTAGGAGGACACCACCAGAACCTGAGCACTGTAGGAAGGACACCACCAGAACCTGAGCACTGTAGGAAGGACACCACCCAGAACCTGAGCACTGTAGGGAGGACACCACCCAGGACCTGAGCACTGTAGGGAGGACACCACCAGAACCTGAGCATTGTAAGAGGACACCACCCAGGACCTGAGCACTGTAGGAGGACACCACCAGAACCTGAGCACTGTACGGAGGACACCACCAGAACCTGAGCACTGTAGGGAGGACATCACTAGAACCTGAGCACTGTAGGAGGACACCACCAGAACCTGAGCACTGTAGGAAGGACACCACCAGAACCTGAGCACTGTAGGAAGGACACCACCCAGAACCTGAGCACTGTAGGGAGGACACACCAGAACCTGAGCACTGTAGGAAGGACACCGCCAGAACCTGAGCACTGTAGGAAGTACACCACCAGAACCTGAGCACTGTAGGGAGGACACCACCAGAACCTGAGCACTGTAGGAAGGACACCACCCAGAACCTGAGAACTGTAGGAATGACACCACCCAGAACCAGAGCACTGTAGGGAGGACACCACCAGAACCTTAGCACTGTAGGAAGGACACCACCAGAAGCTGAGCACTGTAGGGAGGACACCACCAGAACCTGAGCACTGTAGAAGGGACACCACCAGAACCTGAGCACTGTAGGGAGGACACCACCAGAACCTGAGCACTGTAGGAAGGACACCACCCAGAACCTGAGCACTGTAGGGAGGACACCACCAGAACCTGAGCACTGTAGGGAGGACACCACCAGAACCTGAGAACTGTAGGGAGGACACCACCAGAACCTGAGCACTGTAGGGAGGACACCACCAGAACCTGAGCACTGTAGGGAGGACACCACCAGAACCTGAGCACTGTAGGGAGGACACCACCAGAACCTTAGCACTGTAGGAAGGACACCACCAGAACCTGAGCACTGTAGGGAGGACACCACCAGAACCTGAGCACTGTAGGGAGGACACCACCAGAACCTGAGCACTGTAGGGAGGACACCACCAGAACCTGAGCAATGTAGGAAGGACACCACCAGAACCTGAGCACTGTAGGAAGGACACCACCAGAACCTGAGCACTGTAGGAAGGACACCACCAGAACCTGAGCACTGTAGGAAGGACACCACCAGAACCTGAGCACTGTAGGAAGGACACCACCAGAACCTGAGCACTGTAGGAAGGACACCACCAGAACCTGAGCACTGTAGGAAGGACACCACCCAGAACCTGAGCACTGTAGGAAGGAAACCAGCAGAACCTGAGCACTGTAGGGAGGACACCACCAGAACCTGAGCACTGTAGGGAGGACACCACCAGAACCTGAGCACTGTAGGAGGGACACCACCAGAACCTGAGCACTGCAGGGAGGACACCACCAGAAACTGAGCACTGTAGGAAGGACACCACCAGAACCTGAGCACTGTAGGAAGGACACGACCAGAACCTGAGCACTGTAGGAAGGACACCACCAGAACCTGTGCACTGTAGGAAGGACACCACCCAGAACCTGAGCACTGTAGGAAGGACACCACCAGGACCTGAGCACTGTAGGGAGGGAACCACCAGAACCTGAGCACTGTAGGAAGGACACCACCAGAACCTGAGAACTGTAGGAAGGACAAATCCAGAACCTGAACACTGTAGGGAGGACACCACCAGAACCTGAGCACTGTAGGAGGACACCACCAGAACCTGAGAACTGTAGGAAGGATACCACCCAGAACCTGAGCACTGTAGTGAGGACACCACCAGAACCTGAGCACTGTAGGAAGGACACCACCAGAACCTGAGCACTGTAGGAAGGACACCACCAGAACCTGAGCACTGTAGGAAGGACACCACCAGAACCTGAGCACTGTAGGAAGGACACCACCAGAACCTGAGCACTGTAGGAAGGACACCACCAGAACCTGAGCACTGTAAGAAGGACACCACCCAGAACCTGAGCACTGTAGGGAGGACACCACCAGAACCTGAGCACTGTAGGAAGGACACGACCAGAACCTGAGCACTGTAGGGAGGACACCACCAGAACCTGAGCACTGTAGGGAGGACACCACCCAGAACCTGAGCACTGTAGGGAGGACACCACCCAGAACCTGAGCACTGTAGGGAGGACACCACCCAGGACCTGAGCACTGTAGGGAGGACACCACCAGAAACTGAGCACTGTAGGAGGACACCACCCAGGACCTGAGCACTGTAGGAGGACACCACCAGAACCTGAGCACTGTAGGGAGGACACCACCAGAACCTGAGAACTGTAGGGAGGACACCCCCAGAACCTGAGCACTGTAGGAGGACACCACCAGAACCTGAGCACTGTAGGAAGGACACCACCAGAACCTGAGCACTGTAGCAAGGACACCACCCAGAACCTGAGCACTGTAGGGAGGACACACCAGAACCTGAGCACTGTAGGAAGGACACCACCGGAACCTGAGCACTGTAGGAAGTGACACCACCAGAACCTGAGCACTGTAGGGAGGACACCACCAGAACCTGAGCACTGTAGGAAGGACACCACCCAGAACCTGAGAACTGTAGGAAGGACACCTCCCAGAACCTGAGCACTGTAGTGAGGACACCACCAGAACCTTAGCACTGTAGGAAGGACACCACCAGAACCTGAGCACTGTAGGGAGGACACCACCAGAACCGGAGCACTGCAGGAGGGACACCACCAGAACCTGAGCACTGTAGGGAGGACACCACCAGAACCTGAGCACTGTAGGAAGGACACCACCCAGAACCTGAGCACTGTAGGAAGGACACCACCCAGAACCTGAGCACTGTAGGAAGGACACCACCAGAACCTGAGCACTGTAGGGAGGACACCACCAGATCCTGAGCACTGTAGGGAGGACACCACCAGAACCTGAGCACTGTAGGAAGGACACCACCAGAACCTGAGCACTGTAGGAAGGACACCACCAGAACCTGAGCACTGTAGGAAGGACACCACCAGAACCTGAGCACTGTAGGAAGGACACCACCAGAACCTGAGCACTGTAGGAAGGACACCACCAGAACCTGAGCACTGTAGGAAGGACACCACCCAGAACCTGAGCACTGTAGGGAGGACACCACCAGAACCTGAGCACTGTAGGAAGGACACCACCAGAACCTGAGCACTGTAGGAAGGACACCACCCAGAACCTGAGCACTGTAGGGAGGAAACCAGCAGAACCTGAGCACTGTAGGGAGGACACCACCAGAACCTGAGCACTGTAGGAGGGACACCACCAGAACCTGAGCACTGTAGGGAGGACACACCAGAACCTGAGCACTGTAGGAAGGACACCACCAGAACCTGAGCACTGTAGGAAGTACACCACCAGAACCTGAGCACTGTAGGGAGGACACCACAAGAACCTGAGCACTGTCGGAAGGACACCACCCAGAACCTGAGAACTGTAGGAAGGACACCACCCAGAACCTGAGCACTGTAGGGAGGACACCACCAGAACCTTAGCACTGTAGGCAGGACACCACCAGAACCTTAGCACTGTAGGAAGGACACCACCAGAACCTGAGCACTGTAGGGAGGACACCACCAGAACCTGAGCACTGTAGGGAGGACACCACCAGAAACTGAGCACTGTAGGAAGGACACCACCAGAACCTGAGCACTGTAGGGAGGACACCACCAGAACCTGAGCACTGTAGGAAGGACACCACCAGAACCTGAGCACTGTAGGAAGGACACCACCAGAACCTGAGCACTGTAGGAAGGACACCACCAGAACCTGAGCACTGTAGGAAGGACACCACCCAGAACCTGAGCACTGTAGGGAGGAAACCAGCAGAACCTGAGCACTGTAGGGAGGACACCACGAGAACCTGAGCACTGTAGGGAGGACACCACCAGAACCTGAGCACTGTAGGAGGGACACCACCAGAACCTGAGCACTGTAGGGAGGACACCACCAGAAACTTAGCACTGTAGGAAGGACACCACCAGAAACTTAGCACTGTAGGAAGGACACCACCAGAACCTGAGCACTGTAGGAAGGACACCACCAGAACCTGAGCACTGTAGGAAGGACACCACCAGAACCTGAGCACTGTAGGGAGGACACCACCCAGAACCTGAGCACTATACGGAGGACACCAGCAGAACCTGAGCACTGTAGGGAGGACACCACCAGAACCTGAGCACTGTAGGAAGGACACCACCCAGAACCTGAGCACTGTAGGGAGGACACCACCAGAACCTGAGTACTGTAGGAAGGACACCACCCAGAACCTGAGAACTGTAGGTAGGACACCACCCAGAACCTGAGCACTGTAGGGAGGACACCACCAGAACCTTAGCACTGTAGGAAGGACACCACCAGAACCTGAGCACTGTAGGGAGGACACCACCAGAACCTGAGCACTGTAGGGAGGACACCACCAGAACCTGAGCACTGTAGGAAGGACACCACCAGAACCTGAGCACTGTAGGAAGGACACCACCAGAACCTGAGCACTGTAGGAAGGACACCACCAGAACCTGAGCACTGTAGGAAGGACACCACCAGAACCTGAGCACTGTAGGAAGGACACCACCAGAACCTGAGCACTGTAGGAAGGACACCACCCAGAACCTGAGCACTGTAGGGAGGAAACCAGCAGAACCTGAGCACTGTAGGGAGGACACCACCAGAACCTGAGGACTGTAGGGAGGACACCACCAGAACCTGAGCACTGTAGGAGGGACACCACCAGAACCTGAGCACTGCAGGGAGGACACCACCAGGAAACTGAGCACTGTAGGAAGGACACCACCAGAACCTGAGCACTGTAGGAAGGACACGACCAGAACCTGAGCACTGTAGGAAGGACACCACCAGAACTGTGCACTGTAGGAAGGACACCACCCAGAACCTGAGCACTGTAGGAAGGACACCACCAGGACCTGAGCACTGTAGGGAGGGAAGCACCAGAACCTGAGCACTGTAGGAAGGACACCACCAGAACCTGAGCACTGTAGGGAGGACACCACCAGAACCTGAGCACTGTAGGGAGGACACCACCAGAAACTGAGCACTGTAGGAAGGACACCACCAGAACCTGAGCACTGTAGGAAGGACACGACCAGAACCTGAGCACTGTAGGAAGGACACCACCAGAACCTGTGCACTGTAGGAAGGACACCACCCAGAACCTGAGCACTGTAGGAAGGACACCACCAGGACCTGAGCACTGTAGGGAGGGAACCACCAGAACCTGAGCACTGTAGGAAGGACACCACCAGAACCTGAGCACTGTTAGGGAGGACACCACCAGAACCTGAGCACTGTAGGGAGGACACCACCCAGAACCTGAGCACTGTAGAGAGGACACCACCCAGAACCTGAGCACTGTAGGGAGGACACCACCCAGGACCTGAGCACTGTAGGGAGGACACCACCAGAAACTGAGCACTGTAGGAGGACACCACCCAGGACCTGAGCACTGTAGGAGGACACCACCAGAACCTGAGCACTGTAGGGAGGACACCACCAGAACCTGAGCACTGTAGGGAGGACACCACCAGAACCTGAGCACTGTAGGAGGACACCACCAGAACCTGAGCACTGTAGGAAGGACACCACCAGAACCTGAGCACTGTAGCAAGGACACCACCCAGAACCTGAGCACTGTAGGGAGGACACACCAGAACCTGAGCACTGTAGGAAGGACACCACCGGAACCTGAGCACTGTAGGAAGTACACCACCAGAACCTGAGCACTGTAGGGAGGACACCACCAGAACCTGAGCACTGTAGGAAGGACACCACCCAGAACCTGAGAACTGTAGGAAGGACACCTCCCAGAACCTGAGCACTGTAGGGAGGACACCACCAGAACCTTAGCACTGTAGGAAGGACACCACCAGAACCTGAGCACTGTAGGGAGGACACCACCAGAACCGGAGCACTGCAGGAGGGACACCACCAGAACCTGAGCACTGTAGGGAGGACACCACCAGAACCTGAGCACTGTAGGAAGGACACCACCCAGAACCTGAGCACTGTAGGGAGGACACCACCAGAACCTGAGCACTGTAGGAAGGACACCACCAGAACCTGAGCACTGTAGGAAGGACACCACCCAGAACCTGAGCACTGTAGGGAGGAAACCAGCAGAACCTGAGCACTGTAGGGAGGACACCACCAGAACCTGAGCACTGTAGGAGGGACACCACCAGAACCTGAGCACTGTAGGGAGGACACACCAGAACCTGAGCACTGTAGGAAGGACACCACCAGAACCTGAGCACTGTAGGAAGTACACCACCAGAACCTGAGCACTGTAGGGAGGACACCAAAAGAACCTGAGCACTGTCGGAAGGACACCACCCAGAACCTGAGAACTGTAGGAAGGACACCACCCAGAACCTGAGCACTGTAGGGAGGACACCACCAGAACCTTAGCACTGTAGGAAGGACACCACCAGAACCTTAGCACTGTAGGAAGGACACCACCAGAACCTGAGCACTGTAGGGAGGACACCACCAGAACCTGAGCACTGTAGGGAGGACACCACCAGAAACTGAGCACTGTAGGAAGGACACCACCAGAACCTGAGCACTGTAGGGAGGACACCACCAGAACCTGAGCACTGTAGGAAGGACACCACCAGAACCTGAGCACTGTAGGAAGGACACCACCAGAACCTGAGCACTGTAGGAAGGACACCACCAGAACCTGAGCACTGTAGGAAGGACACCACCCAGAACCTGAGCACTGTAGGGAGGAAACCAGCAGAACCTGAGCACTGTAGGGAGGACACCACGAGAACCTGAGCACTGTAGGGAGGACACCACCAGAACCTGAGCACTGTAGGAGGGACACCACCAGAACCTGAGCACTGTAGGGAGGACACCACCAGAAACTTAGCACTGTAGGAAGGACACCACCAGAAACTTAGCACTGTAGGAAGGACACCACCAGAACCTGAGCACTGTAGGAAGGACACCACCAGAACCTGAGCACTGTAGGAAGGACACCACCAGAACCTGAGCACTGTAGGGAGGACACCACCCAGAACCTGAGCACTATACGGAGGACACCAGCAGAACCTGAGCACTGTAGGGAGGACACCACCAGAACCTGAGCACTGTAGGAAGGACACCACCCAGAACCTGAGCACTGTAGGGAGGACACCACCAGAACCTGAGCACTGTAGGAAGGACACCACCCAGAACCTGAGAACTGTAGGTAGGACACCACCCAGAACCTGAGCACTGTAGGGAGGACACCACCAGAACCTTAGCACTGTAGGAAGGACACCACCAGAACCTGAGCACTGTAGGGAGGACACCACCAGAACCTGAGCACTGTAGGGAGGACACCACCAGAACCTGAGCACTGTAGGAAGGACACCACCAGAACCTGAGCAATGTAGGAAGGACACCACCAGAACCTGAGCACTGTAGGAAGGACACCACCAGAACCTGAGCACTGTAGGAAGGACACCACCAGAACCTGAGCACTGTAGGAAGGACACCACCAGAACCTGAGCACTGTAGGAAGGACACCACCAGAACCTGAGCACTGTAGGAAGGACACCACCAGAACCTGAGCACTGTAGGAAGGACACCACCAGAACCTGAGCACTGTAGGAAGGACACCACCCAGAACCTGAGCACTGTAGGGAGGAAACCAGCAGAACCTGAGCACTGTAGGGAGGACACCACCAGAACCTGAGGACTGTAGGGAGGACACCACCAGAACCTGAGCACTGTAGGAGGGACACCACCAGAACCTGAGCACTGCAGGGAGGACACCACCAGAAACTGAGCACTGTAGGAAGGACACCACCAGAACCTGAGCACTGTAGGAAGGACACGACCAGAACCTGAGCACTGTAGGAAGGACACCACCAGAACCTGTGCACTGTAGGAAGGACACCACCCAGAACCTGAGCACTGTAGGAAGGACACCACCAGGACCTGAGCACTGTAGGGAGGGAACCACCAGAACCTGAGCACTGTAGGAAGGACACCACCAGAACCTGAGAACTGTAGGAAGGACACCTCCAGAACCTGAGCACTGTAGGGAGGACACCACCAGAACCTGAGCACTGTAGGAGGACACCACCAGAACCTGAGAACTGTAGGAAGGATACCACCCAGAACCTGAGCACTGTAGTGAGGACACCACCAGAACCTGAGCACTGTAGGAAGGACACCACCAGAACCTGAGCACTGTAGGAAGGACACCACCAGAACCTGAGCACTGTAGGAAGGACACCACCAGAACCTGAGCACTGTAGGAAGGACACCACCAGAACCTGAGCACTGTAGGAAGGACACCACCAGAACCTGAGCACTGTAGGAAGGACACCACGAGAACCTGAGCACTGTAGGAAGGACACCACGAGAACCTGAGCACTGTAGGAAGGACACCACCCAGAACCTGAGCACTGTAGGAGGACACCACCAGAACCTGAGCACTGTAGGAAGGACACCACCAGAACCTGAGCACTGTAGGGAGGAAACCACCCAGAACCTGAGCACTGTAGGGAGGACACCACCAGAACCTGAGCACTGTAGGGAGGACACCACCAGAACCTGAGCACTGTAGGGAGGACACCACCAGAACCTGAGCACTGTAGGGAAGACACCACCAGAACCTGAGCACTGTAGGGAGGACACCACTAGAACCTGAGCACTGTAGGAAGGACACCACCAGAAACTGAGCACTGTAGGAAGGACACCACCAGAACCTGAGCACTGTAGGAAGGACACCACCCAGAACCTGAGCACTGTAGGAGGACACCACCAGAACATGAGCACTGTAGGAAGGACACCACCAGAACCTGAGCACTGTAAGAAGGACACCACCCAGAACCTGAGCACTGTAGGGAGGACACCACCAGAACCTGAGCACTGTAGGAAGGACACGACCAGAACCTGAGCACTGTAGGGAGGACACCACCAGAACCTGAGCACTGTAGGGAGGACACCACCCAGAACCTGAGCACTGTAGGGAGGACACCACCCAGAACCTGAGCACTGTAGGGAGGACACCACCCAGGACCTGAGCACTGTAGGGAGGACACCACCAGAAACTGAGCACTGTAGGAGGACACCACCCAGGACCTGAGCACTGTAGGAGGACACCACCAGAACCTGAGCACTGTAGGGAGGACACCACCAGAACCTGAGCACTGTAGGGAGGACACCACCAGAACCTGAGCACTGTAGGAGGACACCACCAGAACCTGAGCACTGTAGGAAGGACACCACCAGAACCTGAGCACTGTAGCAAGGACACCACCCAGAACCTGAGCACTGTAGGGAGGACACACCAGAACCTGAGCACTGTAGGAAGGACACCACCGGAACCTGAGCACTGTAGGAAGTACACCACCAGAACCTGAGCACTGTAGGGAGGACACCACCAGAACCTGAGCACTGTAGGAAGGACACCACCCAGAACCTGAGAACTGTAGGAAGGACACCTCCCAGAACCTGAGCACTGTAGGGAGGACACCACCAGAACCTTAGCACTGTAGGAAGGACACCACCAGAACCTGAGCACTGTAGGGAGGACACCACCAGAACCGGAGCACTGCAGGAGGGACACCACCAGAACCTGAGCACTGTAGGGAGGACACCACCAGAACCTGAGCACTGTAGGAAGGACACCACCCAGAACCTGAGCACTGTAGGGAGGACACCACCCAGAACCTGAGCACTGTAGGGAGGACACCACCCAGAAGCTGAGCACTGTAGGAGGGACACCACCGGAACCTGAGCACTGTAGGAGGGACACCACCCAGAACCTGAGCACTGTAGGGAGGAACCCACCAGAAACTGAGCACTGTAGGGAGGACACCACCAGAACCAGAGCACTGTAGGAGGGACACCACCAGAACCTGAGCACTGTAGGGAGGACACCACCAGAAACTGAGCACTGTAGGGAGGACACCACCAGAACCTGAGCACTGTAGGAAGGACACCACCAGAACCTGAGCACTGTAGGAATGACACCACCAGAACCTGAGCACTGTAGGAAGGACACCACCCAGAACCTGAGCACTGTAGGAAGGACACCACCAGAACCTGAGCACTGTAGGGAGGACACCACCAGAACCTGAGCACTGTAGGGAGGAAGGACACCACCAGAACCTGAGCACTGTAGGAAGGACACCACCATAACCTGAGCACTGTAGGGAGGACACCACCCAGAACCTGAGCACTATACGGAGGACACCAGCAGAACCTGAGCACTGTAGGGAGGACACCACCAGAACCTGAGCACTGTAGGAAGGACACCACCCAGAACCTGAGCACTGTAGGGAGGACACCACCAGAACCTGAGGACTGTAGGAGGACACCACAAGAAACTGAGCACTGTAGGAAGGACACCACCCAGAACCTGAGCACTGTACGGAGGACACCACCAGAACCTGAGCACTGTAGGGAGGACACCACCAGAACCTGAGCACTGTAGGGAGGACACCACCAGAACCTGAGCACTGTATGGAGGACACCAACAGAACCTGAGCACTGTAGGAAGGACACCACCCAGAACCTGAGCACTATAGGAGGACACCACCAGAACCTGAGCACTGTAGGAAGGACACCACCAGAACCTGAGCACTGTAAGAAGGACACCACCCAGAACCTGAGCACTGTAGGGAGGACACCACCAGAACCTGAGCACTGTAGGAAGGATACCACCAGAACCTGAGCACTGTAGGGAGGTCACCACCAGAACCTGAGCACTGTAGGAAGGACACCACCAGAACCTGAGCACTGTAGGAAGGACACCACCCGAACCTGAGCAGTGTAGGGAGGACACCACCAGAACCTGAGCACTGTAGGGAGGACACCACCCAGAACCTGAGCACTGTAGGAAGGATACCACCAGAACCTGAGCACTGTAGGGAGGACACCACCAGAACCTGAGCACTGTAGGAAGGACACCACCAGAACCTGAGCACTGTAGGAAGGATACCACCAGAACCTGAGCACTGTAGGAAGGACACCACCCGAACCTGAGCAGTGTAGGGAGGACACCACCAGAACCTGAGCACTGTAGGAAGGACACCACCAGAACCTGAGCACTGTAGGAAGGATACCACCAGAACCTGAGCACTGTAGGGAGGACACCACCAGAACCTGAGCACTGTAGGAAGGACACCACCAGAACCTGAGCACTGTAGGAAGGACACCACCCGAACCTGAGCAGTGTAGGGAGGACACCACCAGAACCTGAGCACTGTAGGGAGGACACCACCCAGAACCTGAGCACTGTAGGGAGGACACCACCCAGAACCTGAGCACTGTAGGGAGGACACCACCCAGGACCTGAGCACTGTAGGGAGGACACCACCAGAACCTGAGCACTGTAGGAGGACACCACCCAGGACCTGAGCACTGTAGGAGGACACCACCAGAACCTGAGCACTGTAGGGAGGACACACCAGAACCTGAGCATTGTTGGGAGGACACCACCAGAAACTGAGCACTGTAGGAGGACAC
The DNA here is from genome assembly GCF_048772815.1 of Callospermophilus lateralis. Classification (NCBI taxonomy): domain Eukaryota; kingdom Metazoa; phylum Chordata; class Mammalia; order Rodentia; family Sciuridae; genus Callospermophilus; species Callospermophilus lateralis. The sequence continues at coordinate 2,116,303 of NC_135307.1, forward strand.
CACCAGAACCTGAGCACTGTAGGAAGGACACCACCAGAACCTGAGCACTGTAGCAAGGACACCACCCAGAACCTGAGCACTGTAGGGAGGACACACCAGAACCTGAGCACTGTAGGAAGGACACCACCAGAACCTGAGCACTGTAGGAAGTACACCACCAGAACCTGAGCACTGTAGGAAGGACACCACCCAGAACCTGAGAACTGTAGGAAGGACACCTCCCAGAACCTGAGCACTGTAGGGAGGACACCACCAGAACCTTAGCACTGTAGGAAGGACACCACCAGAACCTGAGCACTGTAGGGAGGACACCACCAGAACCGGAGCACTGCAGCAGGGACACCACCAGAACCTGAGCACTGTAGGGAGGACACCACCAGAACCTGAGCACTGTAGGAAGGACACCACCCAGAACCTGAGCACTGTAGGAAGGACACCACCCAGAACCTGAGCACTGTAGGAAGGACACCACCAGAACCTGAGCTCTGTAGGAAGGACAGCACCAGAACCTGAGCACTGTAGGAAGGACACCACCAGAACCTGAGCACTGTAGGGAGGACACCACCAGAACCTGAGCACTGTAGGGAGAACACCACCAGAACCTGAGCACTGTAGGAAGGACACCACCAGAACCTGAGGACTGTAGGAAGGACACCACCCAGAACCTGAGCACTGTAGGAAGGACACCACCAGAACCTGAGCACTGTAGGAAGGACACCACCAGAACCTGAGCACTGTAGGAAGGACACCACCAGAACCTGAGCACTGTAGGGAGGACACCACCCAGAACCTGAGCACTGTAGGGAGGACACCACCCAGAACCTGAGCACTGTAGGAGGGACACCACCGGAACATGAGCACTGTAGGAGGACACCACCCAGAACCTGAGCACTGTAGGGAGGAAACCACCAGAAACTGAGCACTGTAGGAAGGACACCACCAGAACCAGAGCACTGCAGGAGGGACACCACCAGAACCTGAGCACTGTAGGGAGGACACCACCAGAAACTGAGCACTGTAGGGAGGACACCACCAGAACCTGAGCACTGTAGGAAGGACACCACCAGAACCTGAGCACTGTAGGAAGGACACCACCAGAACCTGAGCACTGTAGGAAGGACACCACCCAGAACCTGAGCACTGTAGGAAGGACACCACCAGAACCTGAGCACTGTAGGGAGGACACCACCAGAACCTGAGCACTGTAGGGAGGAAGGACACCACCAGAACCTGAGCACTGTAGGAAGGACACCACCAGAACCTGAGCACTGTAGGGAGGACACCACCCAGAACCTGAGCACTATACGGAGGACACCAGCAGAACCTGAGCACTGTAGGGAGGACACCACCAGAACCTGAGCACTGTAGGAGGACACCACAAGAAACTGAGCACTGTAGGAAGGACACCACCCAGAACCTGAGCACTGTAGGGAGGACACCACCAGAACCTGAGCACTGTAGGGAGGACACCACCAGAACCTGAGCACTGTAGGGAGGACACCACCAGAACCTGAGCACTGTAGGGAGGACACCAACAGAACCTGAGCACTGTAGGAAGGACACCACCCAGAACCTGAGCACTGTAGGAGGACACCACCAGAACCTGAGCACTGTAGGAAGGACACCACCAGAACCTGAGCACTGTAAGAAGGACACCACCCAGAACCTGAGCACTGTAGGGAGGACACCACCAGAACCTGAGCACTGTAGGAAGGACACCACCAGAAACTGAGCACTGTAGGGAGGACACCACCAGAACCTGAGCACTGTAGGGAGGACACCACCCAGAACCTGAGCACTGTAGGGAGGACACCACCCAGGACCTGAGCACTGTAGGGAGGACACCACCAGAACCTGAGCACTGTAGGAGGACACCACCCAGGACCTGAGCACTGTAGGAGGACACCACCAGAACCTGAGCACTGTAGGGAGGACACACCAGAACCTGAGCACTGTAGGGAGGACACCACCAGAAACTGAGCACTGTAGGAGGACACCACCAGAACCTGAGCACTGTAGGAAGGACACCACCAGAACCTGAGCACTGTAGCAAGGACACCACCCAGAACCTGAGCACTGTAGGGAGGACACACCAGAACCTGAGCACTGTAGGAAGGACACCACCCGAACCTGAGCACTGTAGGAAGTACACCACCAGAACCTGAGCACTGTAGGAAGGACACCACCCAGAACCTGAGCACTGTAGGAAGGACACCACCAGAACCTGAGCACTGTAGGGAGGACACCACCAGAACCTGAGCACTGTAGGAAGGACACCACCAGAACCTGAGCACTGTAGGAAGGACACCACCCAGAACCTGAGCACTGTAGGGAGGACACCACCAGAACCTGAGCACTGTAGGGAGGACACCACCAGAACCTGAGCACTGTAGGGAGGAAGGACACCACCAGAACCTGAGCACTGTAGGAAGGACACCACCAGAACCTGAGCACTGTAGGGAGGACACCACCCAGAACCTGAGCACTATACGGAGGACACCAGCAGAACCTGAGCACTGTAGGGAGGACACCACCAGAACCTGAGCACTGTAGGAAGGACACCACCCAGAACCTGAGCACTGTAGTGAGGACACCACCAGAACCTGAGCACTGTAGGAGGACACCACAAGAAACTGAGCACTGTAGGAAGGACACCACCCAGAACCTGAGCACTGTAGGGAGGACACCACCAGAACCTGAGCACTGTAGGGAGGACACCACCAGAACCTGAGCACTGTAGGGAGGACACCACCAGAACCTGAGCACTGTAGGGAGGACACCACCAGAAACTGAGCACTGTAGGAAGGACACCACCCAGAACCTGAGCACTGTAGGAGGACACCACCAGAACCTGAGCACTGTAGGAAGGACACCACCAGAACCTGAGCACTGTAAGAAAGACACCACCCAGAACCTGAGCACTGTAGGGAGGACACCACCAGAAACTGAGCACTGTAGGAAGGACACCACCAGAACCTGAGCACTGTAGGGAGGACACCACCAGAACCTGAGCACTGTAGGGGGACACCACCCAGAACCTGAGCACTGTAGGGAGGACACCACCCAGCACCTGAGCACTGTAGGGAGGACACCACCGAGGACCTGAGCACTGTAGGGAGGACACCACCAGAACCTGAGCACTGTAGGAGGACACCACCCAGGACCTGAGCACTGTAGGAGGACACCACCAGAACCTGAGCACTGTAGGGAGGACACCACCAGAACCTGAGCACTGTAGGGAGGACACCACCAGAACCTGAGCACTGTAGGAGGACACCACCAGAACCTGAGCACTGTAGGAAGGACACCACCAGAACCTGAGCACTGTAGCAAGGACACCACCCAGCACCTGAGCACTGTAGGGAGGACACACCAGAACCTGAGCACTGTAGGAAGGACACCACCAGAACCTGAGCACTGTAGGAAGTACACCACCAGAACCTGAGCACTGTAGGGAGGACACCACCAGAACCTGAGCACTGTAGGAAGGACACCACCCAGAACCTGAGAACTGTAGGAAGGACACCTCCCAGAACCTGAGCACTGTAGGGAGGACACCACCAGAACCTTAGCACTGTAGGAAGGACACCACCAGAACCTGAGCTCTGTAGGGAGGACACCACCAGAACCGGAGCACTGCAGGAGGGACACCACCAGAACCTGAGCACTGTAGGGAGGACACCACCAGAACCTGAGCACTGTAGGAAGGACACCACCCAGAACCTGAGCACTGTAGGAAGGACACCACCCAGAACCTGAGTACTGTAGGAAGGACACCACCAGAACCTGAGCTCTGTAGGAAGGACACCACCAGAACCTGAGCACTGTAGGAAGGACACCACCAGAACCTGAGCACTGTAGGGAGGACACCACCAGAACCTGAGCACTGTAGGGAGAACACCACCAGAACCTGAGCACTGTAGGAAGGACACCACCAGAACCTGAGGACTGTAGGAAGGACACCACCCAGAACCTGAGCACTGTAGGAAGGACACCACCAGAACCTGAGCACTGTAGGAAGGACACCACCAGAACCTGAGCACTGTAGGAAGGACACCACCCAGAACCTGAGCACTGTAGGGAGGACACCACCCAGAACCTGAGCACTGTAGGGAGGACACCACCCAGAACCTGAGCACTGTAGGAGGGACACCACCGGAACCTGAGCACTGTAGGAGGGACACCACCCAGAACCTGAGCACTGTAGGGAGGAAACCAGCAGAACCTGAGCACTGTAGGGAGGACACCACCAGAACCTGAGCACTGTAGGGAGGACACCACCAGAACCTGAGCACTGTAGGAGGGACACCACCAGAACCTGAGCACTGTAGGGAGGACACCACCAGAAACTGAGCACTGTAGGAAGGACACCACCAGAACCTCAGCACTGTAGGAAGGACACCACCAGAACCTGAGCACTGTAGGAAGGACACCACCAGAACCTGAGCACTGTAGGAAGGACACCACCCAGAACCTGAGCACTGTAGGAAGGACACCACCAGAACCTGAGCACTCTAAGGAGGACACCACCAGAACCTGAGCACTGTAGGGAGGAAGGACACCACCAGATCCTGAGCACTGTAGGAAGGACACCACCAGAACTTGAGCACTGTAGGGAGGACACCACCCAGAACCTGAGCACTATACGGAGGACACCAGCAGAACCTGAGCACTGTAGGGAGGACACCACCAGAACCTGAGCACTGTAAGAAGGACACCACCCAGAACCTGAGCACTGTAGGGAGGACACCACCAGAACCTGAGCACTGTAGGAAGGACACCACCCAGAACCTGAGCACTGTAGGGAGGACACCACCAGAACCTGAGCACTGTAGGGAGGACACCACCCAGAACCTGAGCACTGTAGGGAGGACACCACCCAGAACCTGAGCACTGTAGGGAGGACACCACCAGAACCTGAGCACTGTAGGAAGGACACCACCCAGGACCTGAGCACTGTAGGGAGGACACCACCAGAACCTGAGCACTGTAGGGAGGACACACACAGACCTGAGCACTGTAGGGAGGACACCACCAGAACCTGAGCACTGTAGGAGGACACCACCAGAACCTGAGCACTGTAGGAAGGACACCACCAGAACCTGAGCACTGTAGCAAGGACACCACCCAGAACCTGAGCACTGTAGGGAGGACACACCAGAACCTGAGCACTGTAGGAAGGACACCACCCAGAACCTGAGCACTGTAGGAAGGACACCACCAGAACCTGAGCACTGTAGGAAGGACACCACCCAGAACCTGAGCACTGTAGGAAGGACACCACCAGAACCTGAGCACTGTAGGAGGACACCACCAGAACCTGAGCACTGTAGGAAGGACACCACCAGAACCTGAGCACTGTAGGAAGGACACCACCCAGAACCTGAGCACTGTAGGGAGGACACCACCAGAACCTGAGCACTGTAGGGAGGACACCACCAGAACCTGAGCACTGTAGGGAGGGAAGGACACCACCAGAACCTGAGCACTGTAGGAAGGACACCACCAGAACCTGAGCACTGTAGGGAGGACACCACCCAGAACCTGAGCACTATACGGAGGACACCACCAGAACCTGAGCACTGTAGGAGGACACCCCAGAACCTGAGCACTGTAGGAAGGACACCACCCAGAACCTGAGCACTGTAGTGAGGACACCACCAGAACCTGAGCACTGTAGGAGGACACCACAAGAACCTGAGCACTGTAGGGAAGGACACCACCCAGAACCTGAGCACTGTAGGGAGGACACCACCAGAACCTGAGCACTGTAGGG